>NC_087348.1:109705232-110316922 GCF_030014295.1 Loxodonta africana
AACACTTATAATGTAATATAATTTGTTTACTTACCTGAGTTCCCCACAGACTGAGCCCCCTTATTTTCTGCAGATAGTCCTGAACACAAAGCCCATGACTAGTATACAGTAGTTGATAAACATTAGTTTTTCCAGTTGATGATTGTTGTTGTTGCTGTTTTTAGGTGCCAATAAGTCATTTCCGACTCATATTTTGTGCAACAGAATGAAAAACTGCCCGGTCCTTTGCCATCTCCACAATTGTTGCTATGTTTCAGCCTATTGCTGCAGCCACTGTGTCAACCCATATCATCAAGGGCCTTCCACTTTTTCACTGACCCTCTACTTACAAAGCATGATGCCCCTCTCCAGGGAATGGTTCCTTCTAATTACATGTCCAAAGAACATAAGACGAAGTCTAGCCATCCTTCTAAGGAGCACTCTGGCTGTATTTCTTCCAAGGCAGACTTGTTATGTTCTTCTGGCCGTCTATGTTGCCAACATCACAATTCAAATACATCAATTCTTCTTCAGTCTTCCTTATTCATTGGCCACCTTTCACATGCATATGAGGTGATTGGAAAAACATGGCTTTGGTCAGGCACACCTTAGTCCTCAAGGTGACATCTTTGCTTTTTAACACTTTAAAGAGGTCTTTCAAGCAGCAGATTTGCTCAATGCAATATGTCATTTGATTTCTTGACTTTTCCTTCCACGGGCATTGATTGTGCACCCAAGTAAAATGAAATGCTTGGCAACTTCAATATTTTTCCATTTATCATGATGTTGCTTATTGGTTTAGGTGTGAGGATTTTTGTTTCCTTTATGTTGAGGGGAAACCCTGGTGGTGTAGTGGTTAAGTGCTACGGCTGCTAACCAAAAAAAAGGTCGGCAGTTCAAATCCACCAGACGCTCCTTGGAAATTCTATGGAGCAGTTCTACTCTGTCCCGTAGGGTCGCTATGAGTCGGAATTGACTCGATGGCAGTGGGCTTGTTTTTTTGGTTATGTTGAGGTGTAATCCATACTGAAGGCTGTGGTCTTTGATTTCATCAGTAAGTGCTTCAAGTCCTCTTAGCTTTCAGCAAGCCAGGTTGTATCATCTGCATATCGAAGGTTGTTATTGAGTCTTCCTCTGCCTGGTGCCATGTTCTTCATATAGTCCACCTTCTTGGGTTATTTGCTTATATAAATTAAGTATGGTGAAAAACACAATATAAAATAATGTAATGTGGTCTGGACTTAGATATTCTTTGGATCATTTTCTGTTTAACATATAAACAAACTATTGATATTATTGCTGGTGATAATTCTATTGTAATATTTTCAATATCAAGGCTGGTAACATTAATTTACAGTATTTAAACAATTATATTTTAATTATTAGGGAGATAAAATATTTTATCAAAAATTTAAAATATAATGAAACATAAAATAATTTACAAATTTATAACCACTCCCAATATTTTGGGATATATACTGTGAAATATATATGCACATGCATATACAAACACGTACATACACATACAACACAGAATAACATTTGAATTAGTATGGATACTATTTGGTTCTCCCTTTCAATTTAATAATTTGTAATTTATTTTCCATTACATTAAATATTCATCTATAGTATGATTTTTAACTAAGCTTTTTCTTTTAGAATAGTTTTAAATTAAAAGAAAAATTGCAAAGATAGTACAGAGTTCCCTTACATTGCACCAGAAATTCTTCTCTCTTTCTTGCATCATCTGCTTTTCACTCTCTAAAGTTTGACCTTCAAGGCCCTATATGGCCTAACATAAGTTTCCCTTCTGACCTCATCTCTTCTACCCTGCCTTGGCTCTGTCCTGTTCTGCCACCTGTTACTTTTCTGCGAACACTCCAAGAATTCACCGCAGAGTCATAGCACATGCCTTTTGCTCTGTCTGAAACACTCTGTCCCTGATGACCACATGACTTACTCCTTTACCTTCTTTATGACAAAAAACAAACAAACAAAAAACACCCAAACTCATTGCTATGGAGACGATTCCAACTCATACAGGGTAGAACTGCCCTGTAGGGTTTCCAAGGTTGTAAATCTTATGGAAACAGTCTGCTGCTTCTTTTCTCTGAGGAGTGGCTGGTGGGTTCAAACTGCCAACTTGTTGGTTAGCAGCTAAGCGTTTAACCACCGTCCCACCAGGGCTACTTACCTCCTTCTTATATATATCTTACATGTGTATCTTGTATATATATAAACCCAGCTCCCAACTCAGTGCTGCTTTTCCTTGTTAATTCTATTTAAAATTGCAATCCACTCCCAAAACTCAGTATCCTCCTTCTCTGATTTTTTTCTCCTTTCCATTTACCACCATCTAGATTACTTGATATTTTATGTGTTGCCTGTTTCTTCTAGTTATAATGGAAGTTCTTAAACTTTCATTGTTAAACCATAGTTTAAGGTAAAGTTTTGCAAAAAGTTAATATTATTCTATTCAGGAATAATTTAACATTTTTGAACATATAACAAATTGCTTTTATTGACAAAAATTTCATGACATCCAGACTTACTGGGAAGTCCGAGTGTGAGTAATTTTTAATTTTCTATTGAAATAGCCCTGGCTCCAAGTCAAACTATAAATGCTCTATCTCTAGGGATTTTTTCTTCTTATTTTTTTTTCTGTCTCATATTCTGCTACAGGGCTCCCAATAAATATTAAATGACTGAATATAAAATAATGGTTAGTAATATATAATTCCCTTTCTCACCTTTGGATACTGCAGCTGTATTTGTGGTGGTGAGTGCTTTCAGTGAACATCGCGCTAAGTTTAAGTGAGATGAGATAGTACGCTGGTGAGGCAATAGTTTAAAATTACTGGACCCCAGTGAGGGCTGTAGGGAAAACTATGTTAAAACAACTCTATAAATCTAAAGAACTTTCTAAGTTATCTCTAACTTAGTATCCTGGGAATGTTTAGTATTCAAACATTGGAGACATTGATGACAGTGGGTTATTGGCCAAATAAAGATGGGGCTACGAATTCAAATTTGTGTGAAAGATCATGGAAATTGGAAGGTTTTGCAGATATGAACTAATATGGATAAATCTTGATCGTGATGCTGTGACAAAACTCACCAGTATATGTTATGAACAGAATCTACAATGGTTTCAAGTGTATGGTGTGGGAAATTTAGGAGGTGAAAAAAGTGAAACCTTTTGTGAAGGATGACACATTTATGTGATTTGAATTTTTAAGAAAAATTATCCCTAACACGTACTAGATGTTCCCCAAGACTGTGGTCCCCACAGCACTCAGCTCAGTTATTTAGTCCCTTAGGGAGTTTAGATATGTCTATGGAGCTTCCATGACCTTGCCCTGGACAAGTCGTGCTGGCTTACCGAATATTCTGTACTGTCTTACCCTTCACCAAAGTTTCCACTTACTTATTGTCTATTTGGAAACCCTGGTGGCATAGTGGTTAAGTGCTATGGCTTGGAACCAAAGGTTAGGCAGTTCGTATCCGCCAGGCGCTCCTTGGAAACGCTATGGGGCGGTTCTACTCTGTCCTATAGGGTCACTATGAGTCGGAATTGACTGGATGGCACTGGGTTTTTTTTTTTTTTTTTGGTTTATTGTTTATTTAGTGTTTTTTTTATCCCCATTCCTCCCCTCCCTCATAACTGTCAAAGATTGTTTCTTTCTGGGTGTAAACCTTTTCATGAGTTTCATTAGTAGTGGCCTCATACAATATTTGCCCTTTTATGATTGACTTATTTCACCCAGCATAATGCCCTCCAGATTCATCCCTGTTGTGAGATGCTTCACAGATTCATCATTATTCTTTATTGGCGCGTACTACTCCACTGAGTGTATGTACCATAGTTTGTTTATCCATTCATCTGTTGATAGTCATCTAGGTTGTTTCCATCTTTTTGCTATTGTAAACAATGCTGCAACGAACATGGGATGCATATGTCTATTCGTGTTGTTGTGGTTGTTAGGTGCCGCCGAGTCAGTTCCGACTCGTTAGAGACCCTATGTACTGCACTATGGTCCTTCACTATGGTCATAATCATTGTTATGCTTAAGCCCATTGTTGTAGCCACTGTGTCAGTCCATCTCGTTGAGGGTCTTCCTCTTTTTCACTGATCCTGTACTTTACCAAGCATGATGTCCTTCTCCAAGGACTGATCGCTCCTGATAACAAGTAAAATTGTGTAAGATGCAGTCTCGCCATCCTTGCTTCTAAGGAGCATTCTGGTTGTACTTCCTCCAAGACAGATTAGTTTGTTCTTTTGGCAGTCCATGGTATATTTAACATTCTTCACCAACACAATTAAAAGGCATCAATTCTTCAGTCTTCCTTATTCACTGTCCAGCTTTCACATGCATAAGATGTGATTGATAATACCACGGCTTGAGTCAAGCACACATGAGTCTTCAAGGGGACATCTTTGTTTTCAACACTTTAAGGAGTTCTTTCACAGCAGATTTGCCCACAATGCGTCTCTTGATTTCTTGAGTGCTGCTTCACTGGGTGTTGATTGTGGACCCAAGTAAAATGAAATCTTTGACAACTTCAATCTTTTCTCTGTTTATCATGATGTTGCTTATTGGTCCAGTCATGAGGATTTTTGTTTTCTTTATGTTGGGGCTTAACGCATACTGAAGGCTGTGGTCTTTGGTCTTCATCAGCAAGTGCTTCAAGCCCTTTTCACTTTCAGCAAGCAAGGTTGTGTCATCTGCATAATGCAGGTTGAAAATGAGTATTCCTTCAATCCTGATGCCCTGTTTTTCTTCATACAGTCCAGCCTCTTGGTTTATCTGCTCAGCATACAGATTAAACAGGTATGGCGAAAGGATACAACTCTGAAGAACACTTTTCCTGACTTTAAACCATGCAGCATTCCCTTGTTCTATTTGAACAATTGCCTCTTGATCTATGTACAGGTTCCTCATGAATGCAATTAAGTGTTCTGAAATTCCCGTTCTTCTCAATGTTATCCATAATTTGTTATGAGTCACACAGTTGAATGCCTTTGTATTGTCAATAATACACAGGTAAACTTCTTTCTGGTATTCTCTTCTTTCATCCAGCATCCATCTGACATCAGCAATAATATCCCTGGTTCCATGTCCTTTTCTGAATCGGGCCTGCATTTATGGCAGTTCCCTGTTGATATACTGCTGCAGCCACTTTTGAATGATCTTCAGCAAAATTTTGCTTGCATGTGATATTAATGATATTGTTCAATACTTTCCACATTCGGCTGGATCCCGTTTCTTGAGAATAAGCCTACATATGGATCTCTTCCTGTCCGTTGGCCAGGTAGCTGTCTTCCAAATTTCCTGGCATAGATAAGTGAGCACTTCCAGTGCGGTATCCGTTTGTTGAAACATCTCAGTTGATATTCTGTCAATTCCTGGAGTCTTGTTTTTCACCAATGCCTTCAGTGCAGTTTGGACTTCTTCCTTCATTACCATCGGTTCCTTATCATATGCTATCTCTTGAAATGATCGAACGTTGACCAATTCTTTTTGGTATAATGTCTGTGTTTTCTTTCCATCTTCTTTTGATGTTTCCTGAGTCATTTAATATTTTCCCCATGGAATACTTCACTATTACAACTTGAAGCTTGAATTTTTTCTTCAGTTCTTTCAGTTTGAGAAATGCCGAGCATGTTCTTCCCTTTTGGTTTTCCATCTCTAGTTCTTTGCACGTGTCATTATAATACTTTACTTTGTCTTCTCAAGCCACCCTTTGAAATCTTCTGTTCAGTTCTCTTACTTCATCATTTCTTCCTTTTGCTTTTGCTACTCGATGTTCAAGAGCAAGTTTCAGAGTCCTTTCTGACATCCATTTTGGTCTTTTCTTTCTTTCCTGTCTTTTTAATGACTTCTTGCTTTCTTCATGTATGATGTCCTTGATGTCATTCCACAGTTAGTCTGGTCTTCAGTCATCAGTGTTCAATGCATCCAATGTATTCCTGAGACAGTCTCTAAATTCAAGTGGGATGTACTCAAGGTTGTACTTTGTCTCTTGTGGACTTCTAATTTTCTTCAGTTTCATCTTGAACTTGCTTGTGAGCAGTCGACGGTCTGTTCTGTAGTTGGCCCCTGGCCTTATTCTGATTGATGATATTGAGCTTTTCAATGGTCTCCTTCCACATATGTAGTTGCTTTGATTCCTGGGTATTCCATCTGGCAAGGTTTTCGTGCATAGTCTCCGTTTATGTTGATGAAGAAAGGTATTTGCAATGAAGAAGTTGTTGGTCTTGCAAAATTCTATCATGTGCTGTCTGGCATCGTTTCTATCACCAAGGCCACATTCATGTGATGGTTCTTATTTCTTTAGAATATATTCCTAGGAGTGGAATTGCTACATCATATGATATTTCTATTTCTAGCTTTCTAAGGAAGTATCATATCATTTTCCAAAATGGTTGTACCATTTTGCATTCCCACCAGCAGTGCATAAGAGTCCAAATCTTCCCACAGCCTCTCCAACATTTGTTACTTTCTGTTTTTTTTTTTTTTGATTTGTGCCAGTAATGCCTCTGTGAGATGGTATCTCATTGAGGCTTTTGTTTGCATTTCTCTAATGGCAAGTGATTGCGAACATGTCCTTCTGGTCTGTTAGCTGCTTGCATGTGTTCTTCGGTGAAGTGTCTGTTCATTTCCTTTGCCCATTTTTAATTGGATTATTTGTCTTTTTGTTGCAGAGGTATCAGATTTTCATGTAGGTTTTAGAGATTAGACCTTTGTTGGATATGTCATAGCCAAATATTTTTTCCTAGTCTGTAGGTTCCCTTTTTAGTCTTTTGGTGAAGTCTTTTGATAAGCATAAGTATTTAATTTTTAGAAGATCCCAGTTATCTAGCTTATCTTCTAGAGTTTGTGTATTGTTTATATGGTTTGTATCCTGTTAATGCCTTGCATCAGGGCCTTTACCACTGATCCTATTTTCTCTTCTATGATCTTTATAGTTTTTGGTTTTGTATTTAAGTCTTTGATCCATTTTGAATTAGTTTTTTATGTGTTGTGAGTTATGACTTCTGTTTCATTTTTTTACAGATGGACATGCAGCTTTGCCAGCACCATTTGTTAAAAAGACTGTCTTTTCCCCATTTGATGGACTTTGGGCCCTTTTCGAAGATCAGGTGACCATAGGTGGAAGGATTTATATCTGTGTTCTCAATTCTGTTCCATTGGACAAAGTATCTATTGATGTACTAGTACAAGGCTGCTTTGACTACTGTAGGTGTACAGTAGGTCCTGAGGTCAGGAAGTGTGAGTCCTTCTACTTTATTCTTCTTCTTCAGTAGTGCTTTACTCATCCAGGGCCTCTTCCCTTTCCATATAAAGTTAATGATTAGTTTTTCCATCTCTTTAAAGAATGCTGTTGATATTTGGATTGGGATTGCATTGTATTTGTAGATTGCTTTGGGTAGAATTGTCATTTTCACAATATTGAGTTTACCTATCCATGAACATGGTATGTTTTTCCATTTATGTGGATCTCTTTTGGTTTCTTGCAGCAGTGTTTTGTAGTTTTCTTTGTATAGATCTTTTACATCTATAGTTAGATTTATTCCTAAGTATTTTATTCTTTTATGGGCTATTATAAATGGTATTATTTTCTTGATTTCCTTTTTTTGTCATTCTTTTTATTGGTGTATACAAATCCAACTGATTTTTGTATGTTTATCTTGAACCCTGATACTCTGCTGAATCTTTCTATTAGTTCCAGTAGTTTTGTCGTGGAGTCTTTTGGGTTTTCTAAGTATACTATCATAATCATCTGCAAATAAGAACTTTTACTTCTTCCTTACCAATTTGGATACACTGTATTTCTTTTTCTTGCCTTACTGCTCTAGCTAGGACTTCCAGCACAATGTTAAATAGGAGTGATGATAAAGAGCATCCTTGTCTTGTTCCTGTTTTCAAGGGGAATATTTTCTTCCTGTCTCCATTAAGAATGATGTTGACTGTTGGTTTTGTACAAAAAAAAAAAAAAACCTGTCGCCATTGAGTTGATTCTGACTCATAGTGACCCTATAGGACAGAGTAGAATTGCCCCATGGGGTTTCCAAGGAGCACCTGGTGGATTTGAACTGCTGACCTTTTGGTTAGCAGCTGTAGCACTTACCCACTATGCCACCAGCGTTTTGTATAGATGCCCATTATTATGTTAAGGAATTTCTCTTCTATACCTATTTTGTTGCAAGTATTTATCAGGAATGGGTGTTGGACTTTGTTGAATGCCTTTTCCGCATTGATTGAGATGCTTATGTGATTCTTTTATTTTATTTTACTTATTCGTGGATTACTTGTATTGATTTTCTAATTTTGAACCATCCTTGCGTGCCTGGTATGCATCCCACTTGGTTGTGGTGTATTATTTTTTTGTATATAATGCTGAATTCTATTGGCTACAATTTTGTTCAGAATTTTTAAATCTATATTCATGAGAGATATTGGTCTGTAATTTTTTTTTTTGTGATGTCTTTGGCTGGTTTTGGTATCAGGGTTATGGTGGTTTCATAGAATGAGTTTGGAAGTATGTTTTCCTTTTCTATGCTCTGAAATAGTTTGAGTAGTGCTTGTGTAAGCTCTTCTCTGAATGTTTGGTAGAATTCTCCAGTGAAGCCACCTGGTCAGGCTCTTTTTTGTTGGGAGTTTTTTTTTTTTAATTACCTTTTCAATCTCTTTTCTTGTTGTAGGTCTGTTCAGATTTTCAAAACCATTTTGTGTTAGTTTGGGAAGGCAGTGTATTTCTAGAAATTTGTCCATTTCCTGTAGGTTTTCAAATTTGTTGGAGTATAGCTTTTCATAGTACTGTGTCATGACCCTTTTTATCTCAGTTGGGTCTCTTTTAATGTCCCCCATTTCATTTCTTATTTGGGTTACGTGCATCCTCTCCTGTTTTTCTTCTGTCATTTTGGCCAGTGGTTTGTTGATCCTTTCGAAGAATGAAATTTTGGTTTTACTCATGCTTTCTATTGTTTTTCTAATCTGTATTTCATTTATATATGCTCTGATATTTATTATTTCCTTTCTTCTTGTGGCTGTGGGCTCCTTTTACCATTCTCTTTCTATTTGTTTGACTTGTGTAGTAAATGTTTTGATTTCATCCCTTTCTTCTTTTTTAATGTGTGCATCTATTGGTATAAATTGACCTCTCAGGACTGCCTTTGCTGTCTCCCAAAGGTTTTGGTGTGATATGTTTTCATTCTCATTTGATTCCAGGAATATTTTTATTCCATCTTTGATTTCTTCTATTACCTAGTAGTTTTTAAGTAGTGTGTTATTCAGTTTCCATGTCATTGATTTTTCCTTGCTCTTCTTGTTTTTTTTTTAATTAACTTTTATTGAGCTTCAAGTGAACGTTTACAAATCAAGTCAGACTGTCACATATAAGTATATATACATCTTACTCCGTACTCCCACTTGCTCTCCCCCTAATGAGTCAGCCTTTCCAGTCTCTCCTTTCATGACAATTTTGCCAGCTTCCATCTCTCTCTATCTTCGCATCCCCCCTCCAGACAGGAGATGCCTACATAGTCTCAAGTGTCCACCTGATATAATTAGCTCACTCTTCATCAGCATCTCTCTCCTACCCACTGTCCAGTTCCTTTCATGTCTGATGAGTTGTCTTCGGGGATGGTTCCTGTCCTGTGCCAACAGAAGGTTTGGGGACCATGACCACCAGGATTCCTCTAGTCTCAGTCAGACCATTAAGTATGGTCTTTTTATGAGAATTTGGGGTCTGCATCCCACTGATCTCCTGCTGCCTCAGGGATTCTCTGTTGTGCTCCCTGTCAGGGCAGTCATCGATTGTGCCTGGGCACCAACTAGTTCTTCTGGTCTCAGGATGATGTAGGTCTCTGGTTCATGCGGCCTTTTCTGTCTCTTGGGCTCTTAGTCATCGTGTGACCTTGGTGTTCTTCATTCTCCTTTGATCCTGGTGGGTTGAGACCAATTGATGCATCTTAGATGGCCGCTTGTTAGCATTTAAGACCCCAGACTCCACATTTCAAAGTGGGATGCAGAATGTTTTCATAATAGAATTATTTTGCCAATTGACTTAGAAGTCCCCTTAAACCATGGTCCCCAAACCCCCGCCCTTGCTCCGCTGACCTTTGAAGCATCCATTTTATCCTGGAAACTTCTTTGCTTTTGGTCCAGTCCAATTGAGCTGACCTTGCATGTATTGAGTGTTGTCCTTCCCTTCACCTAAAGCAGTTCTTATCTACTAATTAATCCATAAAAAACCCTCTCCCTCCCTCCCTCCCTCCCCTCCTTGTAACCACAAAAGTATGTGTTCTTCTCAGTTTATACTATTTCTCAAGATCTTATAATAGTGGTCTTATACAATATTTGTCATTTTGCCTCTGACTAATTTCGCTCAGCATAATGCCTTCCAGGTTCCTCCATGTTATGAAATGTTTCACAGATTCGTCACTGTTCTTTATCGATGCGTAGTATTCCGTTGTGTGAATATACCACAATTTATTTACCCATTCATCCGTTGATGGACACCTTGGTTGCTTCCAACTTTTTGCTATTGTAAACAGAGCTGCAATAAATATGGGTGTGCATATATCTGTTTTTGTGAAGGCTCTTGTTTCTCTAGGGTATATTCCGAGGAGTGGGATTTCTGGGTTGTATGGTAGTTCTATTTCTAACTGTTTAAGATAACGCCAGATAGATTTCCAAAGTGGTTGTACCATTTTACATTCCCACCAGCAGTGTATAAGAGTTCCAATCTCTCCACAGCCTCTCCACCATTTATTATTTTGTGTTTTTTGGATTAATGCCAGCCTTGTTGGAGTGAGATGGAATCTCATCGTGGTTTTAATTTGCATTTCTCTAATGGCTAATGATCGAGAGCATTTTCTCATGTATCTGTTGGCTGCCTGAATATCTTCTTTAGTGAAGTGTGTGTTCATATCCTTTGCCCACTTCTTGATTGGGTTGTTTGTCTTTTTGTGGTTGAGTTTTGACAGAATCATATAGATTTTAGAGATCAGGCGCTGGTCAGAGATGTCATAGCTGAAAATTCTTTCCCAGTCTGTAGGTGGTCTTTTTACTCTTTTGGTGAAGTCTTTAGATGAGCATAGGTGTTTGATTTTTAGGAGCTCCCAGTTATCGGGTTTCTCTTCATCATTATTGGTAATGTTTTGTATTCTGTTTATGCCTTGTATTAGGGCTCCTAGGGTTGTCCCTATTTTTTCTTCCATGATCTTTACCGTTTTAGTCTTTATGTTTAGGTCTTTGATCCACTTGGAGTTAGTTTTTGTGCGTGGTGTGAGGTATGGGTCCTGTTTCATTTTTTCTGCAAATGGATATCCAGTTATGTCAGCACCATTTGTTAAAAAGACTATCTTTTCCCCAATTAACTGACACTGGTCCTTTGTCAAATATCAGCTGCTCATACGTGGATGGATTTATATCTGGGTTCTCAATTCTGTTCCATTGGTCTATGTGCCTGTTGTTGTACCAGTACCAGGCTGTTTTGACTACTGTGGCTGTATAATAGCTTCTGAAATCAGGTAGAGTGAGGTCTCCCACTTTCTTCTTCTTTTTCAGTAATGCTTTGCTTATCTGGGGCTTCTTTCCCTTCCATATGAAATTGGTGATTTGTTTCTCTATCCCCTTAAAATATGACATTGGAATTTGGATCGGAAGTGCGTTATATGTATAGATGGCTTTTGGTAGCATAGACATTTTTACTATGTTAAGTCTTCCTATCCATGAGCAAGGTATGTTTTTCCACTTAAATAACTTAAATAGGTCCTTTTGAATTTCTTGTAGTAGAGCTTTGTAGTTTTCTTTATATAGGTCTTTTACATCCTTGGTAAGATTTATTCCTAAGTATTTCATCTTCTTGGGGGCTACTGTGAATGGTATTGATTTGGTTATTTCCTCTTTGATGTTCTTTTTGTTGATGTAGAGGAATCCAATTGATTTTTGTATGTTTATCTTATAACCTTAGACTCTGCCAAACTCTTCTATTAGTTTCAGTAGTTTTCTGGAGGATTCCTTAGGGTTTTCTGTGTATAAGATCATGTCATCTGCAAATAGAGATAATTTTACTTCCTCCTTGCCAATCCGCATGCCCTTTATTTCTTTGTCTAGCCTAATTGCTCTGGCTAGGACTTCTAGCACAATGTTGAATAAGAGCGGTGATAAAGGGCATCCTTGTCTGGTTCCCGTTCTCAAGGGAAATGCTTTCAGGTTCTCTCCATTTCGAGTGATATTGGCTGTTGGCTTTGCATAGATGCCCTTTATTATGTTGAGGAATTTTCCTTCAATTCCTATTTTGGTGAGAGTTTTTATCATAAATGGGTGTTGGACTTTGTCAAATGCCTTTTCTGCATCAATTGATAAGATCATGTGGTTTTTGTCTTTTATTTATGTGGTGGATTACATTAATGGTTTTTCTGATATTAAACCAGCCTTGCATACCTGGTATAAATCCCACTTGGTCGTGGTGAATTATTTTTTTGATATGTTGTTGGATTCTATTGGCTAGAATTTTGTTGAGAATTTTTGCATCTATGTTCATGAGGGATATAGGTCTGTAATTTTCTTTTTTTGTAATGTCTTTACCTGGTTTTGGTATCAGGGAGATGGTGGCTTTATAGAATGAGTTGGGTAGTATTCCGTCATTTTCTATGCTTTGAAATACCTTTAGTAGTAGTGGTGTTAACTCTTCTCTGAAAGTTTGGTAGAACCCTGCAGTGAAGCCCTCCGGGCCAGGGCTTTTTTTTGTTGGGAGTTTTTTGATTACCGTTTCAATCTCTTTTTTTGTTATGGGTCTATTTAGTTGTTCTACTTCTGAATGTGTTAGTTTAGGTAGGTAGTGTTTTTCCAGGAATTCACCCATTTCTTCTAGGTTTGCAAATTTGTTAGAGTACAATTTTTCATAATAATCTGATATGATTCTTTTAATTTCAGTTGGGTCTGTTGTGATGTGGCCCTTCTCGTTTCTTATTCGGGTTATTTGTTTCCTTTCCTGTATTTCTTTAATCAGTCTAGCCAATGGTTTATCAATTTTGTTAATTTTTTCAAAGAACCAGCTTTGGCTTTGTTAATTCTTTCAATTGTTTTTCTGTTCTCTAATTCATTTAGTTCAGCTCTAATTTTTATTATTTGTTTTCTTCTGGTGCCTGATGGATTCTTTTGTTGCTCACTTTCTATTTGTTCAAGTTATAGGGACAGTTCTCTGATTTTGGCTCTTTCTTCTTTTTGTATGTGTGCATTTATCGATATAAATTGGCCTCTGAGCACTGCTTTTGCTGTGTCCCAGAGGTTTTGATAGGAAGTATTTTCATTCTCGTTGCTTTCTATGAATTTCCTTATTCCCTCCTTGATGTCTTCTATAACCCAGTCTTTTTTCAGGAGGGTATTGTTCAGTTTCCAAGTATTTGATTTCTTTTCCCCAGTTTTTCTGTTATTGATCTCTAGTTTTATTGCCTTGTGGTCTGAGAAGATGCTTTGTAATATTTCGATGTTTTGGACTCTGCAAAGGTTTGTTTTATGACCTAATATGTGGTCTATTCTAGAGAATGTTCCATGTGCACTAGAAAAAAAAGTGTACTTTGCAGCAGTTGGGTGGAGAGTTCTGTATAAGTCAATGAGGTCAAGTTGGTTGATTGTTGTAAGTAGGTCTTCCGTGTCTCTATTGAGCTTCTTACTGGATGTCCTGTCCTTCTCCAAAAGTGGTGTGTTGAAGTATCCTACTATAATTGTGGAGGTGTCTATCTCACATTTCAGATCTGTTAAAATTTGTTTTATGTATCTTGCAGCCCTGTCATTGGGTGCATAAATATTTAATATGGTTATGTCTTCCTGATCAATTGTCCCTTTTATCATTATATAGTGTCCTTCTTTATCCTTTGTGGTGGATTTAAGTCTAAAGTCTATTTTGTCAGAAATTAATACTGCTACTCCTCTTCTTTTTTGCTTATTGTTTGCTTGATATATTTTTTCCATCCTTTGAGTTTTAGTTTGTTTGTGTCTCTAAGTCTAATGTGTGTCTCTTGTAGGCAGCATATAGATGGATCGTGTTTCTTTATCCAGTCCGTGACTCTCTGTCTCTTTATTGGTGCATTTAGTCCATTTACATTCAGCGTAATTATAGATAAGTGTTTAGTGTTGTCATTTTGATGCCTTTTTATGTGTGTTGTTGACAGTTTCATTTTTCCACTTACTTTTTTGTGCTGAGACTTTTTTCCTAGTAACTTGTGAGTTCCTCATTTTCATAGTGTTTGACTTTATGTTTGTTGAGTCGTTACGTTTTTCTTGGCTTTTATCTTGAGTTATGGAGTTGTTATACCTCTTTGTGGTTACCTTAATATTTACCCCTATTTTTCTAAGTAAAAACCTAACTTGTATTGTTCTATATCACCTTGTATCACTCTCCATATGGCATTTCTATGCCACCTGTATTTAGTCTCTCTTTTTGATTAATGTGATCTTTTACATATTGACTTCAATGTTTCCTTGTTATGAGCATTTTTTTTTCATTGATCTTAATTTGTTTTTGTGATTTCCCTATTTGAGTTGATATTAGGATGTTCTGTTTTGTGACCTTGTGTTGTGCTGGTATCTGATATTATTGGTTTTCTGGCCCAACAATATCCTTTAGTATTTCTTGTAGCTTTGGTTTGGTTTTTGCAAATTCTTTAAGATTGTGTTTATCTGTAAATATCTTAATTTTGCCTTCATATTTGAGAGAGAGTTTTGCTGGATATATGACCCTTGGCTGGCAGTTTTTCTCCTTCAGTGCTCTGTATATGTCATCCCATTGCCTTCTTGCCTGCATGGTGTCTGCTGAGTAGTGTGAACTTATTCTTATTGATTCTCTCTTGAAGGAGACCTTTCTTTTCTCCCTGGCTGCTTTTAAAATTTTCTCTTTATCTTTGGTTTTAGCAAGTTTGATGATAATATGTCTTGGTGTTTTTCTTTTTGGATCAATCTTAAATGGGTTTCGATAAGCATCTTGGATAGATATCCTTTCGTCTTTCATGATGTCAGGGAAGTTTTCTGTCAGCAGATCTTCAGCTATTTTCTCTGTGTTTTCTGTCTTCCCTCCCTGTTCTAGGACTCCAATCACATGCATGTTATCCTTCTTGATAGAGTCCCACATGATTCTTAGGGTTTCTTCATTTTTTTAAATTCTTTTATCTGATTTTTTTTCAGCTATGTTGTTCATTCCCTGGTCCTCCAGATTTCCCACTCTGCATTCTAATTGCTCGAGTTTGCTGCTCTGACTTACTATTGCGTTGTCTTATCCTGTAATTTTATTGTCAGTCTTTTGGATTTCTACATGCTCTCTATGGATTCTTGCAACTTATTAATTTTTCCACTATGTTCTTGAATAATCTTTTTGAGTTCTTCAACTGTTTTATCAGTGTGTTCCTTGGCTTTTTCTGCAGTTTGCCTTATTTCGTTTGTGATGTCTTGAAGCACTCTGTAAATTAGTTTTTTTATTCTGTATCTGATAATTCCAGGATTGTATCTTCATTTGGGAAAGATTTTGATTCTTTTGTTTGGTTGTAGAAGCTGTCATGGTCTGCTTCTTTATGTGGTTTGATATCGACTGCTTTTTCCAAGCCATCACTAGTGGTTTATTCTATAATTGCTCACTGAGTCTTACCTTGTTTTGTTTTCTTTCAGTATACGTGGATGTATATTGTGCTGTCTTATTTGTTGTAGCCCTTGACTTACTTATGACCTATTACCAGCCTTGGGCTGTTGGCAGATATATATGCCTGAGTCTATTCACTATTCTTGAGTAGAATGTGAGTTTGGGTCATCAAGTGTGTACTGCACCCTAACACCTATCCACCTCGACAAGTAGTGGTGATAGTTGTGTGCACCAGATTCTATTAGCAGCTGGGATTCACCCTCCAGGGGGGGAAGGATGCTGACAGGCTTCCCCCAAGTGTCAGTGTGGTAGGTGTGTCTCTATTCCTATAGCACCTTGGTGGGAGGGCAGTGCAGCGGTACCTTAGGCCCCCAATGCAAGTACCTCTACTGATTGGTAGATGTCACCCTCCTTAGACCCCTAAGGCAAGAGGCTAGGTGGTCTGGGGGGGAGCTTCAGCCCTCAGTTCCCTGTTGTGGGTCAGTTAGGGCTCTGTTGAATAAGCAGAGATATCAGACCTGGGAAACTTGTTTTCTGGAAAATCCGCTAAAAAAAAATGCAGTCAGATCCCTATCAGAACTGCCTTTGAATTATAACCGCCACCTTGTTCCCTGTAAGGTTGAAAGTCTGAGATTTGGATCATATATGCTTGGCTGTAACTGGTTCTGTGTTTTTAGTCCAATTTGGGTTGGATTTTTGGTCCCTGGGTTTTTTGTGGTTCCGTCAGGCTGGAAGAATGGGTTAGGAAAAGACCAAAAAAAAAAAGGGAAAAGCAAAGCCGCCGCGGAGCTGGAGCTGTTCTCCCTCTGGCTCAGGAAATTCCAATGTTAACGAAGCGGCCTGGGAAGGGTGGGGGAGGGTTCAGAGAAATAGGAGAGTAGCACCTCGGAACATAGCCAAAGTTGTTTATCTTGCTTGGAATGACTATTTTATCTGAGATTCCCATGGGGCATGTCGCCTATGTGTGCTGGCTGTGTGGAGATTGCCCCTGAGGGTCTGGCCTGCTGAAGCCGCGGTCAGATCCTCCGCTGCCAATCCAAAGCCCAGCGTCAAGGTTCCCCTGCTGGGACACTGCAGTCCCGGCTCCAAAATCAGTCGCTGCCTCCCGGGGACTTCTCGTCCCGCCAGCCACATCGCCGCACCACCCCCGTGGACCAGCTGGGCCCCCTCCTGGGGTTAGTTCAGGGGAGTAGGGCTGCGCCCCATGCTTGCTCCATGGCAGCGCCCAGTCAAAAGCCTGGCGCCAAGGTTCCCCAGCTGGGACGCTGCACTCCCGGCTCCAAAACCAGTCACTGCCTCCCGGGGACTTCTCCCACCAGCCTTCACCACGCCGCCTGCGCGGACCAGCTGGACCCCCTCCCGGGGTCAGTTCAGGGGGGTAGGGCTGTGCCCCTTGTTTGCTCCGTCACAAGATTTTGAGATCAGGTCCCCTGGGCCCAGACCTAAGCCCGGTGCCAAGGTTACCTGACTGGGACACTGGCTCCAGGCTCCGAAAACAGTCGCTCTTTCCCCGTATTTGTTCGTTCTCTGTCTCTAAATCTGTGTTTGTTGTTCAGGGTTCGTAGATTGTTATGTATGTGATCGATTCACTTGTTTTTCCGAGTCTTTGTTGCAAGAGGGATCCGAGGTAGCGTCTACTTAGTCTGCCATCTTGGCCCTCTCCGCTCTTCTTGTTTTTAATTTATACTTTGATGGTGTTGTCAACAGAGAAAATACTTTGTATCACCTCAATGTTTTCAATTTTGTTGAGGGTTGCATTGTGGCCTAAGATGTGGTCTATTCTGGAGGATGTTTCATATACTTTGGAAAAGAATGTGTACTTTGCACCTGTTGGATGGAGTGTTCTGTATATGTCTATGAGTTCAAGTTGGCTGATTTTTCCCTTTAGATCTTCTGTACCTTTGTTGAGTTTCTTTCTAGATGTTCTGTCCTTCACCTAGAGTGATGTGTTGAAGTCTCCTACTATTCTTGTGGAACTGTCAGTATCTCTTTTCAGTGGCATTAGAGTTTGTTTTATGTATTTTGGAGCCCTGTCATTGGGTGCAGAGATATTTATTATGATTATGTCTTCATGATGGATTGTCCCTTTAGTCACCATATAATGTCCTTCTTTGTCTTTTATGGTGGATTTATTTTAAAGTCTATCTTATCTGAGATTAGTACTGCTACTCCTGCTCTTTTTCGGTAGCTGTTTGCTTGGTATATTTTTTTCCCTCCTTTGATTTTTAATAAATCTACGTCTTTGTTTTTAAGATGTGTCTCTTGTAGACAGCATTTTGTTGGGTCCTGTGTTTTTATCCATTCTGTCACTCTCTGTCTCTTCATGAGTGCATTTAGGCCATTCTTGTTCAGCGCAATTAATGATAGGTGTGAGTTTATTGCTGTCACATTGTGGTGCTTTTTTTGTGGTGCTGATGTTTTCTTTGTTCCTCTTACTCTCCTGTGCTGAATTCCTTTTTTTGTGTGTGTTTTTTTTTAAATTTCTTTTGTTTTTTGTGTATTTTGTGTTTACCGAGACTTTATGTTTTTCTTCTTTATTTTAATCAATAGGTTTGTTAATGTTCTTTGTTGTTACCTTGAAATTTACCCTTATCTTTGTAAGTTTGAACCAGTCTTTTATTACTTAGTATTGCCTTGCCTTCTTCTCCATTATAAAATTCTGTACCTTCACCATTTATTCACTCTTTTATTGTTCTGACGTTGTTGTTATTTACAGATTAACCTCTCTGATTGCCTTTTTTAAATCTTTTAGTTTTGATTAATCCTTGAGAGTTCGTTTCTTAAGTTGGTTTCTGGCTGGTGTGAACTTTCATCTTAGATTCAGGCTGTGGTCTGATGTTGTTTGGTCTTAAACCAAAAAAAAAAAAAACCAAAGGACCCCATTTAATAATTCTTGTAAGTTTGGTTTGGTTTATACATATTTCCTTAATTTCTGTTTATATGGAAATGTCCTAATTTTACCATCATGCTTGAATGAGAGTTTTACAGGATACATTGTTCTTGGATGGCAGTTTTTTTCCTTTCAAGGTGTCATATATGTCATCCCATTGCCTTCTTCCCTGCATGGGTTCATCTGAGTGATCTCTGCTTAGTCTTATTGTTCCCCCTGTATGTGACTTTTCATTTTTCTTGAGCTGCTTTCAGGATTCTTTCTTTGTTTTTGGTTTTAGCAAACGTGATTATGATATGCCTTGCTGATTTCCTTTTGGGGTTTACCCTATATGGGGTTCATTGAGCTTCTTGAGCTTTTCAGCTTTCATGATATTAGGGAAGTTTTCTGTCAGCAATTCTTCAGTGATCCTCTCTGTGTTTTCCATTTTCTCCCCCTGTTCTGGAACTCCGATCACTTGCAAATTTTTGCTTTTGATTGTATCCCATGACATTCTCCTGGTTTCTTCATTTTTTTTTCCCTCAAACAATGTAGTATCCAAGTATTTGTCTTCAATTTCACTGATCCCATCTTCCATTGTTTCAAACCTGCTCCTCAGAACTTCTATGACACTGTCCATTCCTGAAACTTTGTTTTTTATCTTTTGAATTTCTAATTGCTGTTTTTTATGATTTCTAGTTGTGAATTTATTTTGACATTTTGTTCCTGTATTATATTTCTGAATTTTTCCATTGTTTTGTCTGTCTTTTCCATGAATTTGTCTATTTTTTCCTCATTTTTACCTGCTTTTTCCTTTAACTCTTATGTAACTCTGAATATTAGAGTTTTAAATCCCTATCAGATAGTTCCAGTGCCTTTTCTTCTGCTGGAAGGTCATCCAGTGTTTTATTTTGGACATCTACTGGAGCCATCCTGTCCTGTTTTTTTTTAGAACATGTTTGATATATCTGCTGTCTTTGAGACATTCAGTAGTTATTTTCGTCATTTATTGATTGTAGATTTGTATGTTTTGTCCTGACTTTTTTTGGTTATATCTGAGCAGATGGGCTGTACATTCTTTGTTGTTTGTTTATTTGTGGGGGGGATAATTCTCACCACCTTGTACAATGGGCAGGGCCAGTCACTCAGCTAGGATGCAGTAGGCAGGTTCAGTGGACAGGGAGGGACTGGGATGAGTTGTTTGTGGAACTTACTGGGGCTGACAATGCAGGCCTGGGGGGTCAGTACCGAGCAGGTTCTGGTAGACCATGCCTGTGCTGCTCAGTGGTGCTATGTTCAGTGCACTGTTCAGATAGGCAGGAGGTGGGGTGAGATTGTGATGTGTGGAGCTAAGTGGCTGTAGGCAAGAAGAAAAAGGAGAGAGAAATGAGCCAGAAAATGTGCAGAGGGAGCCTACTGTTGGAGTAGCACAGGCCTGAGAAAGCCGTGTGCCAGTGGCTTTCTAGCCAGGCAGTGACACACAGCCCATCAAGAAGGGACAAATATGGCACATGCAGCTAGATGGGTGAAAGAAGGGAAAGGAAGGAAGGAGAGAGAGAGAAGAAATGAAATTAAAAAAATACAGGAGAGAGAAAGGGACACGTGGCTAGGTGGTTGGGAGAAAGGAATGGAAGGACTTTAGAGAGAGACAAGAAACCTAGGGGAAAAAAAAAAAGACACCAGGTGGCTGAGAATAAGGAAAGGAAGGGAGGTTGAGAGAGATAAGAAACTGAGAAAAAAAAGAATAAAGAAAAAAAAAAAGAAATGCCCCAAGGGAGCCCACTAGTGTGGTGGTGTGAATAGGGGGAGTGATTTTCCAGCTGTGCAGTACTGCACAGCCTGTCTAAAAGGAACAGAGATGTCTTACCACACCAAGTGTTTAGGAGAAAAGAAGAGAAGGTTGATAGAGACAAGAAATTGAGAGAGAAAAAAAAAAAAAACACCCAATAGAGTCCACTGGCTTGCCAGGGCAGACTGGGGAAGTGGCCTTCAAGCTGCTAGGCACTGCATAGTCTATTTAGAAGGGATGCAGATGGCACACAGCACCAGGTATTCAGGAGACAGGAAAAGAAGGAAAGTAGAGAGAGATGAGAAATTGAGAAATTAAGACAAAGGAAAAAAGAAAAAGAGAGATAGATGAATGAATGAATGAATGGAAGAAAAAAAGAAAAGCTCCTGGGGATTCCACCAGTGCGGTAGAGTGGACCAGGGAAGTGACTCCCAAGCTGTGTGGTACAGCCCATCTAGAAGGGACAGAGATGGCACACAGTGCCAGGTATTCTGGATACAGGAAATTAGAGAGAGAAGAGAAACCAAGACATGAAGAAAATCAAAAACGAAAAACGAAAAAGAAAAGAAAAAATACCCACTGGAATCCCACCGTCTTGGTGATGGGGACAAGGGAAGCACTTCCTCAGCTCAGCGGTGCTTCACAGCCTGTCAGTAAGAATCAGAGATGGTACGGCGGGCCACGTGTTTGAGAAAAAGGAAGGAAAGGAGGTGAGAGAGAGAGAAGAAACCAAAAGGAGCTGAATAAAGTAACAACAGCAACAAGAAAATGACACTGAATGAGCTGGCCGGTGTGGGCAGGGTGAATCCAAGCAGTTCGGAGCCAGCCCCTCCCTGGCCGAATGAATGTGGCCTGCTGGGAAGTGGCAGAGGCTAAGCAAGGGGAAGAAAGGTAGGGGTGGGAAAGCTTATAGCACTGGTTATCGCTGGGAGTCTGTGAAACTGCCTTCTCATACTCCGTGTCCGCCGATCTTGGTGGCTGAGGAGTCCAAGATGGCGAATCTGTGCCACCTTAGCTGATAGGGACTTCTACTCTGTATCTTTAATTATTCTCTTTCTCTATCAGTTTCTTATTCCATTTGGTGCTTGCTTGAGTTCTTTATCTTTTCATTTGACACTTAGGGTTCCAGGATTGACATTTTTCTCCATTTTACTTAGTTTTTCGGGTCTTTGCTGTGAAGGGACAGTGTGGTGCTTCTGTCTATAGCGCCGTGTTGGCTCTGCCTCTGTTTCCTGCTTTCTTGCTGTTGGGTTTCCTGTTTTTGTCTGCATCGCCAGCACTGCGTAGTCTTTATAGTGGCAGCAGCAGTTTGTTTAGAAATGGTTGAATTTAGTTTGGACTTTCCAATACTCTCAGAGCCATAACCACCAAATAGCAGGAATCTGAGAGGCCTGGGTTCCCTTTTCAAGGACCCTTTCCCTAAGTTCAGAAATACCAGCAACTGCCACGCAGAAGCTACTTACAGAAATACGAGTTCCAGCTCCTCTTCCTGCTTCTTGCAGTTGCTATCTCTGTGATACTTTCGTGTTCTCATTTTAATGCTCATTTGCCTGCTTAACAACTATTTATGCTCAGGAAAGATTTTTTTTAATATTAAATTATCTCTTTTAAAATAACTGTTGTGGTTTCTGTCTTCTAATTTGAGCCGAATTGTTAAAACTCAATTCTTCTGAGTTGCAGTTTTCTCAGCTTTAAGGAGAGAATAATACTACCCAACTCATAGGATTATTGTTAAACAAACAAAAAACATAATGCAAGAAAAGAACATAACGTGATCTCTAGCACACCTTAAGCATTTAATAAATATCTCTATTTATTTATTTATTTAAAATGTGTGTTGGTAATGTGATATGTGTAGGAATGAGAACATTGGAATGGAGAGTAGGTTTAAGTAATGAAGAGTAGTAGGCTTAGAAGTTGAAAGGTTGTATGAGCTGGGAGCATCTAGGGTTTCTCAGGGCTTTAAAGAGACTGAATTGATCAAGAAGAGGAAAAACAAACAAACAAAAAAAAAAACCCTGGATATTTCAGAGGTAATGTGTTGACTCAGAACAAATTTGGGATGTGTTAATACAAAAAAAAAAAAAAAAAAAATTATCAATTCTGTTTGGGTGATGACCATGAGATGAGCCTACGTATTTTTCAAGTTTTGTTTTAGCAAATAAAGAGGTGTCAAAATCTCTATTGTAGACCTATGGCTACCTTCTATTATTTACTTTTGCCAAAAGTAAAATAAGAAAATACTTAACTATATTAAGGATGTAAATGAAATTATTTTATGTTTATAGCATGGCATGGATTAAGACACTGGTTAAGTGATAAGTATTTTATTTTTATCAGATAACTGACACTCCACTTAAAATATAAGCTCGGTTCTGCACACCTCATTATCAATAAAGTCAAACTCATTGGAACTTCAGAGAAGGTTTTTAAAAAGAAGCCATGACTAATGATCTGGGTGAAATGGAGAAATAGTGAAAAACAAATGACTAAAAGCATGGTTTTGAATTTATGAAAATGTGTGAATCTTGAGTTTCTCACATAAAGAGAGCTTTTTTATTTTTTTTTAGTTTAATTGCTTCCATATGCAAAAGAGAAAAGTCTTATTACCTGAGCCAAAAAAAAAAAAAAAAAAGAGCCAAAGGTCCCAGTATATTGCAAACACGTTCATTGTTTCCAAAATGCAAACCATATTAAAGCAGAAGAAATTTCCAAGCCTGGGGCAGGAGACTAGGCTATAAACATTGCTAAATATGAAAAATAAAGGAAATTTAATTTACAAATCAATTAGGAAAATCACCATTCCTTAAAAACAGCATCAATCTTAGAACTGAAGAAGGTATTGATCAAGGACCTTAAAAGTTATGCAAATGACAAAGAAAATTGCTACAAATGTTCCTCAATGTCAGCATGAGCATCAGATCATATTCACTTTGGAGGGCAGGTATCCGAGCTCATCTTCTTTATCTGTAAAATGTGGACAGTAACAGAACCTATTGCCTGAGGTATGCAAACACACTTTATAAATTTCAAAACACTGAAATGTGGGTCACTCTAAAGAATCACTGAGAGAGATGGTAGGGCAACTGAAGAAGAGTTTGATTAAGACTAGATACTTTTCAATTTTGGGGACATTTAAGCAAATTCTGCTTTAATTGGTTCCTCAAATTGTTCCATATTTAGCCATTGGAAGCTTTTCCAGTTGACTCTTGTATCCCTTTGCCATTGTTGTTGTTGTTGTTGTGTGTGTGTGTGTGTGTGTTTTATTTCTTTCTGACACTCTCAGATACTCTAGGCTCATATTGTATATTTCTGCCAAAGGCCCAGAGTCTACCATTCTTCTAAGGATCCCTGATTATTTTTAATTGGAAAAGGGTGTTAGAAACCAAGTTCTGTGCACTAGGTGTGCTCATTGCTATTAATATATCATTGTTTTAGGCCCTCAAATGACAGAGCAAGAAAACATAAGTATATATGCTAATTCTTACATTATCTATAAATATTTCCCTATGTAACTGTGTGTTTTTATATCAAACTAAACTTGAGTTCATACTGATGCCTCCAACTATAACCCCTTATCAAATGGTTCCTCTGAGCCTTCTCTCCTTGCTTATCTATTAGTTCCCATTCCAACAATAAGAATCCATATATGCAAGATGTACATTTATAGCAGTATCAGAACTGTTAAGCAGCACTCTTGTGGCAAACTATCATCTAGAGTGCAGTGCTTATGTATAGTTTCTTTTGCCTTTAGTTTTACAGACTCCATTCATTTACAGATATACTTAGGTCAGCACCGTTTTTCCCCCATCCCTTTTATTAACTCTCTGCAATATTCTATCTCTGCTTTAATTCAGTAATTAATTTAATAAATATTTATTTTGTTAAGCAGTGTTCTTTTCACTGGGAACACATTGCAAATACGCAGGTAATTTGATGTCTTTAAGGTGCTTGCATTTTAATCAGTTATGCCAGAGCAAAAGCTATATGTTCAGTATACACAGGAAGACTATACTTCTTAGACCCTTGTATTAGCCATATACTAAGTATTGGCTAATGAGGTTTTAGCTACTTTTAGAAATGATCCTTAAGCATCTTATGCAATCCTCAATCCTTCCTCTCATCTCTTATTGATTAGCTGGATACAAAAAAACCTGCAGAAGATTCTAGATAGGTTCAATGAGACATTGGCACAGCTAGAAGAAAGGAGTCTGGACTGAAGAGTTACTGCTTTGAATAGATTCTTTAAGACTCTCTTGAAGGATAGAAGCTCTATTTTTGTTGGACTTCGTGAGAAATATTAATGAACATCAAGGTTTTTTTTGTTTGTTTGTTTGTTTTTACAGCAGCTATTGTTAATTATCCTGACATGTGGAGGATGAGAAAATTAATAAGTCAAATGGTAATACCAAATCCAAAACCAAATCATTTGCCGTCGAGTTGATTCTGACTCACAGAGACTTTATAGGACAGAGTAGAACTACCTCATAGAGTTTCCAAGGAGCGCCTGGTAGATTCAAACTTCCAACCTTTTGGTTAGCAGCCTTAGCTCTTAACCACTACACCACCAGGGTTTCCAAATGATGATAAGTTCTATGAAAAAAAGAAAAAAAGTGTGCAAAGGGAATAGAGAGTAACTGAATTGTGGATTTTTCATATAGGGGTTCAGGGAAGATTACACTAACAAGGTGATACTTGAGGAGACATGAAAGAAATGAAAGAGCAGACAGGAAGAAATAAACTAAAGAATGTGTTCAAGGACCCTGACTGAGGAATATACTTGGAATATAAGAAGAGTAAGGAGGCCAGTGTGATTAGAAAGGGGTAAGGGAGAGAGTGATCTATCATGGGGTCAGAAGGAGTAGGGCCCTATAAATAGCAGTAAATATTTTCTATTTCATTCTGAATTAGATAAGAAAAACTTTTTTTGGAGGATTTTGGGCAGACCTGGAGAGGAAGTGGCTGCTGTGTCAATAGTAGACAGTAGGAGGAAATGATAAAAGCAGAGATAATGGTTAAAAGTTGAATGTAGTAAACTAGGTGAGAGATGATTGCTTGGTGTAGATTAGGAGCAGTATAGGTGGTGAGAGGTGAAAGGATTCTTGAATATTTACTAACAGATAGGATGTGGTTTGCTTTCTCTGAGAACAAAGCATAGGCAGAAAGTAACTCTACTTAAGGAATTCCCTGTGGATTTATAGAAGAGATGTCATTTGTGCTGAATACTTTAGTACCTCTACTTCATCGTACAAAGCACAATAATTAAATGAATCACACCCTTTTTTATCCTTCTAGATAACAATTAAATTTGTCATTATTTAATACTCTGGATTAATTGTCATCTTTCTGTGGCATTGTCTACAGTCCCTAACTCCTAAATAAAAAAAAAAAAACAACTAAATAACTTCTAGTTAATATCCCTCAGACTCTTTCCCTTCTCACTTCATGCATGTGATTTGTCAAATGCATTTTCTCTATCTCATCATGTGTATCAAAATCTAGAAAGTTATACTTTTTTTTTCTTTTTCTGATCTACTAACATGTGGCACAGTCGTTAAGCTTAGGCTGCTAACCAAAATGCCCACAGTTCAAACCCACAGGAGCTCCTTGGAAACCCTATGGGGCAGTTCTACTCTGTCCTAAAGGGTTGCTATGAGTCAGAATCAACTTGATGGCAACAGGTTTGGTGTGGTTTTTAATTTTTTTTGGTTACTAAAAAAAAAAACCTGTTGCTGTGGAGTCAATAAATTCCAACTCAGAGCACCCCTATACAATATAGTAGAACTGCCCCATATGGTTTCCAAAGAGCACCTGGTGAATTCAAATTGTTGACCTTTTGGTTAGCAGCCATAGCTCTTAACCACTAAACACGTGGTATATGCATACCATCTACAGTGTTACCTTCTCATTATTTTTGAACTATTTTGTCTATATATACAATTTAGATATAATCTCTTAATAGTGCTCTGATGCCTGTCATTTCTGGCTCATAATACAATAGTCTTTCCTCCTTGTGAGCCCACTAAGCATCTAGATATCTGTGTGTTCCTATGACAGTTATCCTTGCAGTGCTTACTTGCATGGAAAGATAAAAATATAGCATAATTATATGCATTCTCCCGCTAACTAGGCCTTTTGTTGCCATAATAAAATGGAAAAGTAACAAGATTGATCTCTTCCTTTGAAAAGGAATCCCAAACACAATCAAGACAAACTGTCTTATTTTATTTGAATTGATGTGCCTGTCATTTTAGTTTGCATTTATCTCAGGCCCTTCACAAATACCTAGGTATGTCCATGCGTTAGCCCCCATTTTACTTTGTAAATCAGGTGGGGTATGTAGAATTAAGTTATAAATAATTCATTCTTAAGAGTAACATGACTTTAATCTTCTTTAGATTCTGTATAGCTCATTCTTTCTCTGTCTCTCCCTCTCTGTCTCTCTCCTTTTCTCTCTCTCACACACACAAATAGTAAGCTTTTTTCGCATGTAATCATTTGAATAAAAAAATTACAAATGTTGTTTTCTTTCAGGGGGCTCTATTTGAAGTCACTCATACTTTATGAGCAGATTTACTGAAAAATCTATATCACTATTTACTTTTAACAAATGTATGCCACTATATTACTTACAAGGATATATAGAAAGCAGAATTATATTCACAATATACTAACAAATAGAGGATGATGAGGACAGGATTCAGAGAATTTAAAAATGATTAATAATCTGTATTACTTTATTTCATGTACATACAGCCTTTCGTAACTAGCCCCTATAATGTTATTCATACTGCTAATTTGTTTGTCGATCTCTTCTTCAAAGATAGTACAAAGGTTAATCCTGTAGTTAGTCTTGTTGTTATTGCAACTTCTAAATTACATTGGTTTTTTTTTGTGTGTGTTTGACTAAACATGCTATAGTCTGTTTTCTCTTTCAAGCACAGAAAGTATAGAGAGGGAACAGCTGCACTTATGTTGGGAGAGTATTGTTAGAGTATTGTAATCAACAATTTAGAGAAAATATATTCTGTTTTGTGCAATAACTGAACATTTTTGAAACATAAGTCTATCTAATACTGCTGTGAGTTTTTTGTGACTCACCTACTACTAAACATATTTTGGATTACTAATATACTTTTCCCAGATACATAGTAATTAAGTAACTACCTCAATGGCTTCATATTTTTAAAAAATTATGCATAATTTTATTTATCTCTTCCAAAGTGCACATTAAATAAAATTGTGTACTGTCTAACAATTTGTGTATTCCCAAATAGAACGTATAGAAATTTTAAATCTCATGCTTTTCAGTAATATCATTTATATTACTTTGAATTATTTATGTAAAGCTTCTTAATGTTTGAAAAATATTTTCACATATATTTCTGACATGATGCTTAGAGGAAGATTTGTTGTAAAATTGTTTGAAAATGTGGTATTATTCTCATTTTACAGATGAGGAAAATGAAAGTAGCTAATATAGTGTACATTCTAGGTCCTAGGCACTGTCCTAAGCACCTTACAACTAAATAGGCAATAGAGTTAAGATTCAAACTCCAGTAGTCTGTACCAGAGGTCACATTCTTAACAACTTTCAAGGTATACATGAGGCAGAGGGTTATAAATCCCTTTACTTAAAGTCACAGATTTATGTAGGAACAAATGTGAGGCTGGTAAACAGATCTAATTTCTGCTCTTTCAATGACTCTTTCTAAGGAATCAAGCCATTTATTCTTAGAGCTTTTGGTTTTTAGACATAGTTCTTCCTGTATACTCCTTATTATAAAACGTACGATGGGAATGAGGAAAACATTTTCTATATAAAACTCTGAACAGCAGAAACAAAATCAACTTAAGATAAATTCAACTTAAAAATTAATTTTCATTTCATTTCAGCCAATAATTAATGAGCACTTTTTGTGTGCATGCACCATGTTAGGGTGAAAGGATTTAATTTTGTGTGTTTTCTTTGAGAGGAAGCTGTATATAAAGGGTAAATTTAAATTGCCGTTTAGATAGAAAGCATAAAGACAACATAAAGCTTTATTCTGTAAATACTTTTAAATAGATTTCAAATCCGTAATTTTGCCAGGAGAACATGGATTGGGAAAAAGAAGTTAGAGATAAGAAAATACAGGTAGACGAAGACAAATGCTCATGAGGGCAAGACAGAGAGGATAGAGAGAGGAGGGGCAAAGAGTAAATATAGATACACCTAGAAAAATAAAGAGGAGGAGGAAAGAGATAAGAACATTCAAAAACACAGAAGGGAGAGAATTCGAAGAGATAGAAAGAAGGAAGAATCAAGAAGTTTAGAAGTTTCTGGAATATTAGAAAATTGTGTTTATTGTTTTCTTATTAAATGTTAACCATTTTACTTTTATATTAACATGTTAGCTTCCATCATTTGAGTTATTATTAACTTTTGAGATTTAAATTACTTATTTGACTATTGTTTACAGTGTTTAACTTTCTTGACTGCAAAAAATACTATAACACACTTTGGAAAATTATTTGTGACTCACCTACTGTAATCTTCATTTTGGGGAGTTTAATAGAACAATACAACAATGGAGTTGTGGTGATGAAATGATTAAGAGCTGATAAAGAGAGTTCTAGACATCTGTAGAGATTTCCCTTTAAGACTTAGGCCTATGAGCCCTGATCTTTGGATAAAAAAAAAAAAATTTTTTTTTTTTTTAATCACGTGAGAAAATTACCTGGGGCTGCAGAGAGAACACATTAAAGAAGTAGAGCAAAAATCCCTGGCATTCACAAAGAGCAAGGGATGTTTTTTCCATTAACCAGATTGAAAAACTTTATAATTCAAAGGTCATTGGTTAGAATACTTAGAAAGGTATTGTCTCAGTAATGGGAAAAAAATTAGTCATAGACAAAAGGCTGTTCTGGCTCCATCTAAGTTTAAATACCAGCCCTAAAAGGATCGAGTAACTTAACTGCATTCCAAAACAATAGTGAAAAACATTTATAGGAATACAAGACATTCAGTACCAAAAAAGTAAAACTCACCATGTCTGACATTCAGTGATAATTATGGAAATATGATCCATAAAAAGGAAAAAAAAAATCAGTAGAAACGGTTACAGAAATGACAGACATGATAGAAACAATAGAAAGATACATTTTAAAAGTTATTTTAAATATACTCCATACATATTTAGGAACCTAGAAGAAAGCATGAGAATGTTAGGGAGAGACTTGGAAGATATAAAAAGACCCAAGTTATTAGGGATGAAATAACAATTGAGATGAAAAATACACTGGATACAGTTTAAAAAGGCAGAGGAAAGACTAGGTGAATTTGATAAATTGAATTTTAACAAAAGTTCCAAGGCAACCCAATGGGGAAAGTATAACCTTAAAAGAAAAAGATACTCAATCCTTACCAAAAGCCATACACAGATAGACTGGAAATGTATCATAAACCATAGATCATCATGTAAAAGTTAAAATTGTTAAAAATTCTAGAAAAAAAATTTAGGAAAAATATTAATGACTTGGAGTTTAGCAAAGATCTACTAAATATATAAAACACAAACTACAAAAATATGTAAATTGAACTATAACAAAATTTATTTATTGCGTTTAAAAAAAAAGCTGTTAAGAACATAAAAGACAAGCCAAATAGATCATTGATTAAAACATGAACAGTCTAGCTAAGATGTGTGAACCAGTAGTAGAAACTATTAAAATGAAACACAAAGAGGAAAAAGACAAATAGTAAAGAACAGAGCTCAGCTGGGTAAATTTCAAGTGTCCTTATATATTTGCAGAGCCCTGGTGGTGAAAGGGTTAAGAGCTCAGCTGCTAACCAAAAGGTCGGCAGTCCGAATCCTTGGAAACCCTGTGGGACAGTTTTACTCTGTCCTAGAGGGTTGCTATGAGTTGGAATCAACTCCACAGCAACGAGTTTGATTTTGGTTTTTTATGTGCTTGTAATTGGAATGAGAAAAGAGAGGGGAGTGAGCAGAAACAGAAGAAAGATTTGAAAAACAATAGCTAAGAATACTCAAATTTTGTGAAAACAATAAAGTCCAAATATTCAAGGATCATAACAGAACTCAACCAAAATATATGAAAAATACTACAAATGGCACACATTAATCAAAATGCTTAAAACCAGTGATAAAGAAAAAAATCTTAAAAGAAGCCACAGGGGAAAAAATGCATATTATATACATATGACAAAAATGAGGATTACAGTAGACATCTTGTTGAAAACAATGCAATCTAGAAGACAGTGGAATACTATCTTTAAAGTACTAAAAAGAAAAGGAGCTGTAAAAGTAAAATTCTATATCCAGCAAAAATGAAGGGCAAAGAATGCATTTTTCAGTCTACGAAGTGGAAAAACTTCATCATCTCTAGGCATGCATTACAAGAAGCAATAAAGAAAGTCTATTAAGCAGAAAAAAATTATACCAGAGAAAAATCTGGATCTACACAGAGGAATGAAGGGCACTGGAAATAGTAAATATGTTGGAAACTATAAAATAATTTTCTTCTCAATTTTAATCTCTTTAAAAGATTATTTATTGAAAAGAAAAAATTCATAACCGTGCACTTTGAAGATTAAAGCATATGTATAAATAAAATTTATGAAAGCAATTTGACAAAGTCTGGTAGGGATGAGACGGAAGCATATTGATTCAAGTTTTTTTTAGTATATGTGAAGTGGTGTTATATTACTTGAAGACTGACTGCAATGAGGTAAAGTTTTCTACCATAAACCTCAAAGCAATAACTGAAACAACAAAACAAAGAGTTATGCCTGTTAAGTCAACTACAGAGATGAAATATAAAAGATTCTCAAAGCATTCTCAGAGAAGGGAAAAGTAGAGAGAAGTAAATCTGTCTTTACAGAAATGATTGTATAGAAAATGCCATGGAATATACTAGAAAAAAATATTCTAGAACTAATATTGAGTTTTAAATGGTTGCAGAATACAAGGTCATTATTAAAAACCAATCTTATTTCTATATGCTATTGAAGTAAAATCGACCTTTAAATTTTTTTTACAACAGCATCAAAATCATGATGTACTTAGGCATAAATTTGACAAAAGATATGGAAGATTTGTACACTGGCAACCACAAAACCTGGCTTGAGTAATTAAAGACTAGATACATAAATGCTTGGTACAGTGGTTAAGTGCTGAGAGGCTAATCAAAATATCGGTGGTTGGAACGCATCAGCTGAGAAAGACGTGGCAGCCTCCTTTCTAAAGATTACAGCCTTGGAAACTCTATGAGAAGGCTCTGCTCTGTCCTATAGGGTTGCTACTGGGTTACTATGAGTCAGAGTCAACTCGGTGGCAATGAGTTTGGGGTTTATATAATACTCATGGACAGGAAGATTCAATATTGTTATTACGACAATTTTTACCAAATTGATTTATAGATTCATTGCAATCAAAATCTCAGCTCATGTTTTTATAGAAATTGAGAAGCTGACTCAAAAATTTCTATGAAAAGACCTAGAATAGTCAAAATAAGCTTGAAAAATAGGAGCCAAGTAAGAAGACTCACACTGCTTGATTTAAAAACAAATTGTGCATCTATAGTAATCAAAAGCGTAGTATTGGTATAGACAGCTTCAAAAATGGGACAGGATAGAGAGTCCATTAATGAGCTCTCATAGGCCTGGTAAATTGAATTTTAACAGAAGTTCCAAGACAATCCAATGGCGAAAGTATAACCTTAAAGAAGAAAACGAAAAGATACTCAATCCTTACCAAAAGCCATATACAGATAGACTAGAAATGGATCATAAACCATAAATCATCAGGTAAGAGTTCAAAACTTCTAAAAATTCTAGAAAAAAATTTTAGGAGAAATATTAATGACTTGGAGTTTAGCAAAGATTTATTAAATATGATATAAAACACAAACTATAAAAATATATAAATTGAAATGTATCAAATTTATTTATTGCTCTTTAAAAAAAAAAATGTTAAGAACATAAAAAGACAAGCCAAAAACTGTGAAAAAAGATTTGAAAAACAAATACCTAAGCAAGTAGTTCTATGAGGAATGGGAGCCCCTGGGTGGCGCAAATATTTAAGTGCTCAACTAGCAGGATGGTTGGCAGTTCAAACCCACCCAGGGATGCCTTGAAAGACAGGCCTGGCAATCTGCTTCTGAAAGATCGCAGCCTTGAAAACCCTATGGAACTCTGTACATACAGGGTTGCCATTGAGTAGAAATGGACTTGACAAAAACAACGACTTATTTTTGAACGTATAAAGAACACTCATAACTCAGTTATAAGAAGATAAAGACATTGATTAAGACATGGACACTAGCTAAGAAGATGTGTGAATCAAAAATAAATACATAAACATTTGCTCTACATAATTAGTCATTAAAAAAAAAACCTGGTGCTGTAGCACTTAACCACTAGGCCACCAGGGTTTCCCTAATTAGTCATTAAATAAATGTAAATTAAAACCATAATGAGTGTCTTAGTCATCTACTGCTGCCATAACAGAAATACCACACGTGGATAGCTTTAACAAAGAGCAATTTATTTCCTCACAGTAGGCTGAAAGCCCAAATTCAAGGCGTCAGCTCCAGGGGAAGGGTTTCTCTCTCCTCTCCATCAGCTCTGGAGGAAGGTCCTTGTCCTCAATTTTCCCATGGTCAAGGAGCTTCTCAGCACAGGGACCCCAAGTCCAAAGGACACAGTCTGTTCCCGGTGCTGCTTTCTTTGTGGTATGAGGTCCCCAACAAAACTAAACAAACAAACAAACAAACAAAAAACCTGACTTTACAGATGTGGAAGAACTCAAATTCTTGTACACTGCTGGTAGAAACGTAAAATAATACAGTCATTTTGGAATATAGTTTGGAAATATTTAAAAATTTAAATGTATGACCTGGCCATTCCACTCCTAGGTATTTACCCAAAAGAAACGAGATTATATAGCCACACAAACCTTGTAACCTATTTATTTGGAAACAATCCAAATATTCACCAACAGGTGAATGGATAAATTACGGTATATCCATAAGAAGGAATATCACTCAGCCATTCCAAAAAAAAAAAACTGGATTATTTATTAATACATGCCACCACATGGATAGATCTCAAAATAATTATGATGAATAAAATAAGCCAGACAAAGAAGAGTGCATGCTGTATGATTCCATTTCCATACAATTTTAGGACTTGCAAATAAAAGACAAAATTTTAGATCAGTGGTTGTTTTTGGCTAGGCAAAGCAGGGGCCAGAGAGGAGGGGGAGAAACTGAAAAGGGACATTAGGAAATTTTGGGGGTGATGTGTATGTTTATTATCTTCATTTTGGTATGTTTTTCATGGGTGTGTGCTTATCAAATTGTACATTTATGTATGTGCAGCATATTGTGTGTTAAGCATATTTCAATAGAGCTGTAAAAAGATGAATAATTTGGTGCCTGACTTCAAGAATAATCTGTATATAGTACATTGTGGTGTATGCTATGACAAAATAAACAGGGGGCTTTGGGTCACAGACAGAGGAACCCTAACTCTCTGTGGGGAATGTCTTACTTTAATCTAAAATATAAATTTAAAAGCAGAATTAGGCTCTTTCTTTTTCTTTTTTTCCTATATGTAAAACCCAGTGCCATCGAGTTGATTCCGACCCATAGTGACCCTGCAGGACAGAGGAAAACTGCCCCATAGAGTTTCCAAGGAGCGCCTGGTGGATTTGAACTGCTGACCCTTTGGTTAGCAGCCGTAGCGCTTAACCAGTATGCCACCAGGGTTTCCTATATGTAGATAGCTCAGTTGTGTATTTTCATTTCATATGTAACATTTTACAGCTGGTGGTTTATTTGCCAATCAAATGCTTTTTTGAACATTTCCCAGTGATATGGGAGAAATTTGGATGATTTATTTAAATACTAGAACATGACAGATTCTATCCTTAGCTGGAGTTTTCACTGTTTGAACACATTTAAAAAATGACCATCACTTCAAAATCTTAAAATATGCAACAATTACATAAACCTCTATTCCCAAAACCATTGCAAAGGAGATACACTTTTGGGAGCGAGTGATATATGTTAAGGACTGTGAACGAGACAACTAGTATAGCTATTTGGAGGAAATCTAACACAGGCTAACGTTTCTTCACCTATAATTCTGGTCTGTTAATTAATTCTCCCCCATCTATTTTATCCCACGGTTGTAAAGCACAATGATCACCACAAACTGTTAAGTGCGTTATAAGCCAGAAGTGCCGCTCCAGAAATATTTTACTGAGTTTAATTCCATCAGTGGAAAGAAACTTGCAAAGGAACACTGAATATCATTCTCCTTAATTCTGTACTGTTTCTGAAAAGTGGAAAAAGTTTAGAAGTTTAGCTGATTATTGAATAGCCTCTTAAAATGTGAAAATGTCCTGAAAATATTAAATATACAATTACGTTCCATGCATGCTTTCTGAATTTACAATGGGCCAAATCTTGACACACTGACTATATACTTAATTTTTCAAAGATATGTTTGGTCCTGACCAGTTTTCTTAAATCTTTTTAGCCTCTCATATTAGCGCTGACATATAATCTTTCCTTTATATATCATAAAGTCCTTAAAATTCCAAGTATGTGCAGAATAATGTTTTGAATGTAGTAGAATCCACACTGTAATGATACCTTTTTTTTTAAATTGTGCTTTAAGTGAAAATTTACAGCTCAAGTTATTTTCTCATACAAAAAATTTATACACACATGGTTATGTAACCCTAGTGTCTATCCCTTCAATGTGACCACACATTCTCCCTTCCCACCCCGGATTTCCTGTGTTCATTCAACCAGCTGTTATCCCTTTCTGCCTTCTCGTCCTGCCTCCAGACAGAAGCTGTCCATTTAGTCTTGTGTATCTACTTGAACTAAGAAGCACACTCTTCATGAGTATTATTTCATGTCTTATAGTCCAGTCTAATCTTTATCTGAAGAGTTGACTTCGGGAATGGTTTTTGTTCTGGGTTAACAGAGAGTCCGGTGGCAAAGTCCTCTGTGGTTTCTCTAGTCTCAGTCATACCATTAAGTCTGGTCTTTTTACTAGAATTTGAGTTCTGCACCCCACTTTTCTCTTGCTCCATCAGGGACTCTCTGTTCTGCTCCCTGTCACGACGGTCACTGGTGGCAGAAAGGCATCATCTAGTTCTTCTGGTTTCAGGCTGACGGAGCCTCTGGTTTACGTGGCCCCTTTTTCTCTTGGGCTCATATTTTCCTTGTGTCTTTAGTATTCTTCATGCTCCTTTGCTCCAGGTGGTTTGGGACCAATTGATGTGTCTTAGATGGCCGCTTGCTAGCTTTTAAGACCCAAAACTCCACTCACCAAAGTGGGATGCAGAACATTTTCTTAACAAACTTTGTTATGCCAATTGACCTAGATGTCCCCTGAAACCATGGTCCCAGACCGTTGCCCCTGCTACATTGTCCTTTGAAGTGTTTGGTTGTGTTCAGGAAATAGCTTCTGGTTTAGTGGAGTGGTGCTGACTTCCCCTGTATTGTGCATTGTTCTTCCCTTCACCTAAGATAATTGTTGTCTAAGATAATTCCCCTCTCCCTCTCTCCCAATCCTTGTAACCATTAAAGAATGTTTTCTTTTGTGTCTAAACCTTTTCTTGTAATACTGGTCTCATATAATATTTGACCTTTTGTGACTAATTTCACTCAGCATATGGCCTTAGAGATTCATCCACGTTATGAGATGTTTCATGGACTTATCGTTGTTCTTTATTGTTGCATAGTATTCCGTTGTGTGAATACACCATAATTTGTTTATCCAGTTGTCCATTGATGGACACCTAGGTTGTTTCCATCTTTTTGCTATTGTGAACACTGCTGCAATGAACATGGGAGTGCATATATATATTTGGGTGACAGCTCTTATTTGTCTAGGATATATTCCAAGGAGTGGGATTGCTGGATCATATGGTAGTTCTCTTTCTAGATTTTTTAATTTTTTTAATTGTGCTTTAAGTGAAAGCTTACAAATCAAGTCAGTCTCTCATACAAAAATTTATATATACCTTGCTGTATACTCCTAGTTGCTCTCCCCCTAATGAGATAGCACACTCCTTCTCTCCACTCTCTATTTTTGTGTCTATTAGGCCAGCTTTTGACCTCCTCTGCTCTCTCATCTTCCTTCCAGTCAGGAGATGCCAACATAGTCTCATGTGCCTATTTGATATAAGAAGCTTATTCTTCACCAGTATCATTTTCTATCCCATAGTTCAGTCCAATCCCTGTCTGAAGAGTTGCCTTAGGGAATGGTTCCTGTCTTGGGCTAACAGAAGGTCTGGGGACCATGACATCTGGGGTCCTTCCAGTCTCAGTCAGACCATTACGTCTGGTCTTTTTACGAGAATTTGGGGTCTGCATCCCACTGTTCTCCTGTTCCCTCAGGGGTTCTCCATTGTGTTCCCTGTCAGGACAGTCATTGGTTTTAGCCAGGCACCATCTAGTTCTTCTGGTCTCAGGCTGATGTAGTCTCTGGTTTATGTGGCCCTGTCTGTCTCTTGGGCTCATAATTACCTTGTGTCTTTGGTGTTCTTCATTCTCCTTTGATCCAGGTGGGTTGAGACCAATTGATGCATCTTAGATGGCCGCTTGCTAGTATTTAAGACCCCAGATGCCACTCTCCAAAGTGGGATGCAGAATATTTTCTTAATAGATTTTGTTATGCCTATTGACCTAGATGTCCCCTGAAACCATGGTCCCCAAACCCCCACCCCTGCTACAATGGGATTCGAAGTGTTCAGTTTATTCGGAAAACCTCCTTGCTTTTTGGTTTAGTCCAGTTATGCTGACCTCTCCTGTATTGTGTGTTGTCTTTCCCTTCACCTGAAATCGTTCTGGTCTACTATCTAGTTAGTGAATACCCCTCTCCGTCCTTCGTTCCCCCCTCTCATAGCCATCAAAGAATATTTTCTTCTCTGTTTAAACTATTTCTCGAGTTCTTATAATAGTGTTCTTATACAATATTTGTCCTTCTGCAACTGACTAATTTCACTCAGCATAATGCCTTCCAGATTCCTCCATGTTGTGAAATGCTTCACGGATTCATCATTGTTCTGAATATACCATAATTTATTTATCCATTCATCTGTTGATGGGCGCCTTGGTTGCTTCCATCTTTTTGCTGTTGTAAACAGTGCTGCAATGCACATGGGTGTGCATATATCTGTTTGTGTAAAGGCTCTTATTTCTCTAGGATATATTCCAAGGAGTGGGATGGCTGGATCATATGGTAGTTCTATTTCTAGCTTTTTAAGGAAGCGCCAAATCGATTTCCAAAGTGGTTGTACCATTTTACATTCCCACCAGCAGTGTATAAGTGTTCCAGTCTCTCCACAACCTCTCCAACATTTATTCTTTTGTGTTTTTTGGATTAATGCCAGCCTTGTTGGAGTGAGATGGAATTTCATTGTAGTTTTGATTTGCATTTCGCTAATGGCTAATGATTGTGTGCATTTCCTCATGTATCCGTTAGGTACCTGAATGTCTTCTTTAGTGAAGTGCCTGTTCATATCCTTTGCCCCTTTTTTAATTGGGTTGTTTATCTTTTTGTAGATGAGTTTTTGCAGTATCATGTACATTTTAGAGATCAGACACTGATCAGAAATTCATAGGTAAAAACTTTTTCCCAGCCTGTAGGTAATCTTTTTACTCTTTTGGTGAAGTCTTTGGATGAGCATAGGTGTTTGGTTTTTTGGAGCTCCCAGTTACCTAGTTTCTCTTCTGGTGACTGCGCATTGTTAGTAATGTTTTGTATACTGTTTATGCCATGTATTAGGGCTCCTAGCCTTGCTCTTATTTTTTCTTCCATGACCTTTATCATTTTAGATATTATATTTAGGTCTTTGATTCATTTTGAGTTCGTTTTAGTACATGGTGTGAGGTGTGGGTCTTGTTTCATTTTTTTGTGGATGGATATCCTGTTATGCCAGCACCATTTGTGAAAGAGACTGTCTTTTCCCTGTTTAACTGAATTTGGGCCTTTGTCAAATATCAGCTGCTCATATGTGGATGGATTTATGTCTGGATTCTCAATTCTGTTCCTTTGTCTATGTATCTGTTGTTGTGCCAGTAGCAGCCTGTTTTGACTACTGTGGCAGTATAATAGGTTCTAAAATCAGGTAGTGTGAGGCCTCCCATTTTGTTCTTCTTTTTCAGTAATGCTTTACTTATCCGGGGCCTCTTTCCCTTCCATATGAAGTTGGTAATTTTTTTCACCATCTCATTAAAAAATGTCTTTGGAATTTGGATCGGAATTGCATTGTATCTATAGATGGCTTTTGGTAGAATAGACATTTTTACAATGTTAAGTCTTCCTATCCATGGGCAAGGTATGTTTTTCCACTAAAGTTGTTCTCTTGGTTTCTTGCAGTAGTGTCTTGTAGTTTTCTTTGTATAGGTCTTTTATGTTTCTGGGTAGATTTATTTCTAAGTATTTTATCTTCTTGGGGGTTATTGTAAATGATATTAATTTGTTGTTTCCTCTTCATTGTTCTTTTTGTTGGTGTAGAGGAATTCAGTTGATTTTTGTATGTTTATCTTGTGTTCTGATACTCTGCTGAACTCGTCTATGGTTTCAGTAGTTTTCTTGAGGATTATTCTTTAGGATTTTCTCTGTGTTAAGCTCATATCATCTGCAAATAGAGATACTTTTACTTCTTCCTTGCCAATTTGGATGCGCTTTATTTCTTTTTCTAGTCTAATTGTTCTTGCTAGGACCTCCAGCACAATGTTGAATGAGTTGTGATAAAGGGCGTCCTTGTCTGGTTCCCATTCTCAACGGGAATGCTTTCAGGTCTCTTCATTTAGGATGATGTGGGTTGTTGTATAAATGCTGTTCATTATGTTGAGAAATCTCCCTTCTATTCCTATTTTGTTGAGAGTTTTTATCATGAATGGATGTTAGACTTTGTCAAATGCCTTTTCTGCGTCAATTGATAAGATCATGTGGTTCTTGTCTTTTGTTTTGTTTATGTTATGGATTATATATATATATTTTTTTAATGTTGAACCACCCTGGTATACCTGGTATGAATCCCACTTGTTCATGTTGAATATTTTTTTTTATGTGTTGTTGAATTCTGTTGGCTAGAATTTTGTTGAGGATTTTTGCATCTATGTTTATGAGGGATATTGGTCTGTGGTTTTCTTTTTTTGTGGTGTCTTTACCTCGTTTTGGTATCAGGGTTATGTTGGCTTCATAGAAAGAGTTTGGGAGTACTCCACCCTTTTCTATGTTCTGAAATACCTTTAAGTAGTAGTGGTTTTTTTTTTGAGGGGAGGGGTTGTTGTAAGAGAGACCTCAGGAAGCATCTTACTACCCTGCCATCTTGGCCTGACCTCCTGTAATGATATCTTGACAAATCCCTTTGGAAACCAAAGATTCTTTAAGAAAATTTGTAGATTAAAAATAGTAGAGAATTTGCCTACCCTTTAGGATCAAAGGGTATGAGAAGATTATGATCAAACTCTTCAGAATTACATATATATACATGTATACTTTATACATACATATATACATATGAAGCACTGGTGGCATAGTGGTTAAGTACTACAGCTGCTAATGGGAAGTTCAAATCCACCAGACACTCCTTGGAAACTCTATGGTGCAGTTCTACTCTGTCTTATAGGGTCACTATGAGTCGGAATCAACTCGACAGCAATGGGTTTGGTTTGGTTTTATATACACATATCACGCAATGCAGGAAGCATCAAAAGAAGATGGAAGGAATACACAGAGTCAGTATACCAAAAGGAATAGGTTGACATTCAACCATTTCAGGAGGTAGCATATGATCAGGAACCCATGGTAATGAAGGAAGAAGTCTAAGCTTAATTGAAGGCATTGGCAAAAAACAAGGGTCCAGGAATTGATGGAATAGCAATTGAGATGTTTCAACAAACAAATATAGCAGTGGAAATGCTCACTTGTCTATGCTAAGAAATTTGGAAGACAGCTGCCTGGTCAACTGACTGGAAGAATTCCATATTTATGTCTATTCCCAAGAAAGATGTTCCAAATGAATGCAGAAATTATCGAACAATATCATTAATATCACACACAAGTGAAATTTTGCTGAAGATCGCTCAAAAGCAATTATAGTAGGTATATCAACAGGGAACCATCAGAAATTCATGCCAGATTCAGAAGAGGTCTTAGAACCAGGGATATCATTGCTGATGTCAGATGGATCCTGGCTGAAGGCAGAGAATACCAGAAAGATGTTTATCTGTGTTTTATTGACTACGCAAAAGCATTCAACTGTGTGGATCGTAACAAATTATGGATGACATTGAGAAGAATGGGAATTCCAGAACACTTAATTGTGTTCCTGAGGAACGTGTACATAGATCAAGAGCCAGTCATTGGAGCAGGACAAGGGGATACTGCATGGTTTAAAGTCAGGAAAGGTGTGTGTCAGGGTTGTATCATTTCGCCCTACCTATAAAAAAAAAAAAAAAGAAAATTTTTTTTTATCTGTATGCTGATCACATAATCCGAGAAGCAGGGCTAAATGAAGAAGAACAAGGCATTAGGATTGGAGGAAGACTCATTAACAACGTGTGATATGCAGATGACACAACCTTGCTTGCTGAATGTGAAGAGGAATTGAAGCACTTACTGATGAAGTTCAAAGACCACAGCCTTCAGTATGGATTTCACCTCAACATAAAGAAGACAGATACCCTCAGAAACTTGACCAATAAGCAAAGTTATGGTAAATGAAGAAAAGACTGAAGTGTCAAGGATTTCATTTTTCTTGGATCCACAATCAACACTCACAGCAACAGCAGTCAAGAAATCAAAAGACCCATTGCATTAGGCAAATCTGCTGCAAAAGACCTGTTGAAAGTGTTGAAAAGCAAACATGTCACCTTGAAGACTAAAGTGTACCTGAGCCAAGCCATGGTGCTTTCAATTGCCTCATATGATGAACAAGGAAGACGGAAGAAGAATTGGCACCTTTGAATTGTCTGCTGGCGAAGAATATTGAAAATACCATGGACTGCCAAAAGAATGAATAAATCTGTCTTAGAAGTAGTACAACCAGAATGCTCCTTAGAAGCAAGGATGGTGAGAATACATCTCGCATACTTTGAACATGTTATCAGGAGGGATCAGTCCTTGGAGAAGGACATCATGCTTGGTTGAGTAGATGGTCACTGAAAAAGAGGAAGACCCTCAACAAGGTGGATTAGAAAGAGGATTAGTTGGCAATATATCTATAGGCCCAACTATTTAGAGAGTGCTTATACTGAAGTTATGGTGTGCAGTAAGAATTTTCTTCAAAGGAGACTGAATTTTTTTTTTTTTCCTGGTAAAGAATTCATAATGTTGAACTGTGAGTTAGTTACTAAGAGTTAACTGCAGTCCCTGTAGAATTGCTGTGGCTTCCTATTTTTTTATGTACTTAAACATAGGTATGTAAGTATGTGTGTGTGTATATATATAGTATTTTGGAATACTTATTAACTGAAAAAGAATAATTCTATACTGTCATTGCTTTCATGGCAGCTAGAAGTAAGTGGTGAAATATTTTAGGCTTGGGACTCAGTATTTACATAATTATTCTGAGCTATTTCTTTCCCTTGATAAAGGTTTCCCACAGAGTTTTGGCTAGAGAAAAATGTGGTGTGAAGGCTATATTTTCCTTTTCTGACACCAGTTCAGAATCTAAATACATTATTGGCCTTGAAGCCTAAGTTAAGGTCACAGCTATTGTTCTAAAAAAGGAGCTGATATTTATTTGATAGTTATTAATGCCTGTGTTTAATCAAAGAAAAAATACACATATGCACATACATATATAGTTTGTTTGATTGTCAGCAGAGCAAATTCACAACTTGGGATTGAGAAGCAAAGGAAGGTCTATGTATAGTGTGTGAGAAAAATCATATGCTTAAACCAATGAGCCAGCTGCCAAATGACACTGGGAAGGCAGCGATTTTGGGGGACATTTCAGAGGAGACTTTCTTCTCAGTCACTGGGGCTTATTAGGTCAGGTGACCATATACTTTACCTCTCTACGAGGGACAGTTGTTAAGTGTCCTAGAGAAATGGGGGATGTGTTCACTCCATTTTTGGGTCAATGGAAAGAACTCTAAAATGCACAGACAAGTCTAAAATTTGAAGTGTATTATACTTTTACTCAGATTTATTCTTGTTTTGCCACACACAAGCTATGTAACTTTAGGCAAATTTACTTAGCTTACCTGAACCTCTTTTTCTTCATTTGTGGGGATTAGATGAATTAATGTATGTAAGATTCTTAGGAGAAATCCAGGGACATAGAAAGCATTTAATAAAAGTTACTTTTGACCATTTATGTTTCAAAGAGTCAGAATTGACTTGATGGCAGCAAGTTTATGTTTCAAAGTACACAGTTTCAAATAACCATTACTCCTTGAAGCATTACTTCATGTAGTTTTCCTTTACTGAGAATTAAGACTTCCTTCCTCTGGGCCTTTAGGACACATTGCTTATACCTCTGTGCTAGCCTCTCCTGATGACTCATTCACTGTTCCCTTTAAAATGTGGTGATCTGGGAAAAAAATAAGATTTTACAAAAGACAACGGGTGTTTTGTGGCTAAATACAATAGATCTTAATACAAAAATAAACAGACTGAAGCAGAGATGCAAATGTGCAAAGGGAAAACAGAATTGAGGCTAATTAAACTTTCTCTCATGTAGCCGTAAGCACTAATAAATGAGCATGTTTCAGCCCCCCTGGGTCTTGAAATTGATCACAAATCCTTCCAAGCCTAGTGTAGGTCTAAGGTTTGGTACCACTGCCAAGTGATACTACACCCAGGAAAATGGTAGAAAGACATTTTTCTTAACTGGGGAAAGCTGACTAGGCTTATTCATTTATTTATTCACTCAACTAGTAAATAGTCATTGAGAGCTCACTATGTGCCAAACATGCAAAGAGATACAAAGATTCATAAGACACAGTCTTTACTCCCAATACATAGTGTAGATGGGAAGAGATAGGAATAAGGAAGCAACTATAGCACAGTATATGATGACTGCCAAGGCAAAGCTCCTTGTAGGGTGAACATTAAGAGTGTTTCCTAACTCAGACATGTAGGACCAAGCTGTGCTTAAAACAGTCTGGACTGCAGAAGTATTATGAAGATGATTCATTTATATAAGATTTCACAATTTACAAAGCCTTTTCACAAGGAATGCCTTATTTGTTTTTCAAAACAGTTTTGGAGTCATGGAAGATATTTTTTTTTCCTCACAGCAGTAATCAAAATATGGAGCTTTAAAATGATCAAATAATCTACTCCAACTCAGTTAGCTAGTTAGCAGGACTAGGACTTAGATTTATGTACACTGATTTTTAAGTCTCATAATTTTACACCTTATCACATGCCTTTTATATTAATTTAAATGAATGCATTTGTACAGTTTAAATGTGCTTTTAAAAAGGCAGGACAAGTTATTCCTGTTCCCCTTGCTCACACTTTAAACATATTCATTTGTAATGCTCCACAATTTTAGTGTGTAAGATTTTCTTGCCTCCCACCCCTCCCATGACAGTGTGTGGCTATCTTTCTATACATCAACTTTAAGGTCTGTTTCTGTGTTGGGCAAGGTCCACACTGATTTGCTTTGTTTGCTCTGGGAACTTAAGTTGGCAAGGAACCATCTCTGCTGGACCATGAATCTTGGCAGCAGTCAGCTGGAGAGTAACTTAGGAAGGCAGCAGGCAGGGAAGAGTTTGTTTGCAAATGGTGCGAAAAATGACCTTAATGTAATAACATATACAGCAGTGGCTTTAGATCATCCTACTAAACTCTTTGAAGGAACATAATTCGCTTTCTTTATTTCTAAATCTTTAGCTGAACCAGCACATAGCAGCCACACAATAAATTTGCAGTAGTAATAATAATAAACAATGATAAAAATAAAAGCTAATGTTGGGAGGTGGACATTATTTCCTCTTAATCTGATGTTTTTATATAGAGGAATTTTATCTACAGTTACACTCTGAGAAAACTGGTGAGTGACGTTTATTGGTTCACTTTCCTGAACTGAGTTACTTTATTAAGCTGTGTCAGACACTGGGGATTCATTTTCTTTATCCCTTTTCGATTTGCCACAGACCAGTGGGAGATGGCAATACGGGGTAAGAGATTTGCTCTGCAGACCCAAACTTCCCCTTGAATGTGCTTCTAACATATACACTTTGACAGTGAAGTGCAATGAATTGCTTTTATATGGCCTTCCTAGCCATGGTCTTGTAACTCCCACAAAATGATTGGCTGGGTCACAGTTTTGCAAGAGATTGGTCAATTTACGATGCAAATAGGGGCTTGAAGATCCACCCAATAGGATCGAGCCCCTTGTAGTCCGGCTAGAGGCTTGGTTGGTTATATGAGTGTCAATCCCACAGAGGTTCAGGAGGACCTTACTACCATCAAGAAGAATCTGGAACAGAGTACATCCTTTGAACTTGGAGTCACTGAGCTGAGAGCCTCCTAGACCCAGAAGAGAGAGCTGTAACACTGAAGATGGAGAGACAGTGGGCTGGACGGCCCACGGAGAGAGAGGTGGCTGTAGTGGGCTTGGAGAGATAGCTGGGCACCTCTGTACAGCAGGTTTGTCTGCTGTTAAAGAGGCAGAACACTTGCCTGTGCAGGGCAGAGGCCTGAGTACGCCACCTGCAACATGCCCTTCCCCCACCCAAGCATGGCAGAAGCCAGTGGCAGAGGCTTGGGAGATTATGTATGGGGGTCTTCCCGTCGGCAAGGCTAGGCCCCACGAGGCTCAGTGACTGAGCAGAAGCTGCAGAAGCCTCAGGAGCTGTGCAGGCCACCCAGGTGGTGTGGTGGTAGCTGGAGGCAGCTGTGATGGGAATACATCCAGCCCAGTGATATAAGAACGGACACGGGTAATTTGAGGAAAGGTGTTTCCCCTTTGAGAATTTGTTATTGTTGACTGCTTTCTATAAATAATAATAATGGCTCTCACTTCGCCAACACTGTGTGTCTCGTGTGTGTCTGGCTCAATCACAGATGGACGTAGTACCCATGGACTGGTTGATGACAGTGCCTATATGTGTAACATTCCTAACAGTCCTATGGCTGCCTGGAAGCTGGAGGCACAGCCTGTCTGCCTGTGTAATGCAGGCAGATCACACAGACAGCAGGTCAAAGTATTCCCCATTTAGTTTATCAAAATTGAAGCTGAAGTGGTTAAGAGCTCATCTGATAACCAAAAGGTCAGCAGTTTGAATCCACCAGTCATTCCTTGGAAACCCTAGGGCGCAGTTCCACTTTGTCCTCTAGGGTCACTATGAGCCGAATCGAATCGACAGCAAAGGGTTTTTTTTTTTTTTTTTCCTCCAGTTTCCTGTATACTGGTTGCTGTGGTGCAAAAGGAGAAATAGATATGTATTGTCTTCCTAAACCCCAGAGAATATTTACTGCATTTATGTTATGTGCCGGTCTTTGTGCTAAGCTCTTTATTTGCACCATCTCATTTAATCCTCACAACAACCCTATTTTTATACTGAAGGAGAATTTCTCCTTTCTTCTTTCATAATTCCCCTCAGCTTCAAGGTATCTCTCTTTAGTTCCCTTTGTCTATAAGGATACATATTAACATGACTGTATTTCATCTAGAAAATTTAGGAAGATGGCAAAATATAAATGTCTTCAGGATCACATCAATTTGAATTCTACTTCCCGGGCACTGAAATTTTTTAGGAAGACTAGATTATTCAAGACACCTTACAGCAAAGTCCAGGCTTCCTAGAAATACTTAGATGGACTCTAAGTTCATGTTTACCATTCTGTTAACTTTTCTTGGAAGAGTTTCATGCTCACAGAATAGAAATAGTTTTGCTAGTTTTAATTATTCAAAATGACTGTCAAGCAACGCGTATTCCAAAGCATCTCTCACCCCACTTTCTGTGAGCTAAATAATTTTTATTTGACTTGATATTCTGCCTAATACCCCACTACAGCATTGTTCCTAAATAAGTAATAACACAAATCCATATTTTTGCACACTGGAGACACCTTAGAATTGGCTGACTTTTTAAATGCTTTGGGATAAACATCAGGCATAATAACATTTCCACCAACACATAAATATCTAAGCTTTTCAAACACAGGCTTCAGAAAGAAAGCTGCTTTCAAGTTAGCAAAAGTGCCAATATTTAGTACCAGTATGTCATCCTGGGGTTAAGAACACAGATATGTGAAAATTAACATCTCCTTACAGGGAAACAAAGGAACAACTGTGGGAAAAAAATCACAGATGCCCCTGATAATGAACCAATGAAAACCATAGCCAAAAACCTGAGGAGGGCTAGTCCTCACCATCATTTTACCTTCAAACATCTCCCACTTTTGCTCACCCCTCAAGCAATCCCCACTCAATTCCTGGAGGAACTCAGCAGCATCACTTGGCTTAGAGTGAATACATCTACATAGATTTCCTTGTGGGTGATTTTTATTGATTTCTCTGCCTTGTTTCCCCTCATAGTGAGCATGGACAAGTCACAACACCACTGTGGCTCTGACAAGCAGGCAGGTCTAAATTGGAGTTGGCTTAAAAAAAAAAAAGGCAGCATTGCCTTGAGGATGGGCTCAAAACAAAGCAGAAAAAAGGCAAGAGAAGGATGGAGTCTTATTTCACCTAATTCAAGAGTCATGGGGACGGAGCATTATAAGCTTATATGTTCATTATATAATTTTAACTTGTGAGATCAGCTGTGCTTAGATGAATAACATATGCTACCAGGGAACTCAAGGACTCAAGAAGGAAGGTAATTTCTGCCAGCTGCATAGCATTAATGCTTACTCTTTGGAATGGAACCAATATGCCCTTTTTCGTTTGCATTGAGATGCACAAAAAGAAGGGCAGTTGTTTCCAAGAGCCAAGATTGGCTTTTTGGTGATCTTTGTTCAAGGTCATAGAAAGCCTGCCTATGGGCCTCCTAGCCAGTCTGTAATTGCCAGAATCTCCCCACATGCTTGCACTATAAAGCCAAATAGGAAAATTCAGCTGGTCTGAAGGAAAGGGAACATTTTGAAGTTGTTTCCTTTTTTTGTTGTTGTAGTGGAACAGAGCAACTGTGAACACTAGAGGGAGTTCTGATTTTGCTCAGAGTCCTGTTTTTGACCCTGAGTTAAGTTTTTGGGTATTTAAAAAAAAAAAAAGTCAACTTACTTTAAACCAAACATTTAAACAAGTGAGATTTAACAGTGGATCTCTAAAAATCATTCCTGCCATATCTAAGATAGAATTAGCCAGGAGGAAGCAGCTAGATGACTAGAAACTCAAGAGAGGGGTGGGAACATCTGTGAGATCTGTGCTCCATCTAGACTCCATGGAAAGCATAGCTGGAGAAGATGCCAGAGTGAATGCTGCAAAAGCCAGGGTTGAGACAGACAGAATGAGATAGGAATACTACTACTACTATAACAAAATAATGCTAATGATAGCAAACACTTGCAGAAATTACAGTTAGCAGGGCTCTGTGCTAAGTACCTAACATGCCTCATTCTATTTCTCACAACGAACTAATGGAGCAACTTCTAGTAACATACCTATTTTATAGAGATTACCTTTCACCCTTCCACACAGAGTCAAGAAACAAATACAATAGGTTGAGGGTGGAATTAAGGGATTTGGAGTGATAAAGGAAGGGTAGATAGGGAGAAAAAACAGATGGGCACAGAGATATTTGAAGTAAAAACCAGATTTGAAGTAAAAAAACAAGAGTAGCAATGCTACGATATATTGGAACTAGGCACAGTTAACAGCGTACCCGCTATGGTGTGCCTGACCCAAGCAGTGGTATTTTCGGTCATCTTGTATGCACGTGAAAGCCGGACAACGAGTAAGGAAGAATGAAGAATTGATGCCTTTGAATTATGGTATTGGTGAAGAATATTGAATATACCATGGACTGCCAGAAAAATTAACAAATCTGTTTTAGAAGAAGTGCAGCCAGAATGTTGCTTAGAAGTAAAGATGGTGAGATTTTATCTCACGTACATTGGACATGTTATCAGAAAGGACCAGTGCCTGGAGAAGGACATCATGCTTGGTAAAGTAGAGGGTCAGTGAAAAAGAGGTAAGAGCCTCAACAAGATGGATTGACACAGTGGCTGCAACAGTGGGCTCAAACATAGCAACAATTGTGAGAATGGCACAGGACCAGGAAGTATTTCATTCTGTCGTACATAGGTTTGCTATGAGTCGGAACTGACTTGATGGTGCCTAACAAAACTACCACCAGCAATTCTACCTTTAAAAAGAAATACATTTAAAAAGTTGTTCATCTGGTCCCAGCCAGTCCAGAAGTAGGCATTCTGACTGTGTATTTACACCAGCCCCAAAGCTTCTGTCTGTTAGAGGGAGACAGGTTCACTCCCCAAGGTTGTATATGAGGTGTTACTAACTGCTTGTATCTGGTGCTCAGTTTGTTGAGAATAATAGTTGGAAAAGCTGGCATTTCACTCATTAGTTTGTAAACTGATTTGAGATACATCAATATTTTAATTAAAAAAAAATCTACTATGTACTTAAAGATTTAACGCCAGTTAGATTAGTTCTGCTTCTCCTTTCTAATAACAGTTTCCATTGGAAATAATCATATATTCTATGAACTTCAAAGGAAAGAATTGGAAACAAATAGTATGAAGGAAAAATCACCCCAGCAATACCTGATTGACAGTTATACAATCTGCAGTGTGGTTGGCAGAGGAGGTAGAAAAGATACCCCTTTCCCCCCACACAAACATACCTATGACAGATTCTGATATAGCTACTGTTGGCCATTTCGGTTGAGAATCTCCAGAGGATTTAGGTGCTAGCAACTAACAGCATGTTTCTTGCTGTTGAAATTGAAAGAGATTTGATTCTCTCCATTCAGCAGTCCAAAGAGATGCTTATTTTATAATATCTTCAAGCACTGATGTGTCAAAGTACACTGATTTCAGAGTTCCTTAAAAAACACACAAAACAAAACTCCCTAGCCTCTAGTTCAAATTCAGATCTCCTGGAAACAGGTTATTTTTGGGGAGAACTCTGTGGGTGGCATTAAGTTCTTATTTTTGCACTAGGAACACAGCTGTCACTTGTAACAAAATTATAAAAAGTCCTACTGTAGTTGGCTATTTAGTCTACTGCCAGGAGGCAGCTCTTCCATTGTACTCCCTGGTGCCTGTCCGTTCTAGTTTAGAATGACTAAAACGATAAAGCCAGGAGCACTTTCACTGAGATAATACTAAATAGTCTAATAGAACTGAATTGCTGCAATAGTTTACCAGATTCATCATCTGGTGCAAATATGTAAAAGCAAACTTTGAACGTTTAATTTAGAAACTTACTTTTTAAGATGTGTATAGCACTTTGGTAATTTCCAAGTGTCAACAGAAAAATCATCAGTCTGTGTGAAATGAAATTAATTGGGGACATTTAAGTTCAGAAACCCAGGAAAATAACTGAAGACAGGAAATGCTTTGACAATGTTAAGAGATTATTTCTTTGTACTAATAGAATCGTAGGCGTCCCTATAATTAAGTACTAGAATATTAGTCAAAAGGTTGGCGGTTTGAACCCACCCAGAGGTGCCTCAGAAGGCAGGTCTAGTGATCTTCCAAGAAGAAACAACCTTGAAAACCCTATGTAGCAATTCTACTCTGCATATGTGGGGTTTCCATGAATTGGAATTGACTGAACAGCAACTAAGAACAACAGTAGAATCATAGGAGGAAAGAATTAGTTGTTTAATACCAGACTTCATACCTGCCTAATACAAGCTGTTATGAATTCAATTGTGCCTTCCCAAAATATACTGGAATTCTAACCCCTATACCTGTAGATGGAAACCTGGTGATGCTGTGAATAGGTGTTCGGCTGCTAACCAAAAGGTTTGCAGTTGGAATCCACCAGCTGCTCCTTGGAAACCCTATGAGACAGCTCTACTCTATCCTATGGGGTTGCTATGAGTCGGAATTGACTCAATGGCAATTTTTTTTTTTTTTTTTGGTATGCTTGTAGATGTAATCCCATTTGAGACAGGGTTTTCTTTGTTATGTTAATGAACTAATATCAGTGTAGGGTCTGTCCTAAACCTAATCATTTCTGAGTTGTAAGGAACAGTGTAGGCACAGAGACAGTAGAGCACGTTCTGGGGAAGACAGATGTTACGTGAAGATTGCCAAGAAACCAAGGAACACTGGGGCTACAGAAGCTGAAACGAAGATCTTCCCCCAGAGCTGACAGAGATCCTTCTAGAGCTGGTGCCATGAATTTGGAATTCTGGACTTATGAACTATGAGATAATAAATTTCTGTCCTTTAAAGTCACCCACTTGTGGTATTCGCATTACAGTAGCACTAGGAAAGTAAGATACCAGGCTTCATAGACAAGACGTAAGTAGAAAGGCCACCCCTAGAGAAGACTTTTAAGCAGATTAAAGAATCCTCTGCAAGGCTTCTTTCATTTCCTGTCTTTTATCCTCTCTTCTCCATTGACCCAAAGACTTCTGTTATAACCTCATTACATATAATAACGTCAGTCTCTCAGAACCTATCCCATGCCAGAGCTCCTTGAATTTCAGATCTTTATTGCTTTTTTTTTCTATAGCTCTTTATCTGATTTTTCATATCTCAACGGTCTTCTTTTTTATTCTTCCCATTCCATCAGATATTTGCTCCCTATAGGGTCGATATGAGTTGGAATCGACTCAATGACAATGGGTTTGGTTTTATATCAGGTGACTAATGAAAAATTTCATAAGCAAATTAAAGTACATGAAAAATAATTAGCTCCCACATGCATATTTTCTACCTTTGATAAGATATCCACAATTTAACATGCTGTTTATAATAAATGGGAGTGGCAGCCCAATGCCAGTATAGCAGAACCAAACCAGTTGCCATCCAGTCAACTAACTCCTACTTATGGCAATCCCATGTGTTATGAGAGTAGAAATGTGCTCCATAGGGTTTTCAACAACTGATTTCTTGGAGATAGGTGACCAGGCCTTCTTCCAAGGTGCCTCTGGGTGGTCTTGAACCTCTAAACTCTCAGCAGCTGAGAATGTTAACCACTTACACCATCCAGGGAGTACAGCAGACCTCATAGGCAAACATGTAATATTACAAGAATTCATTTGAAAATAGTTGGTATAAAACCCAGAATATTTTTATCCTGAAATCAATTTTATAAATTTCTGGCTAGGTAGCCAGCTGGTCTATATAAGCCTTTGTTGTTTTTTGTTAGGTGCTGTCGAGTTGGTTCCAACTCATAGCAACACTATGTACAACAGAACAAAGCATTGCCTGGTCCTGCCCCATTCTCATAATTGTTGTTATGCTTGAGCCCATTGTTGCAGCCACTGTGTTAATCCATCTCGTTAATGGTTTTCCTCTTTTTCACTGACCCTCCACCTTACCAAACATGATGTCCTTCTCCAGGGACGGTCTCTCTGATGATAACATGTCCAAAATACATGAGATGAAGACTTGCCATTCTTGCTTCTAAGGTGCTTTCTTAATGTACTTCTCACAAGACAGATTTGTTTGTTCTTCTGGCAGTACATGGTATACTCAATATCATTCACCAACACTGTAACGCAAAGGCATCAGTTCTTGTTCCTTATTCATTGTTCGGCTTTTGAATGCATACGAGGTGATTGAAAATACCACACCTTGGGCCAGACACACCTTAGTCCTCAGAGTGACATCTTTGCTTTATAACAATTGAAAGAGGTTTTTTTGCAGCAGATTAGCCCAATGCAATGTGTCATTGAATTTCCTGACTGCTGGTTCCATGGCTCTTGATTGTGGATCCAAGTAAAATGAAATCCTTCATAATGTCAATATTTTCTCCATTTATCGGGGTGTCACTTATTGGTCCAGTTGTGAGGATTTTTGCCTTCTCTGTGTTGAGATGTAATCCATACTGAAGGCTGTGGTCTTTGAAGCAGTAAGTGCTTCAAGTCTCATTACTTTCAACAAGCAAGGTTGTGTCATCTGCATATCGCAGGTTGTTAATGTTGAATAAGTATGGTGAAAGGATACAACCCTGACACACATTTTCCTGACTTTAAACCATGCAGTATCCCCTTGTTCTGTCCAATGACTGCTTTTGGTCTATTAACAGGTTCCTCATGAGCGCAATTAAGTGTTCTAGAATTCCAGTTCTTCACAATATTATCCATAGTTTGTTTTGATCCACACGGTTGAATGCCTTTGCATAGTTAATAAAATACAGGTAAGCATCTCTCTGGTATTCTCTGCTTTCAGTCAGGATTCACCTGACCTCAGCAATGACATCCTTCATCCCACGTCCTCCTCCAAATCCAGCCCACACCCCAACAGTCCCCTGGTGATGCATCGCCACAACCACCCTTGAACCATCCTCAGCAAAACTTCACTTACGTGTGACATCATCAATACTGCTCAGTAATTTCTGCACTTTGCTGCATCACCCTTACCTGGAATGGGCACAAACAGGGATCTCCTCCAGCTGGCGGGCCAGGCAGATACGAATTTGTGCTCGTCTAGGCCCAGCATAGATGAATGAGTGCTCCCACCACTGCACCCCACCCCAATTGAATATAAGCCTAAAAAAAAAAAAAATTGCTGTTGAGTTGATTCCAACTTATAGCAACCCTGTAGGACAGAGTAGAACTGCCCCATACGGTTTCCAAGGAGTACCTGGTGGATTCGAACACCTGACGTTTTGGTTAGTAGCCAAACTCTTAACAACTATGCCATCAGGATTTGTGAATATAAGCCTAACTACCTTATAATGCCTTTGTATATCATTATACTGTGGTCCACTGATGCTAAGATTTCAAATGAGAATGCATGACTACTGAAGTGAGCAAGTGAGTCATCTCCCCAGCATATGTTCTAGTATCTAGAAGAGAACCTCCTTTTCTCAATCAAAACTTCTTGTTTGTGGCAGGAGGGGCAGTTAGAATTTTTTTTTTTAATTTTATGGAGTTTTAACTGAAAGTTTACAGTGCACATTATTTTTTTCATTTAAAAATTTATATACAAATTGTTTTGTGACATTGGTTGCAATCCCTGCAATGTGTTAGCCCTCTCCCCCTTTCCCTTTCCATCCTGGAGCTCTCTGTGTCCATTCTTCCAGTTCCCCTGTCCCTTCCTGCCTTCTCATCTTTGCTTTGGAGCAGGTGTTACCCATTTGGTTTCCTATACTTGATTGAACTATGTGTGTCAGTATATGTATTATAGGCCTGTCTAATCTTTCACTGAAAGGTGGACTTTGGGAGTGGCTTCAGTTCTGAGTTAACAGGATGTTTGGGGGCCACAGTCTAGGGGGTTTCTTCAGACTCTGTCAAACTAGTAAGTCTGTTGTATGTGTGTGTGAATTTGAATTTTGCTCTACATTTTTCTCCCACTCTGCCTGGTACCCTCTATTGTGATCCCTGTCAGAGTGGTCAGTGGTGGCAGTTGAGCACCATCTAGTTCTTCTGTGCTTAGGCTTGTGGAGGCTGTGGCTCATATAGTTCATTAGTTCTTTGGATGAATATTTTCCTTATGTCTTCAGTTGTCTTGATTCTCCTTTGATCTGAACATGACAGGACCAATAGATGTATTTTAAGATGGCTGCTTAAAAGCTTTTAAGACCGCAGAAGCTACTCATTAAAGTAGGATGTGGAACATTTTCTTTATGAAGTATTTTGTGCTAATTGACCTAAATGTCTCCTGAGACCATAGCCCCTAGCCCTTGACCCGAGTAACTCAGTTCCTCAAGGTTCTTGGATGTGTCTAGAAGCTTCTACGGCTTTGCCTTTGTCAAATTGTGCTGACTTCCCCTATATTGTGTGCTGTCTTTCCCTTCACCAAAGTTAACACTTGTCTACTATCTAGTTAGTGATTTCCCCTTCCTACTCCTCCCCTCCATCATAACCATCAAAGATTGTTCCTTTTTTCTGTGTGTAAACCTTTTTGCAGGTTTTTATAATAGTGGTCTCATACAATATTTATCCATGTTGTGAGAAGTTTTGTGGATTCATCATTGTATGGACACTGAGGTTGTTTCCATTTTTTTGCTATTGTGAATAATGCTGTGATAATAAACATGGGTGTACATATGCCTATTTGCGTGGTGGCTCTTATTTCTCTAGGATATATTACTAGGAATAGGACTGCTAGATTATATGGTATTTCTAGCTTTTTAAGGAGGAGTCATATTGTTTTTCATAGTGGTGGTATGATTTTACATTCCCACCCAGAGTGCATTAGAGTTTCAATCTGCCTGCAACCTCTCCAACATTTGTTATTTTCTTTTTTTAATTCATGACAGTAATGTCAAAGTGAGATGGTATCTCATTGTAGTTTTGATTTGCATTTCTCTAATGGCTATAGGGTCGCTCTGAGTCGAAAATTGACTCGAAGGCAATGGGTTTGGTTTGTTTTGGTTTTTTTTTTTGGAATGGCTTATAATTGTGAGTGTTTCCTTATGTGTCTGTTAGTTGCCTGAATGTCTTCTTTGGTAAAGTGTCCATATCCTTTGCCCATTTTTAAACTGGATGCAATTTTTAATCTGAAAGGAAATAGAAGATAATGCGTTAGAGGGCGGTGAAAAGGGATTGCAATAGGGAAAATAATGAAGTGCTGGTTCTAATGAACATCAAAAACAAAGGATGAGGCTTCTGTTTATTCAATGATTGAGAATGTTATGGTGCTTGTCTGTCCCAGGGGACTGATGGAATTCTAAATTTATCGTCATCTAGAATATTTTCTGTATATCCCAATTTCAAAAATTTGCCCAGGTGCCACTTATATATAAAATAAGGTAATAGTTTCCATGTGCATTTCTGCTTTCTCTAATAATGTAGGCAGACTAGAATTCCCTTTTTTCTTTTTTCCACAATCAGCTTTCTTTGGTTTACTATGAATACAAATAGCCTGAGACAAAACATTCAAGCTAAATTTTGAAAAGACAATATCATCATTGGAAAGGAGGACTGATATCATTTGAAATTGTTATAAAATTTGATAGATTTTCTAAATAAAACAATATTTATTTCTTATTAAGTGATAAAATATGCTTTAAAGAGTTAAAATTACAAACTTTTAAATGCCTACTTACATAAGGAAGAAATTTCTATTTTCTCTTACGAATTTATATTTTGTATTTGTATAAATGTGGTAAAGCGTATTTTTTGGTCATAATATTTGGAATCTACTCTTTACTGTTTATGTGCTTTTGATTAATTTAAGAATTAGAAGAAATAGAAAGTTGCCAGTGGGGCGTCTATACAGTTTGGAGTGCTCTGAGGGTATTGTCAATAAGCAGATTCTGCTATTGTTAAAATTTATGGATTATTGATGTATTCCTTAATTAAAGAAGACTTAATTGGCAGTCTACAAAGGAAATAACACTGCGCTAGCGGGCATCTCAAAAGAAGCCCTGGTGGCAAAGTGATTAAGCTCTTGGCTGTTAACAAAAAAGGGTCTGTGGCTCAAACCCACCAGCCACACTGTGGGAGAAAGATGTGGCATTCGGCTTCCACAAAGATTACAGCCTTGGAAACCCAATGGGGCGATTCTACCCTATGCTTTAGGGTTGCTGTGAGTCAGAATCACTCAACAGAAATAGGTTTGGCTTTTTGTTTAGTGGACTTCTCTACCTGGCCAAGGGGCTGTTCATCCAAGAGATACTTATATTCTGTAAAAGTTATTGAGAGTGATGTGGAAGCACTTCATTCAACTAGATACAATTTCACATATATCAAATTAAAATGAGTTACATTCTTTAATTGATTAGTTAGAGAACTAATTAACTGAGCAAAGCGATTTCTAAATATGTGTTATTTAGTTATCTTAGAGGAGCTACATGATATACTGGCTAAAAATAGTATTACTAAGGGATGAAGTTACCTATGTTAATTTGCCATGCTGTGAGTAAACTTATTCAGCATCTTATAGTATGCTTAAACAATTTCTTTTATTAGCTCATAATACCTCATTAAGCACATTATTAGGTTAAACTACTGATGTTCCCTCACTTGCCCATGGTCACACAGTTAGCAGCAAACAAATACTGAAAAATCAGTTTTCATGAGTGCTTTTAGTATTCTCTGCCTATATATTAGGGTGCTGGTTGTGCAGTGGTTACACATTTGTTGACTAACCAAAAAGTTGGCAGTTCATATCCACCAACTGCTCCTTGAAAACCGTATGGGGCAGTTCTACTCTGTCCTATGAGGTTACTATTAGCTTCTTTTTTTTTTCACTTTTCTTTTCTCTTTATTCTCTCATCTTAGGTCTACTGAATAACACATTCATGAGTAACATGGCCAGGACTACAAAAAGAGAAAAAAAGGAAGAGAGAGGAAAAAAGAAAGCTGCTGATCAAAGAAAGCATTTAAAAAGGAGAACAATATCAATTGCACATACCATTTTAGAAAATCTTAAAAATAATTAGTTGATGTCTTTATATTGTCTGTTTACAATGAGTTAGAAAAACTATATATAAAATAGGTTAGGCAAGAACGTGAATTACTGTAAGTGAGGCTTTTAATTTGTAGACATCAGTCTGTAACAAATTGGTCCTAATTGCAAACAATGTCATTGATTTCATAGCCTGCCTGTGATGATTACTGAACTCACATTAACATTACGTTCTAAATGACAATGGCTGCAGCCATCCAACTGTCATTTGATTAGAAAGTGCAGTCTTTTCTTGGGATTTACCTCTCCAAATCTTGATTTAAATCACCAAGTTTTCTTACCTATGTCTATTTTATCCTGTTGGAATAGAAACATAAGACTGCTCCTCAAGGTCTGACTGTACAATAAATATCTAGTTTGTGTGAGGTTCACCGCCACAGCCATCACTATTATTTTTTTCTTAACCAAGAGCTTATTGCTGTCAAGTCTATTCTGACTCTTGGTGATTCCATGTATTACAGAGTAGAAGTGCTCCAGATGGTTTCCTTGGCCGTAATCTTTATGGAAGCAGATTCCATGGTGCCACTGGCTGGGTATGAACTGCCAACCTTTGGGTTAATAGTTGAATGAAAACTATTTGCGTCACATGTTGACATCATGACCACCATGTTCTCATTTAGGGTGCTGTGGTAGCCTAGCAAATCATTTTGAAATGAGAACAAGACCTTTTCTCCTTGTTATTCTCAGACATGAGGATCCTATTGCCAGTTTGCCTGGGTCATAAACTCTCCCAATTATGAACATATATAGTTCTTCTTAGTCAAACACAACTACAGCCATAACAAGACTTCTTATTTTCTTTATCTATGTTTACTTCTTTTTTTCTTTTTAAGAGATATCATTCTGTCCCATGGATTTAAATATGACCTATGCATTGATGGCTTCCAGGTTTAAAACTCTGGCCTTGTTCTCTCTTCTGTACTCCAGACTTGAAAATTCAACATCTTATTCAACATCTCATCTTGGATATTTATTAATCCCATCAATTTCATTGTTTCCAAAGAAGACTCCTGAGTTTCTTTCCTCACCTATTAGTCTACATCTCAGTAAATTGCACTTCCTTTTTTCCAGTTGGTAGGTCAAAAGTTTTAGAGTCGTCTTGATTGTTCTCTTTCTGTCACGTACCAAGTTCATTTCTTCAGTGCATCCAATTGGTATGATCTGACCACTTCTCACCTCACCATCTTTACTGCTATAACTGCAGTCTAAACAGTCATCATCTCTCACCTGCATTACTGTTGTAGCCTTCTTACTGGTCTCATTGCTTGTTTTGTCCGTTTTCAACATAATAAACCCAAGAGAGTCTTTCAAAGCTTAAACTGGACAACATAATCTTTCTCTTCAAAACTCTAATTCCTTCTGTCACTCAGGGTAGAATCCAGAGCCTTTTCTGTGACTTGTAATGCCTTCCATGATCTGACTTTTGTACGCTTCATCCACTACCTCTTTGACTTCAACTCCTGCCACTTCCTCTCTTACTACTGTATTGTCAACTACATCACATGGCTTATTCTTATTCCCTTATTATTTCTGATCAAATACCTTTCCACTACGGAAACCTTCCCTGGCCATGTTATATAAAACAGCACACTCTCAGACCCATATCTCACAATTTCCCTTACTCTGTTTTTATTCTTATTTATCACACAATCTGGAGCCAATCTTCTTGGATTTCTAGCTCTGCCATTTAATAAGTATGAACTTGGACAAGTTCATCTCTCCGTGCCTCATTTACCTCATCTATAAAGTGATAGTACTAATAGTACCTTCCTTATAGATGAATTAAAAAGAATAATATTTTTAAAGAGCATTAACAGTATCTGGCATGTAGTGCTACATAAGTGTTAACTACTACTTCTACTACTATGACTATTACCACCTCTGTTTCTCTTATTATTATCATTGTTATTACTCATGTTGTTGTTGGGTACAGTTGATTTCGATTCATAGTGACCCTATATGACAGAGTAGAACTGCCCCACAGGGTTTCCTAGGCTGAAATCTTTATGGTAGTAGAGGTTCTTTTCTCCCACAGAGCAGCTGGTGGGTTTGAACTGCCTACCTTTCAGTTAACAGCCAAGTACTTAACCATTGTGCCACCAGGGCTCCTTCTGTCTGCCACGAGGCCATCTAAAATTACTCCCTATCTTCTTAGCACTGTTCCCCTGACCTGTTCCTGTTCTTCCTTCTTACTCAGGAAAAATACTAGTGAGAACTGAATCTCACTGCAAATACTGAGATGTCTAGGTCCCAGGAGCAAAGCCATCAGTGTACCTCTTTGTGGTTAGGCACATTTGTAATGTCATAGATTCAAGGAGATAATGTCACTGGGGGGGGGGGAAGAACTTTCTCATTTTACTTGGTTTTCTACATCTCATTGAACTTTGTTTTTTCTTAGGATAAACATTGTGAAAAGAAGGGAGAAATCAAAATTTTTTACTAGTTCCTCCTTTGTGCCACCGTCTACAGCTTATCTGAGAAGACAAGGAACAGGTATTCAGGTACTCGGTTTCCTCCTGTTTTGAGTATGTGATAATGTGACCCTAAGGAACTTTACCATCCAGCAAAATACTGTATTATTTAACAGCCAATGAAATCATGAAGAGAGCCTAGAAATCAAATTACTGCTCATTATGCTTTTTCTTTCTCAGAGGAAACTTTAAAGATTTTCACTTGCATCTTTGAAAAAGCTTAAAATCTAATTTACAGCTGTGCAAATTAGAATTAAAGTTGTACGGATATCTTTTATCTCCTAAAATGATATCTAGTATTCAGACAGGTATTTGAGTCTCAGGTGCCCTTAGTCTGCCTGAAGATAACCTATAATTTATCTTTATTCTAATAGAAAATAGATTTTACTTGGTCTCTGAGAGGCCCCACAATGCCAGAAAAATGAATCTTCTCTTTAAATCAGAAATATTCCAATATGTAAAATATAGAAAAAAATCCTTTTCTGTTCTAGGTATTTATGCAGATCTTTCCCAACCATGTTACCTGTCATTTAGCCAAAAGCCACTTGCTAAATGCTCTAAAACTCTTGGCCCGCTCACTGTGGAAACAATAAATTAGGAATGGACCTTTTAGGGCCACTTAGGAAGTACTTTCTGATCAAGACTATATAAAGTGGAATGAATTAGTTTAATTTCAGAGGTGCTTATGCTATATTTTCAAGTAAGTAAATATGGATTGGTACAGAGATATTTTCATTGACTTTTACATGTCAGTTAAAATTTTGAACATATTTTTAAATGTATCTGACACAAAGTCACTTAGAAGGTTTAAAAGAGTTTAACTTCTTGAGAAATATAAAAACACACTTTATCAAAGCAGTTGCGTACTTTTCCTGATTTGGTATATTTTACTCAGTCAGAGGTACACACTCTTACATGGGAAGGTACAAAAAGGGAAAGATAATTGTTTTAGGACTGAAATATTTTATAATTAGAGCAAAACTCTAGCACTTGGCCTTGTTGGTAATAAAAAAAAGCTTAATAAAATATCATTAATGATAAATTCCCCAATGGCCTTTTTATCATCTGATTTAGACTTAGTTTCATTGACTTGAATAAGAAAAAAAATATTTCCTCTGAAAAAATGTAAGACCATGGAGGAAGGAAAGTTAATAAAATTTGAGGATTATAAAAAAGCTTTCAATGTATTTAAATTTATGTCAGAGCTCTATGTAACTTACTTTCCTTTTACCTCCCTGAGCTGACATATGTCTGGACATCTGGGGCCTCCATCCAGGTAACTTAATTAGATCTGTGGTAAACATAATTTTAAAATTACATTTTATAAAACAAAACAAAAACATTGTTTTCTCTGAGTACTTTTACAGACAAAGGGAAATTATGTTAAAGGATGGTAGCCTGTTGTTGGCTATTTTTCTCCATGTCTAACTTCCTTTCATAATTAAAAGTTTTACAATAAAGTTAAAAACAAAGGTACCCCCTTTTTTTTTTTCCCAGCTTTCTTCAGAGAGGACTTTACCTTTGAATAATACCTTGTGTTGTGACTAATGAATAAAATCTTTGGGTTAACCTGGTAACTTTAATCTCATAAAATTATACAAAAATATCCAGTGTTATAAAAAGCAGAAAATGTAGAAGAATATAATCAGCTATATACTATAGATTATAACCAAATAGTATTGGGATCTTAAGAAAGAAAGTGCCTCTCTGGGCATTTTCTATTTAAAAAAAAAAAAAGGCCAACAGCATTTAGAGCTTCCCAAGAATCTAGTTTGAGAAATAACTAAGATTTGCAGATTTATTTAATGCTAGAATGAGTCTTAAAATGACTTAGTCAAGCCCCCTATTTATGAGATACACTAACACACCCCATAGAAAGCAGAAGCTATGTTGTTCTGAATTCTTGAGAGCCAAATAAAGGCAATATAAGCCTATGGGCTGTGGTGAAGTCATACATCGTTCCCATTATAGTCCCATAAGAAGAACCCTAATTTTCCTCTCTGTCATGAAATTGATGGACATTTCAGTTCAACTCCTATACTACAGGACCATGAGAGCAAGTCCAAGGGAAGAACAGAAGTCTCACGCATTCCCTCCACAAAAATAAGGCTAGATTGACCTCAGGCAGAAAGTGGCTTACTCAAGTTACTATAGATATGTCTCCTAAGGAAATTCAAATCTTCTAACCCTCAGCTAACATATTGTTCACAAGACCAGTGAAGTCACTAGTTGAGGCTTGATGACAAATTCTTTACATAGGTAAACCGTGCTCCTGAAAAAGTGTAAAGCTAATCATTTAGACAGATTCACAGATGTCATAAATCAACATAAAACAAAGAGAAACGTAGCTCTTTATAGCAAGCATTTTTTTCCCCAGGAAGTTAAATCACCTAGATTTTACCACTATCACAGCACTTGCCCTTCACTGGAATTATCTATTTGTTGTCCTCCTTTTCTGACTGATAGTAAGTTCCATAAAAACAATGATTCTGTCTTACTTGTTATTATATGCTCACCTCTCTTGTAGAACCTGGTCACAAAGACACTCACTCATTATTTAGTTTTTGAAACTATTATAAACATTAATAAACTATAACTTATGAGATACTTTTCTATCCTGTAGGGAATAAAAATGAAGATTTAAAAAAAAAAAAACATTGCTGATACTCAGGAAACTTAAAATGTACTCATTCTCTCCCCTCTCCTAATATGTCTTTTGAATCTCTATAATAACGTTTATAATATGTTACTTTAATTTAGTTGTTTACATGTTTTTTGCTATATTTTATTCACAAGAAACAGAACACCAGCTAATACAGCTGAAGAAGATGGGATTGACTTTGAGAATCCTAAAGGGCATCTCAACTGTATAAAATAAATTAATAAAAAAAACCCGAAAAACAAGAGTTGCCATTGAGTTGATTCCAATTCATGGTGACCCTGTAGAACTGCATTCTACTTCTATTCATGTAGAACTGGGCTCCATAAGATTTCCAGTGTCTGTTTTTTTCTTCAGAGGCACCTCTGGGTGGTTTTGAACCACCGACCTTTTGGTCAGTAGCCAAGCACTTAACAGTTTATCCAAGTCAAAATCCATTGCCACTGAGTGGATTCCGACTCATAGCGACCCTATACTACAGAGTAGAACGCCCCACAGGGTTTCCAAGGTGGATTCAAACTGGTGGCCTTTTGGTTAGCAGCCATAGCTATTAATCATTTCGCTACAAGGTGGAGGGGAATGCTATAGAATTAGAAGTTGTAGCGAGGTTCTGCATTGAAGGCCATTCTAAGGTCTTTAGCAAAAGTAGGTTCTAAAACTTCACTCCAGTGGTCTGTATTAGTGTAGTTTAGCTTCTCCTCTCATGTCTCTTTTCTTCTGCCATGATACCAGCTAACTTCTGCTTCTTTCTGCACAGATTCTACACTTAAGAAAATTTGAATTACATGGCTTTGGATCGTTAAGTTCTCTCCATAGGAGTTTTCATCAGTTGGAGATAGAGATAAAATTCCTTTTTTTTGTTTTAAATTTAAAAGAGAGTAATTTTTAAAAAATCTAGATTAGAGCAAGAGAGAGTAGTTAGCTCGACACCCTTCAGTACTCAGTTCCCATGTCTTTTCCTTTGTGAAGCTTCCTTTGATGCTGACTCTTTGTCTTCCATGAGACCACCCTCCTACAACCTCCATTCAAGAAGAGCAATAACTGCTTTGGGTCTCCACTTTACTTTGTGTCCCTTTTCACACTGTATTGAAAATATTTGTTTATTTGACTGTCTATACATTTTTTTTATTCATTAGACTATAACCTTCTAAATGACAGAGATTACTTCTTTTTTATATTTGTGCTGTATCATGGAGCGCATAATAATGAATGCTTTTGAAGAAAATGATAGGGTATTAGGGACTCCTTAATGGAGAAGGTGGTGTCTGAGATGGAGCTTAAAAGATGGCTAAGTAGGAGGTGACAGAATCGCAGAGAGCCCCCAAATGAACCAGAAAACATGAAGAGGAAAGCACATTCTTGGACATATTTGGAAAAAAAAAATCGTGGTGAGGAAATGGTACTGATTTTTTAATATATACATATAACCATTTTTGAAAAGGTGGAACTCAGTGAGGTATAAATAGGAAACCCCTTCATTTTTTCCACATCACTAATTTTATATACATTCTGTTGAAAAACTCTTCCATATCCATTTACCATTGCTTTCTGCTTATTTTTAGTCACCATTGCTTTCTGGTTATTTTCAGTGATGAGAACAGTCTGATTTCCCTCTTTAAGACTCATTTACAGGTATTAAAAATTTCCACCTCATCCCAAATCAAAACTTAAATTTTGCATCCAGTTGAAGGTTTTTCCTCTCTCCCCAGATCAGGTCTGGCCCACTGTTTGTGAATCTGCACCGGAGAAAGTGTAAAGGGTCTACTCTTTCACTCTTTTCCCATCTTTCATTTTTTGATTGTTTCAGCGTTGTAGTATGGGGAGAGTATATTAGAGAGAGAGAGGCATCGTTGCTGCAGCTGAAGTTTCTTGGCTCATAATGGCTGGCCCTGATGACAGTCTTAGTTTTGGCTCTTTAATGAGGCATATTAATATGTTCTTTGGAGGCCCTACATGGACCTCTGCATTGTACAATTATTTTCTGGAGTGGGTGATGCACTTTCTGGGTACCCTCTGCAACCTCCCCTTTCCATCTGCCCCTACTGATCCACACCTATGTGTTTTACTCCTGGTTTGCCTATAGGTTAACCTCTTGTGAAGTTCCTATCAAGGTGATGTAAGCCTGACCACCTTTCATAGCATGTACTTAAGCCATGGAAATAACGTGTCTTTGCCAGGCCAAATTCTGGGACTTCCTACCAGCTTCTTGCTTCCAAATTCTTTAGGAAGGAACAGATATCAGTTTTTATGCTCATGTATGCTATGCAAACTCCAGTGGACACATGTTAACCTTGCTCAAGGAATTATTAAGTTCTGCTCTGGAAACAGAGTGAGGAGTACTTACAGTTGGTGTAGTTAGGCAAGCACCCAGAAGGGAATGAAATGCTTGATTTCAATTAATAATGGAATTTTTAGTCTTCCTTGTAAACAGGATTGGGACTGTGAGGGAGGGTCAAGAGTCAAAAGACTACTCAGCTGCATCTCTGCCAGTCCTCTGGGATTATGTTTTTTAGCATCTTTGTGGGAATAATTGTAGACAAATGTTCTTTATCTATGCACTTTAGGTAGAACTTTTGATGTAATAGAATAAGTGTGCCATCAGCTGTTTGTTTCATGGGAATCCTTTGCAAATAAGGCTCAACTCAAGCATTACCCTTTCTGCAAAAGCTTCAAATGTTATCTATTTCAGGAAATGAGCTGTCACAAAACTAATAGTGTTAACAAGACAGTGTGAAATCAAGTGATAACCTGTATGATCCACAGAGAGGCAGGGTTGAAGTTATGGAATGAAACGATCGCTAGTTGCTGTAATCAAGGAGCACTTTGGGAGAAGACAGAGCTTGAGCAGGGCTTTGAGGAATGAATATCCATTCTCCCCTTGTTCCTCACTAACAGAACTCCACTTTTATACAGGGCAGCAGTGAGCTTGGTTTCAAACACAGCCACAACAACAATAACAAACTACTTTTCCCAGTTTTCCCAGCATATGAGTGTGACCATATGGCACACTCGGCCAGACTTATAAAAGCAAAAATAATAATTTTATTAATTTTTCATTTAAAGCCTACTTATATTGTTAAATAAAAACAATATTTTGTTGTTTCTAGATTAATTTACAATTTATTAAATATGTGTAAAGTGTCTGGAAGTTCAATAAATATTGATTATAAGTATTATGTGTTTATATCATTACTCTCCATGAATATAAATTATGTGTGGCATTGTTTGTGTTGTATTAATTAACAGAACATGTTTGGGCTCAATAAATGTTATCAGCTCATCTACTGAAACAATGTTGATTCAGTGGCTGCTGTATTATGTGCCTGATGCTAGTCTTTGCTCTGGGGATGCAGCAGTAGACAACTCCTAAAAAAAATTCCCTACCTTTAATAAGCTCATTGTGAGACAATAAACAAAACAATTAAATAATAAATATATATGTATATATAGATATATATAGGTGCCTCAACTGATTAAAAAGATGCAAGAAGTAAATTTCTGATTAAACTTTTTTTTTTATTGTTAAACATATCTTTTATTTTGGTAATTACTACCAAGTATCTAGTTTCTAAAAAAATACTAAAACAAAGACACTTGGGATAGTTAAATGGAATGAGGCACTTTAAAAGCTGGAAATGAGAGGTATTATCATATAAAGTTAAAACATTAAAATTAGACATTAAGAATAATATCTGGCCTTTTAGTCAAAGAATAGAACGTATCATTGAAGGGATTCAGTGAAACACTGACCTGAACCCAAAGATTACAATTCCCAATGGGTAATACATGGTTTGCTATATTGGGGAAATAGATTGAATGATCCCAGTTATTCTTACCTTTATGATATTTTCTACCTTATTATCCTCTTAGTAAAACTATGGTCAGCACAGAAACACTTTTGAATTATTAACCTAAAAGGTAAAATTGAAATGATAGAGATTAAGAGAAAGAGACAATTGTTTCAATTCTTTCCCGGGAATACTATTAAAAAAAAAAATCATTTTTGATTATTGAAGTAAAAAGAAATAAAGAATATAGAATAAAATATGCCTTTAATAATATCTGGGTTGCTTATTGATTTCAGGCCTTTCAGAAAAGAGACTAAAACATAGGTTTGAACAGAGAGATTTTCCCCTCCAGTCTCAAGTAGGAGAACACTGCCAAAGTAGCAACCCACTGGCGTTGAGCAGGTTCCCACTCATAGCAACCCTATAGGACAGAGTAGAACTGCATCACAGGGCTTCCAAGGAGCACCTGGTGGATTTGAACTGCTGACCTTTTGTTTAGTAGCTATAGCTGTTAACCACTATGCCACCAGGGTTTCTAAATTAGAGAGTAGGTAGAATTTTTCCACTAAGGTTCTATTCTTTCTCTGGGAGGAGTACAGGAAAGTCCACCCTGTACCCAGGAAAACATAAGTGAGCCATTCGTCTGACACAGAGATTGCAATTCAAACCAGGGCACTTCATTTTCTTATAGAAGGCTAGGGGGAAAATGTGATGCAAAAAGCCTTTGAAAACTCAGAATACCCGAATATCCGTCAGTTCCTACAATAGAGTCAGTCTGTCCAAGTCATCTGATTAATTCGCCATGGCTCCCATTTCCCTGAATATCAGTGCAGATTCCTGTTTTCCCATGAACACAGGTGTGCATGCTGTCTTTCTCACCACACTCCCGTCTTTTTCACATATGCATACAAACAGGTAGTCACACACACACACATAATCACACACAGCTTGATGATATTTACATATACATTGCTGAACTGAAGGGGGGGGAGTTGCAGATGAGGACAATATTTGACAAAAGGATGTTTATGTTATGTGAAAAAAAGTGTGCAGACTAGTGGGAGTGGCTGTATAGAATAATGATTCAGACATTAAGCTTTGGTGTGGTCAAAACTTTCTTTACCACTTACTGGCTATGACATTTCCTTTTAATTCTCCAAGACTAAGTTTCTCATCTCTAAAATGTGACAAGTAGTAAATGATGTAATGTATGTATAATGATTTAGGCCTACAATCTCTAGAGTAGAGTTAGCATGACTAGTACATTACCAGAAAGATATTAGTCATACTATTTTGCATTTACAGAGTCAGATAAAGTCTGGTACGAAACACTTTTTTGCTGTTCCCAATAAGTCACCTCAAAAGGAAATCCAAGAGTTCTTTTCTATAATCTTGCTTTATTTTCTCCATTTTTCGTAATCCTTTCTGCCTTTCATTTATCTCCACCTTGTCACTGAATACTGGCCCCATCCTATAGGAGAAGCAAGAGTCTTCATGGTTCTGTGTCTCACTCCTGGCTCTACTCTGGAAGCAGATGAAGTGCTTTCTTAGAAGGCATTTTAGTGCTATTAGAGGATTCAGGGTAAAATACCCAGGAAAAACAAACAAAACAAACAAAGACATCATTCTCTTCCTAATATTAAACAACTCTCACAACATATATTCTTTGTATTATTTTATTCTCAAAATATCTTTTGCTTCACTCTTTTTTTACATTGAGTTTGTCTCATCTGGAAGAACTCATAAGGAAAGTAGAGAGCAAGGGGAAAAGAAAATGTAGAATTGCATGAACTATATTTAAAAAAAAAAAGAAACCAGTTGATGACGAGTCGATTCCGACTCACAGCGACCCTATAGGATAGAGCAGAACTGCCCTATAGGGTTTCTGAGGAGTGCCTGGTGGATTTGAACTGCCGACCTTTTGGTTAAGCAGCTGTAGCTCTTAACCACTACGCCACCAGGGTTTCCTGAACTATATTTAAAAAAACCAGTGCTGGTGATTAAAACTGTGAAGGGCCAGGAGATAGATAGAATTCTTAAAATATGTCTTGAACTCAAATGAGAAAAGCACCATCCCAGAGTAGACTAGAGCTCCCAAGTTGCTGAGGAGTTCAGGAGGATAGAGGCTGAGAGACCAGAAAAAGAAAACCCCTTGTTTGCCCTGGATCCTTGGGAGTGGGTCCTTTGAAGGGGTGTCACTCTACTTCCCTGCAGCCTAGAGTTGAATAAAATCCGAAAAGGCCATTTTTCAGGGCTAGCAAAGAGCTGAAATGCCTGAGGGCAATTGGCAAGGACATAGGCATGGCTGGTGTTACTATAGGAGCCCTGGTGGCGCAGTGGTTAAGAACTCGGCTGCTAACCAAAAAGTGGGTGGTTTAAACCCACCAGCTGCTCCTCAGGAGAAAGAAATGGCAATCTGCTTACGTAAAGATTTACAGCCTTGGAAACTGTGATGGTTAAGACTGTGTGTCAGCTTGGCTGGGCCATGATTCTCAGTGTTTTGGCAGTTGTATAATGTTGTGATCACTTCCTTGCTGAAATTTGATATGTGATCACACCTGTGATGGAATCTGCTGAGTGGTACCGGCAGGGGTGGGGCCGGTAGTGGCTTACTGCCCCCTCAGCCTTCACCTCTCCACCTTCTGCCTGCCTACTTCCTTCCTGCTCAGCTTGCAAAGGTTGTTGGCTTGTTCTGGATCCAGCAGCTATCTCTTGTCTGACCTCTGGTTCTTGGGAATTGAGCTAACAGCTTGCCTGTGTATCTTGGGATTCATCGATCTTCAGGGCTTGTGAGCAAGAGTCCTGCTCCCCAACCTACCCATCTTGAGTTTGCCAGCCCCAGCAGCTAAGTGACTTAGGAGAAACCTTGCAGTTTTGCCTGCCAACCTTGGAGACTCCTAAACCGTCACAGTCTGTGAATGGAAGCCCTACTTCCTTACCTGCTCATCTTGGGCTCAACAGCTTCTGCAGTTCCGTGAATTGGGAAAGACTTCTATCGTGATCCAAGGATTTAGGACATTCCAGCCCCTACAATTGTGTGAGCTATTTCCTTGATATAAAATCTCTATGTATGTATACACTTTACTGGTTTTGCTTCTCTAGAGAACCCAGCCTAAGACAGAAACCTTGTGGGACAGTTCTACTCTGTTCTGTAAGGTCACTATGAGTCTGAATCAACTCGACGGCAGTGGGGTTTGATGTTACTATTGGAGAGCATCCAATAGTCAGGACCAAAATAAAGCAATTAACCATTAATCTTTTACACTTTATATCATGAGGTCTGCCCAGATGTGTAATAGTTAATTTTGAGCAAAGAGAAGCTCTCCCAAATATGCTTAGAGTGGGGGTGAACAAATCCATTATGAACAATTTTTTGCTGGGCCAGAGTATTTTCACTATTACAGTCATGTCCATGATCATATTATATTGTTTATAAAACAATATGTGCATGAACTTAAGATGGACTTGGGTGTTAGAAAGATATGGATTTGTATCTTCATTATTGCCTAGCTATGAATCAATGAACAAAATATATCACCTGACTTTGCCTCAGTTTTCTCACTTATGAAATGAAAACACACAGGTTTATTTAGAGAACGAAAGAATAGGTGCGAAGTGGTTAAGAGCTCGCCTGTTAACTAAAAGGCCAGTGATTTGAACCCACCAGCCACTTGGTGGCAGAAAGATGTGACAATCTTCTTTCACTAAGCTTTACAGCTTCAGAAACCTGTTGGGGGCAGTTCAATTCTGTCCTGTAGGGTTGCTATGAGTCAGAATTGACTTGACAGGAATGGGTTGGTATATGCTAAATGAGTAGGATACTGCCTGGACTGACATGTTTACATATGGCAAGTGTTTTTTTTTTTTTTTTAAACATGATTAATACAAGGGTGAATTTTAGTCAGTGGAGCTAATATGATTCAGGCAATGAATGAAAACTGGAGATCTTTTCCTTCTGTAGAAGAAGCTAAATTGTAGGTTTTACCACTTTGTTTTTATCTAATTCTTTCTGAAAATACAAATGGATAACTGTGCTAATGTCTTCACAACTTGTCTTTCGTGCCATTTCTAGGCCTGATTAAGATGTGAGAAGAGTTTCTCATGGATGAGCATGTCACAGCTCGTTCTTGTCTGGCCTGTCACAAAATAGAAATCGGGCCGTTATTCCAGATCAAGGCTTTCACTGTAAGTGTGGTATACCCAAGCCTGGGCAGCGCAGTGTGGATAAGTCCCTGCCTCCCACTCATCAGTGCCATGCTTACTCTGAAATTATGTAACAGGGGTGCACATCAGCTGTTCTGAGCAGGGCCTTCGCTTTTTCCTACTGACATCATGGACGGGATGAGGAGACTAGACATGTAACCTGCCTGGTAAGAAGAGAAAAGGGCATGACTTGCTAGCCCTATGCACTGAAATAAATTTTGGACTAGGAGTCATATGTTCATGGTGTTAACTCTTAGCTTTTTTTGCGGACATGGTCAAGTGGCTTAAATTTTAACTCTCACTTTGCTCAACTTTAAATTGAGTGTGTGCATGTGTGTGTGTAGGAAGAAGAGAAAGTGTATTTGAAAGAGTTGCAATTAGTATTCAATGAGGCAGCAACCAAAAAATACTAGTGTAAAGTGCCTTACAAATGTGAAAGATTGTTAGTATCATTGTCCTGCTTCAGACAAAATCCAGTCCAGCGATAGACTTATGAGAAACCACTGAGAACCTCTTCTGACTGGAGTCCCAGGAAAAGAGCTGTCTGTGGAGAAACATCAATCCTATAACCTGTCACTTCACTGTCATGGATATATTCCTCTTGACACTGAATGTATATGAAGTTTTATGCAAACAGGAAAATATTGTATAAATTGTTTTTAACAAATAATAGCTGGGAGAAACTACTCTTTTTGTTATCAGTAACTTCAAGGGACTGGTTGATCTCTACATTGGATTTAGATTTGAATATCTATCTAATGGGGAATAGTTGCAACGCAGAGAAAAAGAGTGTCTGGAAATGGGAAAAGGGCTTTTGAACGAGCAGGGGGATAGTAAATATAAATAAACAAATATTCCTAGATTCTCATTTTTGCCCCTGTTCAACCTTGAATCTAAAGCCATTATTTCTTATTCAGGAGAAAGAGTGTACTGGATTTATACTGATTGATTCAATAAATTTGAATTAATCCTCTACTGTGTTCGAGGAACTGTGCTAGGTTCTAGCGGTCCAATTATATATAAGACACATAATTGTTGAAAGGAGCTCACAGCCCAGTTACACACTAACTCTCACTTTGCTCAACTTTAAATGGACTGTGAGTGTGTGTGGGAGGGGGTGTGCAGGAAGAGGTGAAAGCGTGTATGAAAGTGCTGCAATTTAGTATCCAATGAGACAGTGACTAAGAAACTCTAGTGTAAAGTACCTTACAAATGTGAAAGATTGTTAGTATCATTGCAAAAGGCACCAGAGGAACCCATGAGATCGAACATGGAATAGGAATTAACTAGTTGAAAGGAAGGGGAGAGGATAGCATGGTTGGATCAAGAGAGCATGGTGTGTTAAGGAAACTGAAACTTCAGTAGAAACTCCTCTAGCTGCTCATCACATTATATTCTTGCCAGTATTCTGTCAAGTTCATGCTGGAATCACATGCAAGTAAACTATTCTTCATTATACCCCAGCCCATCTTTGTCCCCTAATTTAATTAAACAATGCATGTTCTGCAAGAGTCAGGTATGACAGCTTCTAGTATAGTTTAGTAGAATAGTTTAGGTAGAAAATGTATATGCTTGGCATTAGGGAATGACATGGGGGAAATAAAAGAGATAAGTAGAGAAGTAAGCAGAGATCATGTCATAAAATGATTTAAACGCTATCAGATGGGATTTGAATTTCATCCTGAAAAAAAAAAAAATGGATAAACACATGAGGATTTTAAGCAAGGGCATGATAAAGTCACATGGTGTTTTAGAACCAACACCTGGGCTATGGTTTCTAAATATTTTTGATATTGCACCTTTGTCAGTAAATCATTTTGACCATTTTTTCTATAACTATCGTACAGATAGATAGATGTCAATATGTAAATTGATTTATGTATGCACAAACACACACATGCCATTCTAAAAACACATACATTATAAAACATTAAAAATATACACTAAGAATAAAATTAAGATCAACTAAATATTTTTTAATGTTTTGATAACGCTTTTAGTCTCTTCCTCTTAGTAGCCAGTATTTCAGGCCACATAATACACTTATGGAGAGGTTCCTTGTTAATAACTTTGCATGTTAATTCATATTTAAAATAGTCATCTCGGCAGTGTTTGTTTTTTGGACCCACTTCTTGTGATAGGTGTTTATACTATCAATGTTTTATGCCATTTTGTAATACGGCTGATGGAGAGCACGCTAGATGTAAGAAAAGTGCCCATGGTGCTTTTCCTTGTGGTTGTGTCTGCTTTATTAATACAAAGTTGACTTCTTTGAAGGAAACTTTAAGGCACCTTCCCACTTTGTGTGATTTTTTTGGGCTAGAACTAGGCAATACAACCATTTCATGGGTCACATATATTGCATTAGTTGCAACACAATGAAAAGGAAGTAAGAGTGAGGGCACAGTGTTTCCCAGGGAACCCTCTTTACTGTTGAGTATCTATCCTCTTTGCAGGATGTATGTAGCATGTGACAGCCTGGGAAACCAAGGCAGGGGACCAGTGTCAATCCTCAGTACTAAGAAGTGGTAAATAATATAATTTCTTTCTTATATGTTCATAAAAAAATAAACTCAAGTAGACCTTCTGATATTTTATTCCCATACACTCCTTGGTCCTTTTGAGAGTTAGCACTGGTAGCACATACTAACTGATGAGATTAATGGTGTAGAGAAAGATCAGGTTCAATAAGCCAAAAACAGGAAGATCACCAGGTCTGTGTTGGGATAATCCTGGTAAGAGAGATGCTGTTCTGGACCAGGGCTCTGGCAATAGGGATAGGAAAATAAAAGAAAGTGTAGACCTATATGGCTGGTATTAAAGAAGTAGAATCTATTAGGTTTCATGTCTGTTTATGTTGGAAAACATTAGGCAGGAACTTGAGCATCAAAAAAAAAAAAAAAAAAACACAATCAAGGCACTGGACAGAATCTACCATGATCAGCCTGTGGCAAAATTGTGAAATGGAGATTTATCTCTGTTAGAGCTCCGTTTACTGGCCCAACTTTTTGTACCCTCTTTCATAGTACAGTAATTTCTATGACTCCTCTTTTCTAGGCATTCTTTGTTCTCAAGGTAGCCTAGATCTTTCTCTACTAGAGTCCTCTTGGGGCTGCATAGCCCACCCAAGTCATTTCCCTGAACAAGCAAAATATCACAAGTCCCAGTCCTCATCCCAGGGAACAATGCCAGTTTTTACTCTCATGCCATAGGCCCCAGTTTTGATTTCTTGAATCATAGTCTTTTTTCGTTTTTAGTGACTCTGTGTTCATCCCTCCCAGGAAACACATGTATATTATAACAGGTACCACATGAAAACAGTGCCTTAACTCTGAATGAATTAATTCTGGGCTACCAAAAAATGCTTAGGGAGTAGCAGGGTGTGTGTGTGTGTTCCTGAAGAAGTAGCAGCCAAATCTGCATTGGTATGGACAAGATCGAGAAGGACAGGATCCCCATGCTCATTCTTAAACTACTTAAGTTTTTTCATATGACAGAATTAACAATATTTTAAGTAAAAATTGAAATTGTTAATGTCGTAAAAGGTAAATGCCAGTTTTATTTATGTAATTTTCTATTCAAGGCAAAAATAGTTTAAATAGTAAATATTATGATTTTATGTTTTTTTTGGAGAAAATTAATCACACTGTGGTCTGCGATGCATGAAAATAATTAAAATGGTCAAAAGAAGGCTAAATGATACACAAAGGAAAGATAAATATGAATAATTAAGAAACATTACTTATTTCTGGTAGTTAAAAAAAAAAAAAACCCTGTGGTGTATTACCTCATTCTGTAGTATAATATAGATGTAGTATAGGATATTTGGCATTATTACCTCATTCTGTAGTATAATATAGATGTAATACGTAAATCAAAGAGTCAGAGATTACTTTAGGATTAAAATTCGTATATATATTTTGTATACACATATATGTGTGTATCTATCGATCAATTGATTGATCGGTCAATCGACCTATTGATCGATAGATCATTGATCTATCATCGATCTATCGATCAAATTACCTACCTATCGATCTATCAATCTATCGACCTATTGATCTAATTACCTACCTACCTACCTAAAATTATCTGGAACTCCTCATCCTCACATTGGACTGGCAGTGATTTTCAGGTCTGCCCCTGCCGCTAACTTATAGTTTAATTCAGGGAAGTCACATGATGTTTAATTTGCTTTAGATTAAAAAAAGAAAAAAAAATTTACTAGGTAATTTTTAAAGTTTCATTTAGCTCTAATCGTTTAATGTTCTTTTGCTCTCTGGCCAGTTTTGAGTTTCCTGGTGGCACAGCCATTATGGCACTCGACTGCTAACCGAAAGATCGGCGATTTGAAGCCACCAGTGGCTCTGCGGGAGAAAGATGTGGCAGTCTGCTTCTGTAGGGATTTATAGCCTCGAAAACCCTGTGGGGTCGCTATGAGTTGGAATCCACTCGATGGCAGTGGGTTTGGTTTTCTTTGGGGAGGGGTTAATTGTTCTTACTGCTTAAATTGTATTAAAAATGATAACAAAATCCCAACCTGGTCAAGACCTTAGAGCTTGTCAAATATGTTTTATTAGTCATGTAATTAAAAGTGTTCACTCTCCAAGTGCTGGGATTTTACTTGTCACTAGCCCTTCAAGGGTTTTATTGACATATGCACCCATCTGGAACTTATTCTAGTCTAGACTCCCCCTGCCACATCTGCTTGTGTGCCTAGATCAAAATTAAAGACGTTGCTGTAGTTAATTTTCTCCTGTTTCATTTGTCATCAATTTTTTTAAATCCAAGTTTAATAGCATGGAATCTTGGGCCATAATTGAAGAAAACACATTCTTAAATAAATTTGAATAGAGTGATGCTTAACGGTACAGGTTTTGTGTCTTTATTTTTTCTTTTAAGCAGGAAATTCATAAATACAACTTTGAAAATGTTTTTACCATGTGAAGTAAAATACCATTAAAAAATATTCCTTCAATATGTTAGAGTAAAATCACTCCTCTCCTCACAGTGGCACATGCAAAAATAAATAACAGAGTCAAGTTCCGTATTACTGATAAATAAGGAATGTTCTCACATACTTTATTTCAAGGTGATGTTTAAAAAAAATAAAACAATCAAAAAGTTGCCATTGAGTTGGTTCTGATTCATGGAGATTCCATGTGTTACATGTAGAAAATGCTCCATACGGTTTTCCTGGTTGTAATCTTTACAGAAGCAGATTGCCAGGCCTTTATTTCTCAGTGCCACTGGGTGAGTTTAAACTGTCAAACTTTCAGTTATTAGACAAGAGCAAATTGTTTGCACTACCCAGGGACTTAAAGATGCTACGGGGAAGAATTATAACGTAAAGAACGTGGTTCAAATCAGGATCTTTCTCTTCCTCTCAAAAAAAGTTCGTAAGGTCTTTTCATAGCTCCAAAATGATGACTCCAACAAAGAAATTGCACCCAGAGGGTATTTGGCTCCAGAAAGAGGATGCAGCTGGCTAGTGAATTATAGCGGGAAGGCTTCAAATAATGAGGCACAAAGCTATAGAATATAAACAGAGACAAAGACTTATCATGGTTCAGCAAATATGATTCTGATGCAGGGAATATTATATGAGACAAGAAAAATGTTGGCCCTTCAAGAGAGAGGCCAGTTGGGTCCTTCATAGAGTTTATTGTCTTAGTCACCCTTGTTCCAATCTCATTACCAAAAAAGAACTGGAAACTTAGAAGCTAAATGAACATATTTATTGTACTGCATAAAATGGCCATGTTATACTGCACATATTTTTAAATACAGAATATTTTTCTAACCATTCCCAGCAATTTATTTTTTGTTACCTTTATAAAGTTTTGGATTAAAAAAGCCATCCAAGTATCATAATATAAAATATTTTTAAAAAGCCAAGTCTACTCAATGATTAGAATTAAGATTCTCTTCTTATAGTAACAAATCTGTAAAGCAACTCCCACTCACCACAACTGCATAAATACCCCCAACAGAATTTGAATGTGTTAACGCTTTGCAATTTTACTTTATTTGATGGTTCTAATTTACACTGTAATTCTAATTTACTCTTCCGTGAAGAAGAGGAAGACCCTCAACATTATGAATCGACACAGTGGCAGCAAAAATGGGCTCAAACCTAGCAAAGATTGTAAGGATGCCGCAGGACTGGGCAGTGTTTTGTTCTGTTGTACACAGGGTCACTATGAGCCAGAACTGACTCAATGGCACCCAACAACAACAATTTACTCTGTGTTAACTGTCAAATGCAGGTACTGTGTCCCTGCTTCGTACCCAGGTGGTACCAGATGAATATATCTTAAACTTCATTACTAGCAGGAAAATGGGCAATGCTATTTATTTCTCCAGCTGTGGAAATTCATCTTTCTGTTGTATGAAATCTATTTCAATGCCAAAACTGACTATATCATTGGCCAAATGGGTTATTAGTCAAGCAATTCACATTTGGATCACAAGTAGAATCAATTTCAAAGAACTGATGAAATCACAAAGTAGCAATGCTGTCCTCAAAGATAAATATGTGAAATTGAAATGGGGAAAAAAAAATGAACCCGAAGCAATTCTATGTAATATCTTTTCAGTTACAGTTGATGTGGACATGTTTCTCAACAATGCTATGTTGCCTAAAGCAAATTAAGCACATTGGATTTAAAATATTTGAAAATATGTAATGTTCAGATGCCCACTCAGTGAATTATGTCAGGGCAAAGGAATAGGGGCTAAGAGACAAGAAAAGGACAGATATGTTTTAAAGGCTTGGCAATGGAACTTTTCAAAAGGTAAAGAGCAGGTAAGAGTGCAGTTGTAACTGAAGAGCTAACCTCTCAAATAAGTGGACAAGGTCTGCTTAAGAAAATAATGAGAAATGGAGATACAGAGCCTTGGAGGAAGAACTGATGATCAAGTATTCCCTCCATTGTGATTCTAATCTGTACTTAAAGGTTAGTCTTGAAGGGGAAAGAGGTTTGTTTTTGGAATAGGAAAGATTTAGCATCAAATCCCAACTGTACAGTTCACTACGTAATTTGATTCAAGTTACCTCTCTGAGTTTCTAATTTCCTTTATACAATGTGTGGAAAATAATTTTTACCTCTTAGAACTGAGGTGAAAAGGTAATGTCATAGTATATGTGCAAATATCTCTTATAGCGCATGGGGTACGGTGAGCACACATCCTTGTCGATCTTCTTCATTCTCCTTCTAGGGAAGGAGCATTTGCAACTTCTCTGGACAGTTTTCTATCTAAGTGCTTTGTATACGTACCACACAGGAATAAATAGCAGAAGATTGAAGACATCATCGCAGCTTCGCTAGTACCCAACAAGGCATATCTGGTATAACGTGCCCTGCATTTTACAATTGTGTTACAAACAGAACATAGACAACTTCTATTTGTAAAAAAAAAAAAAAAAAATTTTTTTTTTTTTTTGTAGCCATGCGAAAAAACAAAAACAGAAACAAAAAAGTTATGGCAAGATAACTATTTATTAAACTTGTTAAATAAAAAATGAAAAAAATGCCCAATTTATAAAAATTGGTATGAAACACCAAAAAAGCCCATTGCCATCGATTTCGGCTCAGAGAGAACATGGTGGAACTGCACCACAGGGTTTCCAAGTCTGTGATCTTCATGGAAACAGACTGCCACATCTTTATCCTGCGGAGTGGCTGGCGCGTTTGAACTGCCAACTTCTTGGTTGGGAGCTGAGTGCTTAAACTCTGTGCCACCAGGACTCCTTAAAAAAAATTATAGAACACGATAAATTATATAAGGTATTTGGAATCAATTCAAACAGAGTTCACTGAGCATCTACTATGAGGAAGATACTATTAGCGTGCTACAGCAATGAATTCAACAATTTTTACCTTCAAGAGCTTAAAATCTACCAAAGAAGAGGAGAAGATAAGGCTTGCATGCAGCTAAATACATTACATGGTCAAATAGATAGAACACAAACTGAGTAAAAAGTGAGGCTGTACTTTGTGTACTGCTCAGGAAAATGGGCCACTGTGACAGACTGATTAGCATCCACGTCTGTTCAGTCTATCGGTAGAATTCACCAAATGCCTGCTTTGTGCAAGCAACAGTTCAAGGACATTGTCCTTTTATCCTTTAGAGCCAGAACTAGGCCTCGTTCTTCTTGGACCTAGAGCTAAAATGCTCCTCCTTGGCTGTTCAGGGTTTTCCGTAAGTCACACTGAAAAGAACTTTCGCTCATACTTATGCAAGTTTTTGTTTTCTGTTGTTCTCTGAAGCGCTCATTTAATTTTCAAAAGAAAGAATAAAAGGAAATAATGGCCTAAATCTGCCCTGAGAGTCAATGAATTGTGAGTAACTTGAATTTCACATGTGTTAATTTATGCTACTTCATTTTCTGAAGATTGGGAAAAAAAAAATGAAAAGACCAGTTGAAGCCAGTGAAACCATGTAATGGTCTTACAGGTGATGACACACTTAAATACCCTATTAAAACAAGTTAATAACAAGGTTTTTTTAAAAAAAATATATATATTTATTTTTTTAATTTATTTTTTATTATTGTGCTTTAGGTGAAGGTTTACAGAACAAATGAACTTCTCATTGAACAGTTAGTACACATACTGTTTTGTGATATTGGTTACCAGCCCCACATCATGTCAACACTTTCACTTCTCAACCTTGGGGTCCCTATTACCAGCTTTCCTGACCCCTCCTGCCTTCTAGTTATTGCTCCTGTGCTTGTGTCCCCCTTTAGTCTCATTTTGTTTTATGGGCCTATCTAATCTTTGGCTGAAGGGTGAACCTCATGAGTGACTTCATTACTGAGCTAAAAAGGTGTCTGGGGGACCATGCTCTCAAGGTTTCTCTAGTCTCTGTCAGGCCAGTAAGTTGGTCTTTTTTTTGTGTGTGTGTGAGTTATAATTTTTTTTTTAATAATTTTTATTGTGCTTTAAGTGAAAGTTTACAAATCAAGTCAGTCTCTCACACAAAAACCCATATACACCTTGCTACACTCTCCCAATTACTCTCCCCCAATGAGACAGCCCGCTCTCTCCCTCTACTCTCTCTTTTCGTGTCCTTTTTGCCAGCTTCTAACCCTGTCTAGGCAGGACATGCCAACATAGTATTGTGTCCACCTGATCCAAGAAGCTCACTCCTCACCAACATCCCTCTCCAACCCATTGTCCAGTCCAGTCCATGCCTGAAGAGTTGGCTTCAGGAGTGGTTCCTGTCCTGGGGCAACAGAAGGTCTGGGGGCCATGACCACCAGGGTCCTTCCAGTCTCAGTCAGACTGTTAAGACTGGTCTTATGAGAATTTGAGGTCTGCATCCCACTGCTCTCCTGCTCCCTCAGGGGTTCTCTGTTGTGTCCCCTGGCAGGGCAGTCATGAGTTGTAGCCAGACACCATCTAGTTCTTCTGGTCTCAGGATGATGTAGTCTCTGGTTCATGTGGCCCTTTCTGTCTCTTGGGCTTGTAATCACCTTGTGTCCTTGGTGTTCTTCATTCTCCTTTGATCCAGGTGGGTTGAGACCAACTGATGCATCTTAGATGGCTGCTTGCTAGCGTTTAAGTCCCCAGGGACCACTCTTCAAAGTGGGATGCAGAATGTTTTCTTAATAGATTTTATTATGCCAATTGACTTAGATGTCCCCTGAAACCATGGTCCCCAGACCGCTGCCCCTGCTACGCTGGCCTTTGAACATTCAGTTTATTCAGGAAACTTCTTAGCTTTTGGTTTAGTCCAATTGTGCTGACCTCTCCTGTATTGTGTGCTGTCTTTCCCTTCACCTAAAGTAGTTCTTAACTACTATCTAATTAGTGAATACCCCTCTCCCACCCTCCTCCCCTCCCCCATCTCATAACCACAAAAGAATGTTTTCTTCTGAGTTTAAACTATTTCTCAAGTTCTTATAATAGTGGTCTTATACAATATTTGTCCTTTTGCAACTGACTAATTTCACTCAGCATAATGCCTTCCAGGTTCCTCCATGTTATGAAATGTTTCACTGATTTCTCACTGTTCTTTATCAATGCGTAGTGTTCCACTGTGTGAATATTCCATAATTTATTTATCCATTCATCAGTTGATGGGCACCTTGGTTTCTTCCAGCTTTTTGCTATTGTAAACAGTGCTGCAATGAACAAGGGTGTGCATATATCTGTTCATGTAAAGGCTCTTATTTCTCTAGGATATATTCCAAGGAGTGGGATTGCTGGATTGTATGGTAGTTCTATTTCTAGCTTTTTAAGGAAGTGCCAAATCAATTTCCAAAGTGGTTGTACCATTTGTCATTCCCACCAGCAGTGTAGAAGTGTTCCAATCTCTCCACAGCCTCTCCAACATTTATTCTTTTCTGTTTTTTGGATTAATGCCAGCTTGTTGGAGTGAGATGAAATCTCATTGTAGTTTTGATCTGCATTTCTCTAATGGTTAATGATCGTGAACACTTCCTCATATATCTGTTAGCTACCATAATGTCTTCTTTAGTGAAGTGTCTATTCATATCTTCTGCCCATTTTTTTAATTGGGTGATTTGTCTTTTTGCAGTTGAGTTTTTGCAGTATCATGTAGATTTTAGAGATCAGGCAGTGATCCGAAATGTCATAGCTAAAAACTTTTTCCCAGTCTGTAGGTAGTCTTTTTTCTGTTTTGGTGAAGTCTTTGGATGAGCATAAGTGTTTGATTTTTAGGAGTTCCCAGTTACCTAGTTTTTCTTCTACATTCTTTATAATGTTTTGTACACTGTTTATGCTATGTATTAGGGCTCCTAATGTCCCTATTTTTTCTTCCATGATCTTTATCGTTTTAGATTTTATATTTAGGTCTTTGATCCATTTTGAGTTAGTTTTTGTGCATGGAGTGAGGTATGGGTCTTGTTTCATTTTTTTTGCAAATAGATATCCTGTTATGCCAGCACCATTTGCTAAAAAGACTGTCTTTTCCCCATTTTACTGTTCTGGGGCCTTTGTCAAATATCAACTGCTCATATGTAGATGGATTTATGTCTGGGTTCTCAATTCTGTTCCGTTGGTCCACGTATCTGTTGTTGTACCAGTACCAGGCTGTTTTGACTACTGTGGTGGTATAATAGGTTCTAAAATCAGGTAAAGTAAGGCCTCCCACTTTGTTCTTCTTTTTCAGTAATGCCTTATTTATCTGGGGCCTCTTTCCCTTCCATATGAAGTGGCGATTTGTTTCTCCCTCTCATTAAAGAATGTCCTTGGGATTTGGATCGGAATTGCATTAAATGTATAGATCGCTTTTGGTAGAATAGACATTGTTACAATGTTAAGTCTTCCTATCCAAGAGTAAGGTATGTTCTTCCACTTATGTAAGTCTCTTTTGGTTTCTTGCAGAAGTGCACTGTAGTTTTCTTTGAATAATTCTTTTACATCTCTGATAAGACTTATTCCCAAGTTTTTTATCTTCTTGGGGGCTACTGTAAATGGCATTGATTTGGTGATTTCCTCTTTGATGTTCTTTTTGTTTGTGTAGAGGAATCCAACTGATTTTTGTATGTTTATCTTGTATCCCGATAGTTAGTTACAATTTTGTTCTGCATTTTTCTCCAGCTCTGTCTGAAATTCTCTATTGTGATCCCTGTCAGAGCAGACAGTGGTGGTGCTCGGGAGTCCCGCACACCATCTAGTTGTGCGGGACTCAGTCTGGTGGAGACTGTGGTAGTTGAGGTTCATTAGTCCTTTGGACTAATTTTTCCCTTGTGTCTTTGGTTTTCTTCATTCTCCCTTGCTCCCAATGGGGTGGGACCAGTGGAGTGTCTTAGATGACCACTCACAAGCTTTTAAGATCCTAGATGCTGCTCACCAAAGCAGAATGTAGAACATTTTCTTTATAAACAATGTTAGGACGATTGAGCTAGAGGTTCCCCAAGACCACGGCCCACACAACCCTTAGCCCAGTAATTTCGTCTCTCAGGGAGTTTGGATTTTCTATGGAGCTTCCGTGACCTTGCCTTGTACAAGCTGTGCTGGCTTACCGTGTATTGTGTACTCTCTTACCCTTCACCAAAGTTACCACTTATCTATTGTCTATTCAGTGTTTTTCCATCCCTACTCCCCCGCCCCCGTAGCCCTCAAAGATTGTTTCTTTTTGTGTGTAAACCTTTTCATGAATTTTTATAGTAGTGGTCTCATACAATATTGGTCCTTTAGTAATTGACTTATTTCACTCAGTATGATGCCCTCCTGATTCATCCATGTTGTGAGATGCTTCATAGATTCATCATTGTTCTTTATCATTGCGTAGTACTCCATTATATGTACTATAGTTTGTTTATCCATTCGTTTATCGGTGGGTATCTAGGTTGTTTCCATCTTTTTGCTTTTATGAACAATTCTGTTCCATTTGTCAATGTATCTCTCATTGTGACAGTACCAGGCTGTTTGGACTACTGTATCTGTATAGTAGGTTTTGAGGTCAGGTAGTGTGAGTCCTCTTGCTTTATTCTTCTCTTCAATAGTTCTTTACTTATCCAGGGCCTCTTCCCTTATCATGTAAAGTTAATGATTACCTTTTCTATCTCTTTAAGAAATGCCGTTGGTATTTGGGTAGGGATTGCATTATATTTGTAGATTGCTTTGGGTAGACTTGACATTTTCACAATGTTGAGTCTTCCTATCCATGAACATGGTATGTTTTTCCATTTATGTAGATCTCTTTAGGTTCCTGCAGTAGTGTTTTGCAGTTTTCTTTGTATAAGCCTTTTACATCCTGGTTCGATTTAGTCCTAAGTATTTTATTTTTTTAGGGGCTATTATAAACTATATTGTTTTCCTTTTCATCATTCTTTTTATTGGTGTGTAGGAATCCAACTGATTTATGTGTGTTTATCTTGTATTATGCTACTCTGCTGAGTCTTTCTATTAGTTCCAATAGATTTCTTGTGGAATCTTCTGTGTTCTTTTTGTATAATATCATATCATCTGCAAATAGGGAAAGTTTTACTTCTTTCTTACCAATTTGGTTGCCCTTATTTCTTTTTCTTGCCTTATTGCTGTAGCTAGGACATCCAACACAATATTAAATAAGGGGCATCCTTGTCTTGTTCCTGTCTCAAGAGGAATGAATATTTTCAGCCTCTGTCCATTAAGAATGGTGTTCACTGTTAGTTTTGTATCGATACTCTTTATTATGTTGAGCAATTTCCTTTCTTTACGTATTTCATTTAGAGTTTTTATCAGGAATGGGTGTTGGATTTTGTCAAATGGCTTTTCTGCATCAATTGAGATGATCTTGTGATTCTTCTCTTTTATTTTATGTGGTGGGTTACATTGAATGATTTTCTAATGTTGAACCATCCTTGCATATCTATTATGAATCCCACTTGGTCATGGTGTATTATTTTTTTGATATCATGCTGAATTCTATTGGCTAGAATTTTACTGAAAAATTTTGCATTTATATTCATGGGAGACATTGGTCTGTAATTTTCTTTTTTTGTCATGTCTTTGCCTGGTTTTGCTCTCAGGGTTATGCTGGCTTCATAGGATGAATTCAGAAGTATCCAGTCCTTTTCTATGTTCTGAAACAGTTTGAGTAGTATTGGTGTACGCTTTTCTCTGAATGTTTGGTACAATTCTCCAGTGAAGCCATCTGGGCCAGGGCTTTTTTTTGTTGGGAGTTTTTTTCTTCAATGACCTTTTCAATCTTTTGTTATGGGTGTATTTGGATTTTCAACTTCAATTTGTGTTAGTTTGGGTAGGTAGTGTATTTCTAAAAGTTTGTCCATTTCCTGTAGATTTTCAAATTTGTTGGAGTATAGTTTTTCATAGTACTCTGTTATAATCCTTTTTATTTCAGTTGGGTCTGTTGTAATGCCCCCATATCATTTCTTTTTTGGGTTATTTGCATCCTCTCCTGTTTTTCTTTTTCAGTTTGCCCAGTGGTTTGTTGATTTTGTTGATCCTTTTAAAGAACCAACTTTTGGTTTTGTTAGTGCTTTCTATTATCTTCTGTTCTCTATTTCATTGATTTCTGCTCTGATCTTTATTATTTCCTTTCTTCTGGTGGCTGTGGGCCTCTTTTGCTGTTCTCTGTTTGTTCAAGTTGTCTAGCTAATGCTTTGATTTTGTGCTTTTCTTCTTTTTTGATGTGTGCATCTATTGGTATAAATTGACCTCTGACCACTGCCTTTGCTGTGTCCCAAAGGTTTTGGTATGACATATTTTCATTCTTGCTTGATTCTAGGACTTTTTTTGATTCTATCTTTGATTTTTTGTTTTACCCAGTAGTTTTTAAGCAGGGTGTTGTTCAGTTTCCATGTAATTGATTTTTTTCCCTTGTTCTTCCTGTTTTTAATTTCTACTTTGATGGTGTTGTGATCAGAGAAGATACTTTGTATTATCTCAGTGTTTTGGGTTTTGTTGAGGGTTGCATTGTGGCCTAAGATGTGGTCTGTTCTGGAGAATGTTCCATGTATGTTGGAAAAGAATGTGTACTTTGCAGCTGTTAGGTGGAGTGTTCTGTATATGTCTGTGAGTTCAAGTTAGCTGATTGTGGCCTTTAAATCTTCTATATCTTTATCATGTTTCTTTCTAGATGTTCTGTCCTTTACTGAGAGTGGTGTGTTGAAGTCTCCTGGTATTATTGTGGAACTGCCAATTTCCCTTTTTCAATGCTCTTAGAGTTTGTTTTATGTGTTTTGGAGCCCTGTCATTGGGTGCACAGATATTTATTATGGTTATTTCTTCATGATGGATCATCCCTTTAATCATTGCATAATGCCCTTCTTTGTCTTTTATGGTGGATTTTTTTAAAAGTCTGTTTTGTCTGAGATTAGTATAGCTGTTGCTACTCCTACTTTTTTTGGTAGCTGTTTGCTTGATATATTTTTTACTATCCTTTGATTTTTAATAAATTTACATCTTTGTTCGTAAGGTGAGTCTTGTAGACAGCATATTGATGGATCCTGTTTTTTATCCATTCTGTCACTCTCTGTCTCATTATGGGTGGATTTAGGCCACTTCGTTCAGTGTAATTATTGATAGGTGCGAGTTTATTGCTTATTTTGTAGTGCTTTTTAAATGTTTTCTTTGTTCCTCTTACCCTCCTGTGCTAAATTCCTTTTGTTTGTGTTTTTTTTTAATTTCTTTTGTTTTTGTAGATTTTGTGTTTAGAGACTTTATGTTTTTCTTCTTTATTTTGATGAGTAGTTTTGTTAACTTTCTTTGTGTTTACCTTGAAATTTACCCTTATTATCCTAACTTTGAACCAGTCTTTTATTACTTTGTATTTCCTTGCCTTCCTCTCCATTTGAAAGTTCCGTACCTACACTGTTTATTCCCTCTTTTATTGTTCTGCCATTTACAGATTAACCTCTCTGGTATCCTGTTGTAAATCTTTTAGTTTTGATTAATCCTTGAGAGTTCATTAGCTAGGTTGGTATCTGGCTGCTGCAGTCTTGTGCCCTAGTTTCAGGCTGTCATTTGATGTTGTTTGTTCTCAAACTAAAGGACTCCCTTTAATGAGTCTTGTATGTTTGGTTGGGTTTTTACATATTCCCTTAATTTCTGTTTATCTTGAAATGTCCTAATTTCACCATCATATTTGAGGGAGAGTTTTGCAGGGTATACTATTTTTGGTTGACAGTTTTTTTCTTTCAAAGTTTTATATATGACATCCCATTGCCCCTTGCCTGCATGGTTCCTGCCAAGTAATCAAAACTTAGCCTTATTGTTTCTCCTCTGTTTGTGACTTTTCTGTTTTCTTGAGCTGCTCTCAGGATTCTTTCTTTGTCTTTGGTTTTAGCAAGTGTGGTGATGATTTTCTTTTGGGGGTCTATCCCATATGGGGTTCATTGAGCTTCTTTGATGGTCAGCTTTTCATTTTTCATGATATTAGGGAAGTTTTCTGTCAGCAATTCTTCAATGATCCTCTCTGTGTTTTACATTTTCTCCTCCTGTTCTGGAACTCCAATACTAGCAAACGATTGCTTTTGATTGTATCCCACATCATTATCAGGGTTTCTTCATTTTTCTTCATTCTTTTCTATGATTTTTCCTCAAACAATGTGATATTCATGTATTTGTCTGCAATTTTGCTGATCCTGCTCCTCAGACCTTCTATAACACTGTCCATTTCTGAAATCTTGTTGTTTAGCTTTTGGATTTCTAATTGCTGTTTTTTATGATTTATAGTTGTGACTTTATTTTGACATTTTGTTCCTGTATTATTTTCCTGAAATCTTTCACTTTTTTTTCTGTCTTTGCCTTGATTTTTTCTTCCTTTTCTATTAATTTTTCTATTTTTTCCTCATTTTTGTCTGCTTTTTCCTTTAATTCTTGGATAGCTCTGAATATTAGAGGTTTGAATTCCCTATAAAGTAGTTCTAGTGTCTTTCCTTCTGCCAGAAAGTCAGCTGGTATTTTATTTTTGACACCTACTGCAAACATCTTGTCCCTTTTTTGTGTGTTTGATGTTGTCTGCTGTCTTTGGGACATCCAGTAGTTATTTTCTTCATTTATTGATTGAGATTTGTTTATTTCATTCTGCTATTTCGTTTTACTTGGTTATATCTGAGCAGGTGGGCTGGTCATTCTTTGTTGTTTGCTCATCTGTGGACCCAAGACTTCTCACCACCTTGTCCAATGGGCAAGGGCAGTTGCTCAGCTATGGTGCAGCAGGGTAGGTGTAGTGGAAAGGGAAGGGCTGGGATGAATTGTTTGTGGTATGTACTGGGGCCAACAGAGTGGGGCAGGGGGGTCATGCTGGGCAGGTTCTGCTAGACTGTGCCTGTGCTGCTTGGGTGTGTGATGTTCACCACAAGGTGCAAATAGTTGGGGGGGGGGGTCGTAATGTGTGGAACTAAGTGGGTGTGGGAAAAAAGAGAAAGAGGAGAGATATAGAAGCTACAAAAAAAGTGCTTATGGAGGCTGCTGTTGGAGTGGCACAGACCCAGGGAAGCTGTGTGTCCATGGTTTTCTAGCCAGGCAGTGAGGCACGGCCCCTCAAGAATGGACAGATACGGCACATGCAGCTATATGGGCAGGAGAAAGGAAAGGAAGGAAGGGTGAGAGAGATAAGAAACTAGATTAAAAGAAAAAACAGTAGAAAGGCACAGGCAGCTAGGTGATTGGGAGAAAGTAATGGAAGTAATGTAGAGAGACACAAGAAAACAGAAAAGAAGAACAACAATAAAAAAGAGGTAGTTGGGAAGAAGGAAGGGAAGGGTAGCAGGGAGAGACAAGAAACCAAGAAAAAAAGAAGAAAGAAAATTTTTAAAAATGCCCTAAAGGAGCCCACTGGAAGTGGGTCCCCAGCTGAATGATACTACACAGCCTGTCAAGAAAGAGTAGAGATGGCACATGACACCAGGTGTTCAGGGAAGGGTATAAAGAAGGTAGAGGAAGATAAGAAACCAAGAAAAAAAGAAGAAAGAAAGAAAAAAAAATGTCCCAAGGGAGCCCACCAGAATTGGTCCCCAGCTGAGTGGCAGTGCATGGCCTGTCAAGAAGGAGTGGAAATAGCACTCAGCACCAGGTATTCAGGAGAAGGGGAAGGAAGAAGGTAGAGGGGGACAATAAATCAAGAAAAGAAAAGAAGAGAGAAAAAATAAGGAGGCCCCAAGGGAACCCACTGATGTGGTGGTGCAGATTGGGGAAGTGGCTCCCCAGACTTGCGGCACTGCATTGCTCATTTAGAAGGAGCAGAGATGGCACATAGTGCTAAGAGTTCAGGAGAAAAGAAGGGATGGTAGAAAGAGACAAGAAATTGAGAAAAGAAAAAATATCCCCAAGGGAGCCCACTGGATTAGCAGCAAGGACCATGAAAGTAGCTCCAAAGCCACTAGGCACAGCACAGCCCATCTAGAAGGAGTGGAGATGACACACAGTTCCAGATATTCAGAAGGCAGGGAAAGAAAGAAAGTAGAAAAAGGCAAGAAGCTGAGAAATGAAGAAAAACAAAAAGGGAAGCAGAAAAAGAAAATAATAATAATAAATAAACAAAAAGGAATGCCCCCAGGGATTCTACTGGTGTGGTGGCACAGACCAGGGAAGTGGCCCCCAAGCCTCATGGCACAGCCTGTCTAAAGGGGACGTTGATGGCACACAGTGATAGGTATTCAAGAGACAGGACAAGAAGGAAAATAGAGAGAAATCAGAAACAGAGAAATGAAAAAAAGGAGAGAAGAAAAAGGAAAGAAAAAAAATGCTCCCAGGGATCCCACTGGCATGGCAGTGCAGACTGGAAAAATGGTTCTCCAGCTGAGAAATGCTTCACAACATGTCAAGAAGAAGTGGTGATGGCACACAGAGCCAGGTGTTGGGGAGAAAAGAAGGGAAGGAGGTGAGAGACAGAAGAAGCTAAAAAAAAAAAGCTGAAGAAAGCAACAACAGCAACAAGAAAATGGCACTGAAGGAGCCGGCCAGTGTGGGCGGGGTGAATCCAAGTGGCAAGGAGCCAACGGCTCCCTGGCCTAGTGATCACAGCTTGCCAGGAGGTGGTGGAGGACAAGTAGGAGGATGGGGGTGGGGGTGGGGGTGGCAAAGCAGGTATCTCTGGTTACTGGGTGCTCTGTCTCTTGCTGGGATTCCTTGAAGTTGTATTCCTGTGTTCATTGTCCTCCGATCTTGGTGGCTGAGGAGTCCAAGATGGTGAATCTGTGCCATGTTAGCTGGTAGGGGTCCTCCACTTCTCTTACTCCTCACTCTCTGTTCCCTGTCAGTTTCTTATTCCATTCAGTCCTTGGTTGAGTTCTTTATCTGTTGGTTTGATGCTTATGGTTCCAGGATTGACATTTGTCTGTGTTTTACTTAGTTTTTTTGGTCTTTGCTGTGGAGGGACAGTGTGGTGCTTCTGCCTATAGTGCCAGGTTGGTTCCCCCTCTGCATTTTTTTTTTTTTTTTAAGACCTTGGAGAGCCACATGTGAGTGCCTAACCTACTATAATATTTGGAGATGCAGGCCAGCACTGATAATCATGCTAACTTTGGACTCTGAAAGAGGTAAAGAATGAGGATTAATTGCTATTAGGTGCTTACTAACTTCCAGACAGTTTCTTACACATTAGTTCATTTAAGTATCATAATTATCGTGTAAATTAGGTATTATAGATATTTTTAATAAGTAAATTTAAGCAAAAAGAGGTGAAACAACATGACCGAGATCACATTGCTAGATGACATTTCCTAAAATTATGTGATTACAAAAATATCAGCTACAACTTAAAAATAAAATCTTAGGCCTCTCTTTTGGAGACTCTGATTCAAAATTTCTGAGTGGGGCCAGGAATATGAGAGTTAAACAAAAATTATTCTAGTTCTTTTTATCATCAGAAATGTTGTACCATGTCTTGATGTGGAGGTGGACTTATATATCTCTTTCTGTGACCCTTTAACACGCTATGTGGACCTCTACTCTCTAGTACTTTTTGGAGTATTCCCTTAAATCCCTCCTCTTGTGAAAATCTACTCCCTGGAAAGTTAATATCTATGTATCCAGCTAACTAGTGAGCTAGGTAACTAGCTATTATCTATCATCCTTAATATATGTAAAATAAATTATATTTATATATAAATTGTCTATAATATATAAATAGCACATATATGACTCGATGGCACTGGGTTATAAATTGCACATATAGATTATATATAATACATAAGTAAGATATATAAATTGTACATATAAATAATACATATTTGTGTCTGTATATGTATATATGTGCGTGTGTATATATATGTATATCAGCTACTGACGCCTTGGTATGAATTTATTTTATGGTATTTCCTCTCTTGCCTGGGGAGTTTGTATTTTTTGCTTTAGTTCAGGATGTGGGAGAAAGGTTTTGCCTTATGGCTACAGAATAAGGTATTCATAAAACTGGCAGGTGAAAAATGAGTAAGGAGCCTGTTCTAGAGCTCTTGAAATCACAAGCAGAGGGAAGGCAATCCTCTCACCCTATGCTTAAAGCTATTCTGACTTAATCTGAAGATGAGAAGAATGATTATGTGGATATAATATTTTTGTAGGAATTCAAGTGTTCACTTGGAATTTATTATTTAAAATGAATATGACTAAAGGGAGTAATGGAAAAAAAAAAAAAACACAATGCTGTCAGGATTCAGCACAGAGAGATTGCCCCATGAATACACTGCTTACATGCTAGCTTCCAGAAGCACATATATTTCTGGAATAGTATAAAACTTATCAGTTGAAATGATAAATTACTTTTTTTGGTTTAAGGTAAAGCATTCAATCAGTTTAAGATTTTTTTTATTTGCCTGTATAGTAAAGGACATTATTCCTAGCATTTTGCAAATTAATAAGTTGTTCATTTTCCTCTGTACTCTATGAAATAGTACTTAGAAAACATAGAAAGACAAAACACTAATGGATAAAAGAAATATGCTTTGATGTGACATGCAAATACCGCATATACAAGCAGGGAAATAAGGAAGTTCAAATCTGGGCCTACCAGTAAACAAATAAGTGCTACAGCAGACCGACAGAGACAGATATTATTGTAGATACCATAGTTCATGTTGTTGAAACAACTTATATTCAGCAGCCCTTTTTGCTTGTTATATTACAGTGCTGGTGATAGGTGGAAAGGGCAAAACCATAAAACCGAAGAATACAATTGTAGGTTGGTGATGCTGCTGATGTTGCTGATGTACATACCGGGGTCACCGACAAATCCAGTTATTTATTTATTTATATGGGTAATAATATGGCTGATGTATAATAAGTTATAAAAAACATTATAATAAGTTAGCTTTCTGTCTAATAACATGATGGTTATCTGGAGGCTGATTGTGTAAACTCTGCAGTAAGACTGTGTATAATCCTTGCTTCACATATGATAACTGTGTGACTTTGAGAAATTATTTAACCTCTGTGTCTCATTTTCCTCATCTGTAAAATGAGAATAAAAGGGTACATGTTTCATAGAGTTCTTGTGTGTATTGAAATGTTGAATGAACAAATACATGAAAATATGTATTGGTTCATTGCCGTCCAGTTGGTTCTGACTCATGATAATAAGACCCTGTAAAACAAAAAATCCTTCCCGTTCCTGCACCATCTTCACTATTACTGGTATGCTAGGGCTCATTGCTGTGGCCACTGTGTATTTTAAATGATGTTTTTGCTGAAGTCACTCAACAATATTCTAGAGCATCTAGCTAGAGAATTAACACAGTCGTCAGTGATGAATTTTTTTTTTCAGTGATGAATTTAACAGTGCAGATGATGAGAAATTATAGGTGAGTGTGGAAAAGGAAAGGAAAAAAAATCTAGTTACCTTCTTCTTCTAGGCTCCAAAGTGTCTTTCATTGTTGTTAGTTGTCACTGACTCATGGGGATTCCATGTACAAAGAACAAAACATTGCCTGGTCCTACACCATCTTCATAAACTTTGGTCTGCACAAGTCCATCGTTGTAGTCACTGTGTACTTTGAGTGCCTTCCAACCTAGGGCTCATCTTCCAACACTCTACTGAACAATTTTCTCTTGTGACCCAAAGGGTTCTCATCGGCTAATTTTTAGACGTAGACCATCACCCTTTCTTCCGGAAGCTGTGCTGAAACATGTCCACCATGGGTAACTCTGCTGGTATTTGAAATACAGGTGGCATAGCTTGCAGTATCATAGCAATTGCAAGCCACCACAATATGATGAACTGATAGATGGGTGTACATATATACATACCCATATACATATATATATGCATATAACATGTATATGTAAATATATGTATATATAAATACATGTGTATATATGCATGTGTATATAGTTAGCGACAGCACCAAAAGAAATGTATATGGCATACTAAAATTAGAATAATTGAAGAAGAGGTGGATGGTGTTTAAAGGAAGCACAGGAATGTTGAAGGAACTCTGAACAAGTAATAGTACAGCTGTTAACACCCCAAGACCCAGAGGGAAAGCAAAGGAAGTGGCCTCTGGAATCTGAAAGAACTATGTTGAGTGGACTATTTATGTGGGATCAGTGATGTTCTGTGAAAGGAAACAGTCAGACTGCAGACTATGAAATAGTTTTGGAAAGGAAACTGATAGTTATTGGATACCTTTTATGATCCAGAGAGATAAAATTTATTCTGGTTGCTTAGGGCAGTGGTTCTCAAGATTTTTCATCTTAGGACATTTTTATGCTTTTAAAAATTATTGTGAACCCCAAAAAACTTTCATCTTTGCAGGGTTATATCTTTTGATATTTACTATCTTGGAAACTAAAATTGAGAAATTAAATAGATGATAGATAGATAGACAGATAGACAGACAGATGGAAACCCTGGTGGTATAGTTGTTAAGAGCTACAGATGCTAACCAAAAGGTTGACAGTTCGAATCTACCAGATGCTCCTTGGAAAACCTATAGGGCAGTTCTACTCTGTCCTATAGGATCGCTATGAGTTGAAATCGACTCAATAGCAATGGGTATATATATATATTTTTTGTATATATACTTGTGTATATATACAAAAAATATATATATATACACATAAAAAAAACCAAACCCAAATGGTTTTTTATGTATATATTTATATATATACATAAAATTTAATTAAAAATAACTAATAAAATTAAGGATTATCAAACTTTTTCTGTAAAGAGCCAGATAATAAATTCTTTAGGCTATGTGGGGTATACAGTCTCTGTCACAGCTACTAAACTCTGCTACTGTAGTGTGAAAGCAGTCATAAACAATATATAAACCAATAAACATGGGTGTGTTTCAAAAAAACTTCATTTACCAAAACAGGGGGCAGATCAGATTTGACTTTCAGGCTTGATTTGGTCAATGACCTGTAGTTTGCCAACCCCTGTTAAACCCGTTAATATAAGCTTGTTAACCTGTTAATAATAACATACTTTTATGATAAATTGCTCTATTTTCCAAAACAAAAAATACAGTGAGAAGAGTGAGATTTAAGAAAATATAAACTAATGTCTTTTAGTATGTGGTTTAGTATAAGAGAGCTGGATTCTTGTTATTTACTTCTGCATTAAATTTGCTACGATGTTGTTTTGAAGTACATGAAGAATATTTGGCCTCACCCAAATATGGAGTTGGAAATGAGAGGAGTATTTTAATAAGCTTTTGAGATACTTGTGGACATTCTTTGATGCTACACCAATACTTGACAAGTGGTTGTTTCTTAAAAATTATTCCAGTGTGAAATCTGAGATCACCTCAAACATTTCATATTTTGTTACATTAAAATCTATTAGTTTTTCTTGCACTTAAATGCTTTCGTAATGTTATGCATTGGTCATTTTGCAAATATTGGATCATATAGTGTGCAAAGTTTACATATATATACAATATTTTTTAAATCGTATATATTAGTATCACCATTTATCTCATCAGGAAAGTGTTTAAGTCTTTAAGTATTGAGAAGACGTTAAACTTTTCAGAAATTCTACTTTTTGTTTGAAAGCCTGGGTTTTATCACTGGCAACAAATCCTGTCAGTAGTTTTCCTTAAAGTGGCAGTCTTACTTTGTTCATTTTCAAGAGAATATCTGCCAGAGACCTAAGCATAAATAACCATAGTTAGTCTGTCAGTTGCTCTTTCAAGTAAAATTGTTATTTCATGAAAAAAGTGGCTAGTTGCCAAACGTTTTCCCTAGAGACAGTCATCACACTTTATTATGCAGCGAAAGTGTTTTATATGTAATTTCTGTTTCATCATACAGAATATTTTTAAATGATATGTACTTAGGGTAAAACCCAAAACAAACCTGGTTCTGTCGAGATGATTCCGACTCATAGCAACCCTATAGGACAGACAGAACTGCCCCATAGGGTTTCCAGGGAGAGGCTGGTGGATTCCAACTGTTGACCTTTCGGTTAGCGACTGAACTCTTAACCACTGTGCCACTAGTGCTTCATACTTAGGATAGAGATTTAAAAATTTATTAATTTTTAGTGCTTCATTAAAAACATGGTGTGAAGAATACAATAGATACTAGTGCAATTGAGTGTTACTGCCTTGATTTGTGCTAAGGTGCCAGTAGTTTACACACTATTGTTATTATACCATCAGTGCAAATGTGAACACAGTGCAAAAGGGAAAAAATATCTTAGTATTATCATAAAAATGATTTTGACACATATACCTCTTGAAAGAGTCTTAGAGATCCCTGTGAGTCCACATACCATACTTTGAGAACTACTGCCCCACATTCTACAAATGAAAAAACCAAGACTCCATAAAAGGGAGGAAAGTAATTTGGTGTCAAAAACAAAACCATATAATTTGTTTGTGGTAGGATCTACACAAGAACCTGCATCTCTTAATGGGTAACTGAGGGGTTTGCCCAGAGTACTCCACCTCATTAGTAAACCACAGTTAGAGGAAACTCAAAATTTATTTACATAGATCAAGAATAAGTTATTTCTTGTTTCCAGGATAAGTATCATAGTGTGATGACTAAAATTTGATGCTGCTGAGATTGGATACATATTTATGTCAGATCATAGCAATATTCTGATGACATGGGGATCTCTACAATATTAACAAAACAGTTACAATACCGCTGGTGGATTTGAGGAATTCATTCACTGCAGAAACCAGTGTAGGATACAGGCATTGGACTAGGAAAAGCACCTAGAAATACAGACTCTTTAAATCATCTATAAATTGGCCTGTATTTAAGACCAATTTAGCAAAACTATTGTTTGACGATTTAAATTTCTTACACTGTTATTATATTTTCTTAGGAAGGGGCTTAGTGTTTTGAAAAGTAAAATTAGTCTATTTTTTTACATTGAAAATGCATCACTGTTACATAAATAGTTGTTTTTGTAAATATAAAAGTAATATCCCTTCAAAATGATTACAAAATACATAAACAACCACACATAAACTCACCATTGCAATCATTAAGTGGTATCATTTTAGCATATTTGCTTCTCACTTCATATAGTTATTATATATCAAGTTAGGATATATGTACGTGAACACACGCCATGCCGCTGTACAGGCTTATAATGATCAGTTTTAGTAGATCTGTAATATTCTACTGGGTAGTTGCACCATATTATTAAAATTTAATTTTAAATTTTAAAATGAAATTGGCCTTTTTATGAAGGTGTTTGGGAAGTTAGAACAGGGGCATAGAAGTTATAAAAGAAGTTCAATTTGTTTATTTGAATTCTGTAACATAAGAGGTAAGACAGGCATATGTGAAAGTGCTCTATTTTGGCCACATGATAAATTATTTTTGGGTAAAATATAGCGTTAATGAAGGATGGGACCAGCCAATTCTTATTTGTGAATTCAATTTGATATGGAATAAAGTTGAAAATGAGGGCCAGCTGTCTGTTCCTTGACAGATATATACTGAGCACATACTGAGTTTAAAATAAAATACCGACCTGTCTGTCACCAAGTGCTTCCTCCACAGGAAGGAAACAAAGAAAAATTAAAAGACAAACTCTGCCCCTAGAGCTTGATACGCAAGATAGATATACAGACATACACACACTCATACAAACAAACGGAAAGTCTAATTAATTAAACGTCAAGTAACAGCTATTTTATGTATGACACAGATCATAATATTGGCTTTTAGAAGAGGAAGAAAAATTTCCCAGTGTGTGTGCATTTGGACAAATGTAAGGAGTCATAAGTAAAGGTATTTCGTACTAAGCCTCTGAGATTTTGTAGACTTTGGACATGTGGAGGTGGAAGATGGAGAGAGGTATATTCCTGATAGAAAAAAAAAAAAAAAGACACTATGAATAAAGTTAGAGAAAAAAGGAAATCACAGGAGATATAGGCAGAATAGTAAGTTTACAGAGCTGTTTTAGTTTTGGCATGTATGAAAAAAGTCATGCTTATGAGAACCTCTTTGAATGAGAGAATGAATGAATAAATAAAAATATAATTGGGAGAGAATAAATTGGATATGTTTATTTAGGAATTATGAGGAAGCTGGTTAACAGACGAGAGAGGTATTTCTACTGCAATATGTATTGATAGTAAAAAGCAGAGATCCCATCACAGCAACATTGAATTTACTAAATTTCTGATTTCCTCATCCAGCTGTATCCTCTTTAGCAGCAGGAAATGTAACTCTCTTTTTCATTGCTTATCTCCTGCCTAGTAAAGCACCTGGCACTTAGTAAATGTTTTATAAATATTTATTGATTACGGATAGTAATAAATAATTTATGAATGACTTTTTTTTTTTTAGATAGCCGCAAAATTAGAGGAAGACACAATAGAAAAATAATCATGGAACACAAATAGAAGAAATGGAGAATCAGAATAAAGCAAGTGCCACGAGACTACTGTCTCAGTTATCTAGTGCTCCTACGACAGAAATACTACAAGTGGATAGCTTTAGCAAACAGACATTTATTTTCTCACAGTCTATGTGGCTAGAAGTTAAATTCAGGGCACCAGCCCCAGCTGAAGGTTTTCTCTCTCTGTCAGTTCTGGGGAAGGTCCTTGTCATCAATCTTCCCCTGGTCTTGAAGCTTCTCAGCCCAGGGACCCCAGGTTCAAATGACATGCTCTACTCCTGGTGCTTCTTTCATGGTAGAATGAGGTCCCTCTCCTCTCTGCTGCATTCTCCCTTAATATCTCAAAAAAGATCGACTCCAGACAACCTAATCCTGTAGATAGCATCCTGCCTCATTAATATAATTGCCTCTAATTCTGCCTCATTAACATCAAAGAGGTTAGGATTTACATCACATAAGATAAATAGGTCAGATCACAAAATGGAGGACAACCACACAATACTGGTAATCATAGACTAGCCAACTTGACACACATTTTTGGGGAACACAATTCAATCCATAACAACTGCTTTAAGAGCCTTGTATTTATCTAGGAAGATGTCTTTAGTTATGTGTAGAACTATGTAGTTTCCACAGAATGATAATAAATAGAAAAAAAACACTCGAATGGAAATTTTAGTTAATAAGATCAATAGAAATCATAGGTATATTACAGACAAGCAATTTCATAAGATAAAATGTGGTATAAACAATGTAAAATACGTTTATCTTACCATTATAACACTTCAGGTTGGAAGTAGGGAGGGGGCTGACTGATGGTGCCTATGAGTTATTGGCAAGGGAATGGTTATCTCTAAAACTGGGATTAAGAAGGACTTCTGGCTTGTGATGCTGGTTGTTGGGGTTGCATATGAATCATAGGGTACATTGGCATGTTACGGATCAAATTGTCTTACATGTTATGTATTAAAGGGGAGAGTCTATGCATTAGTTTTGGGTTATATGTAGAAGTAAGTTATTTTGTGAGATATGGTTTATAAATGGCAGAAGGAAGTTATGTCCTTGAGCTGAAGGTAACAAAGGAGGTGGCTAAATGTCTCGAAGGAGAGTCTCTCTTTGACAGGACGCATGCTTAAAAAGTAGAGGTGGTGAAATGGCAGTCTTTAGTCAACTCTTCCTCATACTGGAAATAACAAAAATTATAAGGAGATATGTCACCTGGTAATGAGCACAAATGGCTTTATGATGACTGCTTTGAGAACACTAGATATCCAGCCCAGCCATGGGCAGTGTGAGAAGCACTTAGGACACTTTTCAAAGCCTGTGCTCTGGAGAAGTTTACAACATGGTGTCATATTGTCATAAAATCCTTAATGGCAATTGTCATGGTGGAAGTTTTCCCCAAGCCCTATAAAATCTACTTTATAGTTCCCTGAAACTTCCCATGTAATATTAATTATTGGCCTATAATTTTCCTTTTCTTTCCAAAGAGATCTCTCAGTTAAAGCAATTTTAATAGTATTCTTCCCTGACAAGTCTTCCAACTATTTTACAAAAGTTTATTGTTGGTTTCATAAATATCACCTAAACACCATCCAAAAATAAATAAAAGAGACTCTTCTTTCTTGACATCTATAGCTCTTCTAATGATGGTGAATCATTGCTTCTTCATGTATATTGCCAGGAAAGCACCTGCTTATTTACTGAGCATGCTTTTGTGGAATGCTAAACTACAAAGATTACAAATGTAGCCTGAAGACATTGATCACTTTGAAGAAGTATCAGACTTAGAGCTCAGGGAGAGAAAAACCCCAAGCCATGCAGACTATTCGAAGGGATCGAATGATTCTTAAATAATGGGTTTTCAAATTAAGAATATTTACTAGTTTCTTTCATGATTTATTTCATTATAGAAATATGATATTACTTTATAAGAACTGAAAGATACGGCCATGCATAGGAAGTCTGAATGTACACTCATGGAACAGGTCAATAGTTTTCTATGAACAGAATAGGTAGCTACTGATTAGGTAGGGCTGACTAATTTCATGAGAGAAAGGAAATTGCATAAAAGTGTTTATCTTTATTCATAAATCAAAAGACATTTTTTCTCCTGAATTTGTTGGAAAGAGACCCATATGACTCAAACTCCGGTGCAGGGAAATGCTAGCCAGCTGACAGTGCTGAGTTTAGAGGCAAAGTTAAGGATTTGTCAGTTTGTGCGAATATAGCATCTTTCCTGATATATTTCTACCACCCACTGTCTGTCACAATGAATAAAGCTCAAATTAGACTCTGTTAACTTCCAAATATAAATATTTTATTACTTTTTTTTTCATCAAAGAAAAACAGACAGGAGGGAGAAAATTGTTATTATAGATAAGATTGTTGCCAGGGAAACTGTTCAGTGGGCTCTTCCTCTGTGGCCTGTCTGCCTTATTCTGTATGTACCCGTGAATATTCACCCTAAGTCTTGCTCTCAAGTTCAAACTGGGAATTATAAGAGTTTATAAAATAGTTTCTTTAAGTGAGTATTACCTGATTTCATTTATGTCATCATAGTCCACACCTATTATTGACCCAGTAATTTATTTGTAAGGATCTGCTGGCCCAGACTGGTTTTAAGGAAGGTGGACACACTTATATACCTACAAGTCATTGTTCCTGGACAGGCTTGTTGATCTCATCAGAATCAGAGCATTTGTTCATATAAGACCTGTTTTCCCCACCAAACCTCCACAATTAGGATGCTGCATAGTCTCTGTAATTTAGCCTGAATCAGTACTATATCCAACACCTTAAGAAACTGTACATCTCGGTTGACTGTTACTCAACAAACACAATTAACAGTAATGCAGACTATTTTTATAGAACCTCACAAAATTTTACATATATATGATCTCATATAAAGCCCACAAAAGTATTATCATCACCTCAGATGTGTTGTTTTGCCATAATATGGATGCCTTAAGCACTCCAGTGGCCAAAGCATAGCTTCTAGTCTTGCCACCATAGCTACTGTTATGGTATTTTTAATTTCTAGCATTTGTTTTTGATTCTTTCTTGGAGTTTCCATCTCTCTGCTAACATTACCCATCTGTTCTTGCATGTTGTTCACTCTTTCCATTAGAGCTCTTAGAATATTAAGTTGTTTTAAATTATCTATCTAATAATTTCAAAATTCCCGCCATATCTAAATCTGGTTCTGATGCACACTGTCTCTGCAGACTGTTTTTTTTTTTTTTGCATTTTAACATGCCTTGTAATTTTTCGTTGAAAGCTAGACATATTGGGTAAAAGGAATTAAGATGAATTGGTCTTTGGTGTGAGGCTTTATAATTATCTGGCTGTGTTTACCGTATACTGTAGGTGTCAGGGAAACCCTGGTGGCGTAGTGGTTAAGTGCTATGGCTGCTAACCAAAAGGTCGGAAGTTTGAATCCACCAGGCACTCCTTGGAAACTCTATGGGGCAGTTCTACTCTGTCCTATAGGGTCGCTATGAGTCAGTATCGACTCGATGGCAGTGGGTTTGGTTTTTTTTTTTTTGGTAGGTATCAGAGGCTAAAACTGCCTCTGGTTTCCTTGCTTTTGTCTTTTCTGTTGTCTTTGGCTTCCCTAGAAACTTTTTAAATAGGGTCTGAAATTCGTACTTAGTATCACATGTATATTAAAAAAAAAAAAAATTGCCACTGAGTCAGTTTCCACCCATGGCAACCCTATAGGACAGAGTAGAACTGCCCCCATAGAGTTTCCAAGGAGCGGCTGGTAGATTTGAACTGCCAACCTTTTGATTAGCAGCCGTAGCTGTTAACCACTGCACCACCATGGTTTCCATCATGAGGTATAATCCTCTGTTATTGTACAGGAGCCCTCTGAATGCTATAGCAAGATATCAAGGGAAGGGAAGTGTTTTATGAACATGTGATTATATCTGTCTTCAGTGAGGCTGTGCCCTTGAGCTGTAATCTTCGTAAGTATTTCTCAGTCTTTTTTTTTTTTTTTTTTCCCACCTCTTAGGTGAGACAGGAAAGGTAGAGGGGTACTTTCCTTCTAGATTGCTTAAAAAACCAAACCAAAACTGTTGTCACTGTCAGTTATGACTCATAGTGACCCTATAGGACAGAGTAGGACTGCCCCATAGGGTTTCCAGGAGCAGACGGTGGATTCAAACTGCCGAAATTTTGGTTAACAGCTGAGCTCTTAATTAAGCTATGGTAAAATAGTTTCCCTTGAGGTCAGGCAGAGTGCTCTGGATGTATTTCAAAATGGTGATTTTTCTCTCCTCCTGTTGGAAGCATGGGAGAGTTTTCTCTGTCTGCACACTTAGAACATGGTGGGACTCCTAGAGGTAAAAAACATGGAAGTGTAGCTTTCTCCCTAAGGTTGAGCCTCCAACATTTTTTATCTCTCAGGCCAGACTTTGCTTGTCATTGTTGTTAGATGCCATCAAGTTTATCCCAACTCATGATAACCCAATGTGTGTCAGAGTAGAACTGAGCTCCATAGAATTTTAAGGCCATGATCTTTTGGAAGCAAATCTCCAGACCTGTCTTCCAAGGTGCCTCTGGGTAAGTTCAAACCACCAACCTTTTGGCCAGTAGTTGAGCACTTGTCTATGTGAGCCACACAAGAACTTTAGCCCATGCTTAGTCTTCAGCAATTAGTCAATTATCCTTCAATTTTTCCTACCTGGTGCTTGGTACAGTGAAGGTTTCTGCTACTGGTAAGCCATTATCTTCTGTATTTGCCTATATCTAGTTTTTTGGGTGGTGTTTTGCCCTGTGACCCCAATTTTCTGATGGATCGAGGAAGAGCTGTTGATTTTCAGTTTTTTCCTTGTTGTGAAGATGGGAGTAATGACTTTCAAGCTCTTTACATGATGCACCAGAAATCAGAAGTTCAGTCTATGTATATTCTTACCTCACAGTACTTCTTTTTCCCCACAAATTGGATGGTTATGTTTGTTGTCCAGCAAGTTACCTATTGAGAAGATATTCCCTTACCACTGTTTTTCAGAACCTGACTGAGGCTAAAGTACAACCAGAGTCTTCTTTGCAGCTCCCACTGACATATTGAGATAACCCTCCATTACCTATACCTGACCTTTTTCTCCTCTGTCAACTGCTCAAAGGAAGCACTTCCTTTCTGGTTCTTTATTCTTGGTGGTAGGAGGTCCCCTCTTTTATATCTCAAAAGGTATTGACTCAAGATACAACCTAATCTTATAGATTGAGTCTTGCTTCTTATCATAAGGGCCTCTAATCCTGTCTCATTAACATCATAGAGGTAGGATTTATAACACATAGGCAAATCACATCAGATGACAAAATGGTGGACAGTCACACAATACTCAGAATCACAGCCTAGCCAAGATGATACACATTTTTGAGGACAAAATTCAATCTGTAACATTTCACCCTTTAAAAAAAAAAAAAATTTTTTTTCCCCCTTTGGTCCCTCCAAATTCATTTCCTTGCCAAATGTAAAACACATTTTATCCCATCATATCATCCCTAAAGTCTTAAGTCAACTCCAAGTCCAAAATCTCATCTTCTGAAAAATTCTTCTTCATCTGTGAAGTCTAGATTACAAGTTACCTGCTTTCAAAATACAATGGTGGAACAGGCATAAGGTAGACATTTCCATTACAAATGGGAGAAATTTGAGGGAAAGAAAAGATAACAGACACCAAGAAAGGCAGCAGAACACATTACATTAGCTCTCAAGACTTGAAAATAATCCTGTTTCCTGAAACCATTTATGGAATGGCCCTACCCTCTAGACTCTGGGTATTGGCCACATTCTCCAGATTCTGGGTGTAAGTCCCTGGGGCCTGGACCTCAGATCCACCTTCCAGACCCACTGGAACAGAAACTCTGCTCTTTTGGCTTCGGGCAGCCCTATTCTCCTAGTTCATCTGAGTGGCGACCCTCCCTCTTAGCCCTGGCAGCCCTCATTCTTCTGATACTTGGGCATGGCAGCCCCCACCTCAGCTTTGGGCAATGGATCATCCCCATCCCACTGACACTTGTGGATGGTGACCTCACACTCCAGAACTGAGTTGGTGAAAATCTCACATTTTAGAACCTTGAAGGCTGTGGCCCCACCCTTTGATACTCCAGAGGCCATGGCTCCACCCTTTGAGACTGAGGCAGCTTTGCTTCCAGTGTCCCTTGTCTCTTCAGCTTCTGCTTCCTAGTTCCTTGGCCTCTCGGCCCTTTGGGCCACACCACCCATGTCTTCCCTGCTGGGGCAAGTGTTCCAAAGCCCTTTAGCTCCACTGATAAATGCCTGGAGGCATCCCACTCCATCAGGAAGCTTCCTGTGCAAAGGCACTCAACTCTCTCATTCTGTGGGTCCAGAGCCATGTCATGCTGATTTCCTGGTTCTGCTACCATTATTTCTTTGCTGCTGCTTCTTGCCATTTGTGCTGTCTCCAGTGTAATAGCTCTCTTCACTTCCTTCTGAGTCATCACCAAGATTGTCTTTCATGTCCGTAATTTCACCAGCAGTCTCTTCAAGGCACCTTAAAACTCTTCCATTCTCTACTCGTTCTCAGTTTCAAAACAGCTTCTACATTTTAAGTATCTGTTAGAGCAGCACCCCACTCTCAGTACCAAATTCTGTCTTAGCTATCTTGTACTCCTATAACAGAAATACCACAAGTGGATGGCTTTAACAAATATAATTTTATTCTTTCACAGTCTAGGGAGCTAGAAATCCAAATTCAGAATTCCAGGTTCAGAGGAAGACTTTATCTCTGTCAGCTCTGAGGGCAGGTCCTCGTCATCAATCTTCTCCTGGTCTAGGAACTTCTCAGTGCAGGGACCCCGGTCCCAAAGGACACTCTTCCCTCCTGGTTCTTCATTCGTGGTGGTAGGAGGCTCCCCTATCTCTCTGCTCACTTCTCTCTTTTATATCTCAAAAGAGATTGACTCAAGATACAACTAATCTTGTAGATTGAGTCCTGCCACCTCATTAACACCACAGAGGTAGGATTTACAGCACATAGGAAAATCACATCAGATGACGAAATGGTGAGGACACACATTTTGGGGGGACACAATTCAACCCATAACACCCTCAAAGTGGCAGATATTTGGAGAGGTATGGGCCCTTAGGCTATAGGAGATAAGAATATCTTTGTTGCCAAGGAAACCTCTGACTTTCACACTTAGTCTTAAATTAATGATTAATCATCCCCAATCTTTCATTGTCTTTCTCTGATGTATTAATTGCTCCAGTCCTAACAGCTATATGATTCCATAGTCCTTATCATTACTAATTTCCAAAAATTCTCATTTGCCTGACATTACACCCACCTGTGCACTTCCATTTATCATTATTCTATCCAAGCTCACCAACCTTGAAATTTTTAACAATTCAACTACTACTGATTTTCGGGAATCCATACTCCACTTAGCAATACTGATGGTATCCTAATTGCTATTCATCTCCAAAGTATCATTTTAGAGTATACTCCACTTAGCAATACTGATGGTGTCCTAATTCCTATTCATCTCCAAAGTATCCTTTTAGAGTATACTTTTCTATGAACACTTTGAGCAGCAAATGTCACCAGTTGAGTTTCCAGGGAAGTAGACTCTGAGACTCTGTATTTGCATGCAGCAATTTTATTAGGGAGTTATCTCCAGAATAACCACTGAGGAGCAAAGAAAGCAATATTGGGCAGAGGGAGAAATGAACTACAGGCATTTGTAACAGTGAACTCATTTGATCCCATGGGGAGTTCTGTAACTAGGATAGCCACTTATAGCTGTCCTACATTAAGGGCCTGGGTGTTTGTACCTTTATCAATCAGTTATTAAATGAAGGTGACTTTCTCAGCAAGGGACTCAGACGTGTGGCATCAACATCCAACATCCTTGGCAGCTGAAAAACTGAGTTCCTCTGTCCTAAAGGGACATTTGAGTGGCTCTCTTTAACATTCACTATTAAACAAGCAACTAAAATGGCATTAATTTAGAAATCTGTTTTCATAATACAATATGCTTCATATTTATTTATAAGAAGGGGTTTGGGACTTCAAACTGATGAAATTTTTAAAACAACATGTCCCTTTAAGAACTCAAAAAACCTTCACTTCATTAATTTGAAAAGATAAAGAAAATGGAGGTCAGGGAAATCAGTCATCTTAATGGTACACCAGGGTATAAGTAATAGGAAATCTTACAGTATGTCTGATCTTGCAAATACAATGAAACAGTCAGAGCTGCTTTATGTAAATCCAAGTAGAACTTCACAATTTATAATGAAATATTTGGTATGTATTAACTGTAAGGAGACATGGAATTCCTAGCTCATAATGGCCAATGTATTTTCTCTACATGAATAGGTCGGATTAGTCGTAGAACTGCGAACTCTGAATGAAGTTTCATAATGTTAACATAATTAATCTTTTTGCTATAATATTTTAGCAAGTGTGTATAACTGCAACAGAACTCATTTGCTATGCTATATCAAAATTTTTACAAGTCGTGGGTCATACTCCTTTAAAAGAAATTCACCAGAATTTTTTGATCACCAAATATCAAAATTAGATTTACTAATCTTACTGGGATAAGTAGCACTTTGGAAATTCTAAGCATTTCCCCCCCAAAACCCTAAGAACATCTTCTCTTTTGCCATTTACTTTATGGTTAGGCTCAAATGAATATTTAATCAAAAAAGAATAGCTGTTGCTCTTTGATAGGTGAGTGTAAAAAATACAATTCATGCATTTTTTTATTGTGTAATTTTGTATGTGAGTGAGAAGTATTTATGAGGAGAGCATTATTTATTTGCATATAAAGTTTTTTGTGATCGATAAAAGTATGTTGAAATTATTCAGAGAAGTGTGCTTCCTTTAAGAAAATTCACTTTTAACAGAAGGTGAACAAATATTTAGGTTATAAACTGTTCATAATTTGCTAATGTGTAAAATATAGAGAAGATAGAAGAGTGCAAATAATGTAATAAAGAAAAAATTATTTTATTGTTTTTTAAGAGCATACACTTTACATATTCAGTTCTCTTTCAAGGACAGAGAATAACCTCTTCTCATAAAGACATATATATATATTAATGTATTTTTATATATAAATATGCATAGCTCCAAAAGTTTAATTTATTAGTGTGAGTGCAGTAATGATTTAGCCATACACAGTAAACCTTATCTTACTGGATTAAGTCATTACAAGGATTTAGATGCACAGGGAGAATGATTCAAAATATGATCTTTTACCTTTTTTGTTTACAATGAAGGGACAGGGCACATGGAAGTTGGAAAACTAAAAATATATAAGGAATTTAATTTTGAATCTTTTGAAACACAATTTAGTAAACAATGCTTGAGATATTTAGGTGCCAAGTTTGTAGGCAGCTGATTTGACTGATGGAAGCTATAGACAAGTATGAACAATTATATGGCCTGAAAATGATTTATATGAGTAAATATAACGTGGTTTACAGACAGTAGAGAAGGGGATACGAACTGGTGCAGATGTAACAATGCATAAGTGGGTTTGAGAAGTGAAGGCTGTTCATGTCAGATAATCTCTGCTTCCTCTATAAAAAAAATGAATCAAGGCCATTTGACCATTTGAGAGAGAAGATGACAGGAGGCTGCAGAGGACTTGAGGAAAATGGAAAACGTTTAGAATAACTATTGAAAAGAATGGAGAAGAAGCTGTCCCCTTTAAAATAATAATAATAATAGCAATGCTGAGGGTATATCCAATATCAGATACCATAAATATATAGCAAAAGCTATTCTTCATGATAGGTTTATTTTCTCCAGGAGCTTTAAGCACCCCAGTTTGGAGTACAGAATATGATTTGTTTCATTGACGTGGGAGTGGAGAATTCCTCAATAAGCAAAAAGACTGAAGTTACAGGTAAGGAATCAGTTGAGGCTACATTAGGTCAGTTTGGAAAAAAGAGTAGACGAGGTAATGGATGAGCACCAGTCATAATGGAGAATACAAGGCATAATAAGATCTCCAAATGTCTCCAAGACTTTCAAAGAGAGGTTTTTTTTTTTTTTTCTTTGCTTTAGTTTTAGTATGAAGTGTTGAAAATATGCAATTAGCTCATGGTGTGTGTGTATTCTAATGACCTATTAACCTAAATTTTCAATCACCCAGAACATTGTATTCCCTGGCCAGTCTGGGTAAACAGGTCTTTGATTTATGCTTCTGACCAGATGCGTATTTCAGAAACCATTTAAATCCAAATTAAATCCCAGGTTTCTTTCCATAATATGAGTCACTGCAACTCTTGAGACAAATACCACAGAACAATTAGTGTGAAGGAGAGGTAATTGAAAGATGATCTACACTTGCAGGCCAAATATGATTTCTGCTGAATTCTGTTTTAATTCATTCCATTAATTACCTAAGTCACTGTGCCCCATCTTTCAAATGTTTCCTAATTTAAAGCTATTTACTTTTTATAAAGACAAGCTTGATGAGAACTTATCGGGTCAGAGATAGGCCAGTCTTTCATGAAGTGGCTGATTTTTATATTATTCCTTTTTAATGTTCTTTCCTCTGTAATAATAATATTAAATAGTTGCTATGTGCCAGGCATAGTGCCTGCCATACTGTGTTTTATCTTATTTAATCCTTATATGAGAATTATTATTATATATTCATTTTTCACCTAAGTAACCTAAAATTGTCCCTAATTATGTAGCTGATAACCAGTTCCCCTATCTAAACTAATTCTAATTTTAGAATCCAAGACTCAAACATCCTGCCTTTCTGTCCACCCCACATGCATATTACTTCTCTGTCTCTATTGACAGCCACTCCATGGGAGAAAAGATCTAGCAATCCAGTAAAGATTACAGCCTAGGAAATCCTATGGGGCAGTTCTACTCTGTCATATAGGAATGCTATGAGTTGGAATCGACTCAACAGCACACAACGATAACAATAATAGTAATTAAAAACAAAGATATCACTTTGATGACTAAAGTGCACTTGGACCAAGCCATGGTCTTTCAGTCGCCTCATATGCATGAGAAACCTGGACAATGAAAAAAGGAAGACAGAAGAAGAATTGATGCATTTGAACTGTGGTGTTGGTGAAGAATAGTGAATATGTCATGAACTGCCAGAAGAACAAACAAATCAGTTTTGGAAGAAATACAACCAGAATGTTCCTTGGAAGTGAGGATGACAAGGCTTTAGATAACTTACTTTGGACACATAATCAGGAAAGATCAATTGTTAGACATCATGGTTGGTAGTTGTTTTTGTTGTTGTTAGGTGCTGTCAGGTTGGTTCTGACCCATAGTGACCCTATGTACAACAGAATGAAACACTGCCCGGCCCTGTGCCATCCTCACAATCGTTGTTATGCTCGAACCCCTTATTGCAGCCACGTGTCAATCCATCTTGTTGAAGGTTTTCCTCTTTTTTGCTGACCCTCTGGTTGATAGAAAGTCTGCAAAAAAATGGAAAACCCTCAGTGAGATGGACTGACACAGATCATCTTCCAAACATTGGGCTTGAACATACCAGCAATCATGAAAATGGCACAGGACTAGGCAACATTTTGTTCTGTTATACATAAGGTCTCTACGAGTTGGAACTGACTCGATGGTAGCTAACAACAATAATAATTGATTTAAAAATGAAAAATATGGAACAAATGCTACACTTTAAAGGATTTTGTGATAGCAGGCATCCATCAGGACTAACCTAGGCAAAGTGGAAGATACATTCTTCCTACATTGCCCCTGTAACCTGATAGAACACTCTGTTTAGTCAATGAGAGCTAAATGAATGGACAATTTCTGCTCCCTTCTCCAAGTACAATGTTCTTATAATCTGATTATGTGCAACCAAGTCGATTTGCAGTATTCACCGGAATTATTGTTAAGAGAAAATAAAGAATATTTGGGGTAGGGCAGAGATTGGTTATAAATTAAAGATTCATAATTTGGAAGTAAATGAAAGAACTCTGTTCCACCAGAGAGAATCCAGATGTTGTGTCTATAATGTAGTCACTTAGACTAGGCATTTGAGAAGTCCTCTGCTTTCTGAACTTTATACTTTGTCTTTTTTTTTTTTTTTTCTGACTAGAAGTTTCTAGAAAGCAAACATCATTTTCTCTATGGTGTTCAATAAGTAAAACTATCTCATTGCTGCAAATATTACTGCAAAATATAAAAGATATTCCTTATTATAGGGTGCATTGAGAGTTCCCCATGGCTGCTCTGTTTGCTTCTAAATGCTTTACTTAGGTTTTTAATGTTTAAACATTTTTTAATAACAATAACAATAAAACATAGTTTACAGTGCATAGAGTGCTTCCAACAGCTATTGTTTTAGTCAGTGCTGGTTTCTTTCATATTGGATATAACATTAAAGAAAAATAAATATTTGGAGGTATGTTAAAACACTTAGAAATACTAAACTTTCTTGATAAAATTTCATCTTTATGTGGCCTTGCTAACTCATTAACCTGTAGATTAACTGAATTATTTAAAGAACGACTATAGAAAATGTTTATTTTGTTAAAATTGTAGATATAATAAGTAATGCTTATAATACATCATAGTAAACCCTTCAGTTTTGCCCATAATTTTTTCCACAGTACTAGTAAAGTCATCAAATAAAAATCTTATATATGAGTATACTTTAGTGATAAATTTGAATTAGAAGGATGACGTAAAATTTGTGACTAAACTACTACGTCCATCTTGGTTTTTTTTTTTTTTTTACAATTACGGGCAAGTTAAAATTTAATGACTGCTAATTTTAAGTAGGTAGAGGCAAAAAAAAAGAAAGTTTATTTTATAGCTACACAGAGCAGCAAAGTAAAAGAAAACTAATGATGTTTCCTGTGTTTCGCTACAGGCAACAGAAGTCTCTCTCATAGGAATGTGTACAGGATAAACTGACATGGAAAAATGGTGAGCTCCTGAGAACACTGAGGGATAAGAATGAGGTGAGTCAAGAACATGCATAAATGTGGAATTAATGATATATTTAATGTACTTCATACATAGAGATTTATTTTTTACTAAGCATAATCTGTGGGATACATAGTTACTATAGGTGAGAATCACTACTGCTGTAATAATGAATCAATCCCAAAATCTTAATAACTCACCATCGCTCTATATGTCTTGTTATGATTTAGCAAGTACTCTGATCAACACAGTCACTCAGGGACTGAGGCTCATGGATATTGTACTATCTCTGTGGAAGGAGAATCATAAATGGATTTTTTTTTTCTTTCATCCAAGAAGTAAAACACAGAGGATGCTGTATTTTTGAGAATCATAGTATCTGATATATATCTCCTGCAGGGATATTGTAAGGACTAAATGAGATGATGATACAGAGATATAGATGATATAAACCAAAACCCATGACCATCGAGTCGATTCTGACTCATGGTGACCCTATAGGACAGAGAAGAACTGCCCCATAGAGTCTTCAAGGAGCGCCTGGTGGATTCGAACTACTGACCTTTTGGTTAGCAGCCGTAGTGCTTAACCACCATGCCACTAAGGTTTTCATAGAGATGATATAGATATAAATACCTATGAATCTGCATAATTGAGCACCATATGCAAAAAAAAATGTTTTTTATAATATGTTAACATATGGATATTATTGATGCCCTATTTCCTCCTGAAGAGTGTTATGTACGACCTTTTCAGAGAAATTTTCTACATCAACTTTCCTGATCCCATGTAAGGAGAAGATCTGTCTAATCACCTCTGTACTACTATCCTTTCCTGTACAACATAAAATCTACATAACATGGATTGCTAATGAGTCTTCTACCAGTCCTGATGACTTGTTTTTCTTCATATAGTCCAGCTTCTCAGATTATTGGCTCAGCATACAGATTGAATTAAGTATGGTGACAGAATACAACCCTGATGCACATATATTGCCGTCAAGTCAATTCAGACTCATAGTGACCCTATAGGACAGAGCAGAGCTGCCCCACGGGGTTTCCAAGGAGTGCCTGTTGGATTTGAACTGCTGACCTTTTGGTTAGCAGCCATAGCTCTTAACCATTATGCCACCAGGGTTTCCATATATATATATATATATATAGCTATTTTGCACATAGAAATGTTGGGATAAATATTTGACATTTATTTATCATAAATCAAACACACTACATCTACAGAGGCAATTCTCAGCCAAATAATTTTACAAGTAATATCAATTTAGTGACTAGAATTGCTCTGGAAGCATGTTCAGGTAGAATGAAGTGATCCAAAAAAAAAAAAAAAACACACACAGAAAACAAAAAAACCTATGCTTTTTTGGAGCCATTCAGAATCAATTATTCCTTCTATATTCTATCCATTCCAATATTTCTTTTCTTAACAGAATCCTTGCTATAGGTATTTAGAAATTCCCCCAATGTATTCCATCTTAAGTATACAATCAAATAAACCAACCTCATTTCTATTTCAAATCCCCTTCTACCTACCTCTACACTGTTCATCTTCTCCACCCCCAAATTTTTCAGAGGAGTTTTACACTCACTTCTCACTTACTTTTCAACCCATTCCAAACTGGCTTCTGCTCCCAGTGCCCCACCCAAACAGCTTTCAATACATTCACAATAACCTCCATATTTTTCAATCCAATGGACATATTTCACTACTTACCTTAACCAGGGCTTTCTTATTGGAAAAGCTTTTTCTCCATTGGCCTCCAGAGTAACATGCCTTCCTAACTTTCCTTCCACTCTGCTACTTCTCTGTCTGTGGTGAGCGTTTAGTAGGTGTTGGCATTATTCAACTCTCAAGGTTAGGACACAATACTTTTTTGTATTATACACATGTCATTCACAACGTCTTCATCTCAAAGCCTCTTCTGAGTCTTTGATCTATATTTTCAAGTATCTTCTGAATTTTAATGACTCAAATGCACATTAAACTCAACATGTCCAACTCACATGTTTTTACCTATTATTCTTCTGTTACTTCTTATCTCAGCCAGTGAGGGGCACTGGTTTCCAATAGCAAACCAGAAATCAGAAAATTTTTGAGACTTCTTTTCACCTTAGTCTGTGTGCCAAATCTATCACCAATTCCTATTGATTTATTTCTGAATAACCTTCAAGTTTGATTTATTATTTCTTTTAGTGTCTGCTCTAACAAATTTATAGGGTACTAAGTCAGGACATGGGAAAGAGTAGTCAGGAAGGCCATGAAAAGTATCTAGGTTAATTATACTTATGGTTCCCAGAGACAGGGAAGTATATCACACCATGACTCAGGGCCACACAGGGGGTTGCACCCAGGGACAAGGTAACAACAAGCTGAAATTGTAGGAGAGGTCTTATGTTTGGAAAGCGGGGTGGGTTTAGCTAGGTTATGTGGGATTCCTGGAGATTGGACATTTTGAACAATTCTGCAGGCTCAGGGGGTGTGAGGCTGTCCCTAATTTTTGGGCACTTTGTCCCACGGGCAATTAGGACAGTGTATAGTGTTCCAGGAGTGTGAGAGCATGATAATGGGTGGTTGCTGAGTGGATTTAACCAGCAGCTTAAGAAGGGAAACAGATCAGACTCCAGTTAGGGCCTCAAAACTGTACCAAAATAACATTTTCAGAAAATTGTATTGCGGTACCAACCCCCCAGTCCAAATTGCTACCTTTCATTGCCTAGAATTCTGCAAAAGAATAATAGCTAGTCTCTCTACATCTATTTTACTTCCTTTCCAACGTGCTCACCATAATGTTGCCCAAGTAGACTTTTCAAAACACAAATCTATTTATGTTACATTCCTGCTTAAAAAGATTCAGTACTCTTTTGGGCAAAACTGAAATCTATAACTTGGCTCTGAAAATAAAGCCTGCCTCCTTTACAGTTTCAACATCTACCACACTCCACCTGGCTTTCTATTCTTTTCCAAATTAGCCTTCTATTTGTGTCTAACAGATGACGCTCCCTCTCTACGTAAGATCTTTGAAGACCTAGGCTATGGATGGTTGTGGTCATAGAGTAACATGAGGAAGAGCATGGCATTAAAGAACAGAAGCATGCGTTTGAATCTTTGATTTATTTACTTGCTTTATGATTTAAATGAAGTTTATGAACATTTTTAAATGGGACCATTAACAATATTTTCTTATGGGCACCATAAGAGTGCTAGTAAATAAGATAGAACAGGATAACTGGCTAAAATCTGACATGTTAGTCATTTGTGCCCTTTGACAAGTAACTTACTATTTTTAGACATTAGCTTCCTCATCAGTAGAATATATCTTACACTGTATGTGTTATATATAGTGCATTAACTAATGCTGATATCAACTGTATTTGTTAATTTAAAAAATACAGGATTAATAATAGGAAATAGTCCTCAATTTTTGTTTTCAGTTTTCTGGCAAACTGTTATTTTGAATAGCACTGATAAAGTGAATGTTGTAAAATTTTAATTTTGTCATCAGTGTTCCACTGACTTTAATGTCCATAGGAATCACATGGGGGTCTTTTAAAAATACAAAGCCTGATTCAGTAGGTGGAGATGATTCCTAAAATTCTGCATCTTGAACAAGCTCCGAGATGATGGTGGGATTCCTGCCTTTAGACAACAATACCATCAGCACAAACTAGTCTATCAATATAAATTTGAGAATTATATGTTTTTAGGTTATATTAAGTATCAACAAAGAAAGAAGTATACATCTTCGTCATTAATAATTGAGGTTAGCCCAAATCCTGGTATTTGAGAAAACTGTGTTAAACCAATTTAAATGGTGCTGTCTAATACAAATCATATCAGCAATGAGGACATGTTATATACATTGTAGGTAAAAAAAAAAAAAAATCTAGTAAATATTGAAAACATGAATTCAATGAGTAAATGGTTGATTGCAGAAATAATTGAAATAGGCTTTAAGGTAAAGAAAAGAAGATTTGGATTGGAATTTAAAGAATGGATAGATAATAGATTGTTGGCACAAAGAGGAAGAAGCTTTCAGGATAGAAATGTGGCAGTGAGCAAAGTATACACAGAGAGACTAAGAGGAGCTAAATAGGAATTACAGTGTTTTGACAGACTGGTGTGTCTTGGTGGATTACAGGCATTTTGTTACTACTACGATTTTGAGTACTCACTGTCTTTTATAAGTCAGAGAATGCTTAATATTTAACATTATTGTTATAGTAGCATTACTAAGTTACACCTTAATACTCTCCATTGTATTCCAGAAAGGAAAAAAAAAAAATGTGGACAGCTAACATTTTAGGGTGGACACTTGGGGCATGTCTCATAGGTGGATGTTATCTTTTATGTTTGCTGCAGTGGTATAAAAGCTGAGAATCTCTGTGCCAGAGACTAGTTTCTGACACATAGTACGCTAAAGAAAATACTTGCTCCGTGACTGCAAGTATGCCTGGCCAACACGTAAGGTGGGTCCTGATTATGGAACTTGTTCATGCTTCAAATTTAGATTATTAGTGGTAACACCTCTTGTTAGATGAATAGACATTGATATAGTTGCATTTTTTTCAAAGGGAATAGGAAAACAAACATGAACATTTATTCAAAATTTAGTCTAATTACCATCCACATTTAATGATCAGAAGTAAGAGACCTCATGCTTCCTAATTTCAAAACATACTGTATAGCCACAGAGATCAGAACAGCCTGGTGCTGGTTCAATGGCAGACACATAAACCAATGGAATAGAATCGAAAACCCAGAAATAAATCCATCCATCTATGGGCAGCTGATTTTTGACAAGAGGTCAAAGTCCATTCAGTGGGGGAAAAAGCAACCTCTCTAACAAGTGATGCCAACAAAACTGGATATTTATTTGTGGAAAAATGAAACAGAATCCTTACCTAGAATCCATATGCAAAGTGGATCAAAGACCTAAATGTTAAAGCCAAAACTATAAAGTTCCTGGAAGACAACATAGGAACAAAACTATGAGAACTATTTTTTTTTTTCAGTAACAGACTACTAAACACAACTACAAACACACAAGGAACAGAAGACAAGTTAGATAACTGGCATCTCCTAAAAATTAAGTACATATGCTCATCAAAAAACTTTATCAAAAGAGTAAAATGAGAACCTGCAGATTGGGAAAATATCTTTGGGAATGATATATCTGATAAGGGACTAATCTCTAAAATATATAGAAAACTTTAACAACTCAACAACAAAAAGACAACCCAATTAAAAAATGAGTAAAGGACATGAACAAACACTTCACCAAAGAGGACATTTAATTGGCCAATAGCACATGACAAGGTGCTCACAATCATTAGTCGTCAGAGATATGCAAATCAAAACAACAATGAGATACCATCTTACCCCCATAAAAATGGCACTGATCGGAAAAACAGAAAACAACACATGCAGGTGAGGTTATGGGGAGATTGGAATCCGGCCCTGCTGCTGGTGGGATTATAAATTGGCTCAACCACTATGAAAAACAGTATGGCACTCCCTCAAAAAGTAGATATAAAAATACCCCATGATCCAGCAATCCCACTCTTAGATATATACCCTAGAGAATTGAAACTACTGACATGAACAGATGCGTGCACACTTGTGTTCAATGTAGCATTATTCACAATAGCAAAAAGATGGAAACAACCTAACTGCCCATCAACAGATGAATGGATAAGCTAACTGTGGTACATGCAAACAATGGAATACTATGCAGGCATAAAGAATTAGGATGAATTCTCAAAAATAACATGGATGTATCTGGAGGTCATTATGCTGAATGAAATAAATCAATCACAAAAGAACAAATACTGCATGATATCACTATCATAAAAGCACAAAAATAGGTATACACATTCAGTGGTGGTTACAAGGGATGGGAGAGAGAGGGAGGGGGAATCACTTTCTGGATAGTAGACACTTGTTAGTTTTGGTGATGGGTAAGACAATACTGAATAAGGGTAAAATCAGCACAGCTTGACCCAGGTAAAAGATAACAGTAAGAAGAACCCAAGAATAAGGGATGGTTTTGGCAAAATCTAATTTTTTTTAATAACATATAAACATAACACATGTTCAACAACAGTAGTAACAACCAAAAACTATGTGTGTAATTACATAGGTAGATATGTATGCTTATATATATATATATATACAGGTAAGCATACAGGAATAAATGAGTGTACATATATATGTGTTTCTACAGGCAAATATATATACATGTTTGTGTATGCTTCATGTATATTCATATATAAAATAAAGCACATAGAGGGAACAGTTATGGATACTTCCTAGACATAAACAAATACCTAGCAGGATTGGTTTACTGGGTTTTAGGGCTTAGGACCACAGTCTCGAGTGGGGGGTTGGGGAACTTGGTCAATTGGCTCATAAAGGTAATGTTCTCCATTCTAGTTTGGTGAGTAGTGCCTGGGGTTTTAACAGCTTGTGAGCAGCCGTCTAAGGTACAACTATTGGTCTCTACGCCTCTGGAGCAAAAGAGAAAGAAGGAAACCAAAGACTCAAAGAAGAAAGTCTACAGGACTAACTGTCTACAAGAACCACAACCTCACCTACCTTGAGACCAGAACTAGATGGTGCCCGGCTACAACTACCGACTGCTCTGACCAGGGGCACAGTAGATGGTCCCAGGTAGAACGGAAAAAATTGTAGAATGAAACTCAAATTCCTAAAAAAGGCCAGACCGAGTAGACTGGTAGAGACTAAAGGAACCCCCAAGACTGTCACCCTAGGATACCCTTTAAACTTGGAATTCAAACTACTCCCTGAGGTCTCCTATCAGGCAAAAGACAGAGTGGCTCATAATATCACCCATGATTACTGTGCTCATCTAAACAGTCATCTATGTGAGACCTAACGGTCAACATTTACCCTAAAGCAAAGATGAGAAGGTAAGAGAGGACAAGGAAGCTAGATTAAAGGAAACAGAACAATCAGAATGGAAGTAATAAGAATGCTGACACATTGTGAAAAGTGTAACCAATGTCACTGAATAATGTGTATAGAAATTGTTAAATGAGAACCTAACTTGCTACATAAATTTTCTCCAAAGTCACAGTAATTTTTTTTTTTTTAATAATCAAAGACTGGGACAACTAAACAGACAAAATTAATATTTTAGGAGGATAATCCTTGTTTGTAGCTCCTTTGTGTCTGACATAAGTGAGGCATTTTAACAATAACTTCTTAAGTGTTGAAGGGCATGAATCATCTGAAAGACAAGATTGTGCAGAAGTTTGTTTAAGGAAATGCTACTATTTCAGAGGGTTCCAGCATCCATGAGGAAGATCTCTCATTCAATTAAGCATAGCCCAATTTATTAATAAATTATCCTGGTTTGAAATACAGGATTATATTCTACCATGCTTCCATGCAACCGTTGTCCCAAGTACCAAGATGATGCTGTTTAAATTAAATTAGTATTCCAATATTGAAAACTTTGAGTTCCTATGTTACTCTTAAGCAATGTAATCATATACATCTACCTCGATATTTATTATTAATAGAAAGATAATAAAATGGATGATTAAGCATTTGCTAGTTACTCCTCTAATCACTAGACCAGCCTCCTAAGGAGACCAGGTTCAATAACATGTCACCAAAATGATAAAATCTTAATGAGCCATTAACCAGCTGTGGAATTGTGAGGCACAGAGATGAGTTATTTTGTTGATCATAAAAGAGGAATTTAAAGCTAAGAAAAAGATGTAATAATTTGTGTGGCATTTATTAGTACAAATGAATATATATATATATCCTAATTTGGATTTTTTTTTTATTTTCTCACTTTTGGATACTCTGAAATGCAAGTAAATTAATTTGTCCTTTATCTTAGATAAGGAGTGATTTAGAAAAAACGTTTCCAACCCCCCTGGTACCTTTGGACCTGCATATATGTTTATCTTAATTAATTCAAAAGCCATCCTGTTTAATAATACCCTAGATTCAAAGTCCCTTTGTAGTTTCTTGTCTTTTTGCTAATGCAGATGACAATCCCAGGTAAAAGCCACTTCCCTATTTTTTGTCTCATCTAAATCATGTTGGTTGGAAATATATTTACGTATTTATCAAGATCGTTGATTTAGTTTAGACACTGCTGTAGCCTCTACAACTCAAGCAGAACTTTAATTACTGAAAGATTAATTCTCAGGTGGCATGAGGGACTGAAAATTCCTTGTGTCACATAGCTAAGTAGTAGAGCCCTAGGAGATTCCCTGAGATATGAGTACTTTTTCAGCTAGCCAGCCAGAGCTGTAATGAGGTTTATAAGCCTAGTCTTACAGAACATCTGAAGGTTTTAATGGATTCTGATTAGAGGAGGGGAAAGAGAATCACACTCAGGCCATTTGAGAAATAGTTTAAGGGACCAGGGAGGAATACCATAGAGAAGGTTTGAGGAGGGGCATGATGGCAGATTTTAAATATGTCATCCAAGAGATCTCACTCTTGGACCAGTGAAAGTCATTGGTGAGGATCACCATTCAGCTCAACAGAGGAAGAATTGTCTAAGAAATGGAGCCCTCAGAAATGAATGGGCTCCTTGAATTGGTGAATGGATAAACCAACTGTGGTATGCTTGTACAATGGAGTATTATTCAGCAATGAAAAGAAATGACCTATCAAGCTATGAAAAGACTTGGAGGAATCTTAAATGAATATTGCTAAGCAAAAGAAGCCAGCCTGAAAATACTGCATACCATATGATTCCCACTATATGGACTTTTGGAAAGCAAAATTATAGAGACAGTAAAAATGTCAGTGGTTGCTGGAATCCTGGGGAAGGAAGGAAGGGATGAACTGGTGGAAGAGAGAGCACCTTCACAGCGGTGAAACTATTCTATATGTTCTGTATGATACTGTATATGTGATATTATGCGTTTGCCAAACCCATAGAATTGCACAACATGGAAAGAGAGCCCTAATGCAAACTATGGACTGCACTTAACAATAACGTGTCAGTACTGGTTCATCAGTTGTAACAAATGTACCACACTAATGCAAGATGGTAACAGACGGGGAAACTGTGTGCAGGGGGAGAGGGTATATATGGGAACTTTCCGGGCAGTCTTTCCGTAAACCTAAAACCATTCTAAAACATAAAGTGTTATTTAAAAAAAAAAAAAAGTCTACTATGAGAGATAGTGTGCTTCCCATCACAAGAAATCAATTTTTTTTATAACCTGACTGATTACTTAGAGATGTAATAAGCAAGCAAGATTTCTTCTTTTGTTATATTAATTATCTTGTGTTCTTTATGAAAATTTATAATAATTAAATTGTCTAATGCATGTAAATCACACAGAACAGCCTCTGTATATAGTAATGCTTAACTACTGCTAGGTATCATGTTTATTATTACTAATATTATTATTACTCTGTGTTCTCCATCCTAAGATGTACTACTTTTTTTGAATTGCAACCTCTGTTAAATTGAATCTGGCTTCAAACAGCAGTATGTATTTTCTCTCTTGATAATACATAAAATGCTGTGTCTTATAATCAATAGAATCTTAGATAAAATAAGGTATTAGTTTCATTAGTTATAATACTTGCAATTTTCAGCTTTCCCTTCTAGATATAACTGCCTGCTAACAGCCTCCTGTCTAGGGATTCTGCCGTAGACTGGTATTTGTGCAGATATAGACCTGGTTTCTTTTGGCTGTCCATGGTATATTCAATATTCTTCTCCAACACAAAATTCAAAAGCGTCAATTCTTCTTTGGTCTTCCTTACTCATTGTCCAGCTTTCACATGCATATGATGTGATTGAAAATACCATGGCTTGGGTCAGGCGCACCTTAGTCTTCAGGTTGACACCTTTGCTCTTCAACACTTTGAAGAGGTCCTTTGCAGCAGATTTACCCAACGCAATGCGTCTTTTGATTTGTTGACTGCTGCTTCCATGGCTGTTGATTGTGGATCCAAGTAACATGAAATCCTTGACAACTTCAATCTTTTCTCCTTTTATCATGATGTTGCTCATTGGCCCAGTTGTGAGGATTTTTGTTTTCTTTACGTTGAGGTGCAGTCCATACTGAAGGTTGTGGTCTTTGATCTTCATTAGTAAGTGCTTCAAGTCCTCTTCACTTTCAGCAAGGAAGGTTGTGTCATCTGCATAACGCAGGTTGTTAATGAGTCTTCCTCCAATCCTGTTGCCCCGTTCTTCCTCATATAGTCCAGCTTCTCAGATTATTTGTTCAGCATACAGATTAAACAGGTATGGTGAAAGAATACAACCCTAACGCACACCTTTCCTGACTTTAAACCAATCAGTATGCCCTTGTTCTGCCCCAACAACTGCCTCTTGATCTATGTAAAGGTTCCTCATGAGCACAATTAAGCATTCTGAAACTCCCATTCTTTGCACTGTTATCCATAGTTTGTTATGATCCACACAGTCGAATGCCTTTGCATAGTCAGTAAAACACAGGTAACATCCTTCTGGCATTCTCTGTTTTCAGCTAGGATACATCTGACATCAGCAATGATATTCCTGGTTCCACGTCCTCTTCTGAAACTGGTCTGAATTTCTGGAAGTTCCAAAAGAATGAACAAATCTGTCTTGGAAAAAGTGCGTCCAGAATGCTCCTTAGAGGCAAGGATGGCGAAACTGCGTCTTACATACTTTGGACATGTTGTCAGGAGGGGTGAGTCCCTGGAGAAGGACATCATGCTTGGCAGGGTACAGGGTCAGTGGAAAAGAGGAAGGCCCTCAACGAGGTGAATTGACACAGTGGCTGCAACAATGAGCTCAAGCATAACAACGATTGTAAGGATGGCGCAGGACCGGGGCAGTGTTTTGTTCTGTTGTGCATATGGTCACTATGAGTCGGAACCAACTCGACAGCACCTAACAACAACAACAACAACAAAAGACCTGGTTTATTTTGGAGGTAACACATGACCAAGGGGCCAGTCACTCCAGAACCTGGCCAGTTACCATGAAATGGTCAGGAGGAAAAAGTTCTGCTTAATGTTAACTATCTTCATACACTTGACTGGCTCCCTCCACAATTTGTATTACAGAATATATACAAAGGTTGCCCAGAGGGAGTAGAAGAGGAGTGTAGCAAATACATGGAGAGGAACATGGATGCTATAAAAAAGAAAGATTTTGAAAACAATTTATCCCTACAGATGGATTCTTTCCTACTCTAAGGACCAATAAGCCTGTATTGTTTAAAACACGTTTAACATCTGTCTAGTTAGAGTGAAATATATCAATCTTCATTCATAAATACGCTGAGGGGGAAAAGCACTGACGAAGGATCAGAGATTTCGCAATACTAAAAAGACTTGTGAGAATATCCTGAAAGTAAGTCTCTTTTATAGGTTGGTGAGTTTCATGTTGGTGAGAAAGGTTTCAAGCTAAATATCTATTCTTAGTTGACCCTTTGATTAACTGAAAGTACAATTGGTATTTGAAACATTATCACTTGTCCCAAGATTCTGTGTTGGCTGAATCACTCATACAGAATGATTGTAAAATATTTTTCCTATTGATGGAAGGAAGCTTTAGAAGCATTAGACCATGCCATGTCTCTGTAGAAGACTGCTATATGCATGTATCCATTCTCTACTTCTTTTACTATTAGAACCCTTGACAGCAGTAGACTACTGTCTTCGTCATCTAGTGCTGCTATAACAGAAACACCACAAGTGGATGACTTTAACAAAGAGAAGTTTATTTTCTCACAGTAAAGTACGCTAAAAGCCCAAATTCAGTGTGTCAGTTCCAGGGGAAGGCTATCCCTCTCTGCTGGCCTTTTCATCAATCTTCCCTGCAGACTAGGAACTTCTTTGTGAAGGGACCCCAGGTCCAAAGGACATGCTCTGCTGCCAGCACTGCTTTCTAGGTGGTATGAGCCCCCCCTGATTCTCTGCTCCCTTCTCTCTTTTATATCTCAAAAGACTGCCTCAAGATACAATCCAATATCCGATCTTATAGATTGAGTCCTGCCTCACTAACACAACTGCCGCCCATCCTCCCTCATTCACATCATAGAGGTAGAATTTGCAACATATAGGAAAATCACACAATACAGGAAATCATGGTCCAGGCGAATTGATACACATATTTTTAGGGGGACACAATTGAATCCATGACAGCCACACCTCAGGGAAACTCCCTTTACATTGGATCAGGGATATGACCTGTGTAAGGGTGTTACAGTTCCACCCTAATCCTCTTAACATAAAATTGCAATCACAAAAAGGAGGACAACCACACAATACTGGGAATCATGGCCTAGCTAAATTGATAAACAAATTTTGGGGGGGACATAATTCAATCCATGATAACCACATAGTCATGCAATCAGAAATTACATTTCCCAGCCTCCTTCCAGTTTGGAGTGACCGTGTTATTAACTTTTGACCAATGTAATGTGAACAGAAATGCTGTGTGTAACTCCCGAGTCACACGTGTATGTAAGGAAGGTGGCTGATCTGGTTTCTGTCCACTAGAGAATTGTTGGACAGGAACGAAAGCCAGCATAGACTGTGTAGAATAAAAGTCTAGAAAATGTAGAACATTAAGATAAAACTAAGTAGTCCTTAGATGATGTCATGGAACAGTTTCCTTTCTGACAGTAGCCTCCATCTTTGCTCCTGACATGTTTCCCTTTACTTGCTCTCTGAACATACCTGGCCATTTTCTCACATTCATGTTATTTGCTCATGCTTTCTGTCAATCTAGTTATTTGAAAGAGAAACACTTCTCTCTGGTCTGACCACAGAATTCCTTGTCTCATATTTCTTAAGAAGCTTGGCCTACACCATAGTTAATACACTCTTTAATGTATTTTAAATGAGGCTGGAATGATTATTTTTTCTTTAATTATCTGATTGGTTCTTGTAGAATTCCCTCAAAATAAATGGGAATCTTGTCAAGGCCTTTTGTTTGCAAATAAGATTTATACAGAAAACAACAAACAAACTAATAAACCTCTCAATATCAAGGTTCTAAATCTGTTCATGTGGACTGAAATAGCCTAAAAAGTTCACAGTTATGAAATTAAACTTGGCTCGTAGTTGAAATATGTATATAAATATATATAACCAAAAATCCACTGCCGTCAAGTCGATTCCGACTCATAGTGACCCTATAGGACAGAGTAGAACTGCCCCACAGAGTTTCCAAGGAGTGCCTGGCAGATTCGAACTGCCGACCTTTTGGTTAGCAGCCATAGCACTTAACCTCTACGCCACCAGGGTTTTCATATATATATACATATATATGAGGAGATTTCAGTTGAGTACTACCTGCTTTCGCCATTGATGTCTCTAGAAAGGTCAGCTATGGAGGTGAGGCATGAAATCTACCCCAAATAGATCAAGGAGGCCATGAAAAGAGAAGATTCTCATTAAAGAGGTTATTGTATACATGGGAAAATTACAGGAGAATATATATATGTATATATATATAATTTTAGATTTGGAATCAATTCACTCATATATGGAAATTTAGATTTGGAACCAATTTTACTAGCAGGACCTTATTTCAAGAGAGAGACATAGTGGAATTTCAAAATAGTTTAATATTCAAAAGAGAATTCTAGATAGAATTTTTAATAAATAAACCATGTCCTGCTCTCCTGAATTATCCTCCTTGTCGCAGTGGAAAATTTAAGAAGGCGTAAGTAGCTTTCATGTTGTAGAAAGAATATGTGTCTATTTCAGGAAGAACGGAAAAGAAAATCTTAAAAAATCCTAGTAGTTGTGTCTACAGACTCAGTGCAAAATGCAGAAGAGCAATTACTTCATCCCTTCATTGACTGAGCTGGAAGCAATCTCAGCTCTACTCCCTTGATTCACAAATGACAAATTAGAGGCCAAAAGAGTTAGGCAGTGTAATAAGGGCAATGACGGTCACAAAGGTAATTAGGGGCCAAGTCAAGGCTAGAATGCTGGTTTCCTGTTTTCTACTCCAGGCCTCTTCCCACTAAACCTTGTCATCTTCAGGGCTCTATTTTAAAATAATCTGGTTAACTCTATAGACACAGAAATAGGCAAGTCTCTCCAGGTAGCTCAATCAAGTGAAAAATTCCTGAGAGTTCATTCACGTAAAGCACATCTGGCTGGAACACCACTCCCCTGCTAAAACCCTGCACGTGTTATATCAAAGAAATTGAAGTCTGAACATGTTTAGCAGGGGCTGCAAACTCTAACAGTGTGGGCAGTGGGATGCAGGCCACATTTTGCACTGCTGGAAAGAGAGGGGAGGATTTAAGCCCCAAATGGGGCTTAAATGAAGAATAAATCTGTTAGCAGAGCAATTACTCATGTCCTCAGCAAACTGCCTCTTTCAAGGATTAGCAGATAAATCTAGGCATAGGCATTAGTGTTTTCTTGGCACATCTTCCGCCTTCTGCACATCAATAACAATGTATTTACCCAATTATCAGATAATCCCACTTAAATTGATCAATTGATAGCTCCCCAGTCCTTTCAAAGTACTGCTTTGTTTTCTTTGGCCTCAAACACCTACAAATATTTCTAGAGGTCAGAGAAGTACAAATTACAAATTTATTATTCTTGGAGTTGTAGGATGACCTTTAACCCAGTGTTTCAGAGCCCTGCATGGTGCTTTGGAAAAGTGATTTCTATTAAAGTAAATAGGAGTCCTAGGGCATAAGGCTGAAAGGAGATTTGAGGCTTAACCCCTTCATGTACTTACTCTGCATGGAGGAAGGAGTATTGGCAATCATGTATGGCACTTGTCATTTCCCCATCACTTCTCAGAAATGGCTGGGTTATTTTCTTTCTCCTTTGTTTTATTACTTTTCCTTTGCTTTTGCGGCTAAACAAAATCCTGCACAAAGTGTTACAATGTGGTATCTCCTATGGAGAAAATTATTTTTCCTTTTCATTACATCAGTCATATGGAATGTTTGGTGGGTTTCTTTTAAAGAGGGATATTAAAAAAATTTTTTTTTTTTATTACAGATAATCAACTTATCTTTTGACATCCTTTGGAATAACAGATAAGAACAAATTAGAGTCTAATTTCCTTCTTAGTTTTAGGTAAGGTTAACCGATTTAGCGAACAAAAATATAGGGCATACAGCTAAATTTGAGTTTCAGGTAAATAATAGATATTGTTTGTGTATGTCCTGAATATTTCCTGAAAAATAATTATACTGAAATATATATCTATTCTTCATCTGAAATTCAAATTTAACTGGACATCTTGTGGTCTTGTACTTTATCTGGCAATAAAATGAAGATACTAATATTTCAGCTATTAATGGTATCAAAAACAAAAACCAAACCTGTTGCCATTGAGTTGATTCAGACTGATAGCTACCCTACAGGACAGAGTAGAACTGCCCCGTAGGCTTTGCAAGGAATGACTGGAGGATTCAAACTACCAACCTTTTAGTTACCAGCCAAGCTCTTAGCCACTGTGCCACCAGGGCTGCACTAATGGTGTGGTGGTTGCTAAATAGCAGAGAGAGGAAGCAGCTGAAACCAACACAATTTAGGATGCACTCTGCCATATATCAGTTTCACTAAGATTCAACACAGCAAAAGGATTCAGCAAGGCTCTTCATCAACATCACCTTTATAAATTATACCCTACTTTCATTTTCAACTGAATCTCTCCTTGTCTCTGGCATTACCTTTCTCCCAGACAAGTTCCCTTTCCTGCCGCGAAAAGTACCTGGCTATTCCCCCACATTCATGCCATTTGACCACACTGTTCCCCCATTTGATATCACACTGTTTCCCCATTTGATATTACACTGTTTCCTATCTGTACTTCCCAAACAATTTTATCCCAATTACAATTTAAATTCTATTTCTTCTGTGAAACTTCCAGTGCTACACAATGTCCTCCCCTCTCTATCTTGAAAAACTAGATAACACTTTTACATCCTTTATTGGGCACTAACATTGCAGTGTGCATATTTTGTGTTGTTAATTCTCTCTCTCTCTTTCTCCCTCTCTTATTGGCAACCTCTCATTTTCTCTCTGTTACACACACACACACACCTTTATTCCTTAATTAAAGTGTAATCTTTTCAATGGAATGAATAGGGCTTTATTTGGTTGTGTTTATCTTCCCATGATAATAAATATGCCTAGTATATTTCTTATCTGGGATAGTGGGTTCAATATTCAGCCACTCTCCTAACTTGGAATCATTCTCTGTCTTTTTGGATTGCCTCAAACCATCATCAATGAATGAATATTCATTCAATAATATTTATTGGGCACCTACTATGTGCTATGTGCCAGGTATTTTCTCAACTTTCAGGTCACTAAAGTGTGATCTCCACAGGGGAAGGGATTGTGTCTGTCTTATTTACCCATCTCCAGAAACTAGAAAATGCCCGGCACAAAGTAGGTGCTCAATGAATATCAGTTGAATGAATTAAATAGGACATACTCATATTCTCTCCAGTGTATATGAAGTCTAGCCTCATTTTCTTACTTCCAGTGGCACTACCCTAAATGAAAACCCACCGCTTTCTTTTAAACAATTGCATTGGTGTTTCCAACGGCTACATTGCCTTTAAGCTTTAGCTTACCATCTATTATACAGGTTTCTAATAGGATTATAGGCCAAAATCAGATTATTGCCTTGACTTCTCAATTTGTATTTCATGATGAGCTGTTATATAAAAGACAAGGTTCATACTCTAAGAATGGCATGCACAACCTTTTACAATCTGGACCCAACTTGTTGTTGTTAGGTGCTGTCGAGTCAGTTCCGACTAATAGCGAACCTATGTATAACAGAACAAAACCCTGCCTGGTCCTGTGCCATCCTTACAATTGTTGCTGTGTTTGAATACCTTGTTGCAGCCACTGTGTCGATCCATCACACTGAGGGTCTTCATCTTTTTTGCTGACCCTCTACTCTACCAAGTATGATGTCCTTCTCTAGGGACTGGTCCCTCCTGATAACATGTCCAAAGTATGTGAGACAAAGTGTCACCATTCTTGCTCCTGAGGAGCATTCTAAGGAACAAACTTAAATTTCCAAATTTAGCTGCTTCTTCTCTATCTCACACTCCTATGCGTTGACCAGATCGATCTAATTCCCCTTTGATGGAGCTGTAAACAGCTAGATTTGTATGGGGTCAGGAATTTAGTAAAGGTAGAAGTGTGGGTCACTGAAAACTCTCATCATTTTAAAAATCACTAGCTCTTTTGTATATAATGCTTTGCACATGCTGTTGCCATCTGAAAGGCTGCTTGCCTATCTTTGCCTGGAAAAACCTTAGACTTCTGTTCCAATTCTCACAAATAATTTTCTGTTATGTCCATCTACTTTCCCTACTTTAAAAAGAAGAAACTCACTTTTGTGTACTCCTATAATACTTTGTTTTGTCAATATTTCTGCCAGAGGGAGTGTGCTAAGCTATAACTCCTCTCTTCACATATTAACTCTCTCGACTAGTCTGATAGCTCCCTGAAGGCAGAGACTCTGTCTTGTCCAGCTCCGCATATATCATTTCCCATAACATGCGTTAAATAAAATGTGAGTTATATTGATAAGAAGTTATGGGATTGAATTTTTTCCATCAAAAAGATATGTTGAAGTCCTAACTCCTGTACCTGTGAATGTGACCATGTTTGTGAATAGGTTCTTCCTTTGAACGCATTATCAGTTAATGAGGTAATTACCAGAGTAGGGTGAGTCCTAATCCATTAAGTGGTGTCTTATAAAAGAGGAGGACAAACACAGCAACGGAGTCACAAAGATGAGGAAGATGCCATGTGAAGATGTCTCTACAAGCCAAGGAATACCATTTACAAACACCTGGGACTACCAGACAATAACAGTGACAAGGAGGGATCTTCCTCTAGAGCAGGAAGAGAAACTATGGCCCTACCAACACCCCAAAGTTAGACCCTTATGAAAAACATGGGCCAATAATTTCTGTTCTTTTGTTTCGCCTTCTTTACAGTATTTTATCCTGGCAGCACCAGGAAACAGGCAAAAGGCATTTGTGTGGGTCTTTCTCTTTCCTTTTTGACAGTACAGAACAGCTTTTTATTTATTTATTTTACGATTTTCTTTTTTCACTTTTTTTTTTAATTGTATTTTGGATTAAGGGTTACAGAACAAACTAGTTTCTCATTAAACAGTTCGTACACATATTGTTTTATAACATTGGTTAACAACTCGCACGACATGTCAGCACTCTCTCTTCTCAACCTTGGACTCCCTGTTACTTACCAGGTTTCCTATCCTCTCCTGCCTTCTAGTCCTTGCCTCTGGGCTGGTGTGCCCTTTAGTCTCATTTTGTTTTATGGGCCTGTTTAATCTTTGAAGGAAGGGTGAACCCTAGGAGTGACTTCATTACTGAGCTAAAAGGGTGTCTGGGGGCCATAGCCTCAGGGTTTCTCCAGGCTCTGTCAGAGCAGTAAATCTGGTCTTTTTTTTGTAAGCTAGAATTTTGTTCTACATTTTTCTCTAGCTCTGTCCTGGACACTCTATTTTAATCCCTGTCAGAGCAGTCAGTGGTGGTAGCCGGGCACCATCCAGCTATGCTGGACTCAGTCTGGTGGAAGTTGTGGGAGATGTGGTCCATTGGTCCTTTGTACTAATCTTTCCCTTGTATCTTTAGTTTTCTTCATTCTCCCTTGCTCCCAAAGGGGTGAGACCAATGGAGTATATTAGATGGCCACTCACAGGGTTTCAAGATCCCATACACAACTCACCAAAGTAGAATGTAGAACATTTTCTTTATAAACTGTGTTATGCCAACTGAGCTATATATTCCCTGACACCATGGTCCCCACAGCCCTCAGCCCAGCAATTTGGTCCCTCAGGGGGTATGGATGTGTCTATGGAGCTTCCATGACCTTGCATTGTACAAGTTGTTCTGGCTTCCCCAGTACTGTGTACTGCCTGTCTCTGATGTACAGTAAGTTCCCTATTATAGAAGAATGCTTTCCCACATTCCTTACATTCATAGGGTTTCTCTCCAGTGTGGTATCTCTCATGTTTAATGAGGAATGAGTGATAGGTAAAGGATTTTCCACATTCACTGCATACAAAAGGCTTCTCAGCATTATGAATTTTTATGTGATGATTGAGGAATGAATGATCTCTGTAGGCTTTCTCACCTTTATTACATTTATAGGGCTTCTCTCCACTATGAATTCTCTTATGCACAGTGAGTTTTACCTTCTGGAGAAAACCTTTCCCACACTTGTTACATTTGTAGCATTTCTCACCTGTATGAGTTCTAGCATGTAGAAATAGATATGAACTGGTAATGAATCTTTTCCCACATTTATCATATTCACAGGGTTTCTCACCTGTATGAGTTCTCACATGTTGCACAAAGACTGAGATTGAAGTGAAAGCTTTGCCATATTCATTACATTTGTAAGGCTTTTCTCCTGTATGGATTCTCTGATGGACAATGAGGTATGATTTCTCAGAGTAGGATTTCCCACAATCCAAGCATTCATAGGGTTTCTGTCCCATATGAAATTTACAATGTCTAATTCAGAAACCCTGGTGGCATATTGGTTAAGTGCTACGGCTGCTAACCAAAGGGTTGGCAGTTTGAATCTGCCAGGCAGTCCTTGGAAACTCTGTGGGGTGGTTCTACTCTGACCTATAGGGTCGCTATGAGTCAGAATCAACTCGACAGCACTGGGTTTGGTTTTTGGTTTTGGAATGAGGGAGGACCGATAGCTGAAGTTTTTTCCACACTGGTTACACTCATAACGTTTTTCTCCAGTATGAGCTCTCTTGTGTGCAATAAGGTATGTACTCTGAGAAAAGGTTTTCCCACACTCATAAGAATTCTCTTCTGTATGAGTTTTATGATGTCTAATGAGATATGACTTCTAGCTGAATGTTCTTCCACATTGACTGCAGTCATAGAACTTATCACTACTGTAAGCTTCCTCTTCTTGAGTAAGGAATGAGTTAGCATGAAAATTTTCCTCATATCCATTACTTTCAGAGGGTTTGTTGTCACTCCAAATTCCATGAAGCAGTGATGTGTGATTTCTGTCTGAAGGCTTTCACGCAGTGATTACATTCACAGGTTTTTACTCTGGTATTGAATGTAATATGGCAGAATAACTTTGCACTTCCATCACAGCTGAATGATTTCTCTCTTGCACAGTGTCTCTCGTGAACAACTAAGTCGGAATTATCTTTCAAATTTTTTCCAAGTGAGTCACAGTTATGAGGTTTATTGCTTGAAGAAGTAAACTCAGAGCTTAAACCAAATTGTTTTCCAATACATTTCTTGTGTATTACCTCAGTCTGTGTTTTCCTATACGTGGATGCCAGTTGTGTAGAAAAACTCACCCTGTTTTCCAATTGCCAATCTATCAGGTCATCACCTTTCCAGAATTTTTCTGGACAGCCCCTCTTTGGTAGTGCTCCCTAGTCCCTCTAGGGCTCCCCACTTTGTTCCAACTTAAAGATCACATCTGGCTTGGTGCACTGACACCCTGGGACTTGGTCTTTTCAAGGTCTTCTCAGGAAATGGCAAAATCTGAAGAAAGTGGAGCTGGCTTATCCAACATTTGAGTAAAACTCTCCATCGCTTCACAGCTGCTCAAACTCTCTGGAGGTGGAGACATATCACAGAAATCTTCCTTGGCTTCGACACCAAGGTCCCAGTTGGATTCAGTGCCAAAGGCCCTGAAATACTTCCTGGGGCGCCAGGCTGTGCCCTCAGGGTAGAGAGGTCAGCTCTCCATCCAGCCAACTCCTCCTGGCCTCACAGGAGTCATGGCTTTTCCTGTGGGCCAGAGGGCAGGCACCCTGAGCAGCGCGGCCCTCCGACGGCAACCAAGAGGCGACCACGAGGTCCGGGGCTTGGCCTGACACCCTGTCCCACAGGCTAGCTTTGGAAACACCAGGCAAACGGGTCAGCGCTGCCAATGAAGGGGGTCGTCCGGGAAGTCCATGGCCCCCTTCCACCGGATCCCACTGCACTCCACAGCTGAGCCTTTCTGCCCCTTTTCCATTCATTTTGAGTTAGTTTTTGCATTTGGTGTAAGGTATGGGCCCTGTTTCATTTTTTTTTTTGCAGATGAACATGCAGTTTTGCCAGCACCATGTATTAAAAAGACTGTTTTTTCCCCATTTGGTGGACTTTGGGCCCTAGTGGAAGATCAGGTGACTGTAGGTGGATAAATTTACACCTGGGTTCTCAATGTATCTGTCATTATACCAGTACCAGGCTGTTTTGACTACTGTAGCTGTGTAGTAGGTTCTGAGGTCAGGTAGTGCGAGTCCTCCTACTTTATTCTTTTTTTCAATTGTGTTTTACTTACCTGGGCCTTCCTCCATTTCCATATAAAGTTGATGATTGGTTTTACTATCTCTTTAAAGAATTCCGTTGAGTATTTGAATCAGGATTGCATTGTATTTGTAAATTGTTTGGGATAGAATTGTCATTTTCACAATGTTGAGTCTACCTATCTGTGTGCATGGTATGTTTTTCCACTTATGTAGATCTCTTCTGGTTTCTTGCAGTAGGGTTTTCCAGTTTTCATTGTATAGGTCTTTTACATCCCTGGTTAGTTTTGTTCCCAAGTATTTTATATTTTGGGTGCTACTATAAATTATATCGTTTTCCTGATTTCCTTTTCATAGTTCTCTTTATTGGTGTATGGGAATCCAACTTATTCTTGTAGGTTTATCTTGTACCCTGCTAATTTGCTGAATCTATTTTTTTTTTTTTGTTAGTACCAGTAGTTTTCTTCTGGGATCTTTTGGATTTTCTACATATATAGTATCATCTGCAAATAGGGACGGTTTTACTACTTCATTACCAATTTGGGTGCCCTTTATTTCTATTTCTATTTCTTACCTTTTTCTTCTAGCTAGGACTTCCAGCACAATGTTAAATAGGAGTGGTGATAAAGGGCACCCTTGTCTTGTTCCTGTTCTCAAGGGGAATGTTTTCAACCTTTCTCCGTTAACAATGATGTTGGCTGTTAGTTTTGTATAAAAATAGATGCCCTTTATTATGTTGAGGAATATCCCTTCTATACCTGTTTTATTGAGAGTTTTTATCAGGAATGGGTGTTGGACTTTGTCAGATGCTTTTTCTACATTGGTTGAGATGATCCTGTGATTCTGTTATTTATGTGCTGGATTACATTGATTGATATTCTAATGTTGAACCATCCTTGCATTCCGGGTATCAATCCTACTTGGTTGTTGTGTATTATTTTTTTGATATGATGCTGAGTTCTATTGGCTCCAATTTTGTTGAGAATTTTTGCATCTATATTCATAAGAGATATTGGTCTGTAATTTTCTTTTTTTGTGGTGTCTTTGCCTGGTTTTGGTATCAGGATTATGCTGGCTTCATAGAATGAATTCAGCAGTATCGCTTCCTTATCTATGTTCTGTAATAGTTTGAGTAGTACTGATATAAGTTCTTCTCTGAATGTTTGGTAGAACTATCCAGTGAAGCCATGTGGATCAGGGCTTTTTTTGTTGGGAGTTTTTTTTTTTTTTTAATATAATTTTTATTGTTCTTTAAGGGAAAGTTTACAAATCAAGTCAGTCTCTCACACAAAAACCCATATACACCTTGCTACACACTCCCAATTACTCTCCTCCTACTGAGACAGCCCGCTCTCTCCCTCCACTCTCTCTTTTCGTGTCCATTTTGCCAGCTTCTACCCCCTCCACTCTCTCATCTCCCCTCCAGGCAGGAGATGCCAACATAGTCTCAAGTGTCCACCTGATCCAAGAAGCTCACTCCTCACCAGCATCCCTCTCCAATCCATTGTCCAGTCCAATCCATGTCTAAAGAGTTGGCTTTGGGAATGGTTCCTCTCCTGGGGCAACAGAAGATCTGGGGGCCATGACTACCGGGGTCCTTCCAGTCTCAGTCAGACCATTAAGTCTGGTCTTTTTATGAGAATTTGGGGTCTGCATCCCACTGCTCTCCTGCTCCCTCAGGGGTTCTCTGTTGAGTTCCCTTTCAGGGCAGTCATCGGTTGTAGCTGGGCACCATCCAGTTCTTCTGGTCTCAGGCTGATGTAGTCTCTGGTTCACGTGGCCCTTTCTGTCTCTTGGGCTTGTAATCACCTTGTGTCCTTGGTGTTCTTCATTCTCCTTTGATCCAGGTGGGTTGAAACCAATTGATGCATCTTAGATGGCAGCTTGCTGGTGTTTAAGACCCCAGACACCAATCTTCAAAGTGGGATGCAGAATGTTTTCTTAATAGATTTTATTATGCCAATTGACTTAGATGTCCCCCGAAATCATGGTCCCCAAACCCCTGCCCCTGCTCCACTGGCCTTTGAAGCATTCAGTTTATTCAGGAAACTTCTTTGATTTTGGTTTAATCCAGTTGTGCTGACCTCCCCTGTATTGTGTGCTGTCTTTCCCTTCACCTAAAGTAGTTCTTATCTACCATCTAATTAGTGAATACCCCTTTCCCACCCACCCTCCCTCTCTCCTCTCGTAACCACAAAAGAATGTTTTCTTCTCAGTTTAAACTATTTCTCAAGTTCTTATAGGAGTGGTCTTATACAATATTTGTCCTTTTGCAACTGACTAATTTCACCCAACATAATGCCTTCCAGGTTCCTCCATGTTATGTAATGTTTCACAGGTTCTTCACTGTTCTTTATCAATGCATAGTATTCCGTTGTGTGAATATACCATAATTTATCCATTCATCTGTTGATGGGCACGTTGGTTGCTTCCATGTTTTTGCTGTTGTAAACAGTGCTGCAGTAAACATGGGTATGGAAATATATCTGTTTGTGTAAAGGCTCTTATTTTTCTAGGAAGTATTCCAAGGAGTGGGATGGCTGGATCATATGGTAGTTCTATTTGTAGGTTTTTAAGGAAGTGCCAAATTGATTTCCAAAGTGGTTGTACTGTTTGACATTCCCACCAGCAGTGTATAAGTATTCCAGTCTCTCCACAACCTCTCTAACATTTATTATTGTGTGTTTTTTTGATTAATACCGGCCTTGCTGGAGTGAGATGGTATCTCATTGTTGTTTTGATTTGCATTTCTCTAATGGCTAATGACTGTGAGCATTTCTTCATGTATCTGTTAGCTACCTGAATGTCTTCTTTAGTGAAGTGTCTGTTCATATCTTTTGCCCATTTTTTAATTGGGTTGTCTTTTTTGTAGTTGACTTTTTGCAGTATCATGTAGATTTTAGAGATCAGGTGCTGACTGGCAATGTCATAGCTAAAAACTGTTTCCCATTCTGTAGGTAATCTTTTTAGTGTTTTGGTGAAGTTTTTGGATGAGCAAAGGTCTTTGATTTTTAGGAGCTTCTTTTTTCCAGTTATCTAGTTTTTCTTCTGCATTATTAGTAATGTTTTGTATACTGATTATGCCATGTATTAGGGCTCCTAGCGTAGTGTCTTTGTTTTCTTCCATATCTTTATTGTTTTATATTTTATATTTAGGTCTTTGATCCATTTTGAGTTAGTTTTTGTGCATGGATTGAGGTATGGGTCTTGTTTCAGTTTTTTGCAGATGGATATCCAGTTATGCCAGCACCATTTGTTAAAAAGACTATCTTTCCCCCATTTAACTGTTTTGGGGCCTTTGTCAAATATCAACTGCACATATGTGGATGGATTTATGTCTTGATTCTCAATTCTGTTCCATTGGTCCATGTATCTGTTGTCGTACCAGTACCAGGGTCGTTTGACTACTGTGGCGGTATAATAGATTCTAAAATCAGGTAAAGTAAGGCCTCCCACTTTGTTCTTCTTTTTCAGTAACGCCTTATTTATCCGGGGCCTCTTTCCCTTCCATATGAAGTTGGTGATTTGTTTCTCCATCTCGTTAAAGAATGTCATTGGGATTTGGATCAGAATTGCATTAAATGTATAGATTGCTTTTGGTAGAATAGACATTTTCACAATGTTAAGTCTTCCTATCCACAAGCAAGGTATGTTCTTCCACTTATGTAAGTCTCTTTTGATTTCTTGCAGAAGTGTACTGTAGTTTTCTTTGTATAAGTCTTTTACATCTCTGGTAAGATTTATTCCTAAGTATTTTATCTTCTTGGGGGCTCCTGTAAATGGCATTGATTTGGCGATTTCCTCTTGGATGTTCTTTTTGTTGGTGTAGAGGAATCCAACTGATTTTGTATGTTTATCTTGTATCCTTCTTTTAGCTTCAGCAGTTTTTTGGAGGATCCCTTAGAGTTTTCTGTGTGTAAGATCATGTCATCTGCAAACAGAGATACTTTTACTTCTTCCTTGCCAATCTGGATGTCCTTTATTTCTTTATTTAGCCTAATTGCTCTGGCTAGAACTTCCAGCACAATGTCGAATAAGAGTGGTGATAAAGGGTATTCTTGTCTGGTTCCCGATTTCAATGGGAATGTTTTCAGGCTCTCTCCATTTAAGGTGACGTTGGCCGTTGGCTTTGTATAAATGCCCTTTATTATGTTGAGGAATTTTCCTTTTATTCCTATTTTGCTGAGAGTTTTTATCATGAATGAGTGTTGAACTTTGTCAAATGTCTTTTCTGCATCAATCAATAAAATCAAGTGATTCTTGTCTTTTGTTTTATTTATGTGGTGGATTACGTTAACTGTTTTTCTAATGTTGAACCATCCCTGCATACCTGGTATGAATCCCACTTGGTCATGGTGAATTATTTCTTTGATATGTTGTTGAATTCCATTGGCTAGAATTTTGTTGAGGATTTTTGTGTCTACATTCATGAGGGATATAGGTCTATAATTTTCCTTTCTTGTGGTGTCTTTACCTGGTTTTGGCATCAGGGATATGGTGGCTTCATAGAATGAATTTGGTAGTATTCCGTCCTTTTCTATGCTCTGAAATAACCTTTAACTCTTCTCTGAATGTTTGGTAGAACTCTGCAGTGAAGCTGTCCAAACGAGGGCTTTTTTGAGGGGGGAGTTTTTTGATTACCTTTTCAATCTCTTCTTTTGTTATGGGTCTATTTAGTTGTTCTACCTCTGTTTGTGTTAGTTTAGGTAGGTAGTGTGTTTCTAGGAATTCATCCATCTCTTCTAGGTTTTCATATTTGTTTGAGTATAGTTTTTCATAGTAATCTGGTATGATTCTTTTAATTTCAGTTGGATCTGTTGTAATATCCCCCATCTCATTTCTTATGCTGGTTATTTGCTTCCTCTCCTGTTTTTCTTTTGTCAGTTTGGCCAGTGGGTTTATCAATTTTGTTGATTTTTTCAAAAAACCAGCTTTTGGTCTTGTTAATTCTTTCAATTGTTTTTCTGTTTTCTATTTCATTTAGTTCAGATCTAATTTTTCTTATTTCTTTTCTTCTGGTGCCTGTGGGTTTCTTTTGTTGCTCTCTTTCTATTTGTTCAAGTCGTAGGGATAATTCTTTGATTTTGGCCCTTTCTTCTTTTTGGATGTATGGATTTCTCGATATAAATTGGCCTCTGAGCACCGCTTTTGCTGTGTCCCAAAGGTTCTGATAGGAAGTGTTTTCATTCTCATTGGATTCACTGAATTTCTTTATTCCATCCTTAATGTCTTCTATAGTCCGGTGTTTTTTGAGCAGGGTATTGTTCAGTTTCCAAGTATTTGATTTCTTTTCCCTGCTTTTCCTGCTATTGATTTCTACTTTAATGGCCTTAAGATCAGAGAAGATGCTTTGTAATATTTCAATGTTTTGGATTCTACTAAGGCTTGCTTTTTGACCTAATATGTGGTCTCTTCTACAGAATGTTCCATGTGCACTAGAAAAGAAAGTATACTTGGGTGCTGTTGGGTGGAACGTTCTGTATATGTCTATGAGGTCAAGTTAGTTGATCACGGCATTTAGATCTTCTGTGTCTTTATTGAGCTTCTTTCTGGATGTCCTGTCCTTCACTGAAAGTGGTGTGTTGAAGTCTCCTACTATTATTGTGGAGCTGTCTATCTCACTTTTCAGTGCTGATAGAGTTTGTTTTATGTAGCTTGCAGCCCTGTCATTGGGTGCATAAATATTTAATATGGTGATATCTTCTTGGTGTATTGTCCCTTTAATCATCATATAGTGTCCTTCCTTATCCTTTCTGATGGATTTAACTTTAAAGTCTATTTTCTGAGCATTGCCACTCCTGCTGTTTTTTGATTGTTGTTTGCTTGATATATTTTTTTTCCATCCTTCGAGTTTTAGTTTGTTTGTGTCTCCTAAGACGAAGGTGTGTCTCTTGTACGCAGCATATAGACGGATCTTGTTTTTTAATCCATTCTGCCACTCTCTGTCTCTTTATTGGTGCATTTAATCCATTTGCATTCAGTGTACTTATGGATAAGTATGAATTTAGGGCTATCATTTTGATGTCTTTTTTTGTGTGTTGTTGACAGTTTCTTTTTCCCACTTGATTTCATGTGCTGAGTAGATTTTCTTTATATATTGTCCTTTCCTCATATTTGTTGTTGTTGATTTTATTTCTGCTGAGTCTCTATTTTTCCCTTGTATTTTATTTTGGTAAGGGGGATAGTTTGTCTCCTTTGTGGTTACCTTGTTATTTACCCCTATTTTTCTAAATTTAATACTAACTTTTATTTCTTTGTATCACTGTATCTTCCTCTCCATATGGAAGGTGTATGATTACATTTCTTAGTCCTTTATTATTTTAACATTGTCTTCTTTTATATAATAATATTGCTCTTACCGTGTTTTCGGCTTTTTTTTTTTTTTCATAATCTTGCTTTGCTTCTTTTTTGGATTTCCTTGTCTGGGTTGGCTTCAGGTTGCTCTGCCCAGTGTTCTAGTCTTGGGTTGATACCTAATATTATTGATTTTCTAACGAAAGAACTCCCTTTTAGTATTTCTTGTAGCTTGGGTTTGGTTTTTATGAATTTGCTCAACTTGCGTTTATCTGGAAATGTCTTAATTTCACCTTCATATTTAAGAGACAGTTTAGATGGATATATGATTCTTGGCAGGCAGTTTTTTTCCTTCAATTTTTTAAATACGTCATCCCATTGCCTTCTTGCCTGCATGGTTTCTGCCGAGTAGTCCGAGCTTACTCTTATTGGCTCTTCTTTGTAGGTGACTTTTGTTTATCCCTCACTGCTCTTACAATTGTCTCTGTATTTTTGGTTTTGGCAAGTTTGATTATAATATGTCTTGGTAACTTTCTTTTAACATCTACCTTATGTGGCGTTCGATCAGCATCTTGGATAGATATCTTCTCATCATTCACCATATCAGGGAAGTTTTCTGCTGACTAATCTTCAACAATTTTCTTTGTATTTTCTGTTATCCCTCCCTGTTCTGGTACTCCAATCACTCGTAGGTTATTTCTCTTGATAGAGTCCCACATGATTCTTAACTCTCTTCATTTTTTTAAATTCTTTTATCTGATTTTTCTTCAAATATATTAGTGCCAAGTGATTTATATTTGAGTTCAGAAATTTCTAGCTTCTAGTTGCTCAATCCTGCTCCTCTGACTTTCTGTCGAGTTATCTAATTCTGTACTTTTGTTGTTAATCTTCTGAATTTCTGATTGCTGTCTGTCTATGGATTTTTCCAGCTTATTAAACTTTTCATTATGTTCCTGAATAATCTTTCTAATTTCTTCAGGTGCTTTATCTGTGTGTTCCTTGGCTTGTTCTGTGTATTGCCTCATCTGCTTCCTGATGTCTTAACGGGTTCTGTATATTAAACTTTTGTATTCTGGCTCTGGTAATTGCAGGAATGCACTTTCATCTAGAAGATCCCTGGATTCTTTGTTTTGAGAGCCTGTTGAGGTGATCATGGTCTGTTTCTTTATGTGACTTGATATTGACTGTTGTTTCTGAGCCATCCATAAGTTGTTGTATTAGTTTATGCTTGCTTACTGTGTCGTAGCTGCTTGCTCTGTTTTGTTTTGGTGTACCCCTGTGGGTTGCTTGAGTGAGCTAGCTTGATTATTTTCACCTTTGGAGCTCTGGTGTCATGTCCCCAGCTGGCTAGAGCTGTTATGAGGTATAACAGTTTAGGAGTCCATTCAGTTTTCTTATATGAATTCAACTCAGGTTTCCAGGTAGCTGATACCAAGTGTGTGGTACAGGCTCTGTCTTACAGTCTTAGAGGGGCAGGGATGATTGGCGTATATACTCATATCTAATTGCAGCAGGGGGTCATGCTCTGAACAAGGCACGGGGCTGAGAACTGACCCCCAAGTGTCTCTAAGGAAAACGCATCTCTGTTCCCTAGAGATTGCTGGTGGGTGGGTTCTGCATAGGGACCATGGGCACTCAAAGTTTTTGGTTGTGAGGGCTGGGAGGTACCAGTTATCTTTGGACCCCTGTCGTGGGTGGCTGGGTGACCTGAGTGGAGCTACCAGTCTTTAGGTCCCTGATGTGGGTAGGTGAGGAGCTTGTTTAATAGGCAAAGCAATGTCAAACATCAGATGCCCACCTCTCCACTGCACAGGTGAAATGTTTGGAGTTTGCCAACGAGAGTCTATTCTTCTGAAATAGGCCCACACAGGTCCATGCAGAAGGGAAAAGTGCTCAAAGTCCACGGTCAGTTTATACCTGGACAGGAGCCGCTTTTGTCCGGAGCTCCCCCCAGTTAATGGAGCTAGAAAATTATCTTTTCCCTCAAATGCAAATTTTTTTCCTTCCCCAAGGCCAGGAGGATGGTCGTAGGTGCTCACCAGGGTCTATCTCAGGCCCAAGGATTCAGCCGCTGAAGCCTGCTTGGGGTTGAGGGGTCGTGGTAAAATATACACAAGTACTTTTTTTTTTTTGCCAAGAGTGCCATTATCCTCAGGTTCCGGAGGTGTGAGTAGGCTGTGTGGCTGGCTGCTTCTCCCTGAGGAAACTGCGGCCAAACGCTAGTATCAGCCCACTGCCGCTGCTGCTGCTCAGGGAATGGTGCCTGAGGGCTCCCCGCGATTCAGGTCCGGTAACTCCTCTCCACTTCTGAACGGCCTCTTCCTCCTCCTGCCCCTCAGTTCATTGTCTAAGCTTACCTTTGATGATGAGGGCTCCCAGCTTGTCACAAATATACTCGTTTCATTTGTTTTTTTGGGTTTTTGTTGTAAAGAGGGTTTAATGGAAGCTTCTGTCTGTTCCACCATCTTGGCTCTGCCAGGACTTTTTTTTTTTTTTTTAAATTACCCTTTCAATCTCTTGTTATGAGTCTGTTCAGATTTTTAACATCATTTTGTTTCAGTTTGGGTAGGTAGTGTGTTTCTAGAAATTTTTCCATTTCCTCTAGGTTTTCAAATTTGTTGGAGTATAGTTTTCCATAATACTCTGTTATGATCCTTTTTATTTCAGTTGAGTCTGTTGTAATGTTCCCATTTCGTTTCTTATTTGGGCTAGTTGTGTTCTGTCCTGTTTTTCTCTTGCCAGTTTGGCCAGTGGTTTGTTGATCCTTTCAAAGAATGAACTTTTGGTTTTGTTGATTCTATTGTTTTTCTATTCTGTATTTCATTTATTTCTGGTTTGATCTTTATTATTTTCTTCTGGTGGCTGTGAGCTTTTTTTTGCTGTTCTCTATTTGTTTGAGTTGTGTAGATAATGTTTTGATTTTTTCCCCTTCCTTTTTTAATGTGTGCATCTATTGCTATAAATTGACCCCTGAAGACTGCCTTTGCTGTGTCCCAAAGGTTTTTGTGTGATGTCCTTTCATTTTCATGTGATTCTAGGAATTTTTTTGTTTCATCTCTGATTAGTTCTATTACCCAGTGGTTTTTAACTAAACCAAAAAACCAAACCCAGTGTCATTGAGTCGATTCTGACTCATTCAGTTTTCATGTAATTGATTTTTTTTCCCTTGCTCTTCCTGTTGTTAATTTCTACTTTGATGGTGTTGTGATCAGAGAACATACTTTGTATTATCTCACTGTTTTGGATTTTGTTGAGGGTTGCCCTGTGCCTATGATGTGGTCTATTCTGGAGAATGTTCCATGTGCATTGGAAAAGAATGTGTACTTTGTAGCTGTTGAGTGGAGTGTTGTGTGTATGTCTATGAGTTCAAGTTGTCTGATTGTGCCCTTTAGTTCTTCTATATATTTTTTGAGGTCCTTTCTAGATGTTCTTTCCTTCACCAAGAGTGATGTTTTGAAGTCTTCTACTATTATTGTGGAAATTTCAATTTCTGTTTTCAGTGTTGTTAGAGTTTGTTTTATGTATTTTGGAGCCCTGTCATTGGGTGCGTAAATGTTTATTATGACTGTGTCTTCATGATAGATCATCCCTTTAATCATTATATAGTGTCCTTCTTTGACTTTTATGGTGGATTTTGTTTTAAAGTCTATTTTGTCTGAGATTAGTATTGCTATTCCTGCTCTTTTTTGGTAGCTGTTTGCTAGATAAATTTTTTTCCATCCTTTGATTTTTAATAAATTTACATCTTTGTGTCTTAGGTGTGTCTTTCGTAGACAGCATATTGATGGATCCTATTTTTTTTAACCAGTCTGTAACTCTCTATCTCTTTAGGATGCATTTAGGCTGTTTATGTTCAGTGTAATTATTGATAGGTGTGACTTTATTGCTGTCATTTTGTAGCTTTTTTTTTTTTTTTTTTTGTGGTGCTGAGGCTTTCTTTGTTCCTCTTACTCTCCTGTCCTGAATTCCTTTTGTTTGTGGATTTTCATTTCCTTTGTTTTTGTAGATTTTGTTTTTACTGAGACTTTATGCTTTTCTTTTTTATTTTGATGAGTTGGTTTGTTAACTTTCTTTGTGGTTACCTTGAAATTTACTCTTATCTTCTTAGGTTTGAACCAGTCTATTATTACTTGGTATCACCTTGGCTTCATCTCCATTAGAAAGTTCTATACCTACACTGTTTAGCCCTTCTTTTATTGTTCTGATGTCATTATCATTACAGATTAACCTCTGGTTCCCTGTTGTAATTCTTTTGGTTTTAGATAGTCCTTGAGAGTTCATTTCCTAGGTTGGTATCTGGCTGATATGATCTTACATCCTAGATTCAGGCTGTGTTCTGAAGCTGTTTGTTCTCAGACTGAAGGACTCCCTTTAATAATTCTTGTAAGTTTGGTTTTTGCATATTTCCTTAATTTCAGTTTATCTGGAAATGTCCTAGTTTCACCATCATATTGGAACAAGAGTTTTCCAAGATATATTATTCTTGGTTGGCAATTTTTTTCTTTCAAGGTTTTATATATGTCATCCCAATATCTTCTTGCCTGCATGATTTCTGCTGAATAATGGGAACTTAGTCTTATTGTTTCCTCTCTTTATGTGACTTTTCATTTTTCTCGAGCTGCTCTCAGGATTCTTTGTCTTTGGTTTTAGCGAGTGAGATTATGATATGCCTTGGTGTTTTTCTTTTAGGATTTATCCTATATGGGATTCGTTGAGCTTCTTAGTTGGTCAGTTTTTCATCATTCATGATATTAGGGAAGTTTTCTGTCAGCAGTTCTTCAGTGATCCTCTCTGTTTTCTATTTTCTTCACCTGTTCTAGAACTCCGATCACTCACAAATTTTTGCTTTTGATTGTATCTCATATAATTCTCAGGGTTTCTTCATTTTTTTTTCCCTGTTTTTTTCTGCAGAGTTGTATCTGAGTGTTTGTCTACAGTTTCACTGATCCTGTCTTCCAACATTTCACACCTGCTTCTCAGCCCTTTTTTGATGCTTGTTTTTTATATTCTGGATTTCTAATTGTTGTTTTTGTCTGATTTCTAGTTGTGAATTTATTTTGACATTTTATTCCTGTATTATTTTCCTAAATTCTTCCATTTCATTGTATTTTCCATGATTTTTTTTTTTTTTGCCTTTTCCATGAATTTGTGTATTTTTCCCTCATCTTTGTCTACTTTTTGTCTCAAGTCTCAGATAGCTCTGGATATTAGAGATTTTGATTCCCTATCAGGTAGTTCTAGCGCCTTTTCTTCTACTAGACAGTCATTTGGTGTTTTATTTTGATCACCTAGTGGAACATCCTGTCTTTTTTAAAAATATGTTTTGATATTGTCTGCCATCTTCAGGACATTCAGTAGTTATTTTCTTCATTTATTGATTGTAGATTTGTTTGTTTCATCCTTTTAGTTTTTTTTTTTTTTTAATGTCTGATCAGGCGGGCTGTGCATTCTTTTCTGTTTGCTCATCTGTAGGCACTGTGCTTTTCACTCACTTGTCCAATGGGCAGGGCTAGCCACTCAGCTATGGTGAAGCAGGACAGTTCCAGCTGAAGGGGAGAGGCTGGGATGGGTTCTTTGTGGCACATATTTGGGCCAAAAAGGTGGGCCAGGAATCATTGCAGGGTAGGTTCCTGTAGGCTGTGCCTGCGCTGCCTGGGGTTGTGATGTTCAGTACAATGTGCACTTAGGCTGGAAGGAGGGGGGAGGTTGTGATGTGTGAAGCTAAGATTTGTATGGGAAAGATGAGAGATAGAAGAGAGAAACAGGATTCAAAAACAAACAAAACAAAGCAAAAAAAAATGTGCTAATGGAGCTTGCCATTGGGGTGGAGAGATGAGAAACCAAGAGATGGAGAAAAACAAAAAAGGGGGAAAAAAAGAAATATGGAAAAATAAATAAATAAATTAGAAAAAAGAAAAGAAAAGCCCCCAGTGCAGTTGCAAAGACCAGAGACGTGGCTTCCAGGCTGCACAGTACAGCCTGGCTAGAAGGGGTAGAGATGTCACACAGCACCAGGTGTCCGAGTATTCAGGAGACAGGAAAAGAAGGTACGTGTAGAGAGATGAGAAACTGAGAAATGAAGAAAGACAAAAAGGAAAAGAGAAAAGAAAAAAATGTCCCCAGGGATTCCATCGATGTGGCTTCGCTGACTGGGGAAGTGGCTCCTAAGTTGCACAGTACCTCCCAGCTAGAAAGGGCTCCCAAACCACAAAAAGAAAAAGATAACAAAACAAAACAGAACAAAGCAAAATAAACAAACAAAAAACCCCAGGGATCCCACAAATGTGGCAATGCGGGCCAGGGAAGCAGTTCCCCAGTTGAGCAGTGCTTCATGGACTTTCAAGAAGAAGCAAATATAGCACATGGAGCCAGGTGTTGGAGAGAAAGGAGGGGTAGGTGGTGAGAAGCATGGAAGAAACCAATAGAAGTGAATGAAAACAACACAAGCAACAAACAAATGGTACTCTGGGAACCGGCCACTGAGGTTGGAGCGAATTCATGTGGCAAGGGGCTGAAGCCAGTGCTTCCAGGAAGCAGAGGAGGCAGAGTAGCAGGGGAGAGAAGGATAGGGTTGGGGAAGCATATATTGCTGGTTAATGGGTGCTCTGCCTCCTGCTAGGAGCTCCTTGAAGCTGCCCTCCCGTACTCCCTATCTGCCGATTTCTTACATGGGTGTGGCAAATCCAAACAGTACAGACCCTGCAGCCAGCAGTCAGCTATGAAGCCGGGGAGATTGAGCAGGGGAGAGAAGGATGGAGGGTGGGAAAGTATATATCCATGGTTACCAAAAGTACTGTCTCCTGCTGGGAGCTCTGTGAAGCTGCTTTCCTATACTCCCTGTCTGCCGATCTCTGACAGGAGTCCAAGATAATGAATCTGTTCTGTGTTAGCTGATAGAGGACTCCGTATGTATCTCTCTTTGCTCTCTGTTCTCTGTCAGTTCTTATTCCATCTGGTGCTTGGCTGAGTTCTTTATTTCTTCATTTGATGATTAGGGTCCAAGCTTGATGTTTGTTTCTGTTTTACTTAGTTTTTCAGGTCTTTGCTGTGGAGGGATGGTGTGGTACTTCCATCTATAGCACCATGTTGGCTTTTCTCTTTTCTTGATGATCATTATATGAATTTATCCTCCCCTTCCCAAGTTATGGTTCTCCTTTCACTGCCCTTCCTTTACGTCTTGCTGTAACTTGGTGTGAGAGGCAAGTAGTCCTCTCCACAACTGTGCAAAGGCAGGAGAGAGATAGCCAGCACTTTCACGAAGATCCATGTAGATAGGATAGCATTTCACAATTCTTGGATATGCCAGGATTTTGAGCTTGGCATAACAAATGTCAAGATTTATCAAATTACAAGCTTATTGTAATCTTTGGTCCCTCACAGAAGCCTCATCTCAAATATAAGCTCTAGGAGAACAGGGGTTTTTATCTGTTTTGTTAATTTTTGTATCCCCAGAACCTATTATGGTTGGCGATCAGCTGCTAACCAAGAGGTTGGCAGTTGGAACTAACCCTGTGCCTCCTCAGTAGAAAGACCTGGTGATGTGCTTCCATAAAGATTACAACCAAGAAGAAAATCCTGTGGCACGTACTATTCTGTAATGCATGAGGATCCCATGAGTCAGAGGCTGACTCAAAAGCAGCTAATGACAGCAACAGCAGTTAATTCTTGTTAATTGATTAAAAGGAGCCCTGGTGGTGCAGTGGTTAAAAGCTTGGCTGCTAACCAAAGGTCAGCAGTTTGAATCCACTAGCTACTCCTTGAAAATCCTATGGGGCAGCTCTACTCTGTCCTATAGGGTCGCTATGAGTTGGAATCAACTCCCCAGCAATGGGTTTGGTTTTTTTTGGGTAACTAGTTAAAAACCACTTGTCCAAAGCCACACAGCTAATATATGTCAGAATTAGAGCAGGTAAATCTAATTCCAAAATCCATGCTCTTTTTAATTTCTGTTACCTCTCAAGAGCATGCTAACGCAAGCTCTTTGACGTACTCAACCTATTCTGTATATTCTGACTTGATCTTCTGGTACTAAATGCCTAAGTATACTCTCTTATGTAATAATTAAATCTTATTTTTCTCCTATTGTTTGTGCACACCATTTTAGGCACTTTATATCCATGAACATAATTAATCATTACAAAAAACTCATGAGAACGATTTTTCAGGTGGTAAATTGAGACACAGTGATGTTAACTAATTTGCTTGTGGTGAAATTACTGATAATTTTAGAGCTGGCTAGTCTGGCTTCAGATGTTTTTGTTGTTAGATGCCATTGAGTTGGTTCCGACTCATTGCGAGCCTATGTAAAACAGAAAGAAACGCTGCCAGCCCTGCACCATGGCTTCAGATACCAGGCCCTTAATATCTATTCTCCAGAAGGCCAAGCTAATCAGCAATTCTAAGAGCAGGTAACAGCAAGAGCTTTTAACTTTAGTCTAGCACACCAGCTTCTGAAGGTTATCAGTGTCTCCAGAGGAACATGCGAACTGACCCTGCTATGCTATTTCTTTAATGATGTGAAATGGAGTCTCCCACAGCTGCCTTTTGTTACCAATGGCAGCATTTCACAGACCCCCACTGCGTAACCACAAATAGGTGTTAAATCTGTGAAAGGAAGAAGAAAAATAACATGAACACAAGACATGAAAATCACTTAATGTACCTCCAGACATTGGCCCTAGTATTAAAAATACAGACGTGTGTTGAGGTATATTAGCTAACATATTGAAAACACAAACTTTACAAAAAATGTTCATTGCTTTTTTTTTTTTGATAAGCGATATTTTATTTTTAAATAAATTTATGGGACTTTTTCCCTTTATTGTTCCAGAGGTGGGCACTAGACCATAGCTGTTGGGGAAAAAAGAGTGAAGAGAAATCAAAAAGCTTACGTGGCATATTTTTTATGCTGTGTTATTGGGGAAAATCAAACTTACAGATGGTATCAAATATACTCAAAAATAAAAGTATAATTTAGAACATGTGCAAAAATAAGATATGTGTATATATCTCTGTGCTTACATGTATTCAAAAACATCAAAAATAAAAGTATAAGTTAGAACATGTGCAAAAATAAGATGTGTGTATATATCTCTGTGCTTACATGTATTCAAAACATACAAACAGAATATTCTTTAATGTGTAGTATTCCTAATACAATTCATACCCCTCAAATTTAGGAATGGTTTGGACAGATTGCATCTCTTCCAGGTTGAGGTAAAGACAGCATTCTTACCTCACAAAAAAAGAACTCTTTCCTAAGAAAGATTGGAAAGATCTCTGTTTCCTTTCCATGTTTTCCCCAGGTCTGAATTCTAAAACCAAGACATTATCTGTTTTACAACCTATCAGAAGTCTTCAAAGTGTTCTTCCAGATGAGCTACCTGTATTTATGTTACTCCTTTTCTATGTCGATTTCTTCTATATTTACTTTGAGTACTCTTTATATATTAAGGTTTTTTTTTTATTTGTTACTGTACATGAGGAATATGTATGCATGTATGTGTGTATTACATAATATATATAATACAGGTATAAAAATAGATATAGTGCTGGTGATTTTTGTTATTCAGGATACATTTGAGATTTATGTCATTGAATGTATCAATCTTTTCTCTGGATGTTGTGTCACATTTAGAAATATCTTCTCAACTTGAGAGCAGTAAATTTATTTTATTATGACACCTGATGCTTTTATATATATATATTTTTTGCATTTAAACTTTTTCTTTTTTTTGCTTCAAACTGGGATTTATACTCTTGAAATTATGAGGAATGGCTTCAAACTTATTTTATTTTTTCTAGATGGCTGTCTGGCTGTTTGAATGACATTTGTTATTAATTCATATTTTCTCTACTGATTTGAAATATATCCCTATATAAACGAAAAACCAAACCCATTGCTATCAAGTCAATTCCAACTCATAGTGACCTTATAGGACAGAGTAGACTGCCCCATAGTTTTTTCAAGGCACAGCTGGTGGATTTGAACTGGTGACCTTTTTGGCTAGCAGCTGAGTTCTTAACTGCTGCGCCACAGAGCTCCATATCCCTACATCTATCTGTCTATCTATATTTTTAGCAGACATTGAAATATGTTACAAAGGTCAACTAAATAGAAAATCCAAGATAACTGTTTATCTTGGATTTTCTATTTAGTTAACCTATCCATTGACTTAGTTATTCATGAGCCAGTATCACACTGTTTTATTTATTATTTGTAAACACATTTCAATATCTGTTAAGAATAATTCCCCATCATTACCTTTTTTTTTTTTCTGGCAATTTGTGTTTATTTTCTTTTATGACCTTGAGAATCAGTTTGTTTAATTAAGAAAAAAAAAAACTGTTTATATTTTTATTTATAATCTGCCTTCTAGATCATAAAACTCTCCAGGTTTCTCTACTCTTTCCTCCTCCTGGGAGTCACAACTCTTCACCAGTACTTCAGGGCAATGGCAGACTTTATTTGAAACTGTTTTACTCTAAGGCTTCATTGACTATCTAAAACTATCACCACAAGTACATCTGATTCAAATTGTCAAAGTAATGTTTAATTTGCTCCCCAAGATTGCTTTTTTCTTGTCTATGCCTTGTTTTAACTTTAACTTTCTTTTCAAGTACCAGGATTGCTGATTGATCTTTCTTTTCTACCTCAGATCGTTCACGTGACCCACTTAAGAGCACCATACATTTTCCTTTTTCTTTTAATTTAGTTTTTAATAACAGGTTTATTCATATATAATTCATATACCACACAATTTGCTCATTTAATGTATACAATTCAACAATTTTGAATATAGTAACAGAGTTGTACAACTGTGGTTACCATCAACTTTAGAATGTTTTCATTACCTCAAAAAGAAACCCCGTACTCTTTGTATATTACCCACTTCACCTATTCCTGCAAGCCCTGAGCAATCAATAAGCTACTTTCTGTGTCTATATATTTGCCTATTCTAGATATTTAATATAAAAGGAATCATGTAATATGTGACTAGTTTTTGTGATTGACTTCTTTCATTTGGTATAATGTTTTCATGGTACTTCCGTGTAGTACTTCATTCCTTTTCATGGCGGAATACTTCCAATGTATGGATATATCCCATTTTGTTTATTCATTCATCAGTTGATAGACATTTGAGTTGCTGTGATCTTTTGGCTATTATGAATAATTATGCTATAAACATTCCTTTACTAGTTTTTGTGGCGACATATGTTCTCATTTCTCTTGGATATTTACCTGTGAGTAGAATTGCCGAGTCATATGGGAACTCTATTTGAGGAACTGCCAGACTGTTTTCCAAGGTGTCTGTATCATTTTACATTCCTACCAGTATGTTATGAGGGTTCTGATTTTTCCACATCCTTATCAACATTTGACATTTTCTGACTTTTTGATTATCAACATTTGACATTTTCTGACTTTCTGATTGTAGCCATCCTAGTAGATGTGAAGTACTATCTCATTGTGGTTTTGATTTGCATTTTCCCAATGACTATTGATGTCTAGTATTTTTTCAAGTGCCTTTTGATCTTCTTTAGAGAACTATATACAGGTAGTCCCTGAGTTATGACATATTCTAGTTATGACAAACTGCATTTACAATCATTAGTGTACCTGGAACATTGCATTTTCCTAGGAGGAAGAAGGAAAATACATGCAGGGGATATTGAAAAAAGCTGAGTTATGTGGACACACTCCAAGCATTTGATCAGATAGTATGATGGAAGAGATAGGTGGAAAAATTGTCTATATAGCAAGAATGCTGAATTTAGAATTTTATGTTGCCAGTGTGAAACAACCCACTAATCACAAAGAAGGAAAATTGACAGATCAGGACTTAATGGATTTTAAAGAGGAAAAAGTGCTGAAGAAGAAAGAAATAATGAGGAAGAGGAATGAGAGAAATTGTTAAAAAAAATTTCACGGTGGAAAGATTAACTGGATTTTTTCTCAACTAAATCATGAGCTTCAGTTGCTTGAAAACATGGATCCATACTCTGATCACTTTGCTAAAGTCAACAGGCAGTTTCAGGAAAAAGTGAGATGTTACCACAAAACATATAAAGAAAAAAGAAAAGGACCATACAGACAACTCCTAGGGATAATTCAGATGATCCAAAACCTTCCACAAGTGGAATTATTACTGCAACTGACAGAATGCCAGTGTTGCCCAACTCTTCTTCATTGTTGGAGTAAATTTTTATGATTTGCGTAGTTTTTATGTATGTACTAAAATATATCTGTAAGTTTACATGTAATGTTTCCAACCCCTAAAGACAAGTAAAGATCAGATTTATAAAGATACTGATAATAAAAGGCAATAATAATGAAAACTAAAAAAAAAAGAAATGAAGTATTTGACTTATATCAGAACCGACTTACAACAGAGTTGCCGAATTGGAACCCTGTCATAAGTCAGGGACTACCAGTATTTATCTTTGCCCATTTTTAATTGGGTTATTTGTCTTTTAATATTGACTTGTAAGAGTTCTTTATATATTTTAGGTCCAAGTTTCTTATCGGATATATGATTCACATGTATTTTTTCATATTCTCTGGGTTTCCTTTTTTATTTTCTTGATAGTGTCCTTTAGAGGATGGCAGTTTTAAATTTTGATGAAGTCCCATTTACCTGCTTTTTTCTTTTGTTGCTTGCACTTTTGGTGTCGTATATCCTCAAATTCTAAGCATTTGGTAAAATGTCTTATTTTCCAGTGTCTCTGCTACCATTTATTTTCTGTTATGAATTAATGTCCCTTCTTTAATTCCAACATTGTAAATTTAAAGATAGGAAACAGAAAAATGGCCATCTTGAACCAGTAGTCAAAATGACATTTTAGTTTTATAGTTTCCAAATTCTAGAATTAGTGAGTATTTTGCTTGAGAAACAATTCTCAGCTGCCTTGTATCTATACCCAGTTATTTTTTCTATTCTCTAAAATTAATACTTCATATCCAGAAGTACTGAAAAGTGTTGAAAAGCAAAGACGTCACCTTGAAGACTAAGGTGCGCCTGACCCAAGCCATGGTGTTTTCAATCACTTCATATTCACGTGAAAGCGGGACAATGAATGAGGAAGACTGAAGAATTGAAGTCTTTGAATTGTGCTGTTGGTGAAGAAAATTGAATATATCATGGACTGCCAAAACAACAAACAAACCTGTCTTGGAAGTACAACCAGAATATTTCTTAGAAGTGAGGATGGTGAGACTTTGTCTCATGTACTTTGGGCATATTATCAGGAATGACCAGTTCCTGGAGAAGGACATCATGCTTGATAGAGGGTCGGTGAAAAAGAGGAAGACCCTCAATGAGATGGATTGTCACAGTGGCTGCAACAATGAGCTCAAACATAGCAATAATTGTGAGGATGGCACAGGACTGGGCATTGTTTTGCTCTGTTGTGCATGAGGTCACTACGAGTCAGAACCAATTTGATGGCACCTAATGACAACAAAATTGGTACTTCACATCCCAAGTTCTCTGCCAAGTTAATTACGATCTATAAATAATTTTGATATTTATCTGATTTGCAGGGTATTCTCTTACTGCCACTTTGTCTTTACCTCATACATTCTGGCAGGAAAGGAATACTATTGCTTATCTGAAATGCCTATTCAATCTAAATTTGTCATCGTAACACTCTGTTCTTACCAGCAATCATATGATTTTTGAAATTTATTTATTTCTTTTCATAAGAAATTATGTGTGGTCTCCTGCGTTAAGATTTTCCCATGTTATTGTTAGGTGTCATTGAATCACTTCTGACTCACAGCAACTCTATGTACAATAGAACAAAACACTACCCAGTCCTGTGCCACCCTCACAATCATTGCTATATTTGATCCATTGTTGCAGACACTGTGTCAGTCCATCTCATTGAGGGTCTTCCTTTTGTTGATGATCCTCTACTTTACTAAGCATGATGTCCTTTTCCAGGGACTGTACCCTCCTGATAGCATGTGTAAAGTACATGAGAGGAAGTTTCGTCATCCTCTCTTCTATGGAGCATTCTGGCTGAGCTTCTTCCAAGACAGATTTGTTTATTCTTCTGACTGTCCCTAGTATATTCAATATTCTTTGTCAACACCATAATTCAAAGGCATCAATTCTTCTTCAGTCTTCCTTATTCATTGTCTAGCTTTCGCATGCATATGAGGTGATTGAAAATACAGGGCTTGGGTCAAGTGCACCTTTGTCCTCAAAGTGACATCTTTGTGTGTTTTTTTTTTTTTTAACACTTTAAAGAGGTCTTTTGTAGCAGATTTGTCTAATGCAATATGTCAGTTGATTTCTTGACTGCTTCCATGGGTGTTGATTGTGGAACCAAGTAAAATGAAATCCTTGACAAACTGAATCTTTTCTTCATTTTTCGTGATGTTGCTTATTGGTCCAGCTGTGAGGATATTTGTTTTCTTTATGTAGAGGTGTAGTCCACACTAAAGGCTTTAGTCTTTAATCTTCATCAGTAAGAGCTCCAAGTTCTCATTACTTTCAGCAGGCAAGGTTGTGTTATCTACACAATGCAGGTTGTTAATGAGTCTCCCTCCAACCCTGATGCCGTGTTCTTCTTCATATAGTCCAGCTTCTTGGATTATCTGCTTAGCATGCAGAATGGTGAAAGGATACAACCCTGACACCTTTTCTGCTTTTAAACCATGCAGTATCTCCTTGTTCTATTCCGACAACTGCCTCTTGGTCTATATATCAGCTCCTCATGTGCAAAATTGAGCGTGCTAGAATTCCTATTCTCTGCACTGTTATCCATAATTTGTTATGATCCACAGTCTAATGTCTTTGCATTCAACATCTTTCTGGTCTCTGCTTTCAGCCAAGATCCATCTGACCTCAACAATGATATCCCTTGTTCCATGCCCTCTTCTGAATCTGGCTTGAATTTCTGGCAGTTCTCTGTCCATGTACTGCTGCAACCACTTTTGAATTATCTTTAGCAAAATTTTACTGGCGTGTGATACTAATGACATTGTTTGATAATTTCTGCATTCTGTTGGATCACCTTTATTTGGAATGAGTATTGATAAGGATCTCTTACAGTTAGTTGGCCAGGTAGCTGTCTTCCAAATTTCTTGGCATAGATGAGTGAGTGCTTCTAACATTGTGTCTGCTTGTTGAAATATCTCAATTTGTATTCCATCAATTCCTGAAGCCTTGTTTTTTGCCCATGTCTTCAGCACCACTTGAAATTCTTCCATCAATACCATTGGTTCTTGATCATATGTTACTTGATCTTGATCAATTGAGCTTCCGCCAGTTCTTTTTGGTACAGTGATTTGTGCATTCCTTCTATCTTCTTTTAATGTTTTCTGCGTTGTTCAACATTTGGCCCATAGAATCCTTCAATATTGCCAGTTGAGGCTGTAATTTTTTCTTCAGTTTTTTCTGATTTAGAAATGCTGAGTGTGTTCTTCATTTTTGGTTTTCTAACTTGAAATCTTTTCACATATCATTATAATACTTAACTTTGTCTTCTAGAGCCACCCTTTGAAATCTCCTTTTTAGTTCTTTTACTTCATCATACCTTTCACTCTATTTAGCTACTCTACATTCAAGAGCATTTCAGAGTCTCTTCTGACATCCATTTTGATCTTTTCTTTCTTTTCTGTCATTGCAATGATCTTTTGCTTTCTTCATGTGTGATGCCCTTGATGTCATCCCACAACACATCTGGACTTTGGTCATTAGTGTTCAATGCATTATATTTATTCCTGATATGGTCTCTAAATTTAAGTGGAATGTACTCAAGGTCATACTTTGGTTCTTATGGATTTTTATAACCTTTCTTCAGCTTCAACTTGAATTTGCATATGAGCAATTGATGGTATGCTCTGCAGCTGGCCCTGGTCTTGTTTTGATTGATGATATTGGGCATCTCCATTATCTCTTTCTACAAATGTAGTCTATTTGATCCCTGTGTGTTCCATCAGGCGAGGTTCATGTGTACAATGGCTGTTTATAGTGTTGAAAAAAGTATTTGGAATGAAGTTGTTGGTCTTGCAAAATTCTATTATGTGATCTCCAGCATTGTTTCTATCACTAAGTCCATATTTTCCAACTACAGAGCCTTCTTTGTTTCCAACTTCTGAATTCCAATCATCGGTAATTATCAGTGCATCTTAATTGTGTGTTTGATCAATTGTAGGCTTCAGAAGTTGGTAAAAATCTTCAATTTATTCATCTTTGAGTTTTTTTTTTTTTTTTTTTTTTGCTGCCTATCCATTTTTCCACACATGCTTCTAAATTATTAACCCAATTGTGTGCTTGTCCTTTACCAACATGACTTCAAGGGCAAATAATATACTCTCTGATTAGTGTTCACCTCTATGTAAATACTGTCTGATCTTGAATTTAACACCTCTTAACATGCAACTGTCATCTACTAAAATCAAATAATGTTTTTATTGTCATTCTATGACCCAATGTTAATTTAGCACAATTCATAAAATACTCAATAGAAGTAATATGAAAATAGACATTTAGCCACTGACTTTCACCAGTTGAATCAAGTCTAAGGTTCTTTTTTATTCAGGAACCATGATGCAGGTTCCAGCTAGGAGTCCTTGTGAGCTAGTTTCCTTTCTCGCCTGTCATCCCTGGCATTGTCACTGTACTGTATTCCTTTGAATAGGTTAGCTACTATCTCTGGTTTATTTTCTCGTTGGTAAAATGCATAAGAAAAGAGATTATGTTGAATTAATTGATTTATCTAATACAGTTTATTAAGTGCCTATTATGTTCTTGATACTGTCTGTTCGAGTTGCTGGGAGCACATTGGAGAACAAATATCCCTCCCTCATAAAGTTTATATTCTGCTGGTGGAAACAGATCACAGGTAAACAAAGCAGCAAAAAGTATCACTTATTAGAGAGTAAAAATTGCTATGGAGATAAATAAAATTGTATAAGAAGAATACAGAAAATTGGGGGAGAGTGAGGTCAGCCATTTCTAATAGGTTAAGTAGAGAAGATCTCACAGATAAGATTGCATTTGAGCAAAGATCTAACTGAAGTGAGGAAGTGAGTCTTGAGCATATCTGGAGAAATAGCAGTCCTGGCAGTAGGAGTAGCAAGTTCATGAATCCTGAGATGAGAATGTGCTTGTTATGCTCAATGAAAAGAGCAGAATCAGGCAGAAGAAAGATTGTAGGCAATAGGTTCACGGAGGTTTTGGGTATGGGAACATATTACATAGGCCCTGGCAGATAACTGTAAGGATTTTGTTTTCTATACTAAGTGAAGTGAGAAGACACTGGAGGTTTCTAAGGATACAATTAACATGATCAGACATTTATTTTAAAAGGATCAATTTGGCTTTGTGTTGAGAATGCAGTAAAAGTGGAGTGTAAGAATAGAAGCAGGGCAATTTCTTAGATTATTATAGCAATTAAAGTCTGAGATGATCGTGACTTACACCTGGGTGGTTCTGGTGGTCGTATTGAGAAGCAGTAAGAGTCTTGAAATGAATATTTTGAGCATAAGACAAACAGAATTTGTTGGTAAATTGGATATAGGGTGTGAGATAAGAGTTGAGAATGACTTCAAGAATTTTGACTTGAGCAGTTAGAAAACAGTTGACATTTACTGAGATGTGGACAAATATGGAAGAAGCAGGGTATTTTTGGAGATGTATGGATTTTAGAAGTTTGACCTTGAGGCATGATAATTTTGAGATGATGTTAAAGCATACAGTTAGAGAGGTCGTGGAGGCAGTTGTGCACATAAGTCTGTAGTTACAAAGATGTCTTGGGACTGGAGACATATTTTGAAATATTTTTATCACAGAAATTGTATTTAAAGACACAAGCCTGATGTGGTAAGCTAGCTGATGAGTAAAGGTAGGTAAGGGAAGGTTGTTTTCTTCCTGATTAAAATATATATATTGGAGTCAATTGCAGTCTTACCTGATAATTTTCTTTTCTGTCATTAGTCCTTTCCTACATTCCAAAGGCTCTGAAGCTGAGGGCAGGTGACTAAGATTCAGATATAGTGGAAAACAGCTATTTATGGAAAATCACAGTACAGACAAATATAGAATATTTCTCATAATAAAAGTATTAGTCAGAAAGGACTTCTTTAGTACCCCAACAGCAGTCATACAGCAATCAAGCAACTTTATGTAGTAGAAATAGCAGGGGGCCTAGAGTTAGAGAAAACCATTTTGTGTCCTAATTAACTTACTAACGGTGTTACCTTGGACTAGTAGTTGAAATTTCCTGAGCTAAGCTTATTTATCATTAAAATGTGCACAATAATTTCTGCCCTAAGCACCTCACAGACCATTTTGTAGATCAAATGAAATAATGTCTACGAAAGACCTCTAAATTGTAGAGCCTTTAATAGATCTGAAAGTTTCATTATTGATACTAGAGTCAATAAATTTAGTAATCCTGGAGTGAAGCAAATGGATATTAGGACATGGAAAGTTAAAACTTCTGAATATTACAAATATTTGTATAACTAAGTCTTTTTTGCCGGGGGGGGCGTATAGTTCAGAAGTAGGAAATCGACATGGTTGTTAGGCTTGAAAGGTGCAGGTGTCAGGGCTGAAGAAATAGTAAGTTGCTGGAAATTAAAACAAGCTTATTGCTCTAAAAGAATAAGAAGCCTCATGGGACATTCAACAATATGATTGCTTAGCCAATAGACTGTGGAAAGAGTAAGAGAACTGGGGACAGATACAATTAGAGGCAGGAGATATATGTAATCATGAAACCACAGTGGTTTTGAGGAAGGCCAGGTGGCTACGACTCTAGCAGTTTTACAGAAGCAATGTTATGTTTTTATTTGGGAAGGCGGATAACAGGAAAGCTGTTAGAAGACACAATGTGGTTAGCACATGCAGTCTGAGAGTATCTTCTAATAACCTTCAGGTGACTTCTCTGTTGTCATAAAATTGGCTTTGGCTAGTAATATTCAACTGTGATTTCCATATGCAGTGAATTTTCTTTTGCTTCCTTTTATGTTTTGTATATTAAATTGCATTGGGAAGTCCTACAGGAAATGTGACTTGATGGCATGCAGAATAGCAGGATGAATTTTAAATATTAATTTAGCATTTGAGTATTCATTCAGAGAGATAAAAATGCCATAGTATAAATGAACTTTCAGGTTAGGTATGCATCTAAAAGTATATAAAATATATCTGTAAAGATATAAAAGCTGTTATTAAACTTTTGGTCTTAACTGTTTTGCTTTGCCTATAAATTATGGTTTGTATTATGTGATATGCAAATGATATAAATATCTAAAGATACATTTTAGTTATCCTAATAAAACCTCAATTATATGCCATACCAAATTTTATAGGTTTAATGTGTGTAGTGGCTATAAATATGCCAGTGTGTTAGTGAATGCCCACTTTTTATGAGCTCTTTGCCAAATTACAAAATATCATTTAATTTTGACAACAATTCTATTTATAGGTGAAAAAATTGATGATGAAAGGCATTAAGTAACTTATTTAAGGTCACAAAACCAGTAAGTACCAGAAACGAGATTCAAATGCAAGTTTCTCTAACTTCAGTGACCACGTTGCACTACTTCACACTACTCCGTCTGTCAGTAGCAGTTCCTAAGCTACTGCAAAGAAGATCCAAGTAGAATCAAAACTTAATGATTCTCAGAATGACGTTTACCATACTTCACCTTTCTGATTGCCTACATTTCCTTGATAGATACCTGTGCAACGAACTCTCTTATACATATACACATATATATTTATGTGTGTGTGTGAGTGTGTGATTTTAACATCATCTCTACCTAAAGTTTTAGTAGCAAGGGCTAAGATAAGATATAAAGCAAAAAACTCCTGAAGCACTGTTAAGTAAATAACAAAAGTAATAATAGTAATTACTAACTGACCAGTACTGTATTATTTTAGGTGCATTGTTGGATATCACTGTTTCTCGGATTAACCTTATAATGTGGGTAATACTATTTCTTTTATAGATGAGAACATTGAGGCTCAAAACAGGTAAGTCATTTTTCCACAATGGCAATGCCCTAACCAGTCAAATTCAGTTCAATTAGACTCCAGAAGTCTTATACCCTATAAAACATATTGTCTCTCTGTTATACTATTTAAGTAATGTTTATTGTGATATCAATTGTCTTGTGGGTCTGGAATCTTGTACATCTTAAATAAGCTGAAATCAGCAAACCATAAAAAAGTAACCATAAAAGTTGAATAGAAGATCTAAGGAAAAGAATGCCCCATAGATATTTTTCAATTTTCTTTTTAATCAATTAATCATGGCTGTAGGAAGTGCAATTTGAGAAGGATTCTGAGTTTAAATCTGGCTTAATAGAAAAGAGGTCTCTATTTATAAGCAATACCTTTCACAGGCTGGAGAAGAGGAAGTGTGTTAAGTATTTTCTAATCTAGGTTTCAGTTTATTCTAGAAACAACCCAGCCCTTTTAGTAATGAGTTTTATTTCCTTTAGTTCACACAATCATGGGAAAATATCAGAGAAATTCAACTTAAGGGGTATTGTACAAAATAACTGGCTAGAAATTTTCAAAAATATCAAGATTGTTAAGCATAAAGACAAGGCTGAGAAACAGTTCAAAACTAAAAGAGAATAAAGAGCCATCACAGCTAAATGCAATGCATTATACTTGCTTAGAATCTGCACTGGAAAAAAAAAATATATGTATATATATATATATACACACACACACACACACACACACAAAGGACATTATAGAGACAATTGGCAAAATTTGAAGATAGACTATGGAATTAATTATATTAATATTGCTTCAATGTTAGATGAGCTGATTTTAATAACTGTGGATATGGAAGAGACTTTGTTCTTAGGAAATACATAATAAAGTACTTTGGGGTAAGAGTGTGATGTTTTCAACTTACTCTCAAATGGCTCAGATAAAAGTTTGAAAAATAAGTGTTCTCATATGTGCGTGTATGCATAAAGAAGAGACAGAACGATAAAATGAAAAGGGTCAGAATGCAACCAGTTGGTGAATCTGGGCAAAGGGTATACATGTGTGTTTCTCGCCTTGTCCTTGAAACTTGCCTAAAGCTGAGAAATACATCAAAATAAAGAGTTACAAAAAAAGTAAAAATAAAATACAGTTATCACTTGAATCCATGCATCAGCCTAAGAAACCAAACATTATATATGTATCCTATGGAAATCCTGGTGGCATAGTGATTAAGAGCTATGGCTGCTAACCAAAAAGTCAGCAGTTCAAATTCACAAAGTGCTCTTTGGAAACGTTATGGGACAGTTCCACTCTGTCCTATAGGGTTGCTATGTGTCGGAATCTACTCGATGGCAGTGGGTTAACCCCCTGACCTTTGAAAACCCTGGTAGCATGGTGGTTAAGAGCTATAGCTGCTAACCAAAAGGTCGGCAGTTCGAATCTACCAGGCACTCCTTGGAAACTCTATGGGGCAGTTCTACCCTGTCCTGTAGGGTCACTGTGACTCAGAATTTACTTGATGGCAATGGGTTTTGGGGATTTATTGTTAAAAATTTCAAAGAAAGGTGATCCAACAGAATGCAGAAATTAACAAATAATATAATTAGTATCACACACAGGTAAAATTTTGCTGAAGATAATTTAAAAAATGATTGCAGCAGTACATTGATAGGGAACTGCTAGAAATACAAGCTGGATTCAGAAGAGGACATGAAATGAGGGATATCATTACTGATGTCAGATGGATTTTGGCTAAAACCTGAGAATACCAGAAAAATGTTTACCTGTGTTTCACTGACTATGCAAAGGCATTCGACTGTGTGGATCATAATAAATTATGGATAACACTGAGAAGATGGAAATTCCAGAACACTTAATTGTGCTCTTGCAGAACATCTAAATTTACTAAGAGGCAGTCTTTCAAACAGAACAAGGGGATACCATGTGGTTTGGGATTGGGAAGGGTATGCATCAGGGAGGTATCCTGTCACCATACTTATCAATCTGTATGCTGAGCAAACAATCCAAGAAGCTGAACTACATGAAGAAGAATGAAGCATCAGGATTGAAGGAAGACACATTAACAACCTGCAATATGGAGATGACACAACCTTTCTTGTTGAAGGCAAAGAGGACTTGAAGTGCGTACTGATGAAAATCAAGGACTATGGCCTTCAGTGTGGATTACACCTCAACATAAAGAAAACAAAAATCGTTACAACTGGACCAATAAGCAATGTCACGATAAATGGAGAAAACATTGTGATTGTCAAAGATTTCACTTTACTTGGATCCACAATCAACACCTATGGAAGCAGCTGTCAAGAAATCAAACAACATGTTGGACTGGGCAAAACTGCTGCAAAACACCTTTTTATAGTGTTCAAAAGCAAAAATGTCACTTCAAGGACTAAGATAAGCCTGACCCAAGCCATGGTATTTTCGATTGCCTAATGTGCATGAGAAATCTGGACAATGGATAAGGAAAACCGAAGGAGAATTGATATCTTTGAATTATGGTGTTGTCAAAGAATATTGAACACACCGTGGAGTGCCAGAAAAACAAACAAATCTGTTGGAAGAAGTACAGCCAGAGTGCTCCTTGGAAGTGAGGATGGTGAGACTTTGTCTCAAGTACTTTGGACTTGTTATCAGGAGGGACCAGTCCCTGGGGAAGGACACCAAGCTTGGTAAAGTAGAGGGTCAATGAAAGAGAGGAAGTCCCTCAATGAGATGAATTGACACAGTGGCTGCAACAATGGGATCAAGCATAATAACTGTTGTGAGGATGGTACAGGACTGCCAGTATTTTGTTCTATTGTACATCGGGTCGCTATATGCCAGAACTGACTCAATGGCACCTAACAACAACAAAAATTGTTAAAAATAGCTAAGACTTAAATAAATTGAAACATGAAGTTGATTCAGAGCAGTTATTATACATGCACATAGACAGACCATTCTGATTCAAAAAATAAAGTAGCCAATGGCTAGAAATAGTCTAGTTACAATGAAGCTTATAAAGAGGAGGAAGAAGAATAGACAATGAACCATTGGCTAATCTTAACATGATTGACTGAACCCAGCCCTCCCTCTTTCACTGAGATGAACAGGTCACAAGGTGGTCTCTGGCCTGACTGCTAAGAGATCCACTGCTAATCAAAATGTCAGCAGTTCAAATCCATCAGCCACTCCTTGCAAGCCCTATGGGGCAGTTGTATCCTGTCCTATAGGGCCATTATGAGTCAGAATAGACTCCAGGGCAATGGGTTTGGTTTGGTTTACCCATGTGCAGACTTGAGATCTTTTGAGATTTAAATTAAGTAAGCCTGGAGTCCTTTTCATTAAATTTCGAGATAACGGTTTTGTCATTGCCGTAGAGTATCTTTTGGCGGGGGAAAAAAAATCAATGCTTTTGCTGTTTGGGCCAGAGTTTTTACGGTAAATATTTGGCTTTGTGGGTGTCATGGATTGAATTGTCTCCCCCCAGAAAATGTGTTATCAGTTTGGCTATGCCATTATTCCTAATATTATGTGATTGTCCACCATTTTGTTTTCTGATTTTCCTGTGTGTTGTAAGCTCTATCACAATGATGTTAATGAGATGGATTAGTAGCAGTTATATTGATGAGATCTACAAGATTACATAGTGTTTTAAGCCAATCTCTTTTGAGATAAAAAAGCAGTGCTGGGAGCAGAGTGCGTCCATTGGACCTGAGGTTCCTGACAGGAAAAGTTCCTAGACCAGGGGAAGATTGATGACAAAGACCTTCTTCCAGAACGGACAGAGAGAGAAAGCCTTCCCCTGGAGCTGATGCTCTGAATTTGGACTTGTAGTCTACTAGACTGTGAATGACAAATTTCTCTTTGTTAAAGCCATCTACTTGTGGTATTTCTGTTACAGCAGCACTGGATAATTAAGACAGTGGGTAAGAAAAAACATTAAAATTAAATAAGGTGTGTGTTATTAATTTTTCTCTTTGACATTATGATATAAAACAATCACCTATAAATAATTCTTGGCAAAATGTTTAACCTTAGATCTTATCAAGCCCTCAGATCTGAGTCCAATTTATACTAGATACAGGAGATAGAGGAACAAATGTAACGACACCATGAGAAAGCAATCATCAAAATTCAGATGTTGGAATATCTTACAGGAAAAATTGACTTAGTTTTCAACAAATCAATATCATGAATGAAGTGGGTCTCTTTTAGATTAAAAGTAACTTAAGGAGTATGATAAAAGACAAGCCATCTGCAAGAAATATTTTAGAATAATTTTTGAGAATTTGAGTAGGGAGCTGGGATTAAATTATAGTAAGAACTATATTTTTTTGTAGTAATGAAATTATGTTAACATAGGAAAATTTATATTGAAATTTTCACTATATTTAGAGAAACATAATGAAATATTTAGAGGCAATTGTTTCAATATCTACAATTTAATTTAAAATATTACAAAAAATATAAGAAAGTATGGGAAATAATTTTAAGACCTAGATGATGGGTAAATGTGTATTAAGTAAGCCACTCTTTATAATCTCTGTATGATGTGATATTATGCAGTATATTTGCTACAAACGAATAATATTAAATAGATTTGTGAGTCATCACCAAAAGCAGACTGGTGAACATCAAACTCAGTGAGCAGGAAGTAAGAAGGAAGGCGTTTGGGAAGTCACAACGGAAGAGCGACGAGCCTGGCGCACAGTGATCACAGATCTGACGCAGACATTCTTAAAATACAGTTTTCAGGCAGATCTGAGTCAGAGTTGCAAATTTTATTACAAGCTCTCCAAATAACAAGGCCAAACAAAGAGTGGGCAGAGACAGAGAAGCAGTTAGAAGCTGTGTGCCTACGAATTTGTCTTTTTTCCTCTTTATCCATTTTTATAAAATTATTATTACGTTTTTGTAAATGTGAATGTTTGTTGTTGTTAGCTGCTGTAGAGTCAGCTCGGACTCCTGGCAACCTCGTGTATAACGGAAAGAAACATTGCCTGGTCCTGTCCCATCTTCACGGTCGTTGGCACGTTTGAGTCCATTGTTGTGGCTATAGCGTCAGTCCATCTCATGGAGGGTTTCCCTCATTTTTGCTGACTCTCTACTTTACCAAACGTGATGTGATTTTCTAGCCATTGCTATTTCCTGATGATGTGTCCAAAATAAATAAGCTGAGGTATAGCCATCCTCCCTCCTAGGGAGCATTCTGGCTTCATTTTTCCTAAGACGTATTGTTTTACATAGGGCTTTCAGTGGCTAACTTTCAGAAACAGATCTTAAAGCCTTTCTGGAAGCTCTGCTGATAACATGCGCGAAGCAGAAGACCCTAGAAGCCTCATAGAATAACAGCGAAGATTATGAAGTGTTCCTGTAGTATTTGGCTCTTTACCAGCAGTATAATCAACAACAACACCACCAAACAGTTGCCATTGAGTCGATTCCATTATGGTGACTCCATGTGTGTCAGAGTAGACCTGTACTTCATAGCGTTTCCAATGGTTGATTTTTTTGGACATAGATTGCCACACCTTTCTTCCAAGTCGCCTCTGGGTGGAAGTAAAGCTCCACAGTAACATTTTGCACTACTCAGGGACTCTATTAGCTGTACAAGGGCTGGTATTATGTGCTTAGCCTACAATTACGTGAACCATTTGCAGTCACTAATTTATATGGTAATTTGAAGTTACTGAAGATAAAACTTTTTTAGCTCCAGCTTAGTCAAAACTTTTATGACAATAAATAACACAGACTTAGTTAAATTTGAAGGCCACGGTTTCATCTATGGACTCTGCCAATATATGAATCACCTGGTCTGGCATTCATACCTGGCAATACTTAAACCAATTTGTCTTAATTATTATTAGATGGGAAATAAAAAATGGCTTAGTTTTTGGGTAATGTGGCATTGTGTTATTGACTGTTTAATGACTTGTTTATTCAGTTTTTATTCTTTAAAGTTCATAAAACCAAAAAAAAAAAAAAAAAAGGACAAAGCACAAATCTGTTGCCCATGAATCGATTCTGACTCATACTGACCCTATAGGATACAGCAGAACTGCCCCATAGGGTTTCCAAGGAGTAGGGTGGATTTGAATTGCCAACATTTTGATTATTAGCCATATGCTTTTAAAAGTTCATAGAGGCTTAGATATTTGGGATGTTATCCCAGTATTTTACCTTGAAACCTTATTTCTTAAAAGGAAAGATGAATAAATGAATAAATATAGTATATGAATATTTTACCTCAATTTTGCACCTATGCTAGGTCATTAAGGGTCCATTATTTTTAAGAAGAAGAGATTCTTCAATGAATGCATTTTATAGCTTAACGTGATCCATTAATAACTAGAAATGTATAGAAACATAATCCTGAGTAAGCTTTGCAGGTTTTCCATATTGATTTTATCAGCTAAAGGTGAATTCTTATTCATTTCTACTGCTTATTAAGCTGGCAAGAGTTTCTGGAGATGTTTCATCTTTAACAGATGCTAGCTAGAAAGTTGTTCACATGGAAACACAGCACACATTAAAATCCTAAGAATCATTAGCATTTGCTTCAGGTAAATTTCACTGACTGAAAACAATGAAGAGTAGTATATATTTGATATGTGTTGATTTTTTTTTTTTTGAAAGACAAATGTTCAAATTCCTTTTTTGGACAGTACTATAATCCTCTTTATTTTCCTTCTCTCTGCATCTTTTTCTTTACTTTTCCCTTTTATATTTCTACTTTCTGCTCTCTCCATTTCTCCAGAAAAATTACTCAATTTGCTTTTGTGTAACTTATTGTAGGGCTGTATTCCCACAGGTAGTATTGAGCTGCACTAGGTCTGTTGTTAAAATCTGAAGTGGCCGTGTCCCCTAAAAAAAAAAAAGTTGACATCCAGTGGATTCCAACTCATAGCCACCCTGGGAGCCCTGTCCCCTAGAGATACAGATATCCTGAATATCTTGACTTTTTGTTACGGTGATAGAGACATCAAGTGAACCAGGGCTTCAAACTCCTGCTGAGAATTTGCGTTCCAACTCCAGATACACTGAATCAGAATCGACATTTTAACAAGATTCCCAGGTGGTATTCCTGTATGACAAACTCTAAGAATGACTGCTCTACTAGTAAGTAGCCTTGATAGTGCAGTGGTTAAAGCTCTCGGCTGCTAACCAAAAGCTTGATGGTTGAACCAACCAGCTGCTTATAAAAGAAAGATGTGGTAGTCTGCTTCCATAAAGATTTACAGCCTTGAAAACCCCATCGGGCCACAAAGGTCAGAATCAACTCTATGGCAGTGGGTTTGGTTTTGGATTTTGGGCTCTACTAGTGGAGCTGTTTTTTTTTTTTTTTTTTTTTTAGTGGAGCTGTTTAGAGCTTGGCTGCTAGCTTAAAGATTGGCAGTTCAAATCCACCAGCTGTTTCTTGGAAACTCTATGGGACAGTTCTACTCTGTCCTATAGGGTCACTATGAGTTGGAATTGACTAGATAGCAAAGAGTTTTTTTTTTTTTTTTGGTAGCAATTCTCAGAATTAGTCCCTAACTAGCAGTATTAGCATTGCCTGGGAACTTGTTAGAGATGCAAATTTACAGTAGGATTTCAAACCATAACGTATTTCTTCAAAGCTCTGAGTTGAACTTGTGGCTGTTCAGGAAATTTTCTACTCTATTGGTATCTTAAATTGGACTTCGAAATTCTAGGGTAATAGGAAATGATTCCAAATTATTAAAACTAATAGCTTTTTTTTTTTTTAAGAATATCAAATAACTCAGGGTCATAGAAACCACTTAATATATATTATATAATATAATCCTCATAAACAATGAGTAAAATGTCAGGAATGTAAAAAAACCTAAAAATCGGACCATTTGTTTGTTACTTAAAACAGTATTACACAACGTTCAGATGTAACAACACTTTTTTCCTTCTTTTTATTTTAAGATTATTATTCTTTCTATGCGTTGAAGTAGATATAGATCGCTTCAATATTTTCAGAGACATACCTGGGGGTTTTAATCACAGTGAGAAGCTATTTCAAGGGGTGGAGGCGTTCTGACCTTTTTCCTCATCTCTCTGAAGTCAGTCATTATTGTGATTATGATGTCCGAGCAAATTCCGTTACCTCATTTGAGATGGGTATAATGGGCTGGCCCCCTGTCTGTTCCTCAGTAGCTACAATAATTGGTAGGCTGTCACAATTTTTGAGCAAAGAATTTATAAATTATTTTTTCTACCTGTTGATGTTATGTTTGTTGTGGTAATATACTATTTATTTCTTCTGAGAAAGATACCCACAGGTCTTGAGGGAACTTACTAGAAAATAACATTAATAGTCACAGTTCCCCCTAGAGAGAGGGAAATATTGTCAAATGTAGGAAGAATATTCCGGAGGTTACAGGCTCATAAAGGACAATTTAATCAAGCCTTTCTGGGAACATGAGGCTGAGTGATTTGCAGAACATAACAGAATTGTTATGTCCATCCAGGACTCTCTAGTATTAAACCCAGTGTCTTTGAGTTCTGCATATGCTACTGTCTTGCCATATATGATTTTTTACTAATTATAATTTGTATAGAATTTATGTGTGTTTTGTCAGCATAAACTTTTTATATTATGGCTAGCTCTTATTTCCATCAAAACCAAGTTCTGGAGCTAGCATACTCAAAATGCTACCTAAGCATTATTTGGGGGTCCTTTAAAAGTATATTTATTTCCCAGAGGTTAATTTTAGGATCAAACCAAAAACCTAAACCAAATCCACTGCCCATGAGTCAATCCCAACTCATAGCAACCCTATAGGACAGAGAACATCCCATAGGGTTTCCAAGACTGTAAATCTTTACGGAAACAGACTGCCACATCTTTTTCCTTTGGAGCTGCTGATGGCATCAACTGAGCTTTAAGGTTAGCAGCCAAGCACTTTAACCACTGAGCCATTGGGGTTTCAATATTTAGGATCTGTCTCTCTTCATCACCTCTAACCTCAACCAAATCTACACAAACATTTTAGAATCATAGGAAAAAAAAATTATATTGAATCAACTATTTTTTCCTCACTTTTTAGGGATTTTCTGCTCACAGTTGTACACAGGTCTCAAAACACCATCTACCCTGTGGGCTTTCAGCATCTTTGTTTGTATTTTGAGCACAAACAGGAAGTGCCCTGTGCCCTACAAGATATTTTACATACATGCAGAGTAAGAGAAAATGCTGCCTTTCCCACAAACTCTAGCTTCCACCGTAGTTAGAAGGAGAATATGACTGAAAGCAGAGCCCTCACCAGGGCACAGCAGTCAAGCGTTCAGCTGCTAACCAAGAGGTCGGTGGTTGTAATCCACCAGCTGCTCTTTGGAAACCCTAGGGAGCGGTTCTACTCTGTCCTACAGGGTCACTGTGAGTCAAATTGACTTGACGGCAGTGAGTTTTATGACTGAAAACAGTGTAAGAAAAGAAAAAAGACAAAAGAATGAAGGGTTACATCAGAGAAAAGGCTGAAAAATCAAGGAAGAAAAGAACAGGTCATTGGAAAAAGAGAAAATAGCATGCAGAGTCAGCCCAAATGCATATGCTTAAATGGATATAAAGACAAACAGAATGCACGTATTTTTATTTACATTTGATTGCTTCCTCTGGGAAGAGTTATTGGGAGGTTACATGTTTTCCTCCAATAAAACACTGGCATATAATCAGCAAAAAAAAAAAAAAAAAACCCAAATTCCCTAACATAACTTTAACTGGTGCTTCATCCCACGTCTGTTTGCAGAGTCCCTGCTAAAGTGTGGCAACAACAGAAATATATTTTTATCCAAAATATCTTAATTAGCTTAATAATCGAAGGCCTTAAGCTAATTACCCCTCTTTAAGAAAGGGTTAAAATTTACCCTATTGATGATATTGAGAGTATAAAGAGGGAACAAGAAAATTCTTAGTCTATATGATTATAATCAGACCTTGGCACCAATGGAGCCATGTAAAAAATAGATATGTAATTAATAATTGATAAAGAATGACTGTAACGTGATTATGTGCTACACAAAGAAGTCATCTCCTGGACTTGCCTCACTATTGTCAGAATTTGATGATTCAAGACCATGAATGATATTATTGAAATGCCTATATGATAGACTGAGTGCACAAATGGCCTCAATTCTTTAGCCTTCTCTATAACCATGCTCTTTTCAATGTGGCTTTGAAGCTCTTTCGTCAAGGGTGGAGTTTTTATCCCTACCACCTGGAATCTGGGCTGCCTTGTGACTTGACTTGCTTTGATGTATTAGAATGGAAGGTGTGCTAATCCTGAGTGTAGATCTCTAGAAGCCTTGTGTGTTTCACTAACTTGGCTTGAACCCACGTGACCACCATGTGAACAAGTTCAGGTTAGCCAGCCGAAGGATGAGAAGTCATGTGGTGCAAGGCCAATTCATCCCAGCTGAAGCTATCCTAGATCATCTTGTCCCCAATCAACCAACCAGCTGACCTAGTGAGCAAGACTAGCCAAGATCACTGAACCTGGCACAGGCTAATGGAACTATCCAACTGACTTACAGTCCTGTGACCTATAGTTAAATTAATGCTTATTGTTTAAACCACTAAGGGTTGGGGTGATTTTTATGCAGCAGGAGCTAATATAGCTTAGTAGAGTACTTAAATGATTATTTAAATTTTGGGATAATTCTTCTTTCACTAGTGCTATCACAATAATAGAAAACAGCTATATTTGAGTGCACATTTAAGATATAAGCATAGATGATATTTGTTACTGATGTTCACCATCTCCAGTACATTCATTCATTCAATAAGTGTTACTTGTTCACTCATTCAATAAGTGTTATTCTGTGCCAGGTGCTAGAGATACAACATTGAAAATTTTATATAAGAATATCTACTTTACATATGTAAGTAAAAGATGATATAAAGAATAAGAAGAAATACAAAGCAGAGTAGAGTAGAAAGTATCAGGACTTGCAATTTGGGATGTGCCATTTGGAGAGATCTCACCAAGGAAGTGATGTTTGATAAAAGCCCAAAGGAGGTGAGGGAGTAAACATTAGGATGTCTTGGGGAAGTGCAAATTCAAGGTCTATTCAAGGTCTAAGGTGGAAAGGTGCCTGATAGTTTGACGCAACTGAGAGGGGACTTGAGAGATTGGATCAGAGTGAATGACAGGAGAGTAATAGATGAGGTCAGAGAAATAATTGGGACCAGATAACAAGGGGGTCTTTGAAGTCATTTTAATTTGCTTTTACTCTATGTTAGATGGGGAGAAACTAGAGAATTTTTAGCAGAGGGGTGTCAAGTATTGGTTTTATTTTAATAGGATCATTCGGCCGCCTGGATTGATAATATACTGAAAGAAAGCAGGGCTGAGTCAGGAAGACCAAACAGGAGTCTGTAGCAATATCCAGATAAGAAATTATTGTGGCTTGGACCAGGGTATCAGCAGTAGGAAAAGACTCAGATTATGATTACATTTTGAAGGTAGGTCTGAAAGGTGCTGTTGGGTTCAATAGGGGTATGAGGGAAGAGAGGTGTTTGGCCTGAACGACTAATAGACAGGTATATTATTCTCAAATGACACACACTCACAGTGTGAACAAACTGGATGTCAAATCACAAGAATAAATTTGATTTTTTTCTACTAGAGATAGAGTTGTTATTTTGTTGTTTGATACGGTAGGTGGTTTTCAGAATATTAGTCTTTAATTGCAGCTGAAAGCTAAGAGAGGTTTGTAAAAGGAAAAGACAGTTCTCCATCTCTCCCCCTCCCCCATGATGGCTTGGTGACTGTAAACTGTTAATAATTCATTTGATCATTTCAGATACTTTACATTTGAAGCCTGCATATAATGTACTGATTAAATCACATTATGTGTAGCTGAGTGAATATATTATTTAACAAATTACCACTTTCCATAACCATGAACCATGCATCTGTAGCAAATGGCTGAACATTTTAATAAGGGAGAGTGTAATTATATTATGGTTATTGCATTTTACAGGTTGATTGGCCACACTTTGGAGGTGACTAGCTTCCGATGAATGACTATTATTGTAAAGGAAGGATTTTCACTTTATGTATAGTCAGTACTTATAACTCATGAGAAAGATCCCTGCTTAGAAAATAAGGAATCATAGGGAAAGTTTTTGGAGAAAAATTTGAACCTAAAAAGAGTGTATCACCAGCTAACCTTTTTTTCTGTGATGTTATTTATTTACTTACTTAGTATTGAAAACAAAACAAATGCCTAGTAAACAAAGAAACAAACAAAAACCAAAAATCCTGTCTGTCCTTTAATGTAATACGGTGAAAAAAAAAAATTGCTGTGGCAACTGAAAGTCTCACTTGAAATTCTCTGGCCCTTGCCTTTAATCATATGTAAAGTGTCAGTAAGAGCTCTGGTTGCACAGTGGTTAAGTGTTCTGCTGCTAACCGGAAGGTGGGTAGTTTGAACCCAATAGCTGCTCCATGGGAGAAAGATGTGGCATTCTGCTTCCAAAAAGATTCCCAAACCCACTGCCATCGAGTTGATTCCGACTCAGAGCGACCCTATAGGACACAGTAGAACTGCCCCATAGAGTTTCCAAGGAGCGCCTGGCGGATTTGAACTGCCAACCTCTTGGTTAGCAGCTGTAGCACTTAACCACTACACCACCAGGGTACAGCCTTGGAAATCCTATAGGGCAGTCCTACTCTGTCCTCCTATGGGGTCACTATGAGTTGAAATTGACTCTATGGCAATGTTTTTTTTGGTTTTTTAGAGTCTCAGTACTCATCAAGGAGAGAATCCGAGCTGAGACCTCTAATTAAGAAATTCAAAGAGATTTTTTTAAATAATTAAAAAACATCATTTTGACTATCTAAAATCTACTACTTCACTACAACTTATAATGAGTCCAAAGCAAATGTGTCAAAAACAAATGGATTATGTTGTGTTTCAGAGATAAAGAGAAGATTAAAAAACAGGATATTGCAAGAGGTTTCAGTTTTACCAATGCAGAATTTAATGATGGTTCTTCAGTAATCCACCCAACAGAATAGGAGGAAAAGGAAGTTATAACAAAACAATGCATTTTCTGGGAGCAAAGGCGGAAAGGAAACTTATTAACGCTATGCTTGCCATCTAAATAACTGGCCAAGGACATTGTAGAATGAAAAATCAATAAAGACAATGACAGTTTTGCTGCTCAATTAAAAAATACTTCAATCAAAATGAAGATAATCAAACCAATTTGCTCAACTATGTTTCTCTGAGAATGTGAAAACAAGTTTTGACATCTCTGCATAGGTATAGAACAGTGACTGGTTCTCAACCTCACCTGAGTTGCTTTCGAATTATATTCAAGCTTGTGTCCCAGAACAATTAAATAAAACCTATAAGCTACAAGGCAAGGGCATTAATAGTGTTAAAGTTCCGTCTGGTGATTTTAATGTATAGCCATGGTTGAGAAATACTGGTATAGGACACTGGGAAAATTCTGTTCAAAATAGCCCACGTATTCCACCAACTGAAGAACCAACCATTCAGCCTAACAGACTTCTCTTTTTAAATTACAGGGAAAAGTTTGAATCTCAGTCATTATCTGCTAAATGTAGATTTCTTTAATTGTATAAACCTTCCCTTAGCATAATCCCTTGGTAGTGGAAACAGTTAAGGGGCTCAGCTGCTAACCGAAAGGTTGGAGTTCTAGTACATCCAAAGGCACCGTGGAAGAAACACCTAGTGATTTACTTCCAAAAAATCATCCACTGAAAACCCCATGGAACACAGCTCTACTCTGACGCATATGGGGTCACCATGAGTGAGAATTGACTCCAAAAGTGGTCTCTTAACACACAGCAGAGTTCAACAGGCTTGAAAGAAGTTCGTCTTGGTTGAAGTTACAGTGCAGGAAAGCTGAGGGAAATGTAAAAGTAGAAAATTTTTTGCCAAACAGAGGGTATTAGGAGTGTTCTGCTTGCCTGGAGGGCAACAAGGGTATATTCCAGCAATAATGCAAAATGGAAACACCCATTGAAGGCCAGCCCATGTGAGAACTGATTGAAAACTCAATGCATAAGTGAGTAAAGCCTTGGGACAACATCAAGCTGGTGTGGGTAAGTCACATCTTTCATAGTAGCAGCTTTGCTCTGAAAAGTCAGTAAATTTATAGCTAGGAAGCCAAGTTGAAGTTCAAAAGCCACAACAACATGTAAAATATGACTTGATGGTCAATGAAGAAGTCAAGAGAATACAGTGAGTGAAAAAGTGATTATCACAAGCTGGGCTCACAATGGAACTAGTTAAAGACTGCTGACAGACTTGGGTTCAAATCCTAACTTTACTACTTCAGGCAAAATAATCTCTCTCTCTCTCCTAACCTGTAAATGAAGATGATGGTAACTACCACACAGATTAATGAGCTAATCTGATTATAGTACTTTATCCCATGATAGTACTTCATTTGCTGTGAAGTGAGTTCCTTGATTGGAGACAATGCTGTATGGTGGTAGATAGATATATTTTTTTTTCTCTTTCCTCTCCATTTCCTCTACTACCTAATATCAAGTATGTTAATAATGATCAATCTTATATTTCAGGATTTAGATTATAGGATGTCAGGAGAGGAAGTTTGACTGCTAAAAGAAGAATGAACATCATCCAAAGATAGAGAAATTGGGCTTTGAGTTAATGTTTTCAGAGTATGTCATAGTGTTTGTGATTGTAGGGAAGCAGAGATGATTGTGGCGTATTAGAAAGAATCATGATTTTCCTTTTGTCTTTATTTGGGAGTTAAACACAGCTAAATAGGTATATGTTAAGGCCAAGTTGACAACAGGTGAACTAAGCAAGGTTGTTCAACTGTCAGTTTCATTATACAGCCATGTGTAGCTTAACGTCCATGATACATTCTGTGAAACAGGACGTTATGTGATGTGGGCGTTGTGTGAAAACCGTATTACGATTGTCAGCCTCATAATATCCATTCAGGCAATGTCGACTGCATATGTGTCAGTGGTCCAGAAGGCTTTTTCTCTTTTCCTTAAAGGGAAAGCAGCTCTCCTTTTGTTTATTATTTCTCCCTAATGGTTTTAAAGACCCCAAACCCAACTCTTGCAGTAGTGGACCAAGGGTGGGATACAGGCAGGTGAGGCAGAGGACATGAGCAGGTGTGGCACTCGGGCTTGATCTGACAAGCAGGGGGGCTGCAGCCACCTGGACTGTGGGTGGCCTGGATGCTCCTGCTCCTCAAGTGGGTGGAATGGTGGGTGGGGCTGGATGCGCTTGACTCCATCCTTGCTCACTTCTTTTTGCTCTGCTCCCACCGCCACTGCTGCCACCACTGCCCAGTCCTCTGCCTCCACCAGAAGCTCCTGCAGCAGCAGCAGTGGCAGCAGCGGGGCCAATGAGTACAACCGGAAGCAGGCTCCCATAAGGTTTTAATATAATAGGCTTTACTGGATTGGTTTGTAACTATGAGTTGTACATAAGTCAGACGTTCATAACTTATGAACACGTTCATAATATGGTGTTCACACAACGTTCAAATCATGTAACCTTTTTCACAGAACATATCATGGACATTAAGCAATGCATGACTGTATATACAGGCAATCCTCTAGTTACAAACGTCCCAACTTACGTACAACTGGTAGTTATGAACCAACCCCCATAAAGCCTATTATATTAAAACTTTATGGGAGCTGGCTTCCGGTTGTTTTTGTTGCTACTGTTGCTGCTACTGCTGGAGTTGCTGTCTAAGGCCCAAGGCAGAGCCTGAGAGGGTGGCAATGCCAGAGGGGCGAGAGGAAGCAAGTGAGAGGAAGTGGAGAGCACCCAGCTCTGCCTGCTATTCCACCCATCTGAGGAGCAGGAGCAACCTGGGCCCGGCAGCCCCCACTGCCACTCTCACCACATGCGTTTTGCCTGCTAGACCAAGCTGTAAAGCCTGTGCTTATAGCCGTGTCCTCTGCCTCACCTGCCTGTATCCCACCCATGGTCCAGTGCTGAAGAGTCTGGGTTTGGGGTCTTTAAAACCATTAGGGGGAAATAATAAACAAAGGAGAGCTGCTTTCCCTTTAAGAAAAAAAACCTTATGGGACCACTGATGCACATGCTGGGCATTGCTGGAATGGATGCTATGCAGAGCATGATTGTACTGAGAACTACACTTCCCAGAATCCCCTTCACTGTATCGTTTAAATTTAGAACTGTCCAAAAGTGAAGTTGTATGAGATTTGGCAGGTATAAGAAAGACAAAGGCTTGTAAGTTCTGAATTCTTTATGTTGTTTAGAGGCAGTGAGCTTCAGATGTGGTTTCCAGAAGGTTCCAGTTTTTCACTGCGTTTGCCGTCTCCACATACAGTTATCCTTGGTGAGCACTAGCCCTGCTGGTCACAGTGACCCAAGGCTCACCATCACACATTACTGAAAGCTCAAATGTGGGAACCATGTAGGGCAAACAGCAGGCCATAAAAATTAACCCTTCCTTTCTTTGATCCCACTCCAGTAGCTGAATATGTCTATTCTTCCAAACTTCCTGCAAGCTCTGACTCATTCCTCTCTGTCAGAGATGGTTAGTGATTTATCTTTGATCCTTGCGGTCCCTATTTGATGCCTTTTTTTGTAGTTCCTACTAAAATTGTTTAAGATCTAATTTCTATAATAAATCCCTTATTCCATAATACTCATAGAAGTACTGATTCCCTGATTGAATCTTGACTGACGGATGGAGAGACCAGAATGGCTATTTCAGTTATCTTAGCTTTCATCTCTGCTTTGGAATGTAACCAGTCTCAGAAGTACATTGCTTTCCACACTGAATTACCATGAATATTGTCCTTTAAATATTTGTAACACGTGTTCAAAGCACACATTATAATACTGCTTTTTGCATTTAATGTCTATAACAATACACCAGTGTGTTGTATAAATTTTAATAGAGAATACTAAAATAGACTTATAAAAGAGAAGTTTGCATCCTGAGATATCTGTGAGAAAGCAGTTTTCTTAATTAATCTTCAGTGAACGCATTTAAAAGATAGGGGTTGAAGGCAACAATTCGTTGGGCAGTAGCTCTCATTCATAATAAATGCTTCCCACTATGCCATCATCTTAATTTTCAGCATGAGGGATATTTTGTGATCTGACAGCAAATGGGAGTGTAATATACATTCTTGAAATATGCTGTCTGTTGATTTTTCAACAAAAGATATACTGAGCTAGGGTCTGGAAATATAAATATGTATAAGTTATATTCCTTGCTTTCAGGGAGATGGAGGAATAAGTGGCAAGTTCTAAAACAGAGCCCTGCTGGCACAGTGGTTAAGAGCTCAACTACTAACCACAAGGTCGGCAGTTCAATTCTACCAGCTGCTCCTTGGAAACCTATGAGGCATTTCTACTCCGTCCTATAGTGTTGCCGTGAGTCAAAATTGACTTGACAGCAACGGGTTTAACTCCCTATGGATAATTTGGGAATGGCTCCCTGGAACAAATGGTACTTGAATTTAGAATTGAAAAATGAGTAGTTCAGTAGGTAGGGAAGAGGAAGTATGGCTTCCCAGTAAGAAAGTATAATACATACAAAAGCGCCTGAAGGAGAGAGTATTAACTGTCCTCTTCTTATTCATTCCTACTTTGTCCTTTTAATAATTTCTCTCCAATACTTTTATCTGGCAATGTGTGGCCATGTGGCTAAAAACAGAATATTAGGAGGTAAGAGGAAGTAATATTTGCATCCTTCAGGTCATTTTCTTTAAAAGGAAAATTGTTCTTTGTTTCTTTGCATTCGTTCTTTCAATATTGAAATGCAGTTGAGTTGAAATAGCTTTGTTCATGAAGACGAAGGAGCTATACAGGTAGTCCCCAACTTGCGACATATTCTGGTTACAACGAGCCACACTTATGACTGACTGTTTTTCTTTTTTTGTACGTCTTATTTTTATGGTTAGTAATATGTACTACATATACAGTATGTAGTACAATGATATTATCATTTTCAGATGTTCACTTGCAAATATTCAATGTTATGATTTACTGTTCAAAACATAGTAGGCTATGGCAATAATAATGAAAACTAGAAAAAGAAGTGTTCAATGTACCTCAGAACCAACTCACAACAGAGTCACTGAAATGTAACCCCGTTGTAAGTTGGGGACTGCTTGTACTAGGGAATGGTGAAGCAAGCGAATATAAGAGACCTGGCCCCTGTCCCCTCTGGATTACTTCCCTAAATCTGGACTGTCACATGAAAGAGAAATACAATTATATCTCATTAGATCCACTGTGTTTTCTGTTCCCCTCGAAATAGTAGCTTAGCCTATACTCCAACTGAATCATGAGATGGTTTGTTATGCTTGGAGACAGTACGAAGCCTCAAGAGGCAGTTGTTGTTGTTAGGTGCCATGGAGTCAGCTCCAACTCATAGCGACCCTACGCACAACAGAATGAAACACTGTCTGGTCCTGTGCCATCTTTACAATAGCTGTTATGCTTAAGCCCATTGTTGCAGCCACTGTGTCAATCCACCTCGTTGAGGGTCTTCCTCTTTTCCGCTGACCCTGTACTTTACCAAGCATGATGTCCTTCTCCAGGGACTGATCCCTGCTGACAACATGTCCCAAGTAAGACGCAGTCTCGTTATCGCTGCTTCTAAGCAGCATTCTGGTTGTACTACTTCCAAGACAGATTTGTTCATTCTTTTGGCAGTCCATGGAATATTCTATATTCTTCACCAACACATTTCAAAGGTGTCAATTCTTCTTCTGTCTTCCTTATTCATTGTCCAGCTTTCATATGCACATGATGCGATTGAAAATACCATGGCTTAGGTCAAGCGTTCCTTAGTCTTCACGGTGACGTCTTTGTTTTTCAGCACTTTAAAGAGGTTCTTTGCAGCAGATTTGCCCAATGCAATGTGTCTTTTAAAACTGGTAAGAAATGGTATAACTAGGTTTTGAAGACACATGGAAAATGTTTTTATACTGTTGTATGTACAAATACAGTCGTGAGTCATCAGATTTTAAGCAGGCTGGTAACATGATCAGTGTAGTGTGTGTATTTAGGTCATTATAATCAACCAATTTATGGTAATAACATCCCACTTCTTTTTTGGAGAATTACTCTACCCTTGTGAGCAGTATGACAAGACGGTAAATCAAGTTGAACTAATAGCCATCTGATGGGCATGTGACCTAATTTAGGCATTAAGAGTCTCTCTCCCAGGACTTTAATATTGAGGGATTAATATAAGATTAGAAACATTTATTCATTAATTGTGTGCCCATAAAGCCTCTATGCTATGCCAGGCACTATTCTAGGGGTCTGGGTGAATATACAAAAGAGACAAAAATTCCTTCCCTCATAAAGTAAAACCTCAACAAATATTCACGTGTTGAATCATTTTAGCAACAGTGTACAGATAGATCTGATTGAATATTTCCTGTTCATAGATCCCTGGTATTATCCTAGTTCCTCTATTTTCGTACACATTTTTTTAACTGATCAATCTTGTGAACTAAATAATATCTTTCTCCCAGATTCTTTATTTTTTAAAAGCTAACCATAGTTATTGTCTATTGATTCCAATCAATAACATCTAATGCAGGTGTGTTAAAAAAAACATTACTTTAGATAAGTTCTGGTTAGCAGACCTTTTTTACTTACCTGCTAGGTGTCCTTCACTGTTCTATGTTCTGGGGAAACAAAGATACAAAAAATACGACACTTCCTATAGTATGTTGAACTGTTGCCCCACATTTTTACCTACCCCACATCCACACCATTAATACAATCTTAGCATGGTGAGTATACTTCCTTGCCCTTTGACTCTGGGCTTGGCAATATGACTTGATTTGTCTAATCCATGTGAACAGGGAGGGGGGATTTGGTTTTGCTCCCTTCCAAATTGTGTAAAAACCACACTGAGGAATTGCAGGTCCAGTTTTTCTCTCTAAATCCTCTTGTAAGTATGCTGTCCTTTCATTACTTCCAAAGTTGCATCTTATATTCTAGCTTTTAGCTTTGATACAAAGTGAGACAAATGGCAAAAGAAGGTATGTATGTGCATGTCAAGGAGTAGGAAAAACAAAAGAAATAGAATTTTCTAATGGAAAATCTGCTTAAAAAATATTTACGCTAAAACAAGGTAACAATTGATACCTTTTTTTTAATATATAGCGAGTTTCATCAAAATCCAGTAATTTGGGGTATAAATGTGCTTTCTCTTATAAAATTCTTAGGTAATACCTGCAGGCAAACTCCTCAACCTGATCCAGTCCTCACAGTTTTATTCTGAGTTTCACGGCTGGAGATTATTTTACATTGGAGAGATGATGATGTATTTATAAAAGCTTATGAAAAGTCTAAATAGGAACAAAGACTTTTCCACACTTTGTTTGTAGCATACTTGAAATTTTATCTGAACAAAAAAAAAAATATAAATCTCAAATATCGAGTTTTGTGGTTTCACAGCACTATTCAAGCTTGAAGCCATTAAGAAACATATTCAGTATTAACAATAAATCACTTGACATAAAGAAACTGTTATGAACGCTTTCTCCTTTCCTGATGGATAATGGCTCGAGGGATAAGTGCCCCAGACTCATTATTCTTAGAAGAAAAATAATACTTTATTAATAAAATAAAATTCCAAAGTCTTTCACTTAAGAGCTTCTAGTTACTTTTCTCTGGAAGAAAGAAAGCATGTTGTTAATTTGCAAACGAGGAAATGGATATGTGTGTTAGTGATTTATCCCAGGTCTGACTGAGAGATTTAGGGTTAGCTTCTATTGTTGCATATGTCCTTCCTTTCTGGGACAACTCAGGTGGCAGTCCATAGCATATATAGAGACACTGTGGCCAGGTGCCCACCACATGAATTTCCATGATACATGTCCGTTTCAGCTGTTAACTTGCCACATTCTCTTGAGTATTCTCTTTTTGGTCTTTTAGGAGGAGTAGTGATATTGAAAATTAAAGCTCACAGTCTCTGCTTATTCTTAACATTTCAATATGACATTCTTTTAGTTGAAAGTTTTAAAACAAGACAGTTTGACATTACTTTTTACTGAGAAAAATCAGAAATGCTAAGTCAATAGTAAAGCTGGTGGATCTTTTAAATCTTCTTTTTCCACAGAAAGATCAAAACAAAATAATATTTAGGTGTCAGCATCTGTGAATAGGGTAAAGATAAAGATGGAAGGGTAGTAGAAAGAGTACTGTAAAGATTGGTCAGTGCAGTGCAATGGATCACTTTTGGGTGTCCTTTCTAGCCATGGTCTTGTAACTCTCACTCAGGTGATTGGGAGGGACTATGCAGATAGTGTAATCATGGCCCACCAAAGGGATTGGTTAGTTTTACCATCCTGCTGGGCTTGAGGTGAGCCATCCTAGAGGTGGGAGAGAGAGGATCCCACCATCACTAAGGAGGAACAGCCAGGAGTGGAGAGGTGTCCTTTAGACCTGACATCTCAGTGCTGAGAAGCTCCTGGAACCAGGAGACCAAGAAAGAGAGCAAGCTGTAACCCTGAAGATGACGAGAAGTGCTGGCAGGATGGTGGCAGGAGAGACCCCAGAAGATAGTGCAGTAGGTTTCCTGGCCCATGCAGTGAGAAAGCTGAGTGCCTGGAGTGCCTCTGTGGACTTATTGGAAGAGGCTAAAATGGCTTTTTAACACTTGCCTGATCAGGGCAGAGGCCTAGGGCCAGAGAGAGGTGTACCTGTGAGCACAGCTGAAAAGAGCCTATCCTGATGGAAAAATTGTACCCTGAGTGTCCCTAAGCCTGTTACTTCCCTAACAAACCCCATAATCACGAGCATTGTCTGTGAGTTCTACGTGGCCATTGCAATGACTTATCAAACCCAGCAGAGAAGTAGAGTGTGCTGTGGGAGGGATGGTTGGTGTCAGAAATGGTTAAGATGGCAGACAGTGGAGGTATGTCCGACCTCTATCTCATAGGAATCAGCCTTGGGCCATTGATCTTGATACTCCTTCACCCTTGTGAAGAGAGAGGAGGTCAGACTCCACCTCCATGCCTTTTTTTAATAGTCAGTTTCCATCAGAATGTAAAACAATTGGTTGAGTCTTGTAGGAATGGGATAAAGACAGAGAAAGACATCAATGGATCCATGAATTATCCTGTGTTCAGATTTTCAACTCACGTACCATTTGCTTTTTTCTGTTATGTCTGTGTTATGATTTTATTTCAGGATTTTAAGGTAAAGTGATAAATAAAATTCTCTTTAATTTACAAGTATGTTGGAACTTTGCCATTTTGTATTTCACCTCAGGAAGCCACACTTTCTACTGATAACACCTGTGCTTCAGTCATAAACCAGAAATAAACTTTCTAACATTTGCTTTCTGTCTTAGTCATCTAAGGCTGCTATAACAGTAATACCACAAGGGTATGGCTTTAACAAGGAGAAATTTATTCTGTCACAATCTAGTAGGCTTCAAGTCTGAATTGAAGATGCCAGCTCCAAGGGATGGCTTTCTCTCTCTGTAGGCTTTGGAGGAAGGTCCTTGTCACCAATATTCCCCTGGTCTAGGAGCTTCTAAACGCAGGACCCTCAGGTCCATAGGACTCACTCTTCTCCCTTCATTGCTTTCTTGGTGGTATGAGGTCTCTGTCTCTCTGTTCACTTCTCTCTTTTACATCTCAAAAGAGATTGGTTTAAGACATAGTCTAATCTTGTCCTAATCTTAATATCATCAATATACCTGCTGCTAATCCATTTCATTAACATCATAGTGGTAGGATTTACAACACGTAGGAAAATTACATCAAATGAAAAAATGGTGGACAATCACACAATACTGGCAATCATGGCCCAGCCAAATTGATACACATATTTTGAGGAAACACAATTCAATCCATGACACTTTCTAATTGACATTTAAACCAAAGGCAAATACATGATTGTGATTATGATTATGATTATAAACTGGAAAATACTAGGGTTTTTAGTATCATTTTCTATGTATTGAACAAAAACTCTAAGTACAAACCAATGAAGTTGTCAATAGCCACTTCACTTCTGTTATCTACAATCACTAGTGTAAATTATCAATGACTATTTATTGAATACCTACTCTAAGCCCATTAGTGAAGTCAGTAAAATGTACATGCAATAATTATAAATCCATGTTGCCGTGCCTCCCTTTGTCCTGGACTTGTCCTATTTCCCACTGATATGCTGCCTTCAGTCATCATTAACCCCTCCCCTGTTTCCACCTTTGATGCCTGGTAAATTCAAGCCTTAGAAATAAATTATGATGTCAGAAACATCCATTTACTTTTGGAGTTTCCCCAGAACTCTCATTCTCCACAGTACGAACCTCTTCTAATTAGGGGTCAAAAATTATAGCAAGAAAGTGGAAGTAGTCAAGAGGAGGGTTGAACTGGGAATCCACATTTCCCTAATTCTGTCTCAGTGGAGGCACAATGTCCTTGGGGTATTTTTTTGTTGTTACAATGAGGAAGCCACTACTGTCATGGGCCAAGATGATGAAGGCAGGATTCTAGGTCCTCCGCAGTACTCTGGACAATCTCACTTATCAAAAATTGTCCTACATTCCACAAAACTTTCAAATACATTGGTGGATATTTATTACGGTAAGAACATATCCATTGAAATATGATCTTAAAAGGTTATCTCTATGTCAATTAACTCCATTATAGTTATTCATAGTTTTTAATTTATTTAAATTTTTAAAGAATCTAGTATCATGTAAATAGATGGGATACTTATTTTATTTTGTTTAGAATATTACCAAGAGCTGTTCAGCATTTAGAAAAATTACATTATGGATAGCAATGCCACTTATAAATATTGGAGTCATCAATAAAACCATCAATTTGAATTGATAAGTGATTCATTCATTAATAGTAATTCTATCTATAGAAGCAAATATATGCCCATTTCATTACATCTTCAAATGTAACCTTGCCAAAACATTTACATATTGAATGATAATTATAATAATAAACTATTATTTTTTATTTCTCTTGTAGATTACTGTTAGGGCATTATATTTATTTTCAAATAGTATGAATAAGAGCTTAATATTTTCTGAGAATTCCATTAGGATACTAAAAGGGACTTTACATCACAAAGTCATTAAAGAAGGACATTGGGCCTGATAGGATTGAGAATAGCAGTGCTGTTATATGTGAAGTGAGTAGGAAAATGAAAGACAAAAACAAGCATATGCACATCACATCATTAGGGTATTCAAGTGAGAATTCAAGTCAGAATACTGGACAGAAGAAGAACTGAAATAAATTAGAGTGAAGAGACAAAATGTCATTCTGACCCCACTGGAGTCAGGTACAAGAAGAAGCTCCAAGTGACTGGCGGGCTAATTCAAGGGAAGTTTACTCTAAGAATGGGAAAGAACGTAAGTAAGGATTAAAACAGGCAGGGTCTGATAGAGTTGCTAGTCAAGGCTGAGAGAATGTGGTAAGGACAAAGCGAGAATGCTGTTCAGAAAACTCCTGATCAGTACAGAGGCTTGCTGTGCTAAGCTCCTGGCCAAGCTGTTTGGCTTTTCCATAAAAGAAACCTGAATAGCAAAATAGATCTGCTCTGGTACCTTCCATCTTTTTCCCCTCCCCGAGTCTCCTGCCTTTTGTTTCTGTAATCCTCTTGTTTCTAGGTCAACTTCCTGAATAGTGAGCCATTGACCTCACCTTCCCTTTAGGGTGGTTTATTCTCACCTGGATGTGCAATTTCTGAGGCGCTTTTTATCCTAGCTTCCAGTCTATACATGAGTCTGTTTTATTGTTCTCTCCAAACTATCCTTTTGAGTATGGGGAATTTGCGAAGCCCTGAGTTTTTGCTTGCTAAACTCCCACTTAGCAGAAATTTTCATTTTAATGTACTGTCAACTATCCCTGACCCAATTATTTTGTTTTACCACCGTTCTAGAGCAAGTGTAGTCATATACACAGAAAAGTTAGAATAGGCCTTTTGAGAAAAAATGAAATCTTTCAGGTTAATTTAGGTACCGTTTAGTCAATGGCTGTCTGAGTGCAAGAAATGGGAGAAGTTGTTTCACCTAAAATTCTTTATGTTTATTTTTGGATCCCTCTAATATATGGAGCTTATGGAGAATTATTAACTGAGGAAGTTATCTTAGCACCCAGTGCTGTTTATTACAATGTGAAAGTATTGGACAATCACAGGAAATGCCAGTTTTTCTTTAAAGGATCAGGTAGTAAGTATCTTAGATTTTGTGGGCCAGATGGTATTTGTCACAACTACTCATACTGCTGCTGTATAGAGAAAGCAGCCATAGGCAATGCATATGAATATGGGTGAGTTCCAATAAAACTTTATTTACAAAAACAGGTGGTGGGCTGGGTTTGGCCCATGGGGCCATTGTTTGCTTATCCTGAACTATTAAATTTTCAGCTCGTAATGGTTTAATGAATTAATTTGAACTTACATTCCTTTTTATCTGTTTTTTCCTTCTGTGTGATCTATGCTCAAGATGTTTCTAATGTAAAACTACTACTTGCCATCAGCTCAAGCTCATATAAGGTAGTTTGCAATATAATATGTACCAATATACATACTGGGTAAAAATAAACAAACAAAAAACATTGCCATAGAGTTGATTCTGAGTCATTGTGACTGTGTCTGTTAAAGAGTAGAACCGCTCCATACGGTTTTCTTGGCTGTAACCTTTATGGAAGCAGATCACCAGGCCTTTCTTTCACAGCACCACTGAGTGGGTTCAAACTGCCAACTTTTAGGTTGGTAATCAAGTGCAAACCATTTGTACCACCTAGGGATACTGGCTGAAAGTACCTGTGTAAAAATTGCTAAGATCTGTCAGAATTCTGGAGACAAGAATATAAATAATAAAGCTTAAAACTTGTAGAAATTCAGTGGTTTTTACTGCATACAATAAATCCTCTGTCTCCCCCCCTTTTGTTAACTGCTTAAACTGTGTTGCAGCAGTTAAATTGAACAACCAAAGTGTCCTTTTCCAGACAATGAGAGCTAATTTAATCAATGTACCACACAATTAAACATAAAAAATAGAGAGTTAATGAAAATACATTGTTGGAATAATATTTATCTAACCACCGGTATTATCCATTCTTGGGCCCATTTCAAGAAATAATTGTGTGTGTTTCTCAATGAAAATGACTCTCAAAATTTTTTTCATTTGTCAAATATTTCTTCATGAGAAGTTGGACCTATAATTGCCAAAATTAAAACCAGATCTAAAAAATGGCTAGTTTGCTTAAGGGTACTTATGTTGAATTTGGTTTTCATTGAATATTTTCTTTTTTGGATGACTTCCACTTCAGAAGAAATGTGATTTTGCTGAACGTTTGGCTCAAATTATTTCAAGTTAATATTAATTCAAGTAATTTAAAATTTTTGCAGGCTTTTAAAAATAGTATTTAGCAGACAGGGCTGATGGATAAGACTGCCTAGGTGTATATTCTTAAACTGTTAAGTCAAGCCTCTGATATTATGTTCTAAAGGATCTTCACACTTACTTCCCCAGGAAGAAAGACAAATACTTTAGAAATTTTCCATTTTGCTCTTTTATAGATTCCATCTCTATTAAATTATTTAATTCATTCATTCACTTAAAAAAATATTTAATAAGAGCCTTCTACATGCAGGCCTAGTCATACAATAGAAAGAAACACTGCCCAGTCTTGTACCGTCCTCACAATCATTATTATGCTTGAGCCCATTGTTATAGCCACTGCGTCAATACATCTCATTGAGGGGCTTACTTTTTTTGTTAAGGGACTCATCCCTCCTGATAACATGTCCAAAGTATATGAGCCATAGTATCGTCATCTTTGCTTCTTCGGAGCCTTGTGGTTGTACTTCTTCCAAGACAGATTTGTTCATTATTCTGGCAGTCAATTTTATATTCAGTATTCTTCATCAGCACCACAATTCAAAGGCATCAATTCTTCCTTGATCTTCCTTATTTATTGTCCAGCATTCGCATGCATATGAGATAATTGAAAACACCATGGCTAGGCACCTTTAGTCTTCAGGGTGACATCTTTGCTTTTCAACACTTTAAGGAGGTCTTCTGCAGCAGATTTGCCCAATACAATGTGTCTTTTGATTTCTTGACTGCTGCTTCCACGAGTATTGATTGTGGGTTCAAGTAAAATGAAATCCTTGACAACTTCAATCTTTTCCCCATTTTTCGTGATGTTGCTTATTGGTCTAGTTGTGAGAATTTTTGTTTTCTTTATGTTGAGGTGTAACACCTACTGAAGGCTGTGGTCTTTGATCATCAGTAAGTACTTCAAGCTCTCTTCACTTTCAGCAAGCAAGGTTGTGTCATGTGCATAATGCAGGTTGTTAATGAGTCTTCATCCAATCCTGATGCCCCGTTCTTGTTCATATAGTCCAGCTTCTCAGATTATTTGTTCAGCATGCATATTGAATCGGTATGGTGAAAGGATACAACCCTGACACACACCCTTCCTGACTTTAAACTACGCAGTATCCCCTTGTCTTGTTTGAGTGACTACCTCTTGATCTGTGTACAGGCTCCTCATGAGCACAATTAAGTGTTCTGGAATTCCCATACTTTACAATGTTATCCATAATTTGTTACGATCCACACAGTCAAATGCCTTTGCATAGTCAATAAAACACAGGTAAACATCTTTCTGGTGTTCTCTGCTTTCAGCCAGGATCCATCTGGCATCAGCAATGATATACCTGGTTGCACATCCTCTTCTGAATCCAGCCTGAATTTCTGGCAGTTCCCTGTCAATATCCTCCTGCAGCCGCTCTTGAACGATCTTCAGCAAAATTTTACTTGCGGGTGATAATAATGATATTGTTCGATAGTTTCCACATTTGGTTGGATCAGCTTTCTTGGGAATAGGCATAAATATGGATCTCTTCCAGTCAGTTGGCCAGGTAGCTGTCTTCCAAGTTTCTTGGCATAGATGAGTGAGCACTTCCAGTGCTGCATCCGTTTATTGAAACATCTCAGTTGGTATTCTGTCATTTTCTAAAGCCTTGTTTTTCACCAATGCCTTCGGTCAGCTTGGAATTCTTCCTTCCATACCATTGGTTCCTGATCATATGCTACTTCCTGAAATGGTTGAACATTGACCAATTCTTTTTAGTACAGTGACTCTGTGTATTCTTTCCATCTTCTTTGATGCTTCCTGCATTGTTTAACATTTTCCCCTTAGAATACTTCACTACTGCAACTCAGGTTTTGAATTTTTTCTTCAGTTCTTTTAGCTTGAGAAATACTGATCATGTTCTTCGGTTTGGTTTTCTGTCTCTCAGTCTTTGCACGTGTCATTGTAATACTTTGTCTTCTCAAGCTGCCCTTTGAAATCTTCTGTTCAGCTCTTTTACATCATCATTTCTTCCTTTGGCTTTAGCTACTTGACGTTCAAAAGCAAGTTTCAGGATGCCTTCTGACATCCACTTTTTAGAGACCATCCAAAGAATAGATTTGACATGTTGAACACTAATGACTGACGACCAGATAAACTGTGGAAGGACATCATACATGAAGAAAGCAAGAGATCATTAAAAAGACAGGAAAGAAAGAAAAGACCAAAATGGATGTCAGAAGACACTCTGAAACTTGCTCTTGAAAACCTTATGTAAAGTAAAATATGTCAGTTAAAAAATATTGTGTGATCCTACTTACATGAAATATCTAGAATAGGCAAATGTATAGAGACCAAAGTTTATTAGTGGTTACTATTTTTTTTTTTAGAGATAGGAGGGACAGGGATAGAGAAGTCATTGCTTTAGGGACCCTAAGTTACTGTTAAGGGAGATAGAAGAATGTGGAGACAGATAGTGGTGATTGTTATACACCATGATGAACATAATCAATGTCAGTGAATTGTACATGTGAAAACTGCTGAAATGACAAATGTTTTGTTATTATATATTCTTACCACAATTGAAAAACGAGGCTGGAAAAAAAAAAGTCTTCTTTTAGGTCAAAACTGTCTTAAATCAGAATAAAGAGCTGCCTGAATGAATCTAAGCTATTAGTTTTAATAGTATTCCATTGGTTAACTTTTGTTTCACTTTTGTTTATAGAAAACACTATTAATATAATTTTAATGATTAAGCAAAGCATTTCTCAACCTTTTATCCCAACTGAGTTTTGTTAAATAGCCATTCATTAGGCAATGTTTAGGATGATAAATGCTAAAATCACAGCTTTGCATTCTGACATCCACTGACAGATAACAATAATAAAAGTCAAAATGATCATTTTCTCTTAACAACATATTATCCTAGTGGTAATAATAAACGTGCTTTGTCCGATACTATGGCCCATTAAAAAGGCAAATGTTACAGTAAATATTAGAATATATATATTAAATCCTGGATTTTTTAAAATAAATTAAATATTACTTAATTTAACTTTAATATTTATTTAATGGAAACCCTGGTGGTGTAGTGGTTAGTGCTATGACTGTGAACCAAGAGGTTGGGAGTTCAAATCTGCCAGGCACTCCTTGGAAACTCTTTGGAGCAGTCCTACTCTGTCCTATAGGGTCACTATGAATTGTAATCAACTCGACAGTCATGGGTTTTGGGTGTTTTTTTTGTTATTTGTTTAATGTTAGACTTTGGATCACTTTATTTAGAAGAGGTTTTTGTTGTTTGTTTTTTCACAGCCTGGAAACTTTTTTTTTCTAATTTTTTTCCTTTTTTATTGTACTTTAGATGAAGGTTTACAGAACAAACTAGCTTCTCATTAAAAAGTTAGTACACGTATTGTTTTATGACATTGGTTAACAACCCCATGACATGTCAACACTCTCCCTTCTTGTACATGGGCTGCCTAGTACCAGCTTTCCTGTCGCCTACTGCCTTCTAGTCCTTGCCTCTGGGCTGGTGTGCCCCTCTAGTCTCATTTTGTTTTATGGGCCAGTCTAACCTTTGGCTGAAGCGTGAACCTCGGGAGTGACTTCATTACTGAGCTAAAAGGGTGTCTGGGGGCCATACTCTCAGGGTTTCTTCAGCCTCTGTCAGACCAGCAGTCTGGTCTTTTATTGTGAGTTAGAATTTTGTCCTACATTTTTCTCCAGCTCTGTCCAGGACCCTCTATTTTGATCCCTGTCAGAGCAGTCAATGTGGTAGCCAGACACCATCTAGTTGTGCTGGACTTAGTCTGGTGGAGGCCATGGTAGTTGTGGTCCATTAGTCCTTTGGTCTAATCTTTCCCTTGAATCTTTAGTTTTCTTCATTATCCCTTGCTTCCGAAGAGGTGAGACCAGTGGAGTATCTTAGATGACTGCTCACAGGCTTTTAAGACACCAGATGCTACTCAGCAAAGTAGAATGTAGAACATTTTCTTTATAATCTAACCTAGCCAGTTGAGCTACATGTTCCCTGAGACCATGGTCCCCACAGCCTTCAGCCCAGCAATCTGGCCCCTCAGGGAGTTTGGATGTGTCTATGGAGGTTCTATGACCTTGCATTGTACAAGTTGTTCTGGCTTCCCTAGTACTGTGTACTCCCTTACCCTTCACCAGATTTACCACTTACCTATTGTCTATTTAGTATTTTCCATCCCCACCCCTCCCCACCCTGGTAACCATCAAAGATTGTTTCTTTTTGTATGTAAACATTTTCATGAGGTTTTACAGTAGTGGTCTCATGCGATATTTGTCCTTATGCAATTGACTTACTTCAGTCTGTATAATGCCCTTCTCAATACAGTTTATCCTTGTTGTGAAATGCTTCACAAATTCATCATCGTTCTTTACCATTACGTAGCACTCCATTGTGTGTATGTTCCATAGTTTGTTTACCCATTCATCTGTTGATAGGCATTTAGGTTGTTTCCATTTTTTGCTATTGTGAACAATACTGCAGTGAACATGGATGTGCATATGTCTATTTGTGTGATGACTCTTATTTCTCTAGGATATATCCCTAGAAGTGGGATTACTGAATCATATGGTATTTCTATTTCTAGCTTTCTACGGAAGCGCATATCATTTTCCAAAATGGTTGTATCATTTTGCTTTCCCACCAGTAGTGCATAAGAGTTCCGATCTCTCTGCAGCCTCTCCAACATTTGTTATTTCCTGTTTTTTTGATTCATGTCAGTAATGCCAGGGTGAGATGGTCTCTCATTGTGGTTTTGTTTAGCATTTCTCTGATGGTTAGTGGTCGTGAGCACTCCTGATTTTTCTGTTATCCACTTTAATGTCTTCTTTGGAGAAATGTCTGTTCATTCCCTTTGCCCATTTTTTGATTGGATTATTAGTCTTTTTGTTGTAGAGGTGTTGGATTTTCCTGTAAATGTTAGAGATTAGACCTTTGTCTGATTTGTAATAGCCAATTTTTTTTTTCCCAGTCTATAGTTTCTCTTTTTACTCTTTTGGTGAAGTCTTTTGATGAGCATAAGTGTTTAATTTTTAGAAGTTGCCAGTTATCTACCTTATCTTCTGAAGTTTGTATGTTGTTGTTACAGTTTGTATCCTGTTAATGCCATATATTAGGGCCTCTAGCATTGTTCTATTTTTTCTTCTATGAACTTTATACTTTTTGGTTTTATCTTTAGGTCTTTGATCCATTTTGAATTAGTTTTTGTATATGGTGTGAGGTATGGGCCCTGTTTCATTTTTTTTGAAGACAGACATCAGATTTTTCCAGCACCATTTGTTAAAAAGACTGTTTTTTCCCCCATTTGATGGACTTTGGGCCCTTGTTGAAGATTAGGTGACCATAGGTAGATGAATTTACATCTGGGTTCTCAATTCTTTTCCATTGGTCAAGGTATCTGTCATTGTACCACTACCAGGCTGTTTGGACTACTGTAGCTGTATAGTAGGTTCTAAGGTCAAATAGTGCAAGTTCTCCTACTTTATTCTTCTCCTTCAATAGTGCTTTACTTATCTGGGGCTTCTTCCCTTTCCATATAAAATTAATGATTAATTTTCCCATTTCTTTAAAGAATATTGTTGGTATTTGGATTGGGATTGCATTGTATTTGTAAATTGCTTTGGGGAGAATTGTCATTTTCACAATATTGATTCTACCTATCCATAAACATGGTATACTTTTCCGTTAATGTAGCTCTCTTTTGGTTTCTTGCAGTAGTGTTTTGTGCTTTTCTTTGTAGAGGTATTTTACAATCTCTGGTTAGATTTATTTCTAAGTATTTTATTTTTTTAGGAGCTGTTATGAATGGTATTATTTTCCTGATTTCATTTTCATCATTCTCTTTATTGGTGTATAGGAATCCAACTGATTTGTGTATGTTTATCTGATTCCTGCTACTCTGCTGAATCTATTAGTTCCATTAGTGTTCTCATGAAGAGTTTTGTGTTCTGTATGTATAGTATCATATTATCCACAAATACGGACAATTTTACTTCTTCCTTACCAATTTGGATGCCTTTATTTCTTTTTTTGCCTTATTGCTCTAGCTAGGGCTTCCAGCACAATGTTAAATAGGAGTGGTGATAAAGGGCATCCTTGTCTTGTTCCTGTTCTCAAGGGAAATGTTTTTAGCCTCTCTCCATTAAGAATGATGTTGGCTGTTGGTTTTGCATAGATGCCGTTTCTTATGTTGAGGAATTTCCCCCTTTATACCTATTTTTATTGAGAGTTTTTATCAGGAATGGGTGTTGGATTTTGTCAAATGCCCTTTCTGTGTTGATTTACATGGTCTTGTTATTCTTCTCTGTTATTTTATTTATGTGGTGGATTGCATTGATTGATTTTCTAATACTGAGCCATCCTTGCATACCTTATATGAATCCTTATTGGTTATGGTTTTTTTTTTTTTTTTTTTTGATATGATGCTGAATTCTATTGGCTAGAATTTTGTTGAGAATTTTTGCATCTATATTCATGAGAGATAGTGGTCTGTAATTGTCTTTTTTTGTTGTTGCTGTGTCCTTGCCTGGTTTTCATATCAGGATTATGCTGGCTTCTTAGAATAAATTTGGAAGTATAGCTTCTTTTTCTATGTTCTGAAATAGTATGAGTGATACTGGGGTAAGCTCTGAGCTGAATGCTTGGTAGACTTTTCCAGTGAAGCCATCTGGGCCAGGACTTTCTTAGAAGAGTTTATTTGTTTATTTATTCATTGTGTTTTAAAAGGAAGTTTACAGTTCAAGTTAGTTTCTCATACAAAAATTTATACACACATTGTTATGTGACCCTAATTGCTCTCCTTATAATGTGACAGCACATCCCTCTTTTCCACCCCGGTTTTCTGTGTCCACTCAGCCAGCTCCTGTCCCTTTTTGGCTTCTCATCCTGCCTCCAGACAGGAGCTTCCCGTTTAGTCTCATGTATCTACTTTAGCTAAGAAGCAGCCTCTTCACGAGTATCATTTTATATCTTATAGTCCAGCCAGATCTTCGTCTGAAGAGTTGGCTTCGGGAATAGTTTCAACTCTGGGCTAAGAGAGAGTCTGGGGGCCATGTCTTCCAGGGTTACTCCAGTCTTGGTCAGACAATTAAGTCTGGTATTTTTACTAAAATTTGAGTTCTGCACCCCATTTTTCTCCTGCTCTGTCAGGGACTCTCTGTTGTGTTCCCTGTCAGGGCAATCATTGGTGGTAGCTGGGCACCATCTAGTTCTTCTGGTCTCAAGCTGATGGAGCCTCTGTTTTATGTGGCCCTTTCTGTCTCTTGGGCTAATATTTTTCTTGTGTCTTTGGTATTCCTCATTCTCCTTTGGTTCAGGTGGGCTGGGACCAATTGATGTATCTTAGATGGCCACTTGCTAGCTTTTAGGACCCCAGAAACCACTCACCAAAGTGAGATACAAAACATTTTCTTAATAAACATTCATAGGCCAACTGACCTAGATGTCCCCTGAAACGATGGCCTCCAGACCCCTGTCCTGCTGTTCTATTCCTCGAAGTGTTTGGTTGTATTCTGGAAACTTCTTAGCTTTTGGTTTAGTCCAGTTGTGCTGACTTCCCCTGTATTGTGCATCGTCCTTCCCTTCACTTAAGATAATTCTAATCTACTCTCTAGTTAAATACCTCCCTCCCTCCCCACATTTCTAACCATCAAATAATGTTTTCTTTAGAAGAGATTTTTTTTAAACAAACATTTTTTTAAGGTTATTGATAGCAGCACTTGCTTTTGATCTTCTTTTAGACCACAGACCTTATTTCTTGTTAAAGAAGTTTATTTTATGTCATGAGAAATAATATAAATAATCATTCAGATTTTTTAAATTAATTTATCATGGTCATTCTAATATTGCATGCCTGTTAGCATATTAAAGATTTATAGTGTCAGAATCCCTTGAAAATAATATTAACATTAAGATTTAAAAGTTTAGCATACTTTCGAGTGTCATACACTTTCAGTGATGCACTATGAAGACCTAGCTCTCTCGTGAGTGTTTACTTTCATTAGAGAGAGGACTCTGATGCTTCCAGTCAGTCATCGAGAGCCTTCTTGATCAAGGCTGTAAGTGAGATTTATTAGACTTTTGTCAATTATGTCTACATTCTGAATTAAAACTAACACCCCTGAAGTTTTCCTGAAAGAAAAAGTGTTATAGAAAACTGAAGTATTACCTATAATGTTGTTTCTCAAGAAATAGATCCAGCTAATCTAGTGTAATCTCAAAAAAAGTAATATTTGACAACTCCATCTTATATGCACCCTTTGAAATTCTGTATGCATCCTTCTATAACTGAATCCCACAGAGAGGGCATCTATGGAACTGTGATATTTTTGCAGGCATTAACAAAAGCTCAAAGTCTGGCTAAATATCTGATTATCTGCTGTTAAGGAAAGGTTCTGATATAATTATTTCTCTAGGTCCCCTAGTGCCTCCTGGCATGAATTGCTCTAATAATTTTTGAGACTCCCATTCTAATTTTTCTGGTGTAATTCCCTTACTCACCATCAGACTTTCCCTTCAAAGTTCTTTAGCCAGCAATCAATCAAACGACACCTCCTTCTCTGAGTCTCAGAAGAGGATGTCAATTTCGGCAGAATGAGTTCAGGGAAAGAAACAGTTGCCACTCTCATTGTCTAGTTTTTTTTTGTGAAACACAAAAATTTTACCAAACATATCTAACTTAAATGTAATTGTTATTTTAACAGGGTTTTGATTCCAGCAAAGAAATACACAGAGAGGCAGGAAAGAGAATTTTTTCCATAGTGTAGAGAAAATCATGGGAAAAAAAACAAAGAAACTAAAAAAAAAAGTCCTTCTTATTAATGAGCATGCCTTTTCAACTCAATTTCCCTCTCTCATCTACATATAAGAAAGCTGTGGAGTTGTCTTAGTCTTTAAAATTAGCCTACAGATATATATATAGACAGAGAGAGAGAAGTATCTTTTACTATGTTTACTTAATGCCGCTAAGAAGATTAGCATTATAGGGAAAAGAGGTAAGGAATAACAGACACATTCCTTTCCTTATTTAGTACCATAAGCATTCTCTTAATAGAATGAAAGCTCTTTTAGATTAAGAACTCTTTCATGTCATCTTATTCTCCAACGTGAAGACGAGCAAATGCAGTGTAGGTATTTATTGAATGAAACCTAACTTAATCATCATTTGTCAAAATGTATGAATTGTAATTCTGTTTTGCATTTCTGCCCATTTGATCAGGATTCCTCTATAGAACTCTTGATCAAAGTGTTCAGTAATGGTAGCCAGGCACCATCCAGTTCTTCCGCTCTCATGGCAAAGAAAGCGGTTGTTCATCGAGGCAATTAGCCATATATTCCATTTCCTACTGCTATTCCTGATTCCCCTTCTTCTCCTGTTGCTCAGGGTGAACAGAGACCAATTATTGTTCCTTGGATGATTTCTTGCTAGCTTGTAGGGCCACAGTCACTTCATAAAGAACTAGGAGTTGTTAGAACAGAAGAACTAAATATATTACTAGCCTAATTAACAGGAGCAACAGAAGACGAAAGAGAGCCAGGAATGGAAGGAGGAAATGGATGTGTGGCTAATTGCCTCCATGAACCACTACCTCCTTTGCCAGGAGACCAGAACTGGATGGTCCCTTGCTACCATTATTGAACATTTTGATCAAGAATTCTATAGAGGAACCCTTATCAAAAAGGGGGAAATGTCAGACAGAATTTCAGATTCTCATGGAATCCAGATTTTTGGGAGCCGTGGAGGCTGGATGAACCCCTGAAACTATTGCCCTGAAATAATCTTCTTTAAACAAAAAATATCCACTGAAGTCTTCTTAAAACCAAACAATAGTTTAGCTAAACTAGTAAAAAAAAAAAAAAAAAAGTCTGCCTTGAGAATTATGTTCTTTTAAGAGCTATCTATGTGGGATCAAACTGACAACAGCAACTCAAAAGTTTAGATAAGAACCTTAGGGGGCTTTTTGCTAATGGGAGAGAAGCAATTCAGAAAAGGAGGTTGAGAAGGGTTGAACAACTTAAAGAATGTAATCAATGTCACTGAATTGTACATGTAGAAACTGTTGAATTGTATGTTTTGCTGTGCATATTCTCAACAACAACAAAAATAAAATAAAATAAGTAATGTAAGTAAAATAAATTGGTTAAGGCATTCCTTAAAAAAAAAAGTATGAATTGCTTATTATTTGTCATATTTTATTCTTCCAGTTTATAATTGATGGCCAAAGAATGATTTTGTGTGCTTTATTTTTAGTTTATTTAGTTTTCCATAAAAATTTTAAGGCATTACTGAGACATGTAATTTTGTAAAATATGAGAGCTAGGGATACCAAAGTCTCCCAGCTCAAGGGTAAAGATGCTTTGGAACATAAAGCCAGGAAGTGGACATAGAAAATATTCCTTTGCTTACTATAGTTGGTAAATTAAAATTTATTAGGCCATTGGGTGAAAGTATCCTAATATGGATATGTTATAAGAAACAGTGGTTTCCAAACCTGGGTATATGTCAGAATCACCTGGGGAGCTTAATAGATAAATATTATCAGATTCCAGGATAGTTCTCTGGAAACTGCATTTGTAACATGTTTCTCAAATGGTAAAGTAGCATCAACTGTGAAACTCAGTTTTAAAATAGAAATGTATAAAAAGTAATCATAGGTAAAATGAAGTTTGAAGCAAACATGTGTTTGTGTATACATCACACACACATACACACTTGAATTCAGAGTTTTAATATAATATAAAATCACTGTTTCCACAGATGACAATTCTAAACTCTGGTACAAACACCAAAACAAGGGGCACAGGAAAGTAACCAAAAACAGGTAGAAACTGGAGGGGATTTGACCTTTGAAATAAGAAGGCTGCATTGGATGAGATTCATCTGTATATGGCTATCCCCCAAAGGGCAATGGCAGTCTACATGATGTTAAACAGCTAGGACTCAAGGAGATAGCTGAAGTATTATTGAACTTAGAAGTCAGAAGACAGAGTAGGTAGAGGCCAGAGGAGCTGGAAATTGCAGTGGGAAATACAGGAAAGAAGGAAGCAACAAGAAGGAGAACCCCAAATCTGCAAATTAATTCCCCTTAAATCCATGGCTGAAACTTACTTAGGCATGTGCAGGTAACCCTAGAAGGATATGAGAAAGCAACAATAGCTAGAAGACTGAAAGAAATGAATACAGATTACAGGTGCTGCCTGCTTCAAGGGTAGAAGAATTTGGAGTTTGAGTCCAGCAAAAGTGGAGGTACTTTTAAACATGTTAGACTTTCCCTTGAAGTGGAAAAGGGCCAAGCATTCAGAGTAAATTCTGGTAAAGCATTAGGAGTAAAGTCAACAATAATAAATTCATCCTAGAACACAAAGCAAAAATAACATGCCTCTACGCTAACAAAATGTAAAATCAAACCACCAAAATTTAATGTGATCTGCGGTGATTTAACTGCCTAATAGAAGAAAACTCGATACTTGGTAGAAGACAATAACAACATTCAGTGTCTCAACCATGTATCATCCATAATTTCCAGACCACAGTTAAAAAAGAAAAAAATACTAGGCATGTGAAAAAATAGGAATATGTGATCAATAAAAACCAATTAAAACCCATTGCCATCTATTTCATTCCAACTCACAGCAATTTTATAGAACACAGTAGAACTGCCCCATAGGGTTTCCAAGGAGAGGCTGGTGAATTAGAACAGCCAACATTTTAGTTAGCAGCCAAGCTCTTAACCACTGAGCCACCAAGGATCCATGTGATCAATAAAAAAAGAAAACCCAGTGTTGTCGAGTCAATTCTGACTCATAGCAACCCTATAAAACAGAGTAGAACTGCCCTGTAGAGTTTCCAAGGAGCGCCTGGCATATTCGAACTGCCAACCTTTTGGTTTGCAACCGTAACACTTAACCACTACACCACCAAATAGTCAAGACAAAATTTAATCAATAGAAACAGACCCACTGTCAACCTAGATGTTGGAATTAACTTTAAAATAACTATAATAAATATGTTAAAGTGTATATATAAGATGGATATAATTAGAGAAGAAATGGGAATTTCAGGAAATAGAAACTGTAAAAATTAAATAAATGGAAATCCTATATGAAAAAATGCAAAATATCAAAAAAATTAGCAGATTGGACACAATAAAACAAAGTGTCGGTGACCAGAAGACAGGTCGAAAGGTATCACCTAGAGGAAAAAAATAGAGACATCGGTTGACGAGACACTATGCAGTGGTTTAGTAAATATATAATTGGAATACCAGAAGGAGCAATTACAGAAAAAACAAAAAATTTCATAAATATTAGCTGAAACTATTCTAAATTTGATCAAAACCGGAACTTATAAGGCCAAGAATCTCAGTGAGCATCAAGCAAGTACAAAGCAAATTGTGCATAAACAAAAATCCATTGCTGTCAAGTCCATTCCTACTCATAGCGACCCTATAGGACAGAGTAGAACTGCCCCATAGGATTTCTAAGGAGTGGCTGATGGATTTGAACTGCTGACCTTTTGGTTAGCAGACAAATGCTTAACCACTGTGCCACCAGGGATCCAAATCATACATAAGCAGGTAATATTCAAATTGCAGAAATGCAGAAATAAAGAAAAAAAAAAAATCTTAAGAGCAACAGGAGAAAAAGGACACATTATATAAAAAGAAACAATAATATGTAACATAGAATTCTCATTGGAATAGTGGAAGTCAGACTTTAGAAACTTTAATAACTTTAAACAACAGACTGTAACAGCCATAGAAATTTTAAAGTACTGAAAGAATTCTTTCCATACAGAATTCTATATTTAGTGAAATTATCTTTCAAAATAAGGACTTGCTCAGGAAAACTAAAAGCCTATCAAACTTGCTATCAACAGATCCATACTCCAAACAACAAAAAAGGCAAAACAAAAATAATAACCAAAGGAAAAAAAGAAAAAAAAACCTAAATAACTCTCTTTAGGCGGAAGTAAAACGCCACCACTCTGCAATTAAATTCTACAGAAAGAACATTTTGAGAGCGCTGGAAATGCTGAGCATATATTGTTGTTGTTAAACGCCATCGAGTCAGTTTTGACTCATAGCCACGCTGTGTGCAACAGAATGAAACACGGCCTGGTCCTTCACCATCCTCACAATCGTTGTTACGCCATATCAAAGTACGTGAGACGTAGTCTTGCCGTCCTTGCCCCTATGGACGGAGCATTCTGGCTGAACTTCTTCTAAAACAGATTTCTTCATTCTTATGGCAGTCCATGGTATAGATTCAATATTCTTCGCCAACACCGTAATTCACAGGCGTCAATTCTTCTTCAGTCTTCCTCAGTCATTTGTCCAGCTTTTGAACTCATATGAGGCAATTGAAAAAAACCATGGGTGGGTCATTTGCACCTCAGTCAGCCGCAGGATCCAGAGAGAGTAAAAGCCTTGGAGTCTTGCCAGAAAAATCCACTTATATTGGATGCAGGACACAACCCTAAGGAAACTCCCTTTCAACGGACTGGCTACTCACAGCAGATCCCATCATGGGAGTGACCATATTATACCAAATCTTATCACAGAAGGGATCACATCATCATACCACTGCCAAAGTGCATCATAACTGCCAAACCACTGAGAATCATGGCCCAGCCAAGTTGACACACAACCTTAATGATCACATAAAAAAAAAAAAAAAAATAGGACAAGCAAAAATAATAATAAAATAAAAATAAATTACTAATTGGACTTTATCAAGACTCAAAATTTCTTTTCCAAAGGTAGCTTAAGTATATGAAAAGGTAAGCCACAGATTAGAAGTATTTTTATATATACATATATCAAGGGCACTGGGTATATATGTACACATGTGTATAAATTCTGAATATACATATATATAAACTCTGAATACATATATATTCAGAATTTATAGAGAATTTCTGAAAATTAGCATTTAAAATATGTGAATAGGCACTTTATTAAAGAAGATATAGAAAAGACTAATAAGCACAGAAAAAAGCACTCATTGTCATTTGTCATCAGCTAACTACATACTAAATAACCTTCAGGTACTACTTCACTACCACTAGAATGGCTGAAACAAAAACAAATATGCAAACAAAATACTGATAATAGCATATATTATTGAGAATTATGGAACAATTAGAATTCTCATACATTGTTTTATATAGTGTAAAAGTATACAGCCATTTTGGAAACTCTTGTAGTTTCTTTAAAGTTACGTATACAGTTACGTTATGAACCGGAACTTTCACTTCTAATTATTTGCTCAAGATAAATGAAAACATGTATGTGCACAAAGACTTGTACTAAAATGATCATAGTGCATAGGGCAAATAATCGTACGTAGAAATGAGAAACAACCTAAGCATCTGTCCAAGGTGAATGAATAAACAAAGTGTGTCGTACGTGTAAAGCTTCTCACGGTAAAAAGGACAAACGGGTTTCTGATACACTAAGCAAAAAAGGATGAATATCAAAAACATATTAACTGAAAGAAGCTAGACAAAAAAAGCTATTGTTAGATTTCATTTATGTGAAATCTTAGAACTGGTAAAATTAGTTACTTTTTTAAAAATAAAAGCAGTCATTGCATCTGGGTATAGGCACTGCCTACAAAAGGCCTGAGGGTATTTTCTGTGCTGATAGAAAATTTCTTTATCTTGTCTTGGGAGGTAGTTCCGTGGGTAGAGATAGTTGTGGGAGGTAGTTACGGTGGTAGAGATAGTTGTCAAAACTCATCTAGCTGTACACTTAAAATCTGTGTATTTTATTGTTTGTACATTTTAACTCAATAAACTAAAAAAGCATGTAAAGAAAAAATATATAAATACCCTCTATAAGAATTGTACAGAATATATAAGTAGATTAAACACATATGAAAAAGTGGTAAAAAAGAACATTAAAAAAATGGTATGTATTGCAATACACAAAGTTAAGTGTAGGCTTCCCTCAATGGTGAAGAGAAAGGCTGTATATAAGCAAGGGGAAAGTGACCTTTCTGGAGTTGGGACAAAGAAGACTGGCACAGAAGGAGAAGGGGAGTATAAAAGAGACGAAGCATTTCAGGAGAAGGAAGCTGGTAGGAAAAGAGGAGGAAATAATTGAGGCTTATGTAGGTCATGGCAACAGGCTCAGTGCCGCCTCTCAGCAGTGCATTACGAGGAAAATGGATTTATATAAACTTGTATGTGTGTACATAATGGCTGTGTCAAAGAAAAAAATAAGGCTAATATTCTTGTAGTAAAGAAGCATAAAAATAAATGAAGTCCACAAATTGTAAAATATTAGGGGGGAAAAAAACAGTTGCCATCTGGTTGATTGTGACTCATCACAACACCATGTGTTGCAGAGTAGAACAGAATTTCATAGGGCTTTCATTCAAAAAAACCAAACCCATTGCCACTGAGTCGATTCTGATTCATAGTGACCCTAAAGGACAGACTAGAACTGCCGCCATAGGTTTCCAAGGCTGTAAACCTTTATGGAAGTAGATTGCCATATTTTTCTCCCTCAAAGTGGCTGGTGGGTTCAAACCGCCTATCTTTTTGTTGGGGTCGAGAGCTTAACCACTGTCCTACCTGGGATCTTTGGAATTTTCTGACTGATCTTTTAGAAGCAGATTACCAGGAAATATATGATAGGTATGATTTCTAAAAACAAGGTTATACCACTTTTCTGTGGGATAGTTTTTGTGCCTTATTGTCAGGCAGAAACCACGACTTAACGTGTGGCTCCCAAACTTGGCTAAGCATAAGGGTTGCCCACAGGATTTGTTTAAAACAGGGATCCCGGGCACTATCCTGGTAGAGTCTGACTCAGTAGGACAGGGCTAGGGTTTGAGAATGTACTTTTAAGAAGCTGTTAGGTAATTCTGATGCAGCCAGACTGATACTACAATTCTTTAAGTGTTGTTTAGAACGCTTGGACCAAATGAATCTTCAAGCCCATTTCATTCCTCTGTACAAAATCTAAAAGATACCATTTAAAAATATTGTACCATTTAAAAAATATTTTTGTTAAAATAGAAAAAAAAACTTTCATGAAAAAATGGATGATTTATAATTAGAAAAACAGTATAAGATTGTCTCAGCAAGTAACATGCTTTCACAGTTCTTTGAATATTTAGAAACAGTTTAGAATTAAAAGAGATATTTTATCTTTTGAATAACCCTTTCGTAAAGTTTTGACTCTTCCCTGACAAGATCAATGGCTTCAGCTGGCTTATGAACTTGGAAGTGTAAATACATGACTCGGATACACCCTACAAATGGTATTCAGTTAATTGTTTCAAACTTAACTCTTTTCTTCTCTGTAGTTGAGCAAGAGATTTGGCTGGGTGAATGTTTCACAGAAATCAAAATACTTCCCTGTACATTCAGTCAAGTGAAATAGATCATAAAGTTCTTAAAAATGTACTTTCAAACTGTAAAAGAATTGAGAGTATATTAACTATATTTATAGTACTTCATGTTTTTGTTAGGTGCCATCAAGTTGGTTTTGACTCATAGACACCCTGTGTACAACAGAATGAAACACTGCCTGGTCCTCCATCTTCATAATCGTTGTTATGCTTGAGCCCATTGTTGAGGCCACTGTATCTATCCATCTCATTGAGGGTCTTCCTCTACTTTACCAAGCATGATGTCCTTCTCCAGGGACTAGTCCCTACTGATAATATGTCCAAAGTATGTGAGACAAGTCTTGCCATCCTTACTTCTAAGGATTATTCTGGATGTACTTCTTCCAAGACAGATTTGTTTGTTCTTCTGTCAATTCATGGTATATTTAATATTCTTTGCCAACACCATAATTCAAATGCATCAATTCTTCCTCAGTCTTCTTTATTCATTGCCCAGCTTTTGCATGTATATGAGGCAATTGAAAATACCATGGCTTTGGTCAGGAGCACCTTAGTCCTAAAGGTGACATCTTTGCTTTTTAACACTTGAAAGAGGTCTTTTGCAGCAGATTTGCCCAATGCAATGCTTTGTTTGATTTCTGGACTGCTGCTTCCATGGGTATAGATTGTGGATTCAAGTTAAATGAAATCCTTGACAGCTTTGATCTTTTCTCCACTTATCATGATGTTGCTTATTGGTCTAGCTGTGAGAATTTTTGTTTTCTTTATGCTGAGATGTAATCAATACTGAAAGCTGTGGTCTTTGATCTTCATCAGTAAGTGCTTCAAGTCCTCTTCACTTTCAGCAAGCAAGGTTGTGTCATCTGCATAACACAGGTTGTAAAGAGTCTTCCTCCAATCCTGATGCCCAGTTCTTCTTCATGTAATCCAGTTTCTCAGATTATTTGTTCAGCATACAGATTGAATAAGTATGGTGAAAGGATACAATCTTGACACACACCTGTCCTGAATTTAAACCACATAATATTACCTTGTTCTGTTCAAATGACTGCCTCTTGGCCTGTGTACAGGTTCCTCATGAGCACAAGTAGAGTGAACTGCATAGTCACATGGTATTTGGAGTATTGGTCTTCCAAGTGAATAGTTAGCTTAAGAAATGACTACTATTATACTAAAATCAAAGGCTGTTTTCCTTGAATTTCTCTGAATATATAAAGTATTATAATATGTAAGATCTCTCACATTTGCACATCTGACTGGAGGTATGATAACCAAAGAAGAAGTATGTGAGGAAAGAAAAAAAAATGAGCAAGAGAAGAGTTGTGTGGAAGACAGACTGAAGACTAGATGAACTTTCTTTGATTTTGATTGAACACTTAAGACTGCCTTCCTTTTCTGTCAGCTGTCCTTCTCAGCTGAATTCACCCAATAAAAGCTGTAACCTCTTTGAAAACCATTGTTGTTGTTCATTATGTGCTGTTGAGTCAATTCTGACTCATAGTGAAACTGTATGAAAGAGTAGAAGAGTAGGACTGCCCCATAGGGTTTTCCAGGCTGTTACCTTTAGGGAAGTGGATCGCCAGGTCTTTTCCCCAGGAAAGCCACTGGTGGGTTCAAACCACTGACCTTTCAGTTAGCAGCTGAGCACTTAAAAATGGAGAAAAAAAGGTGGGATCGGGGGAGAACACATGATTTGGTCTCTGTAGCTAGGTTAGACAAATCCGTTCAGAATCAGCAATAAGTATCGAAAGAAGAAAGGATTTGGGATTAGAAGATCTGGGTTGAAATTGTGACTTCTTTTACATACAGTGTTGAACAAGTTACTTGAAATATTTATGCCTCAGTGTCCTAATCTATAAAATGTGCACAAAAACTTTCTCTTCAGGATCCCTGATGGAGCAGGAGAAAAGTGGGATGCAGACCTCAAATTCTTAATGGTCTGACTTAATGGTCTGACTGAGACTGGAGGGACCCCAGAGGTCAGGGCCCCCAGACTCTCTGTTAGCCCAAAACTAAAACCATTCTCAAAGTCGCCTCTTCAGACAAAGACTAGACTGGACTATAAGACATAAAATGATACTGCTGAGGAGTGTGCTTCTTAGCTCAAGCAGACATATGAGACTATGTGGGCAGCTCCTGTCTGGAGGTAAGATGAGAAGGCAGAGGGGAACAGGATCTGGCTGAATGGACATGGGAAATACAGGGTGGAGAGAAGGAGTGTGCTGTCACATTGTAGGGAAAGCAACTAGGGTCACTTAACAATGTGTGTGTAAGTTTTTGTATGAGAAACCGACTTGAATTTTAAACTTTCAATAAAAAATTAAAATAAGTTTCTCTTCATAGAAAGTTTTTTTTTTTTAAAAAAAAAAAAACAACTAGCATGATGTCTATAATAGAGTAAAAACTCAATGTCTTTGTGGTTGTTAGATGCCATGGAGTCGGTTCAGACTCATAGCTACTCTATGTGGAACAGAACAAAACACTGCCAGGTCCTGCACCATCCTCACAATTGTTACCATGTTTGAGCCAATTGTTTCAGCCACTGTATCAATCCATCTCCTTGAGGGCCTTTCTCTTTTTCACTGACCCTCTACTTTATTAAGCATGATGTCCTTCTTCAGGGACTTGTCCCTCCTGATAATATGTCCAAAGTATATGAGATGAAATCTCGTTATCCTTGTTTCTAAGGGGCATTCTAGCTGTACTTCTACCAAGACAGATTGTTTCTTCTTCTGGCAGTCCATGGTATATTCAATATTCTTTGCCAACAACGTAATTCAAATGCATCAATTCTTCTTTTGTCCTCCCTATTCATTGTCTAGCTTTTGCATGCATATGAGGTGATTGAAAATACCCTGGTTTGGTTCAGGAGCACCTTAGTTCTCGAAGTGACATCTTTGCTTTTTAATACTTCAAAGAGGTCTTTTGCAGCTGATTTGCCAATGCAATATGTCATTTGATTTCTTGACTGCTGCTCTCATGGATGTTGACTGTGTATTCAAGTTAAATGAAATCCTTGACAACTTCAATCTTTTCTCCGTTTAACCTGATGTTGCTTATTGGGACAGTTGTGAGGATCAAAGTATAATCCATCCTGAAAGCTGTAGTCTTTGATCTTCATCACTAAGTGCTTCAAGTCCTCTTTGTTTTCAGAAAGCAAAGTTGTGTCACCTGCATATTGCAGGTTCTGAATGAATCTTCCTCTAACCTCGATACCGTGTTCTTCTTCATGTAGTCCAGCTTCTTGGATTATGTGCTCAGCACATGACTTATACAAGTATGGTAAAAAGATACAACCCTGGCATACATCATTCCTTATCTTCAACCATGCAGTATCTCCTGTTCATTTCAGATGACTGTCTTTTGGTCTATGTACAGGTTTCATATGAGCACAATTAAGTGTTCTGGAATTCCCATTCTTCCCAATGTTATCCATAATTTGTTATGATTCACACAGTCGAATGCCTTTGCATAGTCAATAAAACACAGGTAAACATCTTACTGGTGTTCTCTCCTTTCAGCCAAGATCCATCTGACATCAGCAATGACATCCCTCATTCCACATCCTCTTCTGAATTTCTGGCAGTTCCCTGTAGATGTACTGCTGCAACTTTTTTGAATTATCTTGTGTGTGATATTAATGATATTGTTTGATAATATCCGCATTCTGTTGGGTCACCTTTCTTTGGCATGGGCACAAATACGGATCTCTTCCTGTTGGTTAGCCAAATGTCTGTCTTCCAAATTTCTTTGCATAGACGAGTGAGTGCTTTCAGTGTTACATCTATTTGTTGAAACATCTAATTGGTATTCCGTCAGTTCCTGGAGCCTTGTTTCCAGTGCCTTCAGCAAAGCTTCAACTTCTTCCTTCAATAACCTTGTTTCTTTATCATACGCTACCTCCTGAAATGTTTGAACATCCACCAATTCTTCTTGGTATGGTGCCCACAGATGCCTTCGATATCGCAACTCTAGGCTTGAAATTTTTGTTCAGTTCTTTCAGCTTGGTAAATGCTGAGCATGTTCTTCCCTTTTGGTTTTCTAACTCTAGGTCTTCACACATTTCGTTATAATTTACTTTGTTTTCTCGAGTTGGTTTTCAAAATCTTCTGTTGAGCTCATTCAATGTCTTTAGACAGAGCTTATTTTAAACTAAATCGTTTGATGTGGGCAGCTCTACTTATTTTAGTTTTAGATTAACATCTTCTAGCCTATCAGGCTAATTGAGAGGTGTAGCTAATTGAAATAACTGTATTGACAAATAATAGTCAATTTTTATTGAGCTCCTTCTATGAACTATATGTGTTTAACACCTTATATTTTAATCCACGGAACAGTCCTGAGCACTATTTCTTTTATTTTGAAGATGAGGAAACTAAGGCAGAGAGTGATGATTTTTATTACACAAGGCCCTCTAGCTATCTTACACCATAGCACCTGCTCTTAAGTACTATGTGATAATATTGCCAAACCAATGTCTATTATATTTAATTTGTCTATGCTGACATTATCAGCTTTCTCAATGTTAATAAGTTTTTTGGAAACAAACCACTGAAATAATTATATCCTGCACCAAGAATGATCCCCCTTGCTTACTGTTCATTTTCCCTGACTTTGAGTTAAAGCCTCACCTATTCCCAAAGCACATGCTAAATCTTACCTCCTACTTGAGAGAAGTTGCAGAAACAAGAACATACAAATAGAAGTTTAGGTATGTAGCAATTGTTTGTTATTTCATTGGCTTCATAGATTCAAAGAATATTAGAGTTGGAAGAAAGAGTAAAGATTATATCACCCAGTGGTTCCTAAACTCCACAAGGTAAGGGTAGTCCATGATAATGGAAGTGAAATGAGAAAAATAGAGAAAGTATAGTATTAATTTCTTGATAAAGTTTAATATATTAAATTTAAAAAATTGTTTGCTATAATTAATTGCTTAAGAGGTGTGTATTAAATGATCAAATAAATAGCTTTTATTTTATTAAATAAGGTAGATTTACTTGGCAAAAATAAGAGTGAGTTAATCTATAAATGTCAGTCACCCTATTTTATATTTTTAAGTCTTACTAATGCATGAAACCCAGAAGTTGTGATATCACAGACTCATTCATTATACACATGAAGGTATTATGGTCCATAGACACTGAGACTTGCCCAAGATCTTACTGAAATTTAGGAAAAAAACTGAGACCTCAAAGGAAGACACGTTCCTCCAAGTTCATTGCTCCTTTCTCTACCACACTGATTAATTTAGCTATTTCTGTCATGTTCTTGAGTATAATTTAAATTTCATAGACCTTAGGAGGAAAGTATCGTGACATATGGGGAAAAGGACACAAATAACTTTTAAATAAACTGTTTGATATTACATAGGAAATACAGCCAAATAGTTGATAAAATTCTTTACTTTTATCCATTTATCTTTTGTGCTGAATTAAAAATTCCATTAGACACTAAAGGTATATTGTCAACCTTGCTCAACTGTAAAGTGTGGTCCTGAGTTTGGCTGCAACCCAGATGCTGACACAGACATAATAATTTTTACACCTTCTATTTTATTTCCACCTGATTTCACCAGTGAATATAAAAAATAATTAAATCTTACAAGAGATGTTCTGTCTTCAAAGCACATTGCAAATACAAGTTTATGTTCTTATTAGGTCTCTGAAGTATTTTAATACATATTTGGCTAAATCTATCCAGCAAATTCATTGCTGCTTTTAAAATTCAGATTCTATAGGGGGAAAATGAACTATCTTGGGTCCCTGGGTGTCTTATTTATCTAGTGCTGCTATACAAAAATGCCACAAGTGGATGGCTTTAACAAACAGAAATTTATTTTCTCACTCTTTAGGAGGCTAGATGTCCAAATTCAGGGTGCCAGGCCTAGTGGAAGGTTATTTCTGTTGGCTCTGGAAGAAGATTGTCTCTTCTGAGCTTTTTTTGCCCCTGTGGCTTGGCATCTCTCTTCCCCCATCTCTACTTCCTAGCTTGCTTGTTTAATCTTTTTAATATCTCAAAAGAGATTGAGTCCTGATACAACCTACACTAATCTAACCTTATTAACATAACAAAGACAATACATTCGCAGATGGAATTACACCCCTTCCTCACTTATAGACATGGTTAGATTCCAAAGACCAGGTGGCTGTGAGAAATTGGTGTTATGCAAAAAGGGAGGATGACTACATCAGATCACAAAATGGAGGATGACTACATCATTACATAACTGCCAAATTACATCGTTACATAACTAGTAAACAATTGAGAATCATGGCCCAGCCAAGTTGACACATAACCTTAATCCTCATTTCCACCATTACTTTCAACTCACGTCTCGGCATTTCTTACTGCCAGACGTACGCTGTTAATGCATAAAATAGTCAGGTAGTAGATTTTTTTACTATTGTCGGAAATGCTCGATTTTGGATAATGAGATAGCCTGTAAGTGAGGAGAAGGCATAGAGTTTAGGATTTACAACACATATTTCGGGTGGACACAATTCAATCCATAACACTGGGAGATGGGAAGAGTTATCAAAGGGGAATTTATTTGGGAGTATTCGAAAGGCCAGTGTATTTCCGTAGGCAGGGAAAAGACAAAGGGGATGAAAAAGTTAGACACAGAAAAAAAAATGCATCCTTGATAGCACCATAACATGCTTTCTCCAACACATGCATACTTTCTCCCTATACATATGTATTTAAGGAACTCACACCTAGACAGTGTAGGGTACAATGTATTCATGAATTAAATTATTTAATTATGAATATTAAATGTATAAATAAATTACTTCTCTTTTACTAAATAAGGTAGGCAAAATAAAAACAGGTCACCCTACTTGAGCACGATGTAAGGCCTAGAAGCAAAGGCATTATTTGATTCAGAAAGACCTGGTTTTGAGTCCTACCTCTGCCTTTGCCCTTGGGCAGACTTCAGTTTACTTGCCTCTAAACCCAGAAGGGAGCCCTGGTGGTGCAGTGATTAAGAGGTCGGCTGCTGACCCAAAAGTTAGCAGTTTGAATCTGCCAGCTGCTTCTGAAAGACCTTGTGGTGTTGTTCTACTCTAACGTATAGGGTCACTATGAGTTGGAATCAGCTTGACAGCAATAGGTTTTAGTTTAGTCCAGTTTTTTTTTTTTTTTTTTGGTTTTTTGAAACCCAGAATAATAACACCTACTTCAAAAGGGTTACTATGAGAAATACACGTGGTAGAGTTCCTGGAGATAATTAAAACCAAAAACCCGTCACTGTCGATTCCGAATCTTAGGTATTAAGTGCTTGGTAAATGCCCTCTACAGGCCCCCATGATGGGACATCAACCTGTGTATTCATCTTTGAGTCATTTCAATCTCCTTTTTTCCTACCGTGCTAACTGTGCAAAAGAGCAGCCCTAGCTTCAATTCAGTTCCTAAAAAAATTCCTAGGCCTTTCTCCTTCCATAGGCTCTCTTATATTCTTCCTTATGTCTAGAAAACTCTTCTTTAACAATTCATGTGACTGTTCTTCTTATCCTTGATGTTTGGACTTAAATGTCTGTTCTTCAAGAAGGCCTTTTCTGAGCACTTCCACATAGTATGTGTCCCTGTTGGAAGCAGTTTACATGCTCACTCAGTTGTTAAAGTCTACCCAGAGGCACCTTGGAAAAAAGGCCTGGGAATCTACTTCCAAAAAATCAGCCAGTACTCCCTACGGAGTACAATTCTACTCTACACACATGGGGTTGCCATGAGTCAGAATAGATTGGAGAGCAACTGGTTAGTTATTTTCAAACACTAGTATTTGTGAGTTTTTTTTTTTTTAATAGAATGTATCAAAGATTTATAATTATATATTTTCTTTTTTATTGTTTATTACCTTACAGGATGGCAAACTGAGATCCACTGTATTTTGTTTTATTCACCAGACTGGATATTTATTAGCCCAGAGGTTTGTGTGTAGTAAACATTCAAATATCTTTTTACAAAATGAGTGAATGAATGGATGTTTATGCTGCGTTTTGTTTGGATAGTTTTTAATGAGCCTAGACAAGAATTACAAAATTAATAAAGAGCACTCAGATGGGAATCAGAAGAATTGGTTTCCAGTCCTTTTTTTTTTTTTTTTTTTCCAGATGTTGGATGTGATATTTGCAAATATAGAAACCTTGGTATCCTCATATGTGAAATACATGATTTGGACTAGATTGTCTTTCCAAGATGCCTGTGAAAGAATTTCTTAACAACCTTGATTGGGACAGTATAAGTTCTTAATCTGTGTCTTTCCTAAAAGACCAAAGTAATACTAAAACAGTATAAAAATATGTTCTCAGGAGATGATTCTTAATGAAATTTCCACATATTTTCATACTTGCCTTCTGAACTCTGGAGTGCATTTAATTTTCTAGCTGAATTTAAATTGAATTGAAGATTTGCCAGATTCTATGGAATACTAAGTAGAATGTTTGTGTTGTAAAGGAGAGCTTTTTCTTAACCTTAAGTCTATGGATCCTTAGTGCTCTCTGAATGGGGTTCAATGGTCTAAGAAGCCTCTTGAAATTGTATCAATATTTCACATAAATACATGTAACATATATACACCTCCCTGCCTTAGAGTAGGAATAAATTCACAGTTGGGGGAAAAGATAATTTGCCAACTCCACTAACCTCGGGAGTTCAGGGCAGAAGCAGATCCTGTCCAGGCATGAGCAGTCCGTGGACTTTGAATACCTTTCCCCCCCTGCATGGACCTATGTGGGCCCATTTCAGGAGAATAGGACCTTGTTGGCAGACTGCAACAGTTTCAGCTGTGCAGTGAAGAGGTGGGTGTTTGATATTTGACACTGCTTTACCTATTAAACAGGATCCTCACCTACACACATTAGGGACATAAGGACTGGTGGCTCCACTCAGGTCACTCAGCCACACATGGTAGAGGTCCAAGGATAACTGCTACCTCCCAGTTTTCACAATCAAAAACTTTGGGTGCCCATGGTCTGTCTGCAGAACCCACCCACCTGTATGCACCAGGAAACAGGGACACACTTTCCTTACAGACACTTGGGAGATGGTTCTCAGCCCCCTGCCTTGTTCAGAGTGTGACCCCCTACTGCAAACAGATACTGGTACCTACGCCAATCACCCCTGCCCCCCAAGACTGCAGGACAGAGCCTGTACCACACATGGGATCAGCTACCTGGACACCTGACCTGAATTCAGACAAGAAAAGTGAAAGGACTCCTAGACTGATAAACCTCATAACAGCTCTACCCATCTGGTGACAAGACATCAGAGCTTCAAAGGTGAAAATAATTAAGCTAACTCACTCAAGTAACCCATATGGGTATATTAAAACAAAACAAAGCAATAAGCTAGAATACTGTAAGCAAACATAAAATAAACTAATACAATAACTTATAGATGGCTTGGAGACAACAGTCAATATTAAGTCACATAAAGAAACAGGCCATGATTGCCTCAACAAACTCTAAAACAAAGAACCAACCAATCTTCTGGAAATTTAAAAGATTAACAATAAAATTACAGAATGAGACAACTCAACAGGAAGTCAGAGGAGCAGAACGAGGAACTGGAATGAGGAGTTGGGGAGATGGAGAATAAGGCAATTGACAACAATATATTTGAAGAAAAATCACATAAAAGCATTAAAAAAAATGAAGAAACACCAAGAATCATGTGGGACCCTATCAAGAAGGATAACTTGCGTGTGATTGGAGTTCCAGAACAGGGAGGGATAACAGAAAATACAGAGAGAATAGTTAAAGATCTGTTGGCAGAAATCTTCCCTGGCATCATGAAAGATGAAAGAATATATATCCGAGATGTTCATCAAACCCCATACAAGATAGATCCCAAAAGAAAACCACCAAGACATATTATAATTAAACTTGCCAAAACCAAAGATAAAGACAAAATTTTAAAAACAGCAAAGGATAAATGAGAAGTCACCTACAAAGGAGAGTCAATAAGTTTGGACTACTTGGCAGAAACCATGCAGGCAAGAAAGCAATGGGATGACATATACAGAGCACTGAAGGAGAAAAACTGCCACCCAAGAATCATATATCCAGCAAAACTCTCAAATACGAAGGTGAAATTAAGACATTTACAGACAGACACAAGCTTAGAGAATTTGCAAAAACAGAACCAAAACTACAAGAATTATTAAAGGAAATTCTTTAGTCAGAAAATCAATAATATCAGATACCAATACAACACAAGGTCACAGAACAAAACATCCTGATATCAACTCAGATAGGGAAATCACAAAAACAAAATCAGATTAATTAAAAAAAAAATTGCTCAAATCAGGGAATCATTGATGTCATTACGTAAAAGATTACGATAAGCAAAAAAGAGGGACTAAACACAGGAGACATACATCTCCCATATGGAGAGGAAATCAAGGCGATATAGGGTGATACAAGTTAGGTTTTTATTTCGAAAAACAGGGATGAATATTAAGGTGACCACAAAGAGGTCTAACAATTCCATACTTCAAAATAAAAATGAAGATAAACATAACGATTCATCAGAAATAAATTCAACTACTACGAAAATGAGGAACGCACAATCTACAAAAAAAAAAAAAAATCACCAGAAAAAAGTAAGTAGAAAAATGAAATTGTCAATAATTCACAAAAAAAGGCATCAAAATGACAGCACTAAACTCATAAAAAAAAAAAAACTCATACTTATCTATAATTATGCTGAGTGTAAATGGACCAAAAGCACCAATAAAGAGACAGAGAGTTGCAGACTGTATAAAAAAAACACTATCCGGCGGGGGCCAAGATGGCGGACTAGGTGGACGCTACCGCGGATCCCTCTTGCAACAAAGACTCGGAAAAACAAGGGAATCGATCACATACATAACAATCTACGAACTCTGAACAACAAGCACAGACTTAGAGACGGAAAACGAACAAATACGGGCAGACAGCGACTGTTTTCAGAACTAGGAGCCAGCGCACCAGGCAGGTGACCTTCGGAGCTCGCTCGGGGGCAGAGCCCAGGGGGGCAGAAGGCACAGAAAGGGGGCCCACCCCTTCCCCCCCGAACCCATCCCGGGAGGAAGCCTAGCAGGTTGGCGCGGGCGGCGTAGGGGCGCAGCCGGAGGGAGAAGCACCTGGGAGGCAGTGACTGATCTGGGAGGGGGGAGAACAGCGTCCCAGCTGGGGTGCCGTCCCGCAGGGAGTTAGGCGAGAAGCCGACGGGGCGCGAGCGGGTGGAGGGTCAACTATATTTCCCTAAAGTGACCCCAGGGCGGGGCCCACACGTTCGTGCGGGAGGACGCACACCCAGTCCGCGCGTGTGGCACGGCACACCAGAGGGAGAAATCCCCGGAAGTGTCTGGTCTCAAAACAGGGAAAGCAGCATCCCAGACGGGCAGCCATTCCGCTGGGATCTGGGCGCGCGCTCGCGCACGGGCGGGGCACGAGCGCGGGGTCCATTTTTATTACCCTGAATTGACCCAGGGGGCGGGACCACCTGGTCGTGCGAGTGACGCCCTCCCAGTTTGCGCGAGAGGTGTGGCACACCGGAAAGAGAAGTCCCCGGGAGGAACTGATTGGTCCCGAAGCGCAGAAAGTAGCGTCCCAGACGGGGTGCCGTCCTGCCGGGGCTTGGGCGCGCGCATGAGCGGGGCATGAGCACGGAGTCCATTTTTATTGCCCTGAATTGACCCAGGGGGCGGGCCCACCTGGCCGTGCAGGTGACCCCAAACCAGTTCGCGCGAGAGGTGTGGCGCTCTGGAAGGAGAAGTCCCGGGGAGGAATTGACTGGTTCCCGAACAGGGAAAGCAGCGTCTTAACCCGGAGGTCATCCCGCTGGGATTTGGGCGCGCGCACAGGCGGGGCGTGACCGCGGGACCTAATTATAATCGCCTGAATAGACCCTGGGGGCGGGCCCACCCGTTCGTGCGGGAAACGCCCACCCAGTGCCCACGAGCGGTGCCACGCACCGGAGGAAGTCCCCAGGAGGAATTGACTGGTTTCTGAACAAGGAAAGCAGTGTCCTAGCCAGGGACCCGTCCAGCCCAGGTTTTGGCGAACGGGGGCGGAGCGTGAACGTGTTGTTCAGCTCTATATTCTGTGGTGCTACACTCCTAGCTCTCAGATCCCTCCCCCACCCTCCCCAGGCGACCCCATTAACATCCGAATACCCGGAGCCAGAGAGAGAATTCAGATAGGGATCTGACTGCATTTTTTTTTAGCTGACTACTTGGAAAATCTAGTTTCCCAGTGATGGCTCGGAGACAGCAGTCCATATCAAACTACATAAAGAAACAGACCATGACAGCTTCTCCAACCCCCCAAACAAAAGAATCAAAATCTTTCCCAAATGAAGATACAATCCTGGAATTATCAGATACAGAATATAAAAAACTAATTTACAGAATGCTTAAAGATATCACAAATGAAATTAGGATAAATGCAGAAAAAGCCAAGGAACACACTGATAAAACTGTTGAAGAACTCAAAAAGATAATTCAAGAACATAGTGGAAAAATTAACAAGTTGCAAGAATCCATAGAGAGACAGCATGTAGAAATCCAAAAGATTAACAATAAAATTACAGAATTTGACAACGCAATAGAAAGTCAGAGGAGCAGACTCGAGCAATTAGAATGTAGACTGGGACTTCTGGAGGACCAGGGAAACAACACCAACATAGCTGAAAAAAAATCAGATAAAAGAATTAAAAAAAATGAAGAAACCCTAAGAATCATGTGGGACTCTATCAAGAAGGATAACTTGCGAGTAATTGGAGTCCCAGAACAGGGAAGGGGGACAGAAAACACAGAGAAAATAGTTGAAGAACTCCTGACACAAAACTTCCCTGATATCATGAAAGAAGAAAGGATATCTATCCAAGATGCTCATCGAACCCCATTTAAGATTGATCCAAAAAGAAAAACACCAAGACATATCATCATCAAACTTGCCAAAACCAAAGACAAACAGAAAATTTTAAAAGCAGCCAGGGAGAAAAGAAAGGTTTCCTTCAAGGGAGAATCAATAAGAATAAGTTCAGACTACTCAGCAGAAACCATGCAGGCAAGAAGGGAATGGGACGACATATACAGAGCACTAAACGAGAAAAACTGCCAACCAAGGATCATATATCCAGCAAAACTCTCTCTGAAATATGAAGGAGAAATTAAGATATTTACAGATAAACACAAGTTTAGAGAATTTGCAAAAACTAAACCAAGACTGCAAGAAATGCTAAAGGAGATTGTTTGGCCGGATGACCAATAATATCAGGTACCAGCACAATACAAGGTCACAAAACAGAACGTCCTGATATCAACGCAACTCAAACAGGGAAAGCACAAAAGCAAACAAATTAAGACTAATTCTAAAAAATAAATAAATAAACAAAATAATACACACAACAGGAAATCATGGAAATCAATAGATAAACGATCAAAATAATCAAAAAGAGGGACTAAATATAGGAGGCATTGAACTGCCAGATGGAGAGTGGTACAAGGCGAAATAGAAGGATACAAGTTAGGTTTTTACTTAGAAAAATAGGGGTAAATAAAAAGGTAACCACAAAAAGGAATATCAATTCCATAACTCAAGAAAAAAGCCAAGAAAAACGTAACGACTCAATAAACACAAAGTTAAACATTATGAAAATGAGGATCTCACAAGCTACTAAGAAAAACGTCTCAGCACAAAAAAGCATGTGGAAAAATGAAATGGCCAACAACACACATGAAAAGGCATCAAAATGACAGCACTAAAAACTTACTTATCTATAATTACGCTGAATGTAAATGGACTAAATGCACCAATAAAGAGACAGAGAGTCACGGACTGGATAAAAAAACACGATCCATCTATATGCTGCCTACAAGAGACACACCTTAGACTTAGAGACACAAACAAACTAAAACTCAAAGGATGGAAAAAAATATATCAAGCAAACAATAAGCAAAAAAGAAGAGGAGTAGCAATATTAATTTCTGACAAAATAGACTTTAGACTTAAATCCGCCACAAAGGATAAAGAAGGACACTATATAACGATAAAAGGGACAATTGATCAGGAAGACATAACCATATTAAATATTTACGCACCTAATGACAGGGCTGCAAGATACATAAATCAAATTTTAACAGAATTGAAAAGTGAGATAGACACCTCCACATATATAGTAGGAGACTTCAACATACCACTTTCGGAGAAGGACAGGACATCCAGTAAGAAGCTCAATAGAGACACGGAAGACCTACTTACAACAATCAACCAACTTGACCTCATTGACTTATACAGAACTCTCCACCCAACTGCTGCAAAATATACTTTTTTTTCTAGCGCACATGGAACATTCTCTAGAATAGACCACATATTAGGGCATAAAACAAATCTTTCCAGAATCCAAAACATCGAAATATTACAAAGCATCTTCTCAGACCACAAGGCAATGAAGCTAGAAATCAATAACAGAAAAACTAGGGAAAAGAAATCAAATACTTGGAAAATGAACAATACCCTCCTGAAAAAAGACTGGGTTATAGAAGACATCAAGGAGGGAATAAGGAAATTCTTAGAAAGCAACGAGAATGAAAATACTTCCTATCAAAACCTCTGGGACACAGCAAAAGCAGTGCTCAGAGGCCAATTTATATCGATAAATGCACACATACAAAAAGAAGAAAGAGCCAAAATCAGAGAACTGTCCCGACAACTTGAGCAAATAGAAAGTGAGCAACAAAAGAATCCATCAGGCACCCGAAGAAAACAAATAATAAAAATTAGAGCTGAACTAAATGAATTAGAGAACAGAAAAACAATTGAAAGAATTAACAAAGCCAAAAGCTGGTTCTTTGAAAAAATTAACAAAATTGATAAACCATTGGCTAGACTGACTAAAGAAAAACAGGAAAGGAAACAAATAACCCGAATAAGAAACGAGAAGGACCACATCACAACAGAACCAAATGAAATCAAAAGAATCATATCAGATTACTACATAAAATTGTACTCTAACAAATTTGAAAACCTAGAAGAAATGGATAAATTCTTGGAACAATACTACTTACCTAAACTAACACATTCAGAAGTAGAACAACTAAATAGACCCATAACAAAAAAAGAGATTGAAACGGTAATCAAAAAACTCCCAACAAAAAAAAGTCCTGGCCCAGATGGCTTCACTGCAGAGTTCTACCAAACCTTCAGGGAAGACTTAACACCATTACTATTGAAGGTATTTCAAAGTATAGAAAAAGACGGAATACTACCCAACTCATTCTATGAAGCTACCATCTCCCTGATACCAAAACCAGGTAAAGACATTACAAAAAAAGAAAATTTTAGACCTATATCCCTCATGAACATAGATGCAAAAATCCTTAATAAAATTCTAGCCAATAGAATCCAACAACACATCAAAAAAATAATTCACCCTGATCAAGTGGGATTTATACCAGGTATGCAAGGCTGGTTTAATATCAGAAAAACCATTAATGTAATCCATCACATAAATAAAACAAAAGACAAAAACCACATGATCTTATCAATTGATGCAGAAAAGGCATTTGACAAAGTCCAACACCCATTTATGATAAAAACTCTCACCAAAATAGGAATTGAAGGAAAATTCCTCAACATAATAAAGGGCATATATGCAAAGCCAACGGCCAATATCACTCTAAATGGAGAGAACCTGAAAGCATTTCCCTTGAGAACGGGAACCAGACAAGGATGCCCTTTATCACCGCTCTTATTCAACATCGTACTTGAAGTCCTAGCCAGAGCAATTAGGCTAGACAAAGAAATAAAGGGTATCCAGATTGGTAAGGAGGAAGTAAAGCTATCACTATTTGCAGATGACATGATCGTATACATGGAAAACCCTAAGAAATCCTCCAGAAAACTACTGAAACTAATAGAAGAGTTTGGAAGAGTCTCAGGACATAAAATAAACATACAAAAATCACTTGGATTCCTCTACATCAACAAAAAGAACACCGAAGGGGAAATAACCAAATCAATACCATTCACAGTAGCCCCCAAGAAGATAAAATACTTAGGAATAAATCTTACCAAGGATGTAAAAGACCTATACAAAGAAAACTATAAAACCCTGCTACAAGAAATTCAAAAGGACACACTTAAATGGAAAAACATACCCTGCTCATGGATAGGAAGGCTTAACATAGTAAAAATGTCTATTCTACCAAAAGCCATTTATACATACAACGCACTTCCAATCCAAATACCAATGTCATACTTTAAGGGAATAGAGAAACAAATCACTAATTTCATATGGAAAGGAAAGAACCCCCGGATAAGCAAAACATTACTGAAAAAGAAGAAGAAAGTGGGAGGCCTCACCCTACCTGATTTCAGAACCTATTATATAGCTACAGTAGTCAAAACAGCCTGGTACTGGTACAACAACAGGCACATAGACCAATGGAACAGAATTGAGAATCCAGATATAAATCCATCCACGTATGAGCAGCTGATATTTGACAAAGGACCAGTGTCAGTCAATTGGGGAAATAATAGTCTTTTTAACAAATGGTGCTGGCATACCTGGATATCCATCTGCAAAAGAATGAAACAGGACCCATACCTCACACCATGCACAAAAACTAACTCCAAGTGGATCAAAGACCTAAACATAAAGACTAAAACGATAAAAATCATGGAAGAAAAAATAGGATCTACCCTAGGAGCCCTAATACAGGGCATAAACAGAATACAAAACATTACCAAAAATGATGAAGAGAAACCAGATAACTGGGAGCTCCTAAAAATCAAACACCTATGCTCATCTAAAGACTTCACCAAAAGAGTAAAAAGACCACCTACAGACTGGGAAAGAATATTCAGCTATGACATCTCAGACCAGCGCCTGATCTCTAAAATCTACATGATTCTGTCAAAACTCAACCACAAAAAGACAAACAACCCAATCAAGAAGTGGGCAAAGGATATGAACACACATTTCACTAAGGAAGATATTCAGGCAGCCAACAGATGCATGAGAAAATGCTCTCGATCATTAGCCATTAGAGAAATGCAAATTAAAACTACGATGAGATTCCATCTGACACCAACTAGACTGGCATTAATTCAAAAAACACAAAATAATAAATGTTGGAGAGGCTGCGGAGAGACTGGAACTCTCATACACTGCTGGTGGGATTGTAAAATGGTACAACCACTTTGGAAATCCATCTGGCGTTATCTTAAACAGTTAGAAATAGAACTACCATACAACCCAGAAATCCCACTCCTCGGAATATACCCTAAAAATACAAGACCCTTCACACAAACAGATATATGCACACCCATGTTTATTGCAGCTCTGTTTACAATAGCAAAAAGCTGGAAGCAACCAAGATGTCCATCAACGGACGAATGGGTAAATAAATTGTGGTATATTCACACAATGGAATACTACGCATCGATAAAGAACAGTGACGAATCTCTGAAACATTTCATAACATGGAGGAATCTGGAAGGCATTATGCTGAGAGAAATGAGTCAGTTGCAAAAGGACAAATATTGTATAAGACCACTATTATAAGATCTTGAGAAATAGAAAAAACGGAAAAGAACACATACTTTTGTGGTTACAAAGGGGGGAGGGAGGGAGGGAGGGAGGGAGGGAGAGGGCTTTTTATTGATCAATCTGTAGATGGGAACTGCTTTGGGTGAAGGGAAAGACAACACTGAAAACATGGAAGGTCAGCCTAATTGGACAGGATTAAAAGTAAAGAGGTTTCCGAGATAAAATGAAAGCTTCAAAGGATAGCGAAGCAGGGGCTGGGGTCTGGGGAACTTGGTTTGAGAGGACTTCTAAATCAATGGGCAAAACAATTTTATTATGAAAACACTCTGCATCCCACTTTGAATTGTGGCACCTGGGGTCCTAAATGCCAACAAGCAGCCATCTAAAATACATTAATTGGTCTCAACCCACCGGGAGCAAAGGCAAAGGAAGAACACCAAGGTCACACGACAACTAAGAACCCAAGAGACAGAAAGGGCCACTTGAACCAGAGACCTACAATATCCTGAGACCAGAGGAACTAGTTGGTGCCCGGCCACAATCGATGTCTGCCCTGTCAGGGAACACAACAGACAACTCCTGAGGGAGCAGGAGACCAATGGGATGCAGACCCCAAATTCTCATGAAAAGACCACACCTAATGATATGATTGCGACTAGAGGAATCCCAGAGACAATGCTCCCGAGAACTTCTGATGGCACAGGACAGGAACCATCCCCGAAGACAAATCATCAGGCATGAAAAGGACTGGTCAGTGGGGGGGAGAGAGATACTGATGAAGAGTGAGCTAATTAAATCAGGTCGACACAGGAGAGTGTGTTGGCAACTCTTGACTGGAGGGGGGATGGGAAGATAGAGAGAGAGGGAAGAAGGTAAAATTGGCACGAAACGAGAGACTGTAAGGGCTGACTCAATAGGGGGAGAGCAAGTGGGAGAAGGGAGTAAGATGTATGTAAACCTACATGTGACAGACTGATTGGAATGGTAAATGTTCACTTGAAGCTTAATAAAAATTTAAAAAAAAAAACAAAAAACAAAAAACACTATCCATCTACATGCTGCCTAGAAGAGAAACACCTTAGACTTAGAGACACAAATAACTAAAAATCAAAGGATGGAAAAAAATATATCAAGCAAACAACAATCAAAAACGAGCAGGAGTGACAATATTAATTTCTGACAAAATAGACTTTAAAGTCAAATCCATCAGAAAGGATAAAGAAGGACACTACATAGTGATTAAAGGGACAATTTACCAGGAAGATACAACCATACTAAATATTTATGCACCCAATGACAAGGCTGCAAGATACATAAAACAAACTTCAACAGAATTGAAAAGTGAGATAGACACCTCCACAATTACAGTAGGAGACTTCAACACGCCACTTTCAGTGAAGAATAGGACATGCACTAAGAAGCTCAATATAGACACAGAAGATCTAATTGCTGCAGTCAACCAACTTGACTTCATAGACTTATACAGGACAGCAGCCAAGTATACTTTCTTTTATAGTCCACATGGAACATTCTCTAGACTAGATCACTTATTAGGTCATAAAACAAGCCTTTGCAGAATCCAAAACATCGAAATATTACAAAGCATCTTCTCAGACCATAAGGCCATAAAAGTAGAAATCAATAACAGAAAAACAAGGGAAAAGAAACCAGATAGTTGGAAACTGAGCAATACCCTGCTCAAAAAAGACTGGGTTATAGAAGACATTAAGGAGTGAATAAAGAAATTCATAGAATTCAGTGAGACTAAAAACACTTCGTATCAAAACCTTTGGGACACAGCGAAAGCAGTGCTCAGAGGTCAATTTATATCAATAAATGCACATATATACAAAGAGGAAAGAGCCAAAATCAAAGAATTATCCCTACAACTTGAACAAATAGAAAGAGAGCAACAAAAGAAACCCTCAGGCACCAGAAGAAAACAAATAATAAAAATTAGAGCAGAATTAAATGAATTAGAGAACAGAAAAACAATTGAAAGAGTTAACAAGGCCAAAAGCTGATTCTTTGAAAAAATTAACAAAATTGAGAAACCATTGGCCAGACTGACTAAAGAAATACAGGAAAAGAAACAAATAACCTGAATAAGAAATGAGATGGGCCACATCGTGATACATCTAACTGAAATGAAAAGAATCATATCAGATTACAATGTAAAATTTTACTCTAACGGATTTGAAAACCTAGAAGAAATGGATGAATTCCTAGAAACACACTACCTACCTAAACTAACACAAACAGAGGTAGAACAACTAAATAGACTGCAACAAAAGGAGAGACTGAAAAGGTAATCAAAAAACTCCGAACAAAAAAAAACCCTGGCCTGGATGCTTCACTGCAGAGTTCTACCAAACTTTCAGAAAAAAGTTAACACCACTACTACTAAAGGTATTTCAAAGCACAGAAAAGGATGGAATACTCCCTAACTCATTCTATGAAGCCAGCTTAACCCTGATACCAAAACCAGCTAAAGACAGCACAAAAAAAGAAAATTACAGACCTATATCCCTCATGAATACAGATGCAAAACTCCTCAACAAAATTCTAGCCAATAGAATTCCACAACATATCAAAAAAATAATCCACCATGACGAACTGAGATTTATACCAGGTATGCAAGAATGGTTCAATGTTAGAAAAACAATTAATGTAATCCATCATATAAATAAAACCAAAGACAAAAACCACATGATCTTATCGATTGATGCAGAACAGAGATTCGACAAAGTCCAACACCCATGCCTGATAAAAATTCTCAGCAAAATAGGAATTGAAGGAAAATTCCTCAACATAATAAAGGGCATTTATACAAAGCCAACAGCCAACATCACCCTAAATGGAGAGCCTGAAATCATTTCCCTTGAGAACAGGAACCAGACAAGGCTGCCCTTTATCACCACTCTTACTCAACATTGTGCTTAAGGTGCTAGCCAGAGCAATTAGGCTGGACAAAGATATAAAGGGCATCCAGGTTGGCAAAGAAGAAGTAAAAGTATCTTTATTTGCAGATGACATGATCTTATACACAGAAAACCCTAAGGAATCCTCCAGAAAACTACTGAAACTAATAGAAGAGTTCAGCAGAGTATCAGATTACAAGATAAACATACAAAAATCAGTTGGATTGCTCTACATCAACAAAAAGAACATTGAAGAGGAAATCACCAAATGAATACCATTTTCAGTAGCCCCCAAGAAGATAAAATACTTAGGAATAAATCTTACCAGAGATGTAAAAGACCTATACAAAAAAACTGCAAAGTACTACTGCAAGAAACCAAAAGGGACCTACATAAGTGGAAAAACATACCTTGCTCATGGGTAGGAAGACTTAGCATTGTAAAAATGTCTATTCTACCAAAAGCCATCTATATATACAATGCATTTCTGATCCAAATTCCAATGACATTCTTTAACGAGATGGAGAAAGAAATCACCAACTTCATACGGAAGGGAAAGAAGCCCCGAATAAGTAAGGCATTACTGAAAAAGGAGAACAAAGTGGGAGGCCTTACTCTACCTGATTTTAGAACCTATTATATAGCCACAGTAGTCAAAACAGCCTGGTACTGGTACAACAACAGACACATAGACAAATGGGACAGAATTGAGAATCCAGATATAAATCCACCCACATATGAGCAGCTGATATTTGACAAAGGCCCAGTGTCAGTTAACTGGGGAAATGATAGTCTTTTTAACAAATGGTGCTGGCATAACTGGATATCCATTTGCAAAAAAATGGAACTGGACCCATAGCTCACACCATGCACAAAAACTAACTCCAAGTGGATCAAAGACCTAAACATGAAATCTAATATGATAGAGCTCATGGAAGAAAAAATAGGGACAGTGCTAGGAGCCCTAATACATGGCATAAACAGAATATAAAACATTGCTAAAAATGCCAAAGAGAAACCAGATAACTGGGAGCTCCTATGCTCATCTAAAGACTTCACCAAAAGAGTAAAAAGACCACCTATGGACTGGGAAAAAATTTTCAGCTACGACATCTCCGACCAGTGCCTGATCTCTAAAATCTACATGACTCTGCTAAAACTCAAGCACAAAAAGACAAACAACCCAATTAAAAAATGGGCAATGGATGTGAACAGGCACTTCACTAAAGAAGACATTCAGGTGGCTAGCAGTTACATGAGGAAATGCTCTTGATCTTTAGCCATTAGAGAAATGCAAATCAAGACAATGAGATTCCATCTTACTCCAACGAGGCTGGCATTAATCCAAAAAACACAAAATAACAAATGCTGGAGAGGTTGGAACACTTATACACTGCTGGTGGGAATGTAAAATGGTACAACCACTTTGGAAATCGATTTGGTACTTCCTTAAAAAGCTAGAAATAGAGCTACCATATGACCCAGCAATCCCACTCCTCAGAATTTATCCTAGAGAAGTAAGAGGCTTTACACAGATATATGCACACCCATGTTCATTGCAGCACTGTTTACAATAGCAAAAAGATGGAAGCAACCAAGGTGCCCATCAACGGATGAATGGATAAATTATGGTATATTCACACAATGGAATACTATGCATCAATAAAGAACAGTGATGAATCTATGAAACATTTCATAACGTGGAGAAACCTGGAAGGCATTATGCTGAGTGAAATTAGTCAGTTGCAAAAGGACAAATATTGTATAAGACCACTATTATATGATCTTGAGAAAGAGTTTAAACTGAGAAGAACACACTGTCTTGTGGTTACAAGAGGGGGGATACAGGTAGGGTGGGAGAGGGGTATTTACTAAATATGTAGTAGACAAGAACTACTTTAGGCGAAGGGAAGGACAACACTCAACACAGTGGAGGTCAGCACAACTGGACTAAACCAAAGCAGTTTCATGAATAAAATGAATGCTTTGAAGGTCAGCAAAGTAGGGGCAGGAGTTTGGGGACCATGGTTTCAGGGGACATCTAAGTCAATTGGCATAATAAAATCTATTAAGAAAACATTCTGCATCCCACTTTGAAGAGTGGCATCTCGGGTCTTAAATGCTAGCAAGTGGCCATCTAAGATGCATCAATGAGTCTCAACCCACCTAGGCCAAAGGAGAATGAAGAACATCAAGGATGCAAGGTAATAATGAGCCCAAGAGACAGAAAGGGCCACATGAACCAGAGACTACATCATCCTGAGACCAGAAGAAGTCGATGGTGCCCGGCCACAATCGATGACTGCCCTGACAGGGAACACAGAGAACCCCTGAGGGAGCTGGAGAACAGTAGGATGCAGATCCCAAATTCTTAAAAAAAGACCAGACTTAATGGTCTGACTGAGACTAGAAGGATCCCAGTGGTCATGGCCCCCAGACCTTCCGTTGGCCCAGGACAGGAACCATTCCCTAAGCCAACACATGAGACATGGATTGGACTGGACAATAGGTTGGAGAGAGATGCTGGTGAGACGTGAGCTACTTGCATCAGGTGGACACTTGAGACTATGTTTGCATCTCCTGACTGGAGGGGACATGGGAGGGTAGAGGGGCTTAGAAGTTGGCAAAATGGACACAAAAAGAAAGAGTGGAAGGAAGGAGTGGGCTGTATCATGGGAGGGAGAGTAACTGGGCATATGTAGTAAGGTGTGTATAAGTTTTTATGTGAGAGACTGACTTGATTTTTAAACTTTCACTTAAAGCACAATAAAAATTATTAAAAAAAAAAGAAGGGCCAAAATGAAAGAATTATCCCTACAACTTGAACAAATAGAGAGCAACAAAAGAAACCCCCAGACAACAGAAGAAAACAATAAAAATTAGAGCAGAACTAAATGAAGTCAAAAACAGAAAATCAATTTGAAGAATTAACAAGACCAAAACCTGGTTCTTTGAAAAAATCAACAAAATTGATAAACCTTTGGCCAAACTGACAAACGAAAAACAGGAAAGGAAGCAAATAATCTGAATAAGAAATGAGGTGGGCAATATTACAAGAGACCCAACTGGAATGAAAAGAATCATATCAGATTACTATGAAAAATTGTACTCTAACAAATTTGAAAACCTAGAAGAAAAAGATGAATTCCTAGAAACACACTACCTACCTAAACTAACACAAACAGAGGTAGAACAACTAAATAGACTCGTAACAAAAGAAGAGATTGAAAAAGTAATCAAAAACTCCCAACAAAAAAAAGCCCTGGCCCCGATGGCTTCACTGCAGAGCTCCACCAAACTTTCAGAGAAGAGATAACACCACTACTACTAAAGGTATTTCAGAGCATAGAAAAGGATGGAATACTCCCAAACTCATTCTATGAAGCCACCATATCCCTGATACCAAAACCAGCTAAAAACACCAAAAAAAAAAAAAAAAAAAATTACAGACCTATACCCTCATAAACTTAGATGCAAAATCCTCAACAAAATTCTAGCCAATAGAATTCAACAACATATCAAAAAAATAATTCACCATGACCAAGTGGGATTCATACCAGGTGTGCAGGGATGGTTCAACACTAGAAAAACAATTAATGTAATCCATCAAATAAATAAAACAAAAGACAAGAACCCCAGAGGTCATGTTCCCCAAGCCTTCTGTTAGCCCAAGACAGGAGCCATTCCCAAAGCCAACTCTTCATACAGGGATCGGACTGGACTATGGGATAGAAAATAATACTGGTGAAGAATGAACTTCTTGGGTCAAGTAGACACATGAGACTACGTTGGTATGTCCTTTCTGGAGGAGAGATGAGAGAACAGGGGGGTCAGAAGCTGGCCTAATGGACATGGAAATAGAGAGTGGAGGAAAGGAGTGTGCTGTCTCATAAGAGAGAGAGCAGTTAGGAGTATATAGCAAGGTTTATACCAATTTTTCTCTGAGAGTGACTTGATTTGTAAACTTTTACTTAAAGTACAATAAAAATTAAAAATAAAATAGGTCCCCGGTCATTCATGCATATTCAGCAAGCATATATTGATTGGCAAATGGTAGTTATGTATTGTTTTGGATGGGGAGGGTAAAAATCTGATTAAAAAGACAAGCAGATAGATATAATTTCAGTCCATTGCAGTGATGGATATTCTCATTTGTCTCACCAGATCTACTCACCATATTCAATCATGCTCTGTGGCCTAGAAAATCATCTTAATGATTTGTATCCATAGGCTAACTTGCCAATTGCCTCCACTTGGACTAAGACAATAGAAGATACAGGCAGGAGACTGGAGGATGGAAGGAGAGTGAGCACGGGTTATTTTTTTTCCTCAGCTTCACCTCTGTTGGGATTCAAGTTAGGAGTTTCTGTGTTTCTCTATTAAGGGCCACAGCTCCTGTAAGGTAACCTTTTACCACAGTTAAAACCACAAACTCAGATATTGCTCCCTCCCTTGTCATTTCAAGACTAGGTAAGGAAAAGGCTCTCTTTGTACCTAGTCCCAGGATATTACCCCATTCCTTTTTGGTTTCCCTTAGCCTTACCCAAACCTTATAAATGTAAACAAAAAAGTTTCAGACTGGAGGCACTCATGTCAGACGTAATAATGACAGGGCCAACATGCACTCCTAGGAAGCAAAGGGTCAAGATGTAAATCATTTGTTCATGGGAAGAGTGTGTCATGATATAAACAATTTGTTCTGGGAAAAAAGTGTTCACGGACTACAATCATGTATAACCGAACCAGCTGGCACTGCTCAGCTAGGTGGTAACTCACTCCTATCCAAGTAGCTGACCTTTACATTTCAAAGGACTTCAAGCTGAAGTTGATTTTATCTATAATTGATCATTAACCTCCTACTTTTCCTTTGTTCTCTATGTATATAGACCCATCACTCTGATTGAGATGCAAAAAGCTTCGTATTTTACTTAGCGTTGCCCGGTTGGAACTGTACTATTCCTCAATAAAACTCTTTTTTCTTTCACTCCTAATAGAGTATGGGATTTTCTTCTTTCACATAAACCTGCTTTTGAGTTTGTCCTCTGTTAGTCTGGGATCCTGTTACACCACAAAGATTTTCACTTTTGTAAGATAAAATGTGATTCTGTGTCTATTTGTGGATGAACAAATAAATTTTCCAACCAATTATTCAATCTTTTTCGCTTCTCAGATAGTCTAAATTTTATGCTTAAAATCAGATTCAAGAGTGAATGGTCTTTTTAATTTTAACAAAGACAGAAGTTGGTTATAGTACACTAAATTAAATACACTTACTTCTGCTTACAATTTATGTTTTGAAAAAAAAATTAGGAAAAATGTGGAGTTTTAGTCTTACCTTCTTGTGATACAAGACGTGACTTAGTCCTTATGGAATTAAGTATTTTAAACAGAGACTGATATACATGCTTTGTCTGTGTGATTGTGTATACACAGATGGATCTAGAGATATATGCAAAAGCAGACACACCTAGATTTTACCTTCTGTGATAAAAACTCACCTTAAGAAACTTCTACAGACTCTTGATTTTTTTTTCAGTTTAATTTCCTACATAGTTCTACAGTAAACCCATTGCCGTCAAGTCAATTCTGACCCATAGAGACCCTACAGGACAGGGTAGAACTGCCCCACAGAGTTTCCAAGGAGCACCTGGCGGATTTGAACTGCTGATCTTTTGGTTAGCAGCCATAGCACTTAACCACTACGCCACCAGGGTTTCCAGTTCTACAGTATGTATACAAAAACCCAAAATGGGAGAAAGAAAAAAGAAAAGGTAAGCTTTCTTTCCTTCATTTTTCTTCAGACATTCTTCTTTCTGGTATATAATAAGAAAACGTTGCATGAGAATACCTCTTTCAAAAGAGTTTATAAATTATCAAACAGCTTAAAATTTCAGATGTAGCTGTAAAATCTTCTGTTATATTTGCTATTGCCAAATTTGTGATAATAATTTATGACTTGCTCTCAGGCCATTCCCTCCTTGTTTTCTTACAATTAACTATCCGAAATCTCCAGGCTTCAAGGGTTTATACAGGTTCAAGTGACAAACACCAAAAACCAAACCCGTTGCTGCCGAGTCGACTCCAACTTATAGTGACCCTATCGGACAGAGTAGAACTGCCCCATAGAGTTTCCAAGGAATGCCTGGTGAACTGGAACTGCTGACCTTTTGATTAGCAGCCGTAGCACTTAGCCACTATGCCACCGGGGTTTTCAGACAAGACAAACTAATATGGAGGATACATAAGCCATTAAAATTTTAAAAGGTTGACAAACCTCATTTCACTACTTGAAGTCCGAACTTTTGCTTATCCATAATTTGTATTTCTCCACCCCATTTTGCAATGCAACTAAAAAGACACATTTATCCTGACCCATTTATAGTAGGAATTCTAAAATTTTTCTAATTTTTTCCAGTTCACTATTCAAGTCATCAGAGAACATAAGAAGCTAGGTAGAATTTTCTATAAAACTTTTAGAATTCAGATGAGAAGAAATGTGTTCCTTCCAGTTTCAGGGTTTGGAGGAGAGTGGTGAACAAATAATGAGACTTCTTCTTCATGGGATTTTGCCAAATTATAGAGACTTATGTGTACATATATCAACTGTTTTCAGACATGCTTACATTCTTCAGTCACTAAATTTTCATTTACATCGTGGGCTTAGTAGGGAGTACCAACTTATGGAAGCAGTTAAGATGCTATGAATGAATTTTCAGTTAACCATGTATTTGTTTCATTAAATCCTAGACAATGTTGATTGTTTCATTTCACAGCCAGTTGATCATTGTATCTCTTCAATCAATCAACAATTATTTAACTCCAAGATAATATAGTAGATAATTTAGGGGGCTTCTGTGAGAAGTATGAGCAAGGTGCAGCGTGATCTCTTGGAAAAGGAGAGTAAAAAAATGACCTTCATTGTGTTATCTTAAAGGTCCCAGGCAATATTGTTTTCTAAGCAAATGTATGTGAATGTTTATGTCAATATATTGGACAAAGGTCCATTTCTCTCTGAGCTACCTATTCAAATTATGATCAATTGATCTGTGACTAGAAAAGCAAGTTTGCACCATATTTCTCTGATAAACTCAAATACTTTTTTTTAAAAAAAAATACTACCAGGGCATTAAAACAAACAAACAAAAAACAGTACTTACAGAGAGAAGTCACTTCTTTTTCTAGTGTCGTTGTTTTTGTTAGGCATCATTCAGTCGATTCTGACTCAGCGACCCTATATACAACAGAAAGAAACACTGCCTGGTTCTGTGCCATCCTCACAATCGCACAGTTGTTGCCATGTTTGAGTCCATTCTTGCAGCCACTGTGTCAGTCCATCTCCTTGAAGATCTTCCTCTTCTTTATTGACCCTCTACTTTACCAAGTAAGATGCCCTTCTCCAAGGACTGATCCCTCCTGATAACATGACCAAAGTACATGTGTAACTAAGTGTCTCCATCCTCGCATCTAAGAAGCATTCTGGCTGTACTTCTTCCAAGATAGATATGTTCATTCTTCTGGGAGTCCATGGTATATTCAGTATTCTTTGCCACCACAGTAATTCAAATCCATCAATTCTTCTTCAGTCTTCCTTATTCATTGTCCAGCTTCTGCATGCATATGAGGTAACTGGAAACACCATGGCTTGGGTCAGGAGCACCTTAGTTTTCAAGGTGACATTATTACTTTTTAACACTTTAAAGAGATCTTTTGTGGCAGATTTGTCCAGTACAGTGCGTCTTTTGAGTTCTTGACTGCTGCTTCTGTGGGTGTTGATTGTGGATCCAGGTAAAATGAAACCCTTGACAACTTCAGTCTTTTCTCTATTTATCAGTCCAGTTACGAGCATTTGTATTTTTTTATGTTGAGGTGTAATCCATACTGAAAATTGTGGTCTTTGATCTTCATCAGTACTTTAAATCTTCACTTTCAGCAAGCAAGGTTGTGTCATCTGCATAATGCCGGTTGTTAATGAGTCTTCCTCCAATCTTGATGCAGCATGCTTCGTATTGTCCAGCTTCTTAGATTATTTGCTCAGTATACAGATTGCGTAAGTATTATGACAAGATACAACCCTGTCTCTCACATTCCCTGATTTTAAATGATGCAATATCTCTTCGTTCTGTTCAAACAACTGCCTCTTGGTCAATGTACAGGTTCTGCATGAGCACAATTAAGTGTTTTGAAATTCTCATTCTTCACAGCGTTATCCAAAATTTGTTATGATCCGCAGAGTCAAATGTCTTTGCATAGTCAATAAAATACACATAAACATCTCTCTGGTATTCTCTGCTTTCAGCCAAGATCCATTTGACATTAGCAATGATATCCCTCAGTTCACATCCTCTTCTGGGTCTGGGTTGAATTTCTGGCACTTCCCTGTCAATGTACTGCTGCAATCATTTTTGAATTATCTTCAGCAAATTTTTATTTGCATGCACTATTAATGATATTATTTCCACATTCCATTGGATCACTTTTCTTTGGAACGAGCACAGCTGTGGATATCTTCCAGTCAGTTGGCCAAGTAGCTTTCTTCCAAATTTCTTGCCATAGACTACATCCAGTGTTACATCCATTTGTTGAAACATCTCAATTGGTATTCCGTCAATTCCTGCAGCCTTGTTTTTCATGACTGCCTTCAGTGCAGCCTAGGCTTCTTTCCTCTGTACCATGGTTCTTGAACATATGCTACCTCCTAAAATGGTTGATCATTGGCCAATTCTTTTTTTTTTTTTTTTTAAATTTTTATTAAGCTTCAAGTGAACATTTACCATTCCAATCAGTCTGTCACATGTAGGTTTACATACATCTTACTCCCTTCTCCCACTTGCTCTCCCCCTATTGAGTCAGCCCTTACAGTCTCTCGTTTCGTGCCAATTTTACCTTCTTCCCTCTCTATCTTCCCATCCCCCCTCCAGTCAAGAGTTGCCAACACACTCTCCCGTGTCCACCTGATTTAATTAGCTCACTCTTCATCAGTATCTCTCTCCCCACCACTGACCAGTCCTTTTCATGCCTGATGATTTGTCTTCGGGGATGGTTCCTGTCCTGTGCCATCAGAAGTTCTGGGGAGCATTGTCTCTGGGATTCCTCTAGTCGCAATCATACCATTAGGTGTGGTCTTTTCATGAGAATTTGGGGTCTGCATCCCATTGGTCTCCTGCTCCCTCAGGAGTTGTCTGTTGTGTTCCCTGACAGGGCAGACATCGATTGTGGCCGGGCACCAACTAGTTCCTCTGGTCTCAGGATATTGTAGGTTTCTGGTTCAAGTGGCCCTTTCTGTCTCTTGGGTTCTTAGTTGTCGTGTGACCTTGGTGTTCTTCCTTTGCCTTTGCTCCCGGTGGGTTGAGACCAATTAATGTATTTTAGATGGCTGCTTGTTGGCATTTAGGACCCCAGGTGCCACAATTCAAAGTGGGATGCAGAGTGTTTTCATAATAGAATTGTTTTACCCATTGATTTAGAAGTCCTCTCAAACCAAGTTCCCCAGACCCCAGCCCCTGCTTCGCTATCCTTTGAAGCTTTCATTTTATCTCGGAAACCTCTTTACTTTTAATCCTGTCCAATTAGGCTGACCTTCGTTGTTTTGAGTGTTGTCTTTCCCTTCACCCAAAGCAGTTCCCATCTACAGATTGATCAATAAAAAGCCCTCTCCCTCCCTCCCTCCCTCCCTCCCTCCCCCCTTTGTAACCACAAAAGTATGTGTTCTTTTCCGTTTTTTCTATTTCTCAAGATCTTATAATAGTGGTCTTATACAATATTTGTCCTTTTGCAACTGACTCATTTCTCTCAGCATAATGCCTTCCAGATTCCTCCATGTTATGAAATGTTTCAGAGATTCGTCACTGTTCTTTATCGATGCGTAGTATTCCATTGTGTGAATATACCACAATTTATTTACCCATTCGTCCGTTGATGGACATCTTGGTTGCTTCCAGCTTTTTGCTATTGTAAACAGAGCTGCAATAAACATGGGTGTGCATATATCTGTTTGTGTGAAGGGTCTTGTATTTTTAGGGTATATTCCGAGGAGTGGGATTTCTGGGTTGTATGGTAGTTCTATTTCTAACTGTTTAAGATAACGCCAGATAGATTTCCAAAGTGGTTGTACCATTTTACAATCCCACCAGCAGTGTATGAGAGTTCCAGTCTCTCCGCAGCCTCTCCAACATTTATTATTTTGTGTTTTTTGAATTAATGCCAGTCTAGTTGGTGTCAGATGGAATCTCATCGTAGTTTTAATTTGCATTTCTCTAATGGCTAATGATCGAGAGCATTTTCTCATGCATCTGTTGGCTGCCTGAATATCTTCCTTAGTGAAATGTGTGTTCATATCCTTTGCCCACTTCTTGATTGGGTTGTTTGTCTTTTTGTGGTTGAGTTTTGACAGAATCATGTAGATTTTAGAGATCAGGCGCTGGTCTGAGATGTCATAGCTGAATATTCTTTCCCAGTCTGTAGGTGGTCTTTTTACTCTTTTGGTGAAGTCTTTAGATGAGCATAGGTGTTTGATTTTTAGGAGCTCCCAGTTATCTGGTTTCTCTTCATCATTTTTGGTAATGTTTTGTATTCTGTTTATGCCCTGTATTAGGGCTCCTAGGGTAGATCCTATTTTTTCTTCCATGATTTTTATCGTTTTAGTCTTTATGTTTAGGTCTTTGATCCACTTGGAGTTAGTTTTTGTGCATGGTGTGAGTTATGGGTCCTGTTTCATTCTTTTGCAAATGGATATCCAGGTATGCCAGCACCATTTGTTAAAAAGACTATTATTTCCCCAATTGACTGACACTGGTCCTTTGTCAAATATCAGCTGCTCATACGTGGATGGATTTATATCTGGATTCTCAATTCTGTTCCATTGGTCTATGTGCCTGTTGTTGTACCAGTACCAGGCTGTTTTGACTACTGTAGCTATATAATAGGTTCTGAAATCAGGTAGGGTGAGGCCTCCCACTTTCTTCTTCTTTTTCAGTAATGTTTTGCTTATCCGGGGGTTCTTTCCTTTCCATATGAAATTAGTGATTTGTTTCTCTATTCCCTTAAAGTATGACATTGGTATTTGGATTGGAAGTGCGTTGTATGTATAAATGGCTTTTGGTAGAATAGACATTTTTACTATGTTAAGCCTTCCTATCCATGAGCAGGGTATGTTTTTCCATTTAAGTGTGTCTTTTTGAATTTCTTGTAGCAGAGTTTTATAGTTTTCTTTGTATAGGTCTTTTACATCCTTGGTAAGATTTATTCCTAAGTATTTTATCTTCTTGGGGGCTACTGTGAATGGTATTGATTTGGTTATTTCCTCTTCGGTGTTCTTTTTGTTGATGTAGAGGAATCCAAGTGATTTTTGTATGTTTATTTTATACCCTGAGGCTCTTCCAAACTCTTCTATTAGTTTCAGTAGTTTTCTGGAGGATTTCTTAGGGTTTTCCATGTATACGATCATGTCATCTGCAAATAGTGATAGCTTTACTTCCTCCTTACCAATCTGGATACCCTTTATTTCTTTGTCTAGCCTAATTGCTCTGGCTAGGACTTCAAGTACGATGTTGAATAAGAGCGGTGATAAAGGGCATCCTTGTCTGGTTCCCGTTCTCAAGGGAAATGCTTTCAGGTTCTCTCCATTTAGAGTGATATTGGCCGTTGGCTTTGCATATATGCCCTTTATTATGTTGAGGAATTTTCCTTCAATTCCTATTTTGGTGAGAGTTTTTATCATAAATGGGTGTTGGACTTTGTCAAATGCCTTTTCTGCATCAATTGATAAGATCATGTGGTTTTTGTCTTTTGTTTTATTTATGTGATGGATTACATTAATGGTTTTTCTGATATTAAACCAGCCTTGCATACCTGGTATAAATCCCACTTGATCAGGGTGAATTATTTTTTTGATGTGTTGTTGGATTCTATTGGCTAGAATTTTATTAAGGATTTTTGCATCTATGTTCATGAGGGATATAGGTCTAAAATTTTCTTTTTTTGTAATGTCTTTACCTGGTTTTGGTATCAGGGAGATGGTAGCTTCATAGAATGAGTTGGGTAGTATTCCGTCTTTTTCTATACTTTGAAATACCTTCAATAGTAATGGTGTTAAGTCTTCCCTGAAGGTTTGGTAGAACTCTGCAGTGAAGCCATCTGGGCCAGGACTTTTTTTTGTTGGGAGTTTTTTGATTACCGTTTCAATCTCTTTTTTTGTTATGGGTCTATTTAGTTGTTCTACTTCTGAATGTGTTAGTTTAGGTAAGTAGTATTGTTCCAAGAATTTATCCATTTCTTCTAGGTTTTCAAATTTGTTAGAGTACAATTTTATGTAGTAATCTGATATGATTCTTTTGATTTCATTTGGTTCTGTTGTGATGTGGTCCTTCTCGTTTCTTATTCGGGTTATTTGTTTCCTTTCCTGTTTTTCTTTAGTCAGTCTAGCCAATGGTTTATCAATTTTGTTAATTTTTTCAAAGAACCAGCTTTTGGCTTTGTTAATTCTTTCAATTGTTTTTCTGTTCTCTAATTCATTTAGTTCAGCTCTAATTTTTATTATTTGTTTTCTTCGGGTGCCTGATGGATTCTTTTGTTGCTCACTTTCTATTTGCTCAAGTTGTCGGGACAGTTCTCTGATTTTGGCTCTTTCTTCTTTTTGTATGTGTGCATTTATCGATATAAATTGGCCTCTGAGCACTGCTTTTGCTGTGTCCCAGAGGTTTTGATAGGAAGTATTTTCATTCTCGTTGCTTTCTAAGAATTTCCTTATTCCCTCCTTGATGTCTTCTATAACCCAGTCTTTTTTCAGGAGGGTATTGTTCATTTTCCAAGTATTTGATTTCTTTTCCCTAGTTTTTCTGTTATTGATTTCTAGCTTCATTGCCTTGTGGTCTGAGAAGATGCTTTGTAATATTTCGATGTTTTGGATTCTGGAAAGATTTGTTTTATGCCCTAATATGTGGTCTATTCTAGAGAATGTTCCATGTGCGCTAGAAAAAAAAGTATATTTTGCAGCAGTTGGGTGGAGAGTTCTGTATAAGTCAATGAGGTCAAGTTGGTTGATTGTTGTAAGTAGGTCTTCCGTGTCTCTATTGAGCTTCTTACTGGATGTCCTGTCCTTCTCCGAAAGTGGTATGTTGAAGTCTCCTACTATATATGTGGAGGTGTCTATCTCACTTTTCAATTCTGTTAAAATTTGATTTATGTATCTTGCAGCCCTGTCATTAGGTGCGTAAATATTTAATATGGTTATGTCTTCCTGATCAATTGTCCCTTTTATCGTTATATAGTGTCCTTCTTTATCCTTTGTGGCGGATTTAAGTCTAAAGTCTATTTTGTCAGAAATTAATATTGCTACTCCTCTTCTTTTTTGCTTATTGTTTGCTTGATATATTTTTTTCCATCCTTTGAGTTTTAGTTTGTTTGTGTCTCTAAGTCTAAGGTGTGTCTCTTGTAGGCAGCATATAGATGGATCGTGTTTTTTTATCCAGTCCGTGACTCTCTGTCTCTTTATTGGTGCATTTAGTCCATTTACATTCAGCGTAATTATAGATAAGTAAGTTTTTAGTGCTGTCATTTTGATGCCTTTTCATGTGTGTTGTTGGCCATTTCATTTTTCCACATGCTTTTTTGTGCTGAGACGTTTTTCTTAGTAGCTTGTGAGATCCTCATTTTCATAATGTTTAACTTTGTGTTTATTGAGTCGTTACGTTTTTCTTGGCTTTTTTCTTGAGTTATGGAATTGATATTCCTTTTTGTGGTTACCTTTTTATTTACCCCTATTTTTCTAAGTAAAAACCTAACTTGTATCCTTCTATTTCGCCTTGTACCACTCTCCATCTGGCAGTTCAATGCCTCCTATATTTAGTCCCTCTTTTTGATTATTTTGATCGTTTATCTATTGATTTCCATGATTTCCTGTTGTGTGTATTATTTTGTTTATTTATTTATTTTTTAGAATTAGTCTTAATTTGTTTGCTTTTGTGCTTTCCCTGTTTGAGTTGCGTTGATATCAGGACGTTCTGTTTTGTGACCTTGTATTGTGCTGGTACCTGATATTATTGGTCATCCGGCCAAACAATCTCCTTTAGCATTTCTTGCAGTCTTGGTTTAGTTTTTGCAAATTCTCTAAACTTGTGTTTATCTGTAAATATCTTAATTTCTCCTTCATATTTCAGAGAGAGTTTTGCTGGATATATGATCCTTGGTTGGCAGTTTTTCTCGTTTAGTGCTCTGTATATGTCGTCCCATTCCCTTCTTGCCTGCATGGTTTCTGCTGAGTAGTCTGAACTTATTCTTATTGATTCTCCCTTGAAGGAAACCTTTCTTTTCTCCCTGGCTGCTTTTAAAATTTTCTGTTTGTCTTTGGTTTTGGCAAGTTTGATGATGATATGTCTTGGTGTTTTTCTTTTTGGATCAATCTTAAATGGGGTTCGATGAGCATCTTGGATAGATATCCTTTCTTCTTTCATGATGTCAGGGAAGTTTTGTGTCAGGAGTTCTTCAACTATTTTCTCTGTGTTTTCTGTCCCCCTTCCCTGTTCTGGGACTCCAATTACTCGCAAGTTATCCTTCTTGATAGAGTCCCACATGATTCTTAGGGTTTCTTCATTTTTTTTAATTCTTTTATCTGATTTTTTTTCAGCTATGTTGGTGTTGTTTCCCTGGTCCTCCAGAAGTCCCAGTCTACATTCTAATTGCTCGAGTCTGCTCCTCTGACTTTCTATTGCGTTGTCAAATTCTGTAATTTTATTGTTAATCTTTTGGATTTCTACATGCTGTCTCTCTATGGATTCTTGCAACTTGTTAATTTTTCCACTATGTTCTTGAATTATCTTTTTGAGTTCTTCAACAGTTTTATCAGTGTGTTCCTTGGCTTTTTCTGCATTTATCCTAATTTCATTTGTGATATCTTTAAGCATTCTGTAAATTAGTTTTTTATATTCTGTATCTGATAATTCCAGGATTGTATCTTCATTTGGGAAAGATTTTGATTTGGCCAATTCTTTTTAGTATGATGACTCTGTATATCCCTCCCGTCTTGTTTTGATGCTTCCTGCATCATTCAATTTTTCCCCATAGAATCCTTCAGTATTGCAACTCAAGAACTCAAGGCTTGAATTTTTTAAGTTCTTTCAGCTTAAGAAAGGCCAATCTTGTCCTTCCCTTTTACTTTCCTAACTCCAGGCCTTTATACCTTTTATTATAATGCTTTACTTTGCTTTCTCCTGCTACTCTTTGAAATCTTCTGCTCAGTTTTTTAGTTCATCATTTCTTCCACTTGCAAGTTTCAGAGTATTTTTTGACATCCATTTTGGTCTTTTCTTTCCTTTTTAACAATGTGTTTAATGATCTGTTTCTGTAAAGGTTACAGCCACAAAAACCTCTAATCTCTAACACATGGGGTCACCATGAGCTGGAATCAACTCAAGGGCAAAAGGTTTTGGGTTTTGGTTGTGGCACTGTAATTGGCCTTCTATTGGATCTGGACCTTTAGGAATAACCAGTGCGTCCTTTATTTGGCTGTGATCATTTTGCTCTATAATTCTCAAGTCTGCCAAAGACCCATTCCTAACTCTTGTTTTCCTTAACACATGATGTTATCTTCTTCCTAAAATAAAGAACGGAGATATTCAACTTGAACAACTAAATTTCCTGCCTTTACAAGCCCTCTCACACCCAAACTTTGTGTACACAGACCCATTCTTTTTTTCTTCCTTCTAATCTTATGCATAAGGGAACCCTACCCTTTTCTCAAGACCCTGTGATATAGTTTTGTTGAATTAATATCAATTCTTAGACACATGCATTTTAAATTATTCCCTTCCTTTTGGAATTCTCTCCTCTTCTTGTTTTCCAACACTGTTCTGTCTTAGTTTTGCTCATAGTTCATTTGTTGCTTTTTCTCAGCTTCTTTATAGGAGGTATATCATTCTCCATCCCGGGTGGTGTAATGATTAAGCACTAGGCTGCTAACTAAAAGGTTAGTGGTTCAAGCCCACCAGCTGCTCTGCTCTGTGAGAGAGAATACCTGGTGATCTCCATAAAGGTTAAAACTCATTGCTGTAGAGTCCATTCTGACTCATAGAGACCGTACAGGACAGAGTAAAACTGCCCCATAGAGTTTCCAAGGCTGTAAATCTTTACGGAAGCAGACTGCTACATCTTTCTCCTGCACAGCAGCTGGTGGATTTGAACCACTGATCTTTTTGGTTAGCAGCCTAGCTTTAACCACTGCTCCACTAGGGCTCCTCCTAAAGATTAAAGCCTAGGAAATACTATGGATCAATTCTACTCTTCCCTATAGGGTTACTAAGAGTCAGAATCAGCTCAGCAGCACAGTATCAACAACATTCTCCATCCATTTAAATATTGGCTTATCTGAGAATTCTATACTCAGCCCTTTTTTTTTTTGTTGTTGTTATACTAAGCTTCCTTCCTGGACAATGGGAGGAAATCTCCCAGGGTTTTATCTCTCTGCTTCCTAAATGCAGATGTTTTCCAAGCCTACAATTTAAATTCAGTCCTTTGTATGTACTAAAAGCACCTCAAATTCAACAAGCACCACAGTAAAAATAACTTACCTCTGCGAATCTCTTTCTCATACTTATTTGTTTAATTCAGTGAAATACTACTCAATCACCATATTCATATAAACAAGAAACTTGAAAATCAACCCTCATATTCAAAGGTTCATGAAGGTCTTTCCACTCTATATTTCTAATTTCTACAAATCATTTAATATGTCACTCTCTGTTTTCCCACCTTTTAAAGATTCATTGATGCATCAGTTATAGGTTCAACAGCAACTGTGAACTAAGCATAGTATTAGGCTTTCCCACTTCCTTAGACCAGATGGTTAGTATGTCTCATTATTTCTTGCCTTATTTATTTTGATCATTATAAATACAAACTCTATCATGCCACTCTCATACTTAATCTTTTGCTTCATCTCCAAAATTCAAGCTTTAGTGTAAGATCCTTCTAGCTTTAAAAAATCCTTACCAGATGGTCCTCAAGTGTTTTCTGTTCTCTTAGGCGTCTCTATCTGCCCATGCTGCTTCCTCTCTCTAGCATATTTCTTCTCTCTCTTATACCTAGTTAAACCCCATATCACTTTTAGAACTGAATTGACTTGTCCTTTTGTTTTGGAAATGTGTGCTGATTCATTCTAATATCTTCCATGACCATACACTAAACCTACTGCTCTTTTTACAGCTTCCTTCTGTGTCTTCCAACAACACATTAAATGTTTGACATGCATCCCAGTGCTTAGCACACGATCTTTTATTACTTAGCCTATCTTTCCTACTAGTCTGTGAATTATTTGAGAGGACATAATATGACTTTTATCTTTTTATTTCCAATATCTAATGCATTGCTCAATGCATAGTGCTCACGTAGGTTCTTGAGTGGAGAGCTGAATGAAGGACTAATTGAAAATATTCTTATAGGAAAACTAGGTAGCATAAAGGAGTACCTGAGTGGTACAAGAGGTTAATGCATTCAACTGCTAATCAAAAAGTTGGTGGTTTGAATCCACCCACATGCACCTCAGAAGAAAGCCCTGACGATCTACTTCTGGAAAGTCAGCCACTGAAAATTCTATGGAATATAGTTCTACTCTGACACGCATGGGGCTTCCATGAGTCAGAATCAATTTGATGGCAACTGGTACTGGTTTATGTAGCATAAAGCTGCTGAGCACTCATATATTAATTTTCCCTACTGAGAATAGATTTTTACAAGTTAACAAGCTATTTCCTGTTTGTTGAACTAGATCTATGCATGGCTGCTTTGGCCTTTAGAAAAACACTTGGTGGGAAAATATTTTTCTCATTAGCGCACTACTACCAGGCTTTGCAAACATACCTAGCGAAGGAAACATGCCTGACTGCACATCAGCAATCTGCAAAAACTAAAGTACCTCCAGTTTGCTCCAAATAATGCATGGGGTCTAAAAGAAATACCACTCACTCAGAGTTAGTTTGGGAAAAGAAGTAGGTAAATTAAAATGGAAAAAATAAAATAAAATCAATAAATATGGTATATTTTGGCTATTTCAAAATTTAGCAGACCTTAGCAGGAAGGAAGAATCCAATTGTTTAACTAGCAGGATTTTTTGTTTTGTTTTGTTTTGTTTTCCTTGAGTAGTAGGCTTTGTTTTCTGGAAATAGCTATCGTATCGTGAGGCATAGGGGTTAAAGTGGCAAAGCTATTTCAAAAAAGTAAGTAAAAATAATATTAGAAAATAATTTTAAAAAGACTTTCACAACTTACAGTAATTGAAGAAAATAGCTCCAACTAGATATATTTTCAACTTTGTTATATATAGTTCCTAGAGGGCAGATAGCCCCATGACGTAATGGTTATTTGCATTAGATATGTCTGTTTAGAACCTCGTTCAGCTATCTTCCCCTAGAAACTCTCCAGTATCAATTTAGATAAAGTTAAAACCCCTACAGAAATTCACATTCAATCACTTTAACTAACCTATATTTATTGAGGATGTACTATGCACCAGGCTCTGGTAGGTTCTAAGACCTGAAGAATAATTAATAAGAAAAAGTCTCTGTACTCGAAGTGTTCCTGAAAGTGCGGGGGAGAAGGGGGAGGGTTGGCAAAGAACCAGTAGCTAGAATACAGCGGTATTAGTGTCATTATGAGGCGGGCATGGAGTTTTATTGGTGTAAAGATGGGGGATCTAGTGAGGGAAAGAGTGGAGGTATAATTACCTAAGTAATTTAGGTCCTAAACCATTGGTTCATTCTCTATCATGCATTGCACACATAGCCCTGATCTTAAAGCGTTGCTATCCTTCCTTCTGGAGCCAAACCATGTGTTGCAACTGCAAGCCTGGGACCTCCTAACCTCATCTCCCCCTACTTGTGCAGCAGCCCAGCACGCCTTCCGCTTGAGGACCATGAGCCTCTGCACATGGCCACAATACACAGATGGCTGGCAGCAATGGGCTTTCTTTCTCTTAGCCCAGCTATTGTGTAAGGCATATCAGGGAAGTGTGTACAAAATTGGCAACCAGGTATTTAGAAAAAAAAACAAACTGAATGTACCAGGCTCTATTGAACTCATTATATTGTCTAGAAACCACTCTTACTCCAGGGGCCCTTCAGCCTGTTCAGTTAAAGTACAAAGGAAAGTCAGGAGGTGCTCTTTTTAAAAAAGGATTAAAAAAAAAAAGCTGTCTCTGCCAGCTAACTTGGGATAAAGGGGATATCGAGTCTTTTTTCCCTTTTCATTTAATTATTGTTAAAAAAGAGAGAAAGAGAAAAAAATTACAGAAAACAGTAATGGGTGGAATGACTTCCTCAAACACCACAACTCTAAAAAGAGTTGATTATCATTTTCCCTCTATTGTCCAAATACATCATACAGAATGTGTAATTAGGGGATTTTTTTTTTCTTGTATTCATTTTTTTTGTATTCGTTGCTTGCTTCCGTCTACTTCTTCCTTTCCCTTTTCTTCCACCCTCCTCCTTCCTTCCTTCCTTCCTCTTTCCTCCCCGCCTTTCTTTCATCCTTTCTGGTTTATCTTTAAACATACAATGACCTGCTACACCTGGATTTAATAGTTGCAATCATAGTATAAATACTACAGACAAAAATCCCAGAGCCACTTAACCTCTGGAGCCTCTATTTCCTCATCTGCAAAATGTGTATAAAAGCCTTGCCTCCTCAGCTACCTCTTATGCTAACTACTGATTATACGAGATCATAGGCCTAATGCAGTTGCCAGAATGTAATGGATTCTTAGTAGTTTACGCTATTGTTGTTATATAACTCTACAGCTTTTTCCTTCCTTTGAATATTTTTTTCTTGAGATAAGTGTCCATGGAATTACTATAGTAAAATTCATAAACCTTTTAATGTATTTTTGAATCTTGCCAAATTACATTATCAAAGATCTATGCCAATTTTATTTAACATTTTGATAAAACAAGGATAAAAAAAAATTCCCATTTCAGCCCTTAAACTAAAATAAATTCTAAACTGATTATATATTTAAATATAATAAATGAAATCAAAATGCCTTAGAAGAAAATAACAGCAATAATTTGAATACTATTCAGTGGGAAAGCATTTTCTAAACCAAAGAACAAGGGCAGAAAGTATAAAGCTTATGATTTCATTGGTTTTACTGCAATCAAAATAACAGCGATAGCTCCAAACATCAAAAGAAAAGCCACAAAAATAGAAAGGCAAATAGCAACCTTGGAAAAATGTTTGCAAAAATTTTATTGGAATATAAAATCATTTTCTTAGTATACAAGGAATTCTTACAAATCAACTAAAAAGATACACAAATGGAAAGAGAACAGGAGGAAGATATTTACAAAAGAAGTACAAATAGCTAGCAATCTTATAAAATCATGTTTAATCCTCGTAGCTATCCAACAATTACAACTTGACCAGATGAAATATGTCTAATACGATAACATTTAAAATATTAATATCTATAAATATGTTTGTACGCCTATATATAAGCATATATATATATTTGTGTATATAAATGCATGTATTGGTGCAAAATACTCTATGGGGCAGTTCTACTCTGTCCTGTAGGGTTGCTATGAGTTGGAATCGACTCGACAGCAATGGGTTTTTTTGTATATATCATATGCTATATTTTTAATTCTGTTTATGGATTTAGACGTTTTATGCATATAAATACATGAATCTTACTTGTGTGTGTGTATATATATATATATACATATACAATATATTATGTTACTTATATAAGGAAACACCTCAGAAGAAAGGCCTCCTGATTTACGTCTGAAAAGTCAACAATTCAAAACCCTGTGGAGCACATTCTATGTGACACACATCAGTGAGCCTGAGCTGGAGCTAACTGGGTGGTAACTGTTGTTGGTGGGGGTAGATACATTTACATCTATGCGGATACAAATACACATGTTCATATATACATATACATGTTTATGTGTGGAGCCAGGACAATATTTTTCTCCAAATATTAATTGAGAGTATATCTGTATAATTACATTATGAATGATTTCAATTTCTTTTACATGATCTAAATTTTGACATTTTTATCCTCTTTGTATATTCTAGATCAGCTTCAATAAGCAATATTTTATAATAACAAAATAATCTACCATGACAATTTTTCACTCCGATCAGCAATGAATATTTTATTGTAGCTGCAATATCATGTGCATATAAAATGCACGTTTCTCATTAATTGACAAAAATATGCAAATGAGATATTTTACAATGTATTTCTTTGATTATTAATGTGGTAGAATTTTTTTTTTTCAAATTTTGTTAATTATATTGCCTTTCTGTCATGTGTTGGTTTATTTACTTACAGGGATTTTTTGTTAAAATATGACATGCATATAATAATTGTTAATCGTCTTTATCACATTTATTATTAGCATTTTTCTAGTCAGTTTTTAGAATGTGGTTAATTTTATAATTGACTTTTTAGTTATATATGTATATACACACATACACACACACACACACACACACACAAGTACACACCTGTAATTAGTTAGCTGTTATATGGTCAAATCTGAAATCTTTTTTAACTCTGTACTTAATTACTCAGGTAAGTCCTATTTGATAAGTAAAATATATTCATTTTTAATAATTTGGTTGTGATTTCATTTAGCAGTCTATGAATTTGTCCAGCATCAGTGAAAAAGTAAAACGAGAGCTAGGATCCCATTGCAATGCAGTCTTTGGCACAAGAAAGACAGTAGAATGACCTATGTAGCATATTTACTGTTCCTGGACTTAGTAGGTGATGTGCTACTTTTTTTTTCTTTAAAGTCTCAAATAATCTCTGTAAAATCATTAAGACATTAAAAAAAAAAAATGACTACATAGTCTAAAACTCTACTTGGATCACATCACAATGCACTGAGACGTTGAAAAGTGAGCCAAGTAATTGCATGTATACAAATGCCAAGGAAAAACTTCAGCAGTTTTTTGTTTTTTTTTTTTTTTGGTACTAATTTAGCCTGATACTTGACCTTTAAATCCAAATAAGTACGGAGTTTTGTTCTATGCAGACAAATACTTATACATCTTATTTTTAAAAAGGAAATGGAAAATTTCATGTTACTAGAGTGAAGTGGGAGCCCTGGTGGTGTAATGGTTAAGAGCTCAGCATCTAACCAAAAGATTGGCAGTTCAAATCCACCAGCTGCTCCTTGGAAACCACATGGGGCAGTTCTACTCTGTCCTATATGGTCACTATGAGTGAGAAGCGACTCGACGGCACCTAACAACAGCTGACTGAAGTGAAGAGCGGCAGGAGGTGAGGTACAGCATAAAATCAGGGTGGATGGTGATTACCCTGTCATAACGTTTAGAGTTTGAGGTTTATCCTAGTGTTAATGTGAGCCCTGGTGGTGCAGTGGTTGAGCATTCTGGCTATTAATCAAAAGGTTGGCAGGTCAAATCCACCAGTTGCTCCTTGGAAACCGTATGCGGCAGTTCTATTCTGTCTTATAGGGTCACTAGGAGTCAGAATTGATTCAACGGCAATAGGTTATTGCTACTGAAGAGTTTTATCACACAAAGCTAACAGATTGTTAGCTGACAAACTCAGCTCTTGCTGAGCACGTTCTAAGAGCCAGGCACTATCCTGACTGACACTGGAGATGTATAGATGTTTGACTTGTCCTTACAAGTCATAAACAATAATAATCAACCAGTTGCCATCAAGTTGGCTCTGACTCATGGTGGCCCCATATGTGTCAGAGTAGAGCCACCCAGAGGTACCTTGAAAGAAAGGCCTGGCATTCTACTTTAAAAAAACAGCCTTTCATGGAGCACAATAAACAATAACCATCTAGGGTAAAAATTCAATGATGTATTAAAAAAATGGTGATTTTGGATCACTGACAGTCTAATTAGATTGGGGAAGGAGATGGATATCACTGGGCTAGGCACTGATAAGAATAAATGATGGGTAATTTTTTAATTAATTATTGAGTGTAGTGATAGTCTATTTTAGAAAGAGATCCCTCTCATAAAGATAGAACCTTTTCTCAATCAATACAAATATGCATTTAGACCCATGATATTTTGCTAAGAGATTTTAATTAGTTAAAGCTGAATATGCTAACACATGTAAATAGCTTAGAACAGTGGCCAACACATAGTAAGAGATTGAATAATAACTAAATTGAATTATTGGCACAATGTATGAATGTTGGGCCCAGGTATCTTTCCTAAGGTTGTTGTTTCTTAAATACTACAAAGTCTTGGTTGGAAGTCAGGCCTGTTAAACCTGCATGGCACACAGGAGAAAGCTTTCCTCAAGCAGTAGGCACTGGAGCTAGTGTTCTGTATCTCTTTCTCAAAGTCCCACTGTTTGAACCTGTTTCTCGTTTAATGAGTGGTCATTCTACCACTTAGCTCTGCCCAAATCTAATACCAAAGGTACCCCAATGAAGCCACATTCACAATCAAAACCGAGCACATTCTCACTTTCTGCATATATTCTTTCATTTATTTATTCAGTCTTTTGTGAAGATGAGACATACGTTGTGTTTTGATTTGATCCTCTAAAATAGCATGACCATTACAAAGAAGGTATTCTTCGGTGAACAGACAAGGGGTGTATGTGTGTGCGTATGTGTATCTAGGAGCCCTGGCGGAACAGTGGTTAAGTGCTCGGCTGCTAACTGAAAGGTCAGTGGTTCAAACCTACGAGCCGCTCTGTGGGAGAAAGATATGACAGTCTGCTTCTGTAAATATTTATAGCCTTGGATACCCTATGGATTTCGATACACTTGCCAAGTCACAGGACCCCTGGTGGCACAGTGGTTAAGAGCTATGGCTGCTAACCAAACGGTCAGCGGTTCGAATCCACCAGCTGATCCTTGGAAACCATATGGGGCAGTTTCTACTCTGTCCTATATAGTGGGAATTGACTCGATGGCAAAAGGTTTGGTTTGGGTTTGCCACGTCACAAAGTCAGGTGGTCTCAGAAGCAGTCCATGATAAAATGGAAATGATACATCTGGGATTAAGTCCAAGCAGGACCAGCGGACACAAAGAAGTTCTTTGAGTACATAGCTCAGACACCTTAATATAGCAGTCATCTTATTTGTTCCTGGCAATGCCTGTGCCATTTGCTTCCGAATGTCATTGTAAAATCAAGCACTGTTGATAACATTAACCAGTGCACCAAAATATTTTTCATAAATCAATATCTCTACCCTATTGCTTTTCAGGAACGATTTCCCTTTCTTTCTTTTTCTTTTTGACTGTTTTCAGGACTGCTTCTGTTTGCAGCTCACGTTTTCTTACATGAAAATTATAAGAGAAAGAATAATGTTCATATTAATGAATAAAATTCCCACAGGATTTTGTGTTAAATTCTTCATGGATAGTTTTATAAAACAAAGATCAGTTCTTAAATTAAGTTTTATGAATCAGGCAATGTTATTTATGTTGGAAAAGGAAAAGAAAGAATAGAGAGAAATAGAAGAATACTGTATAATGTGTTTATGTCATTGAGGTTGATGGCCACAGCACAATTTAAAAACAACAAAGCATTTATAACCCAAGTTCAATTTTTTTTTTCCAAATTTAATCTATAAATAGGGAATTCATTTGGTTGAGCCATCATAGCTGGGTTAAATCACTGGACCTTTACGTGTCTTATATAATAGCAGTAATGTGGCTCAATGAAATAATAAAATTCAGAAGTGCAGAGAGGAGGACAGTGCATGCCATATGGATGGAGAACACATTAAAACAAAAGCACGTTCTGAGAGTTAACAATTCAATACATCTTTTTCAGGATCTGTGTCTGTATTTGCTAAGAAACAGAAGTAAAAACGTGCAGATACAGATTGGGCTTTCAACTGTGGGCTTCAATAACATCACTAAGCCGTTATGAACTACCCAGATTTTAAAGCCTATCTGTAGTAGTCTAGACATTGAATTTGCTTGAGTAGATTTATATGCTTATATTGTTAGGTTTATGGGAGAAATGCTGACAGTAACATAAAAAAGCCAAAACCAAACCATCAAGTTTGATCCTGACTCTTAGCAACCATATACTCGGACTAGAACTGCCCCATAGAGTTTCCAAGGAGCAGCTGCTGGATTCGAACTGCCAAACTTTTGGTTAGCAGGTGAGCTCTTAACCACTGTATTACCAGAACAGTGACATAGATCTGTGTTAACAAAAAAACCTGTTGCCGAGCCGATTCCGACCCATAACAACCCTATAGGACACAGTAGAACTGCCCCATAGGGTTTCCAAGGCTTTAATCTTTACAGTCAGACTGCCACATCTTTCTCCTGCAGAGCAGCTGGTGGGTTCCAACCGCTGACCTTTTGGCTAGCAGCTGAGCACTTTGTCCACTGCACCACCAGGACTACTTGCATTAACAAAATTCTCACAAAAATGTAGGTCATAACTCCTCAGCCAAAGAGCCCAAGGGAACATAAAAGGTCTGATTCTGAGGATACAGGCTGTCTCTATAACCTATAATTAGTAGGAAACCTTTAGAATGTTTGGATAAAAGCATGAGGAATTCTTTCTGGTGTGGGTTAATTGGATAAATTAGGTACACTCACTAGGTCCATCCCACACCAAGTGATTGCCATACTAGATTTTGTTTTTAATAGCCAGCCTGAATTCGTGCTTCGGTCAATAGCTGAAGAGAATTCCAATTACTGAAAGAAAAATATATCTGTGTATCAAGATTACACAGTGCTTTTACTGGGGTAGTATTCTTTTATGGTCTTGTGGATAATAAATTCACATTTATATTTGGTCAGTCTCTAACACTCATGACCACAGTTGTTATGGGTGATCATAAATGTAGTCAATGCTTCTTAAAAATCTTGCCACACTCTCTTTCTCAGTTACCTTATTCTCCTGACCACTTGGACTGCCTTTTTGGTCATCAACAATTTATAGTTTCCTGGAGATCCCTGGGGAACCCTTGTTCTTTTATTTTAAGAGAATACACATCAGGAATTATGATGCATTCAGTACCATACCTAACACTTCGATAACTAAAAGATTCTTTTAAAATATGAAATGTGCATGGGGCGATTCCTGGAAATACTCATAATTTTATATTTATGTTTAGAGTTATAGATAACTATACAAAGATGAGAATTATTTTTCATAAGTGTATTATCTTCATTTAATTGTTTCTTGACAAAGTGAGTAGTTACAGTATAAACCTGTCATGCTAGTTAAATAGAAGTCTTAATGGAGTATTTACTTTTATATTAATTCTGACTGAAATCCAAGTGTGAATTATAACTTGTTTTACTTAACATAAAATCTTCTGTGTTTGAACTTTATCACTTCATGGAATCATGCTGCTTAAACTCTGAAGACTGTGTACCATTACCAAAATAATTTAGAAATGTAAAAAGAATTCATTTTGTAAAATTCTTGTTATATTTGGTGGTGGGAGGAATATTACTTAAAAAAAAATGGTGGTAAAAATGCCATGTAACTGAAAAAAAATTTTGATCAGTTGACACTAAACAAACACTTTACTGGATTAATTGAATTGTTGACTGCTTTTTCCTTCTGTAGACATGCCTGATAGAGGCATAACCCAAGACTGGTAAACTCATGTTTCAGAAATAATGATAATAATGAAGCAGTGAATATGAGTTTGGTGGTAGAGGTATATTATTAAAAATCTTAAAAATGAAGGCTTTAAAGGAATGCTCAAAGCCTCTTCACCTTTTTCATTCTCACAACAACAATCCTAAGTAAAAAAAAAAACAAGGGAGGTATTTATAATGTTTATTACAATAGTTTACAAATGCTGTATTAGCGTGCGCTGGTCAGAATCCTCGGTTTACCAGTTGGAGCGTACAGATTCTTGTGCTGAATCTGCCACAAATCAGCTGTTTGACATAAAGCCAGTATTTCCCTTCTCTGAAGCTTCGATTTTCTCATCTCATCTGTAGGATCTGGATTGATTTTTGTGGAATCTTTGAGGCTCCAAGAAGGGTATCTGAGCCACCGTCTAGTATGGAAGCTTCCTGAGGGAAGGATTTTATGCACTCTTTTGACTTTTTCTCTGATTTTTTTTTTTTTTTTTTTTACATTTCCTGGCATATAGTAGATACTCAATACGTTTGTTGTTGTTTGTTGCCATCGAGTCGGCTCTGACACAGAGCGACCCTGTGCACAACAGAGCGAAACACTGCCTGGTCCTGCGCCATCCTCGCTATCATTGCTATGTTTGAGCCTATTGTTGAGCCACTGTGTCAGTCTGTCTCATTGAGGATCTTCCTCTTTTTCGCTGACCCTCTACTTTACCAAGCATGACGTCCTTCTCTAGGGACTGGTCCCTCCTGATAACATGTCCAAAGTACGTGAGATGAAGTCTCACCATGGTTGCTTTCAAGGGGAACTCTGGCTGTGTTTCTTCCAGGACAGACTTGCTCCTTCTTCTGGCAGTCCAAGGTATATTCAGTATTCTTCGCCAACACATTTATTGTGAGAGTTATTAAACAGAGATGGTGTGGATGAGAATAGAGACAAATATTTAACCCCTATCATCACTTTTATCAACAATTATGTTTTTTATTTATGAGATTACTGTAACATTCTATTGCATTCTAATATTCAAAAAAATATTTTAAAAAGTTTGATATAGGGCTTAATGATCTCTGTGATTGCTTCCAATTTTATGAAAATTAGGTCTTATTTTTTTTTATTTTAACCTAGCCTGGGTTTTGAAGCTGTAATAAACACGGTATTAGCACTCAAGCCTCCCGAAGTGGTTACCATGCTTCCCTCTCTGCTCCCTTCAATAAGCCAGATATGCCTATATTGTTGTCGTTATGTTCCATCGAGTCAGCTCTGACTCATAGCGACCCTATAGGACAGGGTGGAGCTGCTCCATAGGGTTTCTGAGGAGTGGCTGATGGATCTGAACTGCTGATCATTTGTTTAGCAGCTGAGCTCTTAACCACTAAGCCACCAGACTTCCTATATGCCTATATGCATATTTTATTGAAACAAGTGATAAATGAGCCTTCCTTGAACTCTTTTACGGATTGTAAGAATATACTAGAACGATTAAAAACATGTTTCGAGGTAGCCATGGAGGCCCTATGCCAGCTCTACCACTTACAACAGCTCAGGCAAGGTACATCTTGGTTATGTAATCTGTAAAATGGAAATAGCAATAATACTTCCTCATCTGTTTCTTATGAAAAAAAATAAAGGATATAGTAGCAAGTTAGAAAGAGCTAAAGAATTAATAAAGTGGAAAATAAGCCATAATTAATTATCTATAGTATAGCATAAAGAGAAAAACAAAACAAAAACAAGGGCGTTAAGGGATAGAGAAGGTATAGAAAGTGTTCTGTTGTTGTTAGGTGCCGTTGAGTCAGTTCTGACTCATAGGGACCCTATGTACAACAGAACAAAACACTACCTAGTCCTGCACCATCCTCACAGTTGTTATACTTGAACCCATTGTTGCAGCCACTGTGTCAATGAATCTCATTGAGGATCTTCCTTTTTTTTGATGACCCTCTACCAAGCATGATGTCCTTCTTTAGGACTGGTTCCTCCTGATAACATGTCCAAAGTATGTGAGACAAAATCTCACAATCCTCACTTCTGTGGAACATTCTGGCTGTACTTTTTCCAAGACAGATTTGTTTGTTCTTCTGGCAGTCCATGATATATTCAACATTCTTCACCAGCACCATAATTTGAAGGCATCAATTCTTTTTCAGTCTTCTTTATTCATTGTCTGGCTTTCACATGCAAATTAGGTGATTGAAAACATCCTGGCTTGGGTCAGTCACAGCTTAGTCCTCAAAGCGACATCTTTGTTTTTTAACACTTTAAAGAGATCTTTTGCAGCAGATTTGCCCAGTGCAACGCATCTTTTGATTTCTTGACTGATGCTTCCATGGGTATTGGTGGTAAAAAAAAAAAAAAATTTTTTTTTTTTTTTTTAGATCCAAATAAAATGAAATCCTTGTTAACATCAATATTTTCCATTTATCATGATGTTGCATTTTAGTCCACTTGTCATGATTTTTGTTTTCTTTATGTTGAGTTGTAATCCATACTGAAGGCTGTATGGTCTTTGATCTTCATCAGGAAATGCTTCAAGTCATCTTCACTTTCAGCAAACAAGGTTGTATCATCTGCATATTGCAGACTGTTAATGAGTATTCCTCCAATCCTGAAGCTGCATTTTTCTTCCTATAGTCCATCTTCTCATATTATTTGCTCAACATACAGATTAAGTATTATAAAAGGATACAACCCTGATACACAACCTTTTTATGAGTTATTAATTATGTCTCATTAAGCTAGCTGTGAGGTCCATGTGGGCAGATAGTGTTGCTCACCTTTGCACATCTCCTCCTTAGATATGTATTTTTGTAATATAAATCTTGTACTTCTGCATTTCATTTGGTTGAGCCAATAGAAAACTCAAAATGAAACATTTATGTTGTTGCCATGACTAAAAAATATGCATGAAATTCAATGTGATATGGTTATGTTACACTTATATATTGTGAAGTCAGAATAGATAATGTTTGTTCTGAAGCTCTATTTCCAGACATTTTGTTGGGTATTTTTCAAACCACTAGCGTTTTGTACTATTCTCATCTAGTGGTTCCTAAAAACTGTACTAGTGTTCTGACTCAGACTGCACTAAATGTATTAGTCATGCTTAAAAAACAAACAAAAAATGTGTTGTATTAATTTTGTGAAACTACATAGTGTTTGAATCATTATTTTGGAGGGAAGGTTTTAAAATAATTTGTTCTATAACTAAGTGCAGTAGAGTTCTGGAGATTGCTGTGGATTTAGACGGTGAAGCTACATAGCTGGATTTTCTTTAAATTCATGTATTTTAAGTTTGAGACCCATGATTCCTAATTCCAAACAGCAGCCACAGTCATAGAATTTTAATCAAGTTGGATGAGAGAAGAGAGAGCTGTTGATTAAGGCATAATTCAATTCTAGTGGCTTTGGGATATCGATTGTTTTATGAGCTCTGCTTTTATAAGCTAAATGCTAGATAGTGATGCTGGTCTAGATATGCATGTTTGTAGTCTTATAACCTAGCCCCTGCCTTCACATTTTATTTCTCTTCATTTCCAATTGTGATTTCTTATTTTCTTTTACTTGGCTATGGGTTCCAAATAAGTTGTGATTTCCTTGACACATTTGAGCTGATGCCAACTCTCTCTCTTCCTCATTTAATTACACAGATCCTCAAGTATCATTCCAGAGATCCACTTAGGCAGCTCATCATGGAGCAAGTTGGACAAAAAAAACAAAAATCTTTTTATTTCTTTTAGGAGGCTATGAGAGAAAGAGAAGATATATGCCATCACAAATGACAACGTCCTGGTCTGGTTATATCACAGTTCCTATAGGCATAGTTAACTGAGAGAGGAATTATCATTCATTTCACTTGAATTCCCAGATCCACACTCCACAAACAACTTTATGGAATAAAAGGAAGAGATTTACTAAGGCCTAGTTGATGCGGTTATACCCTGTGTTGTCACCAAGTCATTCTGTCCTCAAAGGAATCAGGATCATTGCTGGTCCCTCTCTCCCTTTCCACAATTCTCCAAAACCAGAAAGAGGGGGCATTCTTAGTCACCTAGTGCTGCTCTAACAAAAATACTACAAGTAGGTAACTTTAAAGAACAAAAACTTATTTTCTCACAGTTCTACTGCCTAATAGTCCAAATCAGGTTCGCAGTTAATATTGATTACTTCCTTGTTGGTAGCCCTGGGTGCTCCTTGTTTCCTTGACTTGAAGGAACCTTGTAGTCTTAATGAGGCATCTTTCCTCTCCCATGTGTATTTCTGCATTGATTTTACTCTTTTTATAACTCATAAATGATTTGATTATTTACCCACCCTACTTAGGTATGGGCTAATGAATGTAACAGATAAAACCCTATTTCCAAACAGGATCATATTTGCGGGTGTAGGGGCCAGGATTTAATACAGATTATCTGGGGACACAATTCAATCCATAATACCTCCTGAACTGAATGTTGCCTTCCCCTTACTCTAACTTTCTGGCTAAGCCTTAACAAAAAAAAAAAAAAAAAATAGGTATTTTCAATTAGGTTTAAGGGACTCTGTAGTTTGAGATTCCAGGATAGATCACACATATACTCTTTCTCAAAATGGTATCTTGGCTATTATCTTATTCCAAAGTTACTTGTTTATTTTTTTTGTTGTTGTTTGGTGTGTCAGCTGCTTAGTACTATTTCTCCCTTTTTTCATTACTTCTGTAACAAATTTTAATCCACACTTCAGGCAGGGGTATTGTCTTCATCATCTAGTGCTGCTATAACAGAAATACCACAGGTGAATGGCTTTAACAAAGAAAAATTTATTTTCTCACAGCTTAGTAGGCTACAAGTCCAAATTCAGGGTGTCAGCTCCAGGGGAAGACTTTTTCTCTTTGCCGGCTCTGGAGGAAAGTCCTTCTCATCAACCTTCGCTTTGTCTGGGAACATCTCAGTGCAGGAACCTCAGGTTCAAAGGATGTGCTCTGCTCCTGGTGCTGCTTTCTTGGTGGTACAAGGTCCCCATGTCTCTCTACTCATTTCTCCTTTTATATCTCACAAGAGATTGCCTCAACACACAATCCAGTGTTGTAGATTGAGTCCTGCATCACTAACACTACTGCTGCCCATCACCCCTCATTAACATTATAGAGGCAGGATTTATAACATGTAAGAAAATCACACAATACCTGGATTCATGGCCCAGCCAAATTGATACACACATTTTTGGGGAGACATAATTCAATCGATGACAGGTGTTCTAGATCAACTAAGACAAATGTCAAGTATTACGGAAATTAAAAAAAAAATATATTGTCTTAGGCTGAGTTCTCCAGAGAAGCAAAACCAGTGAAGCATATGTATAGATGTATATAGAGAGATTTATTTCAAGGAAACGGCTCATGCAATTGTGGAGGCTGGCACTTCCCAAACCCATGGGTCAGGTGGCAGGCTGGAGGCTTCTCCTCACTTGCATGGTAGTTGGGGCTGATGAACCCAAAATCTGCAGGTCAGGCTACAGGCTGCAGGCTCAAGTGTCCAGAACCAGTAGTCAGAGGATGATGAGGTGAATGCAGAATCGAATGCAGCATCAAGGGTGAGTGAGATTTGCCAGGAAGTCCATATATATTGGATGCAGGCCACACCACTAAGGAAACTCCCGTTTCAAATGATTGGCTGCTCACGTCAGATCACGAAATGGACGATGATTACATAATATCCACCAAACCACTGAGAATCATGGCCTAGTCAAATTGACACATAACCTTAGCCATCACATGTATAAAAAAAAAATTTTTTTTTTTTTAATACATGTGATGGCATATTCTTATCTTATTTAAAAAAAAAAAAAATTATCTCCACTTCACTAAGAATGGAAATAAATCAGTCCATGAATCTTACTGTATGCTCACAGCAGAGTGAGTGCCAAATGTACACATCTTTTTTTTTTTTATAATTTTTATTGTGCTTTAAGTGAAAGTTTACAAATCAAGTCAGTCTCTCACACAAAAACTTATATACACCTTGCTACATACTCCCAATTACTCTCCCCCCAATGAGACAGCCCGCTCTCTCCCTCCACTCTCTCTTTTCGTGCCCATTCTGCTAGCTTCTAACCCACTCTACCCTCTCTCTCCCCTTCGGGCAGGAGTTGCCAACATAGCCTCAAGTGGCTACCTGATCCAAGAAGCTCTCTCCTCACCAGCATCCCTCTCCAACCCATTGTCCAGTCCAATCCATGTCTGAAAAGTTGGCTTCAGGAATGGTTCCTGTCCTGGGCCAACAGAAGGTCTGGGGGCCATGACCACAGGGGTCCTTCCAGTCTCAGTGAGACCATTAAGTCTGGTCTTTTTATGAGAATTTGGGTCTGCAACCCACTGCTTTCCTGCTCCCTCAGGGGTTCTCTGTTGTGTTCCCTGTCAGGGCAGTCATCGGTTGTAGCTGGGCACCATCTAGTTCTTCTGGTCTCAGGCTGATGTAGTCTCTGGTTCATGTGGCCCTTTCTGTCTCCTGGGCTTGTAATTACCTTGTGTCCTTGGTGTTCTTCATTCTCCTTTGATCCAGGTGGGTTGAGACCAATTGATGCATCTTAGATGGCTGCTTGCTAGCGTTTAAGACCCCAGACGTCACTCTTTAAAGTGGGATGCAGAATGTTTTCTTAATAGATTTTATTATGCCAATTGACTTAGATGTCCCCTGAAACCATGGTCCCCAGACCTCTGCCCCTGCTACACTGGCCTTCGAAGCATTCATTTTATTCCAGAAACTTCTTTGCTTTTGGTTTACTCCAGTTGTGCTGACCTCCCCTCTACTGCATGTTGTCTTTCCCTTCACCTAAAGTAGTTCTTCTCTACTATCTAATTAGTGAATACCTCTCTCCCACTCTCCCTCCCCCCCCATAACCACAAAAGAATGTTTTCTTCTCAGTTTAAACTATTTCTCAAGTTCTTATAATAGTGTTCCTATACGATATTCAGCCTTTTGCAACTGCCTAATTTCACTCAGCATAATGCCTTCCATGTTCCTCCATGTTAAGAAATGTTTCACAGATTCATCACTGTTTTTTATTGATGTGTAGTATTCCACTGTTTGAATATATCATAATTTATTTACCCATTCATCCTTTGATGGGCACTTTGGTTGCTTCCATCTTTTTGCTATTGTGAACAGTGCTGCAATAAACATGGGTGTGCATATATCTGTTTGTTTAAAGGCTCTTATTCCTCTAGGATATATTCCGAGGAGTGGGATTGCCAGATCCTATGGTAGTTCTATTTCTAGCTTTTTAAGGAAGTGCCAAATAGATTTCCAAAGTGTACACATCTTTTGAAACATACTGGATTTGCCCAATAGAAAATATAGTCCAAGAGGGAAATCTTGAGAGTCTCTTGTTTTTTACTGCATATTCATGAATGAGAAACCCTGGTGACGTAGTGGTGAAGTGCTACAGCTGCTAACCATAAGGTCAGCAGTTCAAATCCACCAGGCACTCCTTGGAAACTCTATGCGGCAGTTCTCCTCTGACCTATAGGGTCGCTATGGGTTGGAATTGACTTGAAGGCAACGGGTTTGGTTTTGGTCTTTTATACATGAATGAGAAATTTAAATACAGATTCAGGAAGAAGTTCTACTGCACTGATCAGTCATATTCAGTGACTACTGAGTTTATGATTTAAATAAACATCTCAAATCTTTCCCTGAGATAACAGTGGCATGGATTCAACTTTTCAGTTCTTTTCCTATTGCTCTCATTGTATTCATGTCAATAAAGGTTATTCACTGGTAGACATGTAAAGTTATTTAATATAGAGCTTAGTAAGACTTCTCTATAAACAGTTGCAAAAAAGAAAAAAAAGTTCCGTGTTTCTTGCTTTAGGATCCAATGACACACATCTCATTCATGCATCTTCCTAATATTAAATGGTATTCTAAATGAGTTTAGATACATTGGTCTGTATCCACAAGTTTCTTATAAATTACCTTCTCTATCAGACACGTGTGTAATTTTGTAACCATTAAATTAGATTTTAAAATATATGTATAAAATAGAACAACTCCAACTCACGGCGACCCAAAGTGTCAGAGTAGAACTGTCTCCATAGGGTTTTCAATGGTTCATGTTTGGAACTAAATCACCAGGCTTTTTCTCTCATGGTGCATCTGTGTGGACTCAAACTACCAACCTATCGTTCAGTAGCCAAGTGCAGTAACCATTTGCACCACTCAGGAACTCTAAAATATGCTTATTCTACAAAATTAATTGTTGTAAGAGTAACACATATTTGTCCTATCCAGATAACTCATGGTTACCTGACGGTTTAGAGCTTTCAGTGTACCATTTCATTCAGTCATAAAAGCCTTAGAAATTAATCAGTTCTCTTCCTCCTTTACTTGATAATCATTTACTTTATTTCTAAAGGTTTCTGTTTTGTCCAGATTAGTTGTAGGTTTGAATCCAAGAAAATTACGTTTCCAATAATTTTTCAAGGTTCTTATTGTTTACACTTGTTCTCCTTCTTACATGATGGTATGCATAATAAATACAGTTACAGGTGTTATAGTAGGCAACTCAGACATTTATAGAATAATGTAAGTAATTTATGTTTTAAGAATTGTCCCCTATCTTAGTTGCTCACTGAGATCCTTAGCTTCATCCAAACAGCAAGTTCCAGTGGTAGAATTTAGAGTGCATTGGGACTTCCAGTAATGGCAATTCATCTACTGAAAATGGCTATAAAATATGGGAGATACCTATATCGGTATATGAACCTGTAACTATTTATAGCTATCAATCTATCTAGCCATCTATCTATCAACAGTTTTTCTATCTTGAACTGTGTTTGAAGGTACTGGAGAGTTAACAAGCAGCTAAAAATTACAGGACTGAGATACAAGAGAAGGAAACCCAGAAAGGTTGCTCACTATTTGGGACCACTTTTCCCCTAAGGGCATCTGTGCATTCCAGAAAAAGCATTTGATATCCTGAGCTGATGGGAGGGATATTGTTTGTCATGGAGGTATAGCAGGAGAAGAATTGGAGTCGAGGCCATTCAGACTGTTCAATATACAAACATCCTTGAAAAGGTAGTTAAATGAATAATTTCTTTTAGAAGGATCAGCACAGGTTTTCCGGAGAGGGCCAAGATGGCTGACTAGGCAGACGCTACCTCGGATCCCTCTTGCAACAAAGACTTGGAAAAACAAGTGAATCGATCACATACATGACAATCTACTAACCCTGACCATCAAACACAGATCTAAAGAGTTGACCTGAGTGACACGTGAGCAAAAAGCTGCATCTTGAACCAGCGACTGCTTCTGGAACCTGCGACCCACCCCACAGCCTTGAGCTCCGGCAGTTCCCTGGTGCCGAGTGGCGGGGCTGATTGCGGCTTGCTGAGGTAGGGCAGCCACAGGACACAGCCCTAACCACTAGCCCCCTGGGTTAACCTCCATAGAGACTCAGCCAGCTCAAGCAGGCTGTGCACTGACGGGGCTAACGAGAGAACGAGCAACCACAGAGAAGCGGCGACTGCTTTCGGAGCCTGGAGCCAGCGTCCCAGTCAGAAAACCTTGGTGCAGGGTTTTGGACTGGATGCAGGGAAGCTGAGCACAGGATCCTGAGACGGCGCAAACATGGGGTGCAGCCCTAGCCCCCAGAAGTGACATCGGGGGAAGCACAGCCAGTGCACACAGGCAGCGCAGTGATGCGACTGACAGAAGGAGAAGTCACCAGGAGGCAGTGACTGGTTTTGGAGCCAGGAGTGAGGCGTCCCAGCCAGGGAACCTTGGCGCTGGGCTTTGGACTGGGAACGGAGGAACTGACCACGGCTTCTGAGACAGCGCAAGCACGGGACGCAGGGCTGACCCTCGGGGGCAATCTCTACCCAGCCAGGGCACACAGTCGACGTGCCGCTCAGGAATCTCAGGTAAAACAGCCATCCCAAGCAAGATAAGTAACTTTGTCTATATTCCAGGGTGCTAGTCTCTCCTATTTATCTGAAACCTCCCCTCCCCTTCCCAGGCGGCTTCATTAACATTGGAATTTCCTGAGCCAGAGAGTGAACTGCTCTGTGGATTTTCTTTTTCTCTTTTCCCCTTTTTTTTTTTTTTTTTTGGTCTTTTCCTAACCCATTCTCCTGGCCTGAGAGAAGCAACTAAAAAAACCCAGGGACCAAAAATCCTTCCCTAATTGGACTAAAAACACAGAACCAGCTCCAGCCAAGCATGTGATCCAAAGTCTTGGGCTTTCATCCCTACAGGGAACAAGGTGGCTATTATAATGCAAAGGCATTTCTGATAGGGATCTGACTGCAATCGTTTTAGCGGATTTACGGAAACACAAGTTTCCCAGGTCTGATATCTCTGCGTATTAAACAGAGCCCTCACTGACCCACAACAGGGAACTGAGGGCTGAAGCTCCCCCCAGACCACCTAGCCTCCTGCCTTAGGGGTCTAAGGAGGGTGACACCTACCAATCTGTAGAGGTACTTGCATTGGGAGCCTAAGGTACAGCTGCAGAGCCCACCCACCAAGGTGCTTTACGAATAGAGACACACCTACCTTACTGACACTTGGGGGAAGCCTGTCAGCATCCTGCCCCCCCCCCCCGGAGTGTGAACCCCAGCTGCTACTAGAATCTGGTGCACACAACTATCACCACTACTTCTCTAGGTGGATAGGTGACAGTCTGCATCACACACTTGATGACCCAAAATCAGATTCTACTCAAGATTCGTGAATGGACTCAGGCATATATATCTGGTAACAGCCCAAACCAGCTGGTAATAGGTCATAAATGAGACAAGGGCTACAACAATCAAGACAGTGCAATCTAGTAGCCCATCTGCGTATATTGAAAGAAAACAAAACAAGATAAGACTCAATATAGAATAAATCTCTACAATATCTTAGTGGTGGCCGGAGACAGCAGTCGATATCAAACCACATAAAGAAGCAGACCATGACTGCTTCTACAACCCCCCAAACTAAAGAATCAAAATCTTTCCCAAATGAAGATACAATCCTGGAATTGCCAGATACAGAATATAAAAAACTAATTTACAGAATGTTTTTTAGTTTCAAGACATCAGGGATGACCTCAGAAATGAAATAAGGCAATCTACAGAAAAAGCCAAGGAACACACTGATAAAGCAGTTGAAGAACTAAAAAAGATTATTCAAGAACTCAGGGGAAAAATTAATAAGTTGCAAGAATCCATAGAGAGACAGCATGTAGAAATCCAAAAGATTAACAATAAAATTACAGAATTAGACAACGCAATAGGAAGTCAGAGGAGCAGACTCAAGCAATTAGAACGCAGAGTGGGAAATCTGGAGGAAAAGGGAATTAACACCAATATAGCTGGAAAAAAAAAAAAACAGAAAAATGAATTAAAAAAAATGAAGAAACCCTAAGAATCACATGGTACTCTATCAAGAAGGATAACTTGCATGTGATTGGAGTCCCAGAACAGGGAGGGATAACAGAAAACACAGAGAGAATAGTTGAAGATCTGCTGACAGAAAACTTCCCTGACCTCATGAAAGACGAAAGGATATCTATCCAAGATGCTCATTGAACCCCATTTAAGATTGATCCAAAAAGAAAAACACCAAGACATATTTTCATCAAACTTGCCAAAACCAAAGATAAAGAGAAAATTTTAAAAGCAGCCAGGGATAAAAGAAAGGTCTCCTACAAGGGAGAATCAATAAGAATAAGTTCAGACTACTCACTCAGCAGAAACCATGCAGGCAAGAAGGCAATGGGATGACATATATAGAGCACTGAAGGAGAAAAACTGCCAGCCAAGGATCATATATCCAGCAAAACTCTCTCTCAAATATGAAGGTGAAATTAAGATATTTACAGATAAACACAAGCTTAGAGAATTTGCAAAAACCAAACCAAAGCTACAAGGAATACTAAAGGAAATTGTTTGGTCAGAAAATCAATAATATCAGATACCAACACAACACAAGGTCACAGAACAGAGCATCCTGATATCAACTCAAATAGGGAAATCACAAAAACAAATTAAGATTAATCAAAAAAAAAAAACACTCAAAACAGGGAATCATTGAAGTCAATATGTAAAAGATCACAATAATGAAAAAGAAGGACTAAATACAGGTGGCATAGAACTGCCATATGGAGAGGGATACAAGGCGATAGAGAACAATACAAGTTAGGTTTTTACTTAGAAAAATAGGGGTAAATAATAAGGTAACCACAAAGAGGTATAATAACTCCATAACTCAAGATAAAAGCCAAGAAAAATGTAACAACTCAACAAACATAAAGTCAAACACTATGAAAATGAGGATCTCACAATTTACTAAGAAAAACGTCTCAGCACAAAAAAGTAAGTGGAAAAATGAAATTGTCAACAACACACATAAAAAGGCATCAAAATGACAACACTAAACACTTATTTATCTATATTTACGCTGAATGTAAATGGACTAAATGCACCAATAAAGAGACAGAGAGTCTCGGACTGGATAAAGAAACATGATCTGTCTATATGCTGCCTACAAGAGACACACCTTAGACTTAGAGACACAAACAAACTAAAACTCAAAGAATGGAAAAAAATATATCAAGCAAACAATAAGCAAAATAGAAGAGGAGTAGCAATATTAATTTCTGACGAAAAAGACTTTAGACTTAAATCCACCACAAAGGATAAAGAAGGACACTACATAATGATAAAAGGGACAATTGATCAGGAAGACATAACCATATTAAATATTTATGTACCCAATGACAGGGCTGCAAGATACATAAATCAAATTTTAACAGAATTGAAAAGTGAGATAGACACCTCCACAATTATAGTAAGAGACTTCAACACACCACTTTCGGAGAAGGACAGGACATCCAGTAAGAAGCTCAATAGAGACACGGAAGACCTAATTACAACAATCAACCAACTTGACCTCATTGACTTATACAGAACTCTCCACCCAACTGCTGCAAAGTATACTTTTTTTTCTAGTGCACATGGAACATTCTCTAGAATAGACCACATATTAGGTCATAAAACAAACCTTTGCAGAGTCCAAAACATCGAAATATTACAAAGCATCTTCTCAGACCACAAGGCAATAAAAGTAGAAATCAATAACAGAAAAACTAGGGAAAAGAAATCAAATACTTGGAAACTGAACAATACCCTCCTGAAAAAAGACTGGGTTATAGAAGACATCAAGGAGGGAATAAGGAAATTCATAGAAAGCAACGAGAATGAAAATACTTCCTATCAAAACCTCTGGGACACAGCAAAAGCAGTGCTCAGAGGTCAATTTATATTGATAAATGCACACATATAAAAAGAAGAAAGAGCCAAAATCAGAGAACTGTCCCTACAACTTGAACAAATAGAAAGTAAGCAACAAAAGAATCCATCAGGCACCAGAAGAAAACAAATAATAAAAACTAGAGCTGAACTAAATGAATTAGAGAACAGAAAAGCAATTCAAAGAATTAACAAAGCCAAAAGCTGGTTCTTTGAAAAAATTAACAAAATTGATAAACCATCGGCTAGACTGACTAAAGAAATACAGGAAAAGAAACAAATAGCCCAAATAAGAAACGAGAAGGGCCACATTGCAACAGACCCAACTGAAATTAAAAGAATCATTTCAGATTATTATGAAAAATTGTACTCTAAGAAATTTGCAAACCTAGAAGAAATGGATGAATTCCTAGAAAAACACTACCTACCCAAACTAACAGAATCAGAAATAGAACAAATAAATAGACCCATAACAAAAAAAGAGATTGAAACAATAATCAAAAAACTTCCCCCCCCCCCAAAAAAAAAAGCCCTGGCCTGGACGGCTTCACTGCAGAGTTCTACCAAACTTTCAGAGAAGAGTTAACGCCACTACTACTAAAGGTATTTCAAAGCATAGAAAATGACCGAATACTACCTAACTCATTCTACGAAGCCACCATATCCCTGATACCAAAACCAGGTAAAGACATCACAAAAAAAGAAAATTACAGACCTATATCCCTCATGAACATAGATGCAGAAATCCTCAACAAAATTCAACAACATATCAAAAAAATAATCCACCATGACCAACTGGGATTTATACCAGGTATGCAAGGCTGGTTTAATATTAGAAAAACCATTAATGTAATCCACCATATAAATGAAACAAAAGACAAAAACCACATGATCTTATAAATTGATGCAGAAAAGGCATTTGACAAAGTCCAACACCCATTCATGATAAAAACTCTCACCAAAATAGGAATTGAAGGAAAATTCCTTAACATAATAAAGGGCATCTATGCAAAGCCAACAGCCAACATCGCTCTAAATAGAGACAGCCTGAAAGCATTTCCCTTGAGAACAGGAACCAGACAAGGATGCCCTTTATCACCGCTCTTATTCAACATTGTGCTAGAGGTCCTAGCCAGAACAATTAGGCTAGACAAAGAAATAAAGGGCATCCAGATTGGCAAGGAGGAAGTAAAATTATCTCTATTTGCAGATGACATGATCTTATACACAGAAACCCTAAGGAATCCTCCAGAAAACTACTGAAACTAATAGAAGAGTTTGGCAGAGTCTCAGGTTATAAGATAAACATACAAAAATCACTTGGATTCCTCTACATCAACAAAAAGAACATCGAAGAGGAAATCACCAAATCAATACCATTCACAGTAGCCCCCAAGAAGATAAAATACTTAGGAAATCTATCTGGCGTTTTCTTAAAAAGTTAGAACTACCATACAACCCAGAAATCCCACTCCTCGGAATATACCCTAGAGAAATAAGAGTCTTTACACCCACAGATATATGCACACCCATGTTTATTGCAGCACTGTTTACAATAGCAAAAAGCTGGAAGAAACCAAGGTGTCCATCAATAGACGAATGGTTAAATAAATTATGGTACATTCACACAATGGAATACTACGCATCGATAAAGAACAGTGATGAATCTGTGAAACATTTCATAACATGGAGGAACCTGGAAGGCATTATGCTGAGTGAAATTAGTCAGATGCAAAAGGACAAATACTATATAAGACCACTATTATAAGTTCTTGAGAAATCGTGTAAACTGAGAAGAACCCATTCTTTTGTGGTTACGAGAGTGGGGAGGGAGGGAGGGTGGGAGAGGGTTATTTACTGATTAGTTAGTAGATAAGAACTACTTTAGGTGAAGGGAAGGACAATACTCAATACACGGAAGGTCAACTCAACTGGACTGGACCAAAAGCAAAGAAGTTTCCTGAATAAACTGAATGCTTCGAAGGTCAGCGGAGCAAGGGTGGGGGTTTGGGGACTATGGCTTAAGGGGACTTCTAAGTCAATTGGAATAATAGACTCTATTATGATAACATTCTGCATTCCACTTAGAAGTGTGGCATTTGGGGTCTTAAATGCTAACAAGTTGCCATCTAAGATGCATCAATTTGTCTCAACTCATCTGGATCAAAGGAGAATGAAGAACACCAAGGTCACACGATAACTATGAGCCTGAGACAGGAAGGGCCACATGAACTAGAGACTTACATCATCCTGAGACCAGAAGAACTAGATGGTGCCCGGCCACAACTGATGACTGCCCTGACAGGGAACACAACAGATATCTCCTGAGGGAGCAGGAGAACAGTGGGATGCAGACCCCAAATTCTCATCAAAAGACCATACTTAATGGTCTGACTGAGACTAGAAGAATCCCAGCGGTCATGGTTCCCAAACCTTCTGTTGGCCCAGGACAGGAACCATTCCCGTAGACTACTCATCAGACATGGAAGGGACTGGACAGTGGGCTGGGGAGAGATGCTGATGAAGCTTGAGCTACTTGTATCAGGTGACTGTTTAGAGTGTATTGTCATCTCCTGTCTGGAGGGGAGATGGGAGGGTAGAGAGGGTTAGAAACTGGCAAAAGGGTCATGAAAGGAGAGACTGGAGGGAGGGAGCGGACTGACTCATTGAGGGGGGGAGTAGATCGAGTATGCAGTAAGGTGTATATAAGCTTACATGTGACAGACTGACTTTATTTGTAAACTTTCACTTAAAGCATAATAAAAATTATATATATAAAAAAAGAAGGATCAGCACAAAGTTGGTTCTCATGAGGCGGAGGTTAAGGATGTCCCAAATTTCTAACTTTTCCAAAATGCTATACCACTCCACCATCTCTAACATCAACTAGTCTTCCTCCCCTCAGTACTCTTCCTCCCATCTTTGGGTCCCATAATTTTCTGCAATGTGTCACAGAGCTCACAAACCATCAAGGAAATGGCTCACTCGATTATGGAAGCTGGCAAGCCCCAAATCCATGGGTCTGACATTAGGCTGGAGGCTTCTCTTAAATCACATGTTTGCAGAGGCTTACGAACCCAAATCAGCAGTTCAGACAAAAGGCTGCTGGCTCACAAGGCTGTGGAAGCTGGTGAATAAGATCAGATGATAGGCTGATGACTCACAGGGCTGCAGAAGATGATGAATCCCAGAATCTGCAGGTCAGATGGCTGGCGGCTGGCTCAAGTTCGAAGAACCAGATGTCAGATGATGATGGGCCAGATACAGGATCCAGAGAAAAGGAAAGAAGTTTTCCAGAGCATTTATATGCAGACCACACCCTCAAGGAAACTCCCCTGATGTGAATAAGGGTGGCAAGGGTGGTGACTGTGGTAATGGTGGTGACTTGAGTAACACCCTTTAGTAAAGTAGTGACTCAAGATACAGTCTACCCTAATCCTGCCTCATTAACATAACTGACACCACACTTCCAAATGGGACCATAACCACAGGCATAGAGAACTTACAACACATCACAAAATGGAGGGTAATTACATCAGATCACAAAATGGGGGACAACCGCACACTATTGGGAATCATGGCCTAGTGAAGTTGACACATATCCTTAACCATCATGGGTTCCATACACCTTATCTGTATTAGTAGCAAGCTGTCCAATCCCCTTGGTGGGCCACAAGCACCTTATTTGCATGGCCCCACCCAATCATTATGTGGGAGTCACAAAGACTATGGCTAGAAGGGCCAAATTAGGTAACTCACTGCACCTCAGTAGTCCAGAGAAAATAGCTGTCAGTGGCTCTGCTTCTAAGATGTGCAGAAACAAAAATGACCCATGGAGAATTTTCTCTCCACAATCAGTGAAAAGACAGACGAAAATACCTTTTTTGTGATGCTTACATAGTAAGACAAAAAAGTAAATATAACGAACAAATAAGGTTTTTTATAGATTAAAAACCCTCTGGAAAGACAACTTTGAGAAAGAAAATTGGGAACATTTGAGAGTACAATTTAATTAGATTGGTGAGGAGGTAATTTGAAAAAAGACTTCAAGCCTTGAGGGGAATTTCCCCTGAATAGCCCATTTTTTTCCACTCACTTTTATCTTAATTTAGTTGTTCTTCAATGCATAAAGTTAAAAGAAAACATATATCTAATTTTGTTTACTGTAGATCAAGGCCTTAAATAAGAATGGTAAGAGGAATGAAGAGAAGAAATTCTCTCCTCATCAGCATTATTTTATATATGGTGCTTATTAGACAAAGGAGTATATACATGTCTTTGGAGTTTGATTAACAGCTACATTCGAGTCCCAGAAATGTAACTCTGGAAAAGCTATTTCAAATCCTTGAAGTACTTTGGCCTATTTTATAATCCTTTTGGTACCCACTTTATTGTAAATGAGAAACCAGTTTTTCTTGGGAGAAGCAAAGAAAGAAAACCTCATCTCAAATCCCTAGAGGTTCAAGATGACTTTGCAATTCAGTACCCATGAGGAGAATGTGTTTCCAAACTTGGCAATGTACATTTTCCCTGCTTGTGATATCCTTTCGGGCCATTACCCATTGCACTGTCCCAAGTCACAGTTAATTCATCCAAACTGGCTTACATCCTGTGGGACTAAGCTAGGAAGTTTGGGCCTACTTATGGCTGCAGGAAAAACTATTCTGTGTCTTTTGAAGGAACAGGAAAATGATGGTTTGGGTATTGTAAAAATTCTGCAACCCCTTGAGGACAATATACTTCACATAAGGCATGATGATAAAAAGGTACAACAAAAGATTTTTACTCTGATCCACCAAAGCAAGCTCAGAGACATAGTATCATTATAGAAAATTTATACTGCCATGTAACTGGATATTGTATACACATCACACAGAAACATCTGAGTTAAACTCAAAGACTTGGTGAAAATTAATGTATTACATATAATTTACTAAAATAAATTTCCTGCAGACTCAGCACCTGGGATATTACTTGCTTGACAGAGTATAAGAAATATAGTTTTGGATATAGAAATGATCTCTTTTATCACTTATTTTTAAAAATAAAGTTATATTTATGACCTGAAGTTTTACAAACTCTATAGGTTTTGAGGCTGCTAATCCTCAAAATGATTACCTACAGATACAATATTTCTGAAGTATAAATTAGGATTGCAATACTGTCAAAAGTTGCAGCAAGACTGTCTTACATATACGGGAAAATTGATTTGCATTCCTGGGAAAGTGTAACAACCACTTATCTCATAGAATATGTAAACATAGTTTCTATCTTCAATTATGGGCAAAAGGACTTAATAGAGGAAGTGTTTACTTGATAAAGGCATCTAAAATGAATGTGCATTACGACTTATTTAACTCTTTTACTTGATCTGAAGTTGATTTTCAGCAATTTCGTAGTGTTCTACTACTCCAGGGTTTGGGAAGTTAGGGACAGATTTTGGAAAATCAAAATAGGCTACTGGTTAAAGAGCATATTTTTCAAAGGTTTGGGTGATTTATTTTTGTAATATTACATGAAATTTTGACAAACTTGATAATCCACTGAAATTAGAGAAGCACTCATATATCAGAGAAATTAGAGGAAAATACCATATTGGAGAAAATAAAATATATTTTCAATGTTGGAAGACAACTTCACTTCAAGGGATATAATGAAAAATAGTGTGACTACTGAACTGGGGCATTGAAATTTTTCCAATATAATAATCTTGATTAAAACAGATAAGAAAAGGAGGAAACTTAGGTTACATAATATATACACAAATACACATATATGCACATAACACGCTTTATATGTATAAGCAAGAGCCCTAGTGGCACAGTGGTTAAGGCATTCAACTGTAACCAAAACGTTGGCAGTTCGAAGCCACCAGCAGCTCCTTAGGAGAAAGATGTGGCAGTAAGCTTCTGTAGAGATTTATAGCCATGGAAACACTATGGGGTCGCTATGACTTGCAATCGACTCAAGGGCGGTGGGTTTGGTTTTGGTTTATGTGTATAAGCATATATATAATATTATGTTAAACTGATGCATATTTTAATTACATTATTTCTTTAAAATATATAATAAAATGCCCATTTATTGTTTTAATATGTTTCTAAGATTCTTCCACATGTAATCTCATTTGATACTCAGAAAATCTATTTAAATTAGTCAGGGTAATATGTTACATTGGTTAAGAATACCAGCTTTTATCTTCTGGCTCTGGCAGAGTAGTTTGTAATTCCTTTGCCCTAATACTGTCAACAATCATAAATTTGAACAAAATTTGTGAGACGACTGTTTACAATCATTGGACAATACACAGTAAGAATGCTATTCCTAGCAGAAAGGGAATTTTTGGGGTAAACCTCATGATCACCCTGGCTCTCTGTAGAAAGTTTCCCGGTGGATGCAGCAAGCTGGGGTCCAAGTGGAACATGATATTCCTGCTGAGCTGAAGAGCTAGAGATTAGCATTTGGGGCTACTGAAGGGGACAGAGTTGGTGGAACAGGTCACTAAAGAAGAAGGTGTGCAACATTCTGAGCGAGAGTTTCCTCTGACCACTTGGTTGAAAGCTGGGTTTGCATGCTCAGAGCGAGACTACCCATGTTTACCAGACAGCAGTTGCTATGGGGCTAAGATTGCAATGGAGATACTGAGGTCAAGTTGGGAACACTGGAGATCTACCTCAGTCAGAATGGATAGGCAGATGTCTCAGCCTTGCTTGCCAGAAATGAAAATACCTGGCCAAAGACTACATCCTTCAGTATGGATTATGCTTGAACATGAAGAAAATGAAAATCCTCACAACTGGACCAATAAACATCCTGATTAATGAAGAAGTTGAAGTTGTCGATGATTTATTCTACTTAGATCAACAATCAACGTCCATGGAAACAGTAGTCAAAAAATTAAATGGCATATAGCATTAGGCAAATCTGTTGCAAAAGATCTCTTCAAAGTTAAAAAAGAGCAAAGGTGTCACTTTGATGAGGTAGACCTGACCCAGTCCATGGTGTTTCCATACCATATACCACACCGATTGCCGTTGAGTCGATTTCAGCTCATTGCGACCCTGTATGAGTCGGATTCGACTCAATGGCAATGGAATAGTGTTTCCAGTTGCCTTAAAAGCGTGTGAAAGCTGGGCAATGACAAAGGAAGACTGAAGAAGAATTAACGCATTCAAACTGTGGTGTTGGCAAAGAATATTAAATATACTGTCAATTTTCGGAAACCCTGGTGGTGTAGTGGTTAAGTGCTACGGCTGCTAACCAAAGGGTCGGCAGTTTGAATCCGCCAGGTGCTCCTTGGAAACTCTATGGGGCAGTTCTACTCTGTCCTATAGGGTCTCTATGAGTTGGAATTGACTCGACGTCACTGGGTTTGGTTTTTTGGTTTGTCAACTTTCAGGAAAAAAAAAAAAATCAATCTTAGAAGAAATACAATCATAATGGTCCTTAGAAGTGAGGATGGTGAGACGTTAGCTCCCTTTCTTTGAACAGGTCGTCAGGAAGGATTATATGAGTTGATGCATTAAAGCACTTAGAACAGTGATTGAACATTATAAGTGTTATATAGTATTATGTGTTATGATATATACATACATGTATAAGCTAAACCAAACCCATTGCCACTGAATCCATTCCAACTCATACTGACTCTATAGGACAGAGTAGAACTGCCCCACAGGGTTTCCAAGAAGGAGCTGGTGGATTTGAAGTGCTGACGTTTTGGTTAGCAGCCAAGCTCTTAACCACTGCAACACCAGGGCTCCAATATGATATATACATATATGATATATATATATATATACCCTAGTAATAGATTATATATATATATCCCTTGGCCCTGAAAAGGCTATTCTATACAAAGGGATTTGATTAGATTTTTCTCCATCAAAAACTAATTGTATCTCATCATTAGACATGTTCTAAACAGACCCTATCATATTTGGAATCCTCAAATAGAATTATTAAATTTTTTATAAAAATATAGAAAAGTATAATATATATATTAATACATTAATGGGTAAGATAAATCAAAATTTCGTTTAAAAATAATTAATTAGAGGGTAATAAAATATGGGCAGGATTGAATTTTTTACTTTTTTAATGTCATATGTAATTTTCCAATGAATATTTAAAACAATACCTGCTCCCATGCAGAGATGACTCATGTTGAGTCTTAATTTCAAAGACTAATTTGTATTCAAAGAAAATGCTCTTCATAGCAAGAATTTTAAATTATACTCTTGAAAACATTCTTGCTTCAGTCGTAAAACAAATTATACTGGTTGTTAAGAGAACTGTAGAGCATTTCAAGGAACATAATCTATAGAATTAGATAAATTATTTAGGGTAAGTTCCTAATTAGGCTTAATAATTTCAATAATTAATAATTCCCCAAACTCATAGCAGAAGTGCTTTATTCTTTTCAAAGAGCCATCATTCTATTTCCTTGTTAGATACATCAAATCTCTGAGGTAATTTAGGAAAATGTTACCCTCATTTATTGGGTGAGAAAACTGCATCTTGGGGAGGTGTGCAGACAGGCTGTTTATCTTATTTGAGTAGAGGAGCATCTCCGTCACAGGATTACAAAGTGATTAACATTACATTGTTGTCTCAGTACCTACTTTATCGTCTGTGAGATATTATAACTTTTCACTGTATGCATGTCAGCTTTTTCTGGGCCCTTACAAGCTACGATTGTTTATAAATCCGAGAAAACACATATATATCACATTGAAATATAAACTAAAGTACCAAACAACTGAGAACAAAACAAAACAACTACTATGACTGTGGGTTGAAGGAGTTGTCCGAAGGAGAGAATATGAATTGTTTAGTGGAAAAAGGAAAAAAAAAAGAAATTGCTCTGAATTGAAAAAATAAGCATTATTGTTGCAATTAAAAAAAAAAAAAAGGGACACCCAGAAAGGGAAAGGAAATAATGGCGCTGATCAGTGAAAAAAAATTAATGTCTGTTGTCTACTTTGAAATCAGCTACCGAGCACATAAAGTAGAATGATGCGCAGCCATGGCAGCTAGCCACTACTGATGTTAAAAGAACCCAGATGGGAAGACAAATGAACATTGGCTGTTGTGGGAGTGAAGAACATCAAGGAAGTTTTAATGGAAAAATATTGCTTTTCTTTAAGTGGCAACATCATCATCACATTATTCTTCTGGTTTTTTTTTTTTTTTTTTGTCCTCCTCTCTTTCTCCTCCTCTTCCTCCTTGCTTTTCATGGCTAGTATTTTAAGTACCAGGTTCATTGCTCTCTACTTTAAAAAAAAACATTTTCTACTTTAATCTTCAATTTGAGTGCATGAGTTATTTGTATTTTGTTTTTGTATATGAGAACTAGAGATTAGAGAGGTTAAGTAATTTGCCTAAGGTTAAGCAGCTAGAGGAACTGCAACCTGAGTCTTCTACTCTCTGATCAAAATTTCGTGCTTCTGACCACTAAAGTAAACCCCTTCTTATCAGCTAGCTCTGAAACAATCAGGAGCGCGGAAATAAAATGACACACTTCACCTACCACGAACTGAATCAAGTCCTTTCAGAAAGACAGCATTTTGATATAAGGCCTCTAGTGAATCACGTTGGGAATGGCCTCAGGAAAATGGTACCCCAGTGTGAGATTTTTTACCCTAAAATTATCAAAGTCAAAATTGAATCACATTTCTCAATTCTTTTCTACTATATTAAGTGGGGGAATTTGGAACCCTTTTATTTCTCCACCTACTCTTGAATCTTCAATTAAAAAAAAAGCCTCTCTGGACCCTCATTATTACTAAATTATTCTCCTTTATATGTCTTCTCTTAAGAGTATAATTTTTATCATACCCATTCAAGTTGCAGCCCTGTTTTTAGCACTTGCCTAGGGTTAGCCTGTGTTTTACTGTTGTAACTGATGATTCTTCTATGTACTGTTTTTCCTGTCTTAAGATCATGTATCTCTCAGTTAACTAGATTAAATCTTCAAATGTATATTTTTAATATTTTACATAAATACATATGTATTTTTAAACAAGTGTTTTATAGATAATATATGCTTGAGTACTCCAAATACACGAGACGTTTAATTTCTTTGCAATTTTTCAGTATTTACCTAGGCCTCTTTACATCTTTGGCTATTGTCTTCACATTTTTTGTTGTTAGCTTTACATCGAGTCTATTCACTCTACAATTTTATGGTCCTGCTTCGGGGGGGCCATATCTTTCTACACCCTCAATGCCACCCTTTTTTACAACATGTTTTTAATATATATTTTTGAGTATTTATGTGCCAGGCTTTCTATTAGGTGCTGGAGATAGAAAGGTGAACACAATTTAAATCCTGCTTTCGGAGAATAAAACAGTAAGCAAAAAGTGGTATGCTTAATTCTATCAGATTGTCTTTGTTTTGTTGTTGCTTTGTTTTATAGTATTTATTCACAGAGGACATTTTTTAATTTTATTTTCATTTTATATAATCAAAAAAAAAAAAAAAGAGAAATCATCCCAGCCCTTGTGGTGTCTCATAAATAGGCTGTTACTTGTCCACTTAGATGTGTCATATCAAATATAATTTCTGGTCATAGAAACCATATAAATTATGGTAACTGAGATAATTATGTTTTATAAAAAGATAAGTTGGCATTCAGAATATGTCTTGACAGGCGATGTCAGTCTACCTAGAGAGAAAGAAAATGGGCTGATTATGAGGGATGCAAGTGTTATTTTTCTATTACAGTTATATTTTTCATTGTGAATTAATCGCTTACCATTCTGAATTTATAAGTGTCTTAAGAGTTTACTTTATGTGTATCTACCTCTGAGATATTAATACCCTCATGATGTGCTGACAAAATCAGTTTGCTGAGCCAGCAAAACAAAGGACCAGATATGAAGCTTAATAAATTCATCAAGATAATGAATTTTATCCCCCAGAGGCTTCTTGGCACTTTTTTTGTGTGCATTCCCCAAGTAAATGTCATAGGAACCAATATTGCTCTTTTTCGAAACATGAGAGCTAAGCATTTTGTGTGTTTGGATTTCTACCAATGGATATGGAATGCAAAGGAAAAGAAAAAGTCAAAGAAAACAGGCGTTTTGACAGTATGGGAATCTAATTTTTAATTTGCTTAATTAAAACAAATTAAAATTAAATGATCCCTGAAGGCTGATCTGAGCAATTATAAAGAATGTAGGACAGTAATAAATACTGGAATTTAAGATCCTCAAGGGACATAATAGTGAATAATTCAAAGTTATATCCTCAGAGCCGAGCACAGTATCTGCCACATGGTAGATGCTTAATAAAAATTGCTGAGGGGTGAATATTTTCATAATAATGAACTATTAAATTAACAGACATCCAATAAAAACGTTGCTTAATTAATAACCTATTTTTATTTATGACCTATCTTAACACAATACAGTGCCGAAGAGACATAAATATTAGATATGTGTACTTTTGCTCTTTCATGATCTCTTTATTATTACTTTTTTAATATTTTTGTGGCTTTAGAGGGTTGATAAGTCATACTTCTTTGTCCTCTGAGTTTATAACCAAATTGTGGATATATACAGGCATTTGTTAGGAATCAAAATATCTCTGATGGCACTCTTGGATTGATGAAAATGTTGAATTTGCAATCAGCCTATATTAATATGACTTGTGGGACACATGGTATCCCACCCACTTTTTCTAGCTTTCTGGTTTCTTGGTACCCTATTTTTCCCACTAAAAGTATTTGCTGCCCTCCAGTGGGGACTTTTGTAGCAGTGAATGGTGAAAGAAATGTTATTGAAGCAAAATAGCTGGGGTATCAGCCTTACGTGAGGGAGTGCATCCAGTAAGTGTGATTGGGCAAAAATTTTGTCTCTTTTGGCTTTTGTACAGCTAAATAATCCTTGTTAGCATATGTATGGATGCCTTGTGATAGTTAGGGAGCCTTGGTGGGTTTTGTAGGTGGGGCTTTTGCGTGTGTGTGTGTCTCACTGAATCCTGCCACTTGTGACCAGTGGGACACATGGGCACCCACAAATCCTGGTGCCTGAGAACCCCCCAAGGCTTGTGGACTCCACATATTCCCAAATAATATCAAATTACTAACAAAAAATTTAAACACACTCCATGACTTAGTAGCTTCCACTAATGAAAACACATGGTATCAAAAAAAAAAAATTCAAAGCAGAAAATAAATAGGGTCTTGAAAGGGTTAAGACTGGATATAATTCCTTCTTTCCCTTCTCTCTCTGGAAAATGTAACTGTTTGGGAGAGATTTGGACCTCGGACTGCTGATTGTGTCTCTTTATTATTCTTCCCTTTTCCCCTAGTGATAACATCTCCAGGTTTTGGCTGGGTACATGGTTATCAAGAATAAAGAAATATGGAATAAATATTACATTTTCTAATTTCTTTTCTAAGCAGATGTGACCAGGTAACAACATGCTAACGAATGGCTTAAAATAGAAGTGTTCCATAACAGATTCAAGAAATTGTTTCCTATCTCTTCCTTGACCCTTCTTTGCCCATATTCTTGGAACATAGATATAACAGCAGGAACTCAAACTCCCATTTTGGCTTAGGTAGATAAGACATACATTTTGGGATTGCGAATAATGACCTTCAAGGAGAACAATTCTCTGAGTTCTTAAGGTTGCAGGGTTGCCATGAGAGCTAGACTGCTTATCTCTAAATTTTTGTGTGTGAAAGAAACTTTTTGTTGTTGTTTGTTTTAAATGATTGTTATTTTATTGCATCTGATACTTACAATTGAACATAATCTGACACAGCAGAACAGACACATAAAAACAGCAACAGAAATTGTTGCCTTATTGCCTTAAAAACTACCATTAAAATCTCTAAACAAGGGCAGTGAGAAATGAAACCATGAAAATGCCTTTAAAAGTCAGGTCTCAGTTGTGACCCAAATATTCTTGCTACAGCGAAGTGGAAGCAGAGTGGGACACAGACAGTTTACATTCTGGATGATGCATAAAAGAGAGCCCAGAAGGAATAGAGTCACACTGAAGACTAAGGCGCACCTGACCCAAGTCATGGTGTTTTCAGTCGCCTCACATGCATGTGAAAGCTGGACAATGAATAAGGAAGACCAAAGGATTGAAGCCTTTGATTTATGGTCTCGGAGTAGAATACTGAATATATCATGGGTGCCAAAAGAATGAACAAATCTGTCTTGGAAGAAATACAGCCAGAATTCTTCTTAGAAGCAAGAATGATGAGACTACATTTCACATACTTTGGACATGTTATCAGGAGGGACCAGTCCCTGGAGAAGGATGTCATACTTGGTAGAGGGTCATCAATAAAGAGGAAGACCCTCAACGGGATGGATTGACACAGTGGCTGCAGCAATGGGTTCAAGTATAAAAAAGATTGTGACAATGGTGTAGGAGCTGACAGTATTTTGTTCTGTTGTACAAAAGGTTGCTATGATTTGGAACAAAGTTGATGACATCTAACAACAACAGCTCAGTTCCTTCTATTCCTTTTGATCAGGTAAGCCACTTCTTTTTTCAGAAGGCATGAGTAGGATGTGGGGAGGAAGGTTAGTAGTGTTACTTTGCATAATTCTGAAGTTCTACTGTAGGAAACTAAAAATAAGGGCATAGTGATCCCTCAGTATTGTATGCTTAAAATTTTTGTGATGTTTTCTAGTCACTAAGTCAACAATTTGTTTCCTGTTTATTGTTGCTGTTTTCTAGTTTAACTTTTGAGATTCTCTCTCCTAAAACTTGACTACAACTAAGGGTATTTGAACCAGAATGGACATCTGACCCCAAATGACCATCTCCCAGAAATTTCAATCAATTTAAAAGGTTGAATCAATTTCTGTGAGTGGTCAGATGGTAATATCTATATTCTAAGAGCTGAAGAATGGCTGTTTTATGCCATGTGGACTAAAAAGTAACAGTTTGCATCAGTTTGTAGGAGGAGAACATTGAAGCAATTACGTGGCATATATGTATCTGAGTAACAAAAAGACTGATGGCTTTCAGATTTCTAGATCCAGTTCCTTCCTGAGAATAAGCTCATCCCTACCCACTACCTTTTGGTTCCAAGGGTGCCTTATATAAAAATTTTTTTTTTTTCACATATACCAAAAAAAAAAAAAAAGCAAACACATTGCCATCGAGTCAGTTTCTACTCATAGAGACCCTATAGGACAGAGCAGAACTGCCCCATAGGATTTCCAAGGCTGTAATCTTTAAGGGAGCAGACTGCCACATCTTTCTCCTGTATGTGCGTATAGTGAATCCTGTTTATAGCCAAGCTGTTGGTCTTGCACCCAGAGTCTAACCCCTTAAATGTGACGACTCAAAAAAAAAAAAAGGGATGACTTCTTGTTTTACTTAATGCAACATGTAAATTTATCTTAGCCACAACTTACTATATTCTCAATTTAAATATTATTATTCCAATTAATTTTGATAATCTATAGCATGAGGAAACCCTGGTGGTGTAGTGGTTAAGAGCTATGGCTGCTAGCCAAAAGGTCAACAGTTTGAATCTACCAGGCACTCTTTGGGAACCCTATAGGGCGATTCCGCTCTGTCATATAGGTCAAAATCAACTTGACGGCAACAGGTTTGGTTTTTTGGTTTTACATTATGCATACTAAATAAAGGTTGCTGTTTCCTGACTTGAAACTGAATTGCACACATCTGAATGATGGGTTATCTGCCAAGATGTGCTTGGTTGATAGTAAGCAATTCCAAAACAAGTGCTTAAACTTTATCATCTTACAGAACAAAGAGGCCAGATCTTGGTAAAGCAAGGATATCCTTAGTAACCGAAGCTCTTTCAATATTTTATGTATGCCATTAAAAAAAAAAAAAAAAAAATTTTTTTTTTTTTTTATTAGAATGTGTGTTGTTGTCTTGATGTTTGTTGCGTTTGAATCTCAAGACGTCTACTCTATCCTCAGCCTCATGTCCACACTTAGGCAAGAAGAAGAAGGGAGGGAGAAGGAAGAGGGAGTGGAACCAGTACAAGGGAAGCAAAGGCTTTCCAAGAAATTCTCACAACAATCTGGCTTAATGTTATGGATCATGGGGTAGAATTATACGACCACACCTAGATGCAAGAGAGCTTTGGAAAATAAATGTTTTTGTCTGGGCACATAAAGCCACCATAAAATGGTACTGATAATAAAGAAGTAAAAATGGATATTGTTATCTCGCCACTGGTAACTCTGGGAAGGTAACAATATCTATTAAATACAACCAATCAAATTAAAATAGAAAACCAAATGAAATAAGAAGAGGGGCTTGCTTTCAAATTAAGTGAAAGGTTTATAATTTTTTTAAGTTACTGCCACTAAGAGGAGAGATGTACACAATTAAAATATAAAAAATATTATCATAAATATAATGTTATCATGTGCTGTTGAGTTGATTCTGACTCATAGTAGCCCTATAAGACACAGTCAAACTGTCCTACAGTGTTTCCTAGGCTGTAGCCCTGGTAGTGAAGTGGTTAAGAGCTTGGCTGTTAACCAAAACTTTGGTAGTTCAAATCCACCAGGCACTCCTCGGAAACCCTATGGGGCAGTTCTAATCTGTTCTACAGGGTCCCTATGAGTCAGAGTTGACTCAATGGCAACGGGTATTTTTTTTAATCTTTACAGGAGCAGATCACTTGGTCTTTTCTCCCACAGAGCAGTTAGTGGGTTCCAACCACTGACCTTTAGGTTAGCAGCCAAGAGCTTAACCATTGCACTGCTTGATCTCCTTGTAAATATAATAATACTTACTTAAAATTAATTAATATTTCAAATAAAATATAGGAATGGTATATTATTGATGAATGTAAGCTATTGGTCTTTTCAGTCCTATTCATTGTTTTTCCCCAGCATGGTATCTGGGACATAGCTGAAGCACAGTAAATTTTTAATGAATTATTGAAAAAATTTTAATATTTCCTCTGCATTTTCTGTATTTACTATAGATTTACAAAGTTTCAATTTCTTTTACAAACATAAAATATTCAGCAATAATTAAAAAATAACCATCAGAAACAAAATACTGAATCCAGGAGAGATTGATACAGTTTCCCTAGTGGTCTCTAGGAAAGGAAAGATGGAAAAGAATATTCTGGATACCATGAATGAGAATGAAGTGTGAGGTATGGTTCGTCGAGCTACTCTCCAATGTACAGTGAAACCTGTGAGAGCAGGAACTCAATGGGGCTGCTTTGTTCTTCCAGTTCTTTGAAAATTTTCTGCCTTTGACAGGGTGCAGTCTTACCACTTTTCTATAGCTTGTTTTAGTGTGATAATTCTCTCTGACCTGTTTCCGTCTTACACAGGTTTCAGCTTGCGCAGGTTTTACTGTATATGTGTGTCCTTTGGGAGAAGTGTAGGAGTAGCCTGTTTTGAATGATCTTCGATCAAGTTTTGTTTTATGACCATACAAAAGCCCTCTGACGTAAAATTAACGAGTTTGTGCCTTTCTCTTAGAAATAAACAAAGATGAAACTAATACCTTCTAACTAAATAAGACAGTCTAATATCCTTCAGACATTTAAAATTTTACACATTTTGCAACACACAGAGTATGTAACACAGAGATCCTGCAGGAAGTCTCTGTATCTAACATTGTTTTCTTGCCATAGAATATTACTACTAACAGAAAAGGAAAAGGGAATAAAATTATGATCAACTATACTTCATAGCATACATAGCAGGCAGTACATATCCCCAGCTCTTTACAATTAGTTGTCAGAAGTAGCTTCTATTTCCTAGAAAGGAGAGTATGAGAGGCATCTGGGGTCCACTCCTTTCCTCTCCTCCCAAGGGAGAAGGAGTGATTTTTCTGACTGTTGGAGGCAGCTCCTCCTCACAACTGACACATTCCCTCCTCTTCCCTTTTTTAAGTTTATTCTGGAATACTCTGCCTCTACAGAAGCAGTCTGAGGTCTGGGTGGATTAATTTGCTTCACTGAGAAATATGAAGGAGACCAACTCTAACTTCAGGTCAAGCTATACTCTCCAGTTCAGCCTTATTAGCAGTATTTTGATCAATATTTTGGTCTCTAGCTCTCTTATTGTTTCTTATTTCTCAATTTGCTCAGAACTCAAAGAAAGGAGAAGGGAATCAAATTACACCTCAAAGACTAGTATATTAACCCCTCATTTTGCCATAGGGGAAATATTTTTAAAGTGCAGAGCATTCTTTGCCCCCTTAGAAAATTGCCTTCTCCTAGCACCCCAGAAGTTGGCTGCTAGACAATTACCTTTGCAAAGTACCTTATCTGCCCTCTGCCCCATTCAACTTCAATTGATCCAGTAGTGCCAGGACACTTGAATAAAAGAAAAGAAAAAAAAAAGCTAAAATAAAACTGAAAACAAGCAAACAAAAAATTCCTTGCATGTGATAGTTAAAACTTTTATGGATAATTTCTGACTGTTTCAAAATATTGTTTTATATAGAGAAAAGAAAAAAGCAGTAGTAAAACCCTGTGTATGTACATGTCTGTCTATCAGCATTGCACGTGCAGACACAACCCAGTGGCATCAACCATTTCACTGGTGCTACATTCATCTGTAATCGAGCCAGACACATAAGACATACAGTATTGGCAAAGTGAAAGCCATCATTATTATTTATAGAAAGCAAATAGTAAACAATAACAACAGATTTTCAAGGGGAAACACTTATCCTTCCCCAAATTACCTATGCTCATAGTTATATTGGAGCTCTGGTAGCATAGTGGTTAAGAGCTTGGCTACTAACCAAAAGGTCAGCGGTTCAAACTCACCACCTGCTCCTTGGAAATCCTATGGGGCAGTTACACTCTGTCCTGTAGGGTTGCTATGACTTGAAATTGACTTAACAGCAATGGGTTTGTTTTTGGGTATTCTTATGCCACTGGGCTGGCATGCCATGGTTTAGGACAGATATTGTGTTCATGTCACCACTGTCTTGGGTTACCACCATACAGCTCATGCAGCCTGCACAGCTCCAGAGGCTTCTGCTCTGCCTCTGGGCCTCAATGGCTTCTGCTGCTGACTACCCAAGCTACCCACACTATCTGAGCCTGCAGGGCTCTTGTAGCCACACTACGGAGGCTCACATTGCCCCGAGGTGGGGGAGGGGGGAGGTGTGCAACCCCAGCACAGGGCACACTCAGGCCTCTCTTACCCTGCACAAGCAAGCATTACAGCTCTTTCAGCTCCACTGCCATGGCTCCTGCCCAGAGGTATCTGGCTCCACCCTCCTGTAGGAAGACCCCTGCAGAGAGTCCTTCTAGGCAACCCCTACATGAGATACATTCAGGCCTCTGCCCTGCATGGCCAAGTGCTACTGCTCTTCTAGTTCTACTGGCAAGCCTCCTACCCAGAGGTGCTCAACTCTTGCTCTGTGAGCCAGCTGACCACCGTAGCCACCTCTGTGGCCCCAAGCCCACCACAGTCACCTCTCTCCAAGGGCAGACAATCCGACTACCACTGTCTCTTGCTATCTTGCCCTGTCTTCAATGTTATAGCTCTCTCTTCTGTGTTTAGAAGGTTCTCAACATAGGGACCTCAGGTCCAAAGGAAGCACTCTGCTCTAGGCTCTTCTTGATGATAGTGAGGTCCCCACAATCTCGTTGGACTGATCCTTATGTAAGCCTTCTTCTTGTCAATGTCAAGGCATGGTCCTCTCAACAGGAACACAAACTGACTAGTCCCCTCAGTGGACCCTAAGTCTCACAATTTGTATAGTCCCAGCCAATCATTTTGTGGAAGTTAAAAGACAATGGCTAAAAATGCTATAAAAGTGACTCACTGCACCAGACTCTTGGTCTGATTTTTATTGGTATCTTGAAAATTACATCTCATTCTTTATTAAAAACAAAGTAATTAAAACAATCACAAACCAGGTGCACGTTTGATTTTGACCAAGGCCAAAAACCATATGGTGATAAGGATGGTCTTTTAAATACCATTTCAATTTAAGGTGTCGTCTTAGTATATAAGCCAGAATCTATGCTAAAATTATTCACATAGTAAATTAATACACATCTTTCTACTTTTTATTCCCTGGCCAGGTGTTACCTTCATCATCCAAACAAAAGTGTCAAAATCATTTTTATACTTTTTCTAAAGAAAGTTTTATGTTTATAGACATATATTTCCTTTCCTTTTTTTAAAAAATTTTTATTGTGCTTTAAGTGAAAGTTTACAAATCAAGTCAGTCTCTCACACAAAAACTTATATACACCTTGCTACATACTCCCAATTGATTCCTCCCAATGAGACAGCCCACTCCCTCCCTCCACTCTCTCTTTTTGTGTCCATTTCACCAGCTTCTAACTCCCTCTACCCTCTCATCTCCCCTCCAGGAAGGAGATGCCAACATAGTCTCAAGTGTCCACCTGATCTAAGTAGCTCACTCCTCACCGGCATCCCTCCTCAACCCATTGTCCAGTCCAATTCCTGTCTGAAGAGTTGCCTTTGGGAATGGTTCCTGTCCTCGGCCAACAGAAGGTCTGGGGGCTGTGACCACTGGGGTCCTTCTAGTCTCAGTCAGACCATTAAGTCTGGTCTTTTCATGAGAATTTGGGGTCTGCATCCAACTGCTCTCCTGTTCCCTCAGGGGTTCTCTCTGTGTTCCCTGTCAGGGCAGTCATCGCTTGTAGCTGGGCATCTGGTCTCAGGATGATGTAGCCTCCGGTTTATGTGGCCCTTTCTGTCTCTTGGGCTTGTAATTACCTTGTGTCCTTGGCGTTCTTCATTCTCCGTTGATCCAGGTGGGTTGAGACCAATTTATGCATCTTAGATGGCCACTTGCTGGAGTTTAAGACCCCAGACGCCTGTCTCCAAGGTGGGATGCAGAATGTTTTCTTAATAGATTTTATCATGTCAATTGACTTAGATGTCCCCTGAAATCATGGTCCCCAAACCCCCGCCCATGCTACACTGGCCTTCGAAGCATTCAGTTTATTCCGGAAACTTCTTTGCTTTTGGTTTAGTCCATTTGTGCTGACCTCGCCTGTATTGTGTGTTGTCTTTCCCTTCACCTAAAGTAGTTCTTCTCTACTATCTAATTAGTGAATACCCCTCTCTCATCCTCCTTCCCTCCCCTCTCCCATAACCACTGAAGAATATTTCCTTCTCTATTTAAACTATTTCTTGAGTTTTTATAATAGTGGTCTTATACAATATTTGTTGTTTTGCAACTGACTAATTTCACTCAGCATAATGCCTTCCAGATTCCTCCATGTTATGAAATGTTTCACAGATTCATCACTGTTCTTTATTTATGTGTAGTATTCCATTGTGAGAATATACCATAATTTATTTATCCATTCATCCATTGATGGGCACCTTGGTTACTTCCATCTTTTTGCTATTGTAAACAGTGCTGCAATGAACATGGGTGTGCATATATCTGTTCATGTAAAGGCTCTTATTTCTCTAGGATAAATTCCAAGGTGTGGGATTGCTGGATCATACAGTAGTTCCATTTCTAGCTTTTTAAGGGAGTCTTCCTCCAGTCACGATGCCTCATTCTTCATACAGCCCAGCTTCTCTGATTATTGGTTATTCATGCAGATTGAATAAATACAGTGAAATATACAACCAATTTTAAACTACGAAATATCTATTCTGTTTAAATGATTGTCTCTTGGTGTACATATGGGTTCTTCATGAACACACGTCTGTAAGTTTGTCATATTGTGGGGGCTTGCATGTTCCTGGAAACTATGCCACTAGTATTTAAGTACCAGCAAGGTCACTCATAGAGGACAGGTTTCAGCTGAGCTTCCAGATTAAGACTAGGAAGAAGGACCTGGCAGTCTACTCTGAAAAGTATTAGCCAGTGAACACTTTATGAATAGCATCGGAACATTGATATAGTGCTTGAAGATGAGCCCTCCAGGTTGGGAGGCACGCAAAAGACAATTGGGGAAGAGCTGCCTTCTCAAATTAGAGTTGACCTTAATGACATGGATGGACTAAAGCTTTTGGGACCTTCATTTGCTGATGTGGCACGACTCAAAATGAGAAGAAGCAACTGCAAACATCCATTAGTAATCAGAACCTGGAATGTACAAAGTATGAATCTAGGAAAATTGGAAATCATCAAAAATGAAATGGAACACATAAACATTGATATCCTAGGCATTAGTGAGCTGAAATGGACTGGTATTGGCCATTTTGAATAGGACAAGCTTATAGTCTACTATGCTGGGAATGGCAACTTGAAGAGGAATGGTGTTGCATTCATTTTCAGAAAGAACATTTCAAGGTCTATCCTGAAGTACAATGCTGTCAGTGATAGGATAATATCCATATGCCTACAAGGAAGACCAGTTAATATGACTATTCAAATTTATGCACCAACCACTAAGGCCAAAGATGAAGAAATAGATTTTTATTAGCTGCTGCAGTCTAAAATTGATCTAATGTGCAATCAAGATACATTGATTAATTAATGGTGATTAGAATGTGAAAGTTGGAAACAAAGAAGAGGGATCAGTGGTTGGAAAATATGGCCTTGGTGCTAGAAACAAAGCCGGAGATCAAATGATAGAATTTTGCAAGACCAACGACTTCTTCATTGCAAATACCTTCTTTCACCAACATAAACGGTGACTATACACGTGGACCTCGCCAGATGGACCACATAGGAATCAAACTGAAGGATCGGTAGTTGGAAAATAGGGCCTAGGTAATAGAAACAATGCCAGAGATTGAATGATAGAATTTTGCAAGAACAATGACTTCTTCATTGCAAATACTTTCTTTCACCAACATAAATAGCAACTATACACATGGACCTAGCCAGATGGAACACACAGAAATCAAATTGACTACATCTGTGGAAAAAGACAATGGAAAAGCTCAATATCATCAGTCAGAACAAGGCCGGGGCCGACTGTGGAACAGACCATCAATTGCTTATACGCAAGTTCAAGCTGAAACTGAAGAAAATCAGAGCAAGTCCATGAGAGCCAAATATGACCTTGAGTATATCCCACCTAAATTTAGAGACCACCTCAAGAATAGATTTGATGCATTGAACACTAGTGACCGAAGATCAGATGAGTTGTGGAATGACATCAAGGACATCCTACATAAAGAAAGCAAGAGGTCATTGAAAAGACAGGAAAGAAAGAAAAGACCAAGATGAATATCAGAAGAGACTCTGAAACTTGCTCACAAATGTCATGCAAAAGGAAGAAATGATGAAGTAAAAGAACTGAACAGAAGATTTCAAAGGGTGTCTCGAGAAGACAAAGTAAAGTATTATAATGACATGTGCAAAGAGCTGGAGATAGAAAACCAAAAGGGGAGAACACGCTTGGCGTTTCTGAAGCTGAAAGAGCTGAGGAAAAAATTCAAGCCTCGGGTTTCAATAGTGAAGGATTCTACGGGGAAAATATTAATTGACACAGGAAGCATAAAAGAAGATAGAAGGAATACACAGTCATTATACCAAAAAGGATTAGTTGATGTTCAACCATTTCAAGAGGTAGCATATGAACAGGAACCAATGGTACTAAAGGAAGAAGTCCAAGCAGCTTTGAAGATATTGGTGAAAAATAAGGCTCCAAGAATTGATGGAATATCAATTGAGATGTTTCAACAAATGGATGCAGCACTGGAGTTGCTCGCTCATCTATGCCAAAAACTATGGAAGACAGCTTCCTGGCCAACTGACTGGAAGAGATCCATAGTTATGCCTATTCCCAAGAAAGGCGACCCAACCAAATGTGGAAATTATAGAACAATATCATTAATATCACACACAAGCAAAATTTTGCTGAAGATCATTCAAAAGTGGCTGCAGAAGCATATCAACAGGGAACTGCCAGAAATTCAGGCTAGGTTCAGAAGAGGACGTGGACCCAGGGATATCATTGCTGATGTCAGATGGAAACTGGCTGAAAGCAGAGAATACCAGGAGGATGTTTACCTGTGTTCTATTGACTGTGCAAATGCATTCGGCTGTGTGGATCATAACAAATTGTGGATAACGTTGCAAAGAATGGGAATTCCAGAACACTTAATTGTGCTCATGGGGAACCTTTACATAGATCAAGAGACAGCTGTTCAGACAGAACAAGCGGATACTGACTGGTTTAAAGTCAGGAAAAGTGTGCATCAGAGTTGTATCCTTTCACCATAACTATTTAATCTGTATGCTTAGCAGATAATCCAAGAAGGTGGACTATATGAAGAAGAACGGGGCATCAGGATTGGAGGAAGACTCATTAACAACCTGCGTTATGCAGGTGACACAACCTTGCTTGCTGAAAGTGAAGAGGATTTGAAGCACTTACTAATGAAGATCAAAGGCCACAGCCTTCAGTATGGATTGCACCTCAACATAAAGAAAACAAAAATCCTCACAACTGGACCAATGAGCAACATCATGATAAAGGGAGAAAAGATTGAAGTTGTCAAAGATTTCATTTTACTTGGATCCACAATCAATAGCCATGGAAGCAGCAGTCAACAAATCAAACGATGCATTGCAGTGGGTAAATCTGCTGCAAAGAACCTCTTCAATAGTGTTGAAGAGCAAAGATATCACCTTGAAGACTAAGGTGCGCCTGACCCAAGCCATTGTATTTTCAATTTCATCATATGCATGTGAAAGCTGCACAATGAATAAGGAAGACCAAAGAAGAATTGATGCCTGTGAATTGTGGTGTTGGCAAAGAATATTGAATATACCATGAACTGCCAGAAGAATGAACAAATCTGTCTTGGAAGAAGTGCAAACAGAATGCACCTTAGAAGCGAGGATGGCGAGACTGCGTCTTACATACTTGGACATGTTATTAGGAGGGATCGGTCCCTGGAGAAGGACATCATGCTTGGCAAAGTACAGGGTCAGCGGAAAAGAGGGAGACTCTCAATGAGATGGATTGACACAATAGCTGCAACAAGGAGCTCAAGCATAACAGTGATTGTAAGGATGGTGCAGGATTGGGCAATGTTTCGTTGTCTTGTGCATATGGTCCCTATGAGTCGAAACCGACTCAACGGCACTAACAACAACAACAACAACAACAACGTGAACACAATTAAGCATTCTGAAATTCCCATTCTTTTTCTTCACAACGTTATCCATAATTTGTTATGATCCACGCAATCTAATGCCTTTGTATAGTCAATAAAACATGGGCAAACATATTTCTGGTATTCTTTGCTTTCAGCCAGGATCTGTCTGACAGCAGCAATGACATCCCTCACTCCATATCCTCTTCTGAATCCAGCTTAAATTTCTGTCAGTTCCTTGTTGATGTACTACTGCAACCGTTTTTGAATTACCTTCAGCAAAATTTTACTTGTATGTAATGATATTGTTCGATAATTTCCATATTCTGTTGGATTACCTTTCTTTGGAATGGGCATAAATATGGATCTCTTCCAATCAGTTGGACAGGTAGCTGTCTTTCAATTTTCTTGGCATAAATGAGTGATTGCTTCCAGTGTTGCAGCTGTTTGTTGAAACTTCTCAGTATTCTGTCAATTCCTGGAGCCTTGTTTTTTGCCAATGTCCCCAGTGAAGCTTCGATTTCTTCCTTCAGTACCGTCAGTTCTTGATCATATGCTCTCTCCTGAAATGGTTGAACATCGGACCAATTGTTTTTGGTACAGTGGCTCTGCGTATTCCTTCCATCTTCATTTGATGTTCCCTGCGTCATTTAGTATATTGCCCTTAGACTCCTTAATTATTGCAACTTAATTTTTTTTTTTACGGCTTAGTTTTTTTTTTTTCTTCTTCTTCAGTACTTTCAGCCTGAGAAATGTCAAGCATATTCTTCCCTTTTGGTTTTATAACTCTAGAGCTTTGCACATTTCATTATACTACTTTTTCTTCTCGAGTTATCCTTTGGAATCTTCTGTTCAGCTCTTTTACTTCATCATTTCTTCCATTTGCTTTAGCTACTCTTTTTACTCTATGTTCAAGAGCAAATTTTGGAGTCGTTTCTGACATCTATTTTGGTATTTTCTTTTCTTTTTTTTTAGTGACCTTTTACTTTCTTCATTTATGATGTCCTTGATATCATCCCTCGACTTCTCTAGTCCTTAACATTAGTGTTCAATGTGTCAAATCTGTTCTTGAGATGGTCTCTAAATTTAGGTGGGATATACTCAAGGTTGTACTTTGGTTTTTGTGGATTTTTAAAACGTTTTCTTCAGCTTCAACTTGAACTTGCATATTGGCAATTAATGGTCTGTTCTGCAGCCCCTGGTCTTGTTCTGATTGATGATATTGAGTTCTTCCTTTGCCTCTTTCCACAGATGTAGTAGATTTAATTCCTGTGTATTCTGTCTAGAAATGCTGGTGGTGTAGTGGTTAAGAGCTACAGCTGCTAACCAAAAGATCAGCAGTTCGAGTCCACCAGGCACTCCTTGGAAACCCTATGGGGCAATTCTACTCTGTGTTATAGGAGTTGGAATCGACTTGACGGCAATAGTTTTTTTTTTTTTTAATGAGCTTTTCACCTAGTAACTCCTAGTGATTGTTTATGTAGTTGAAAAAAGGTATTTGGAATGAAAAAGTCATTGGTCTAGCAAAATCCTATCATGCAATCTCCCTGTCATTTCTATCACCAGCACCGTATTTTCGAACTACAGATTCTTCTTTTTTGTTTCCAGCTTTCATATTCCAATCACCAGTAATTATCAATACATTTTGATTGTATATTTGATCAGTATCAGAATGTGGAAGTTGCTAAAAATCTTTAATTGCTTCATCTTTGGCCACCATCCTTTCATCTCTGTTATCTGTAACTTATATTGCAATATCTCCTAGCTCCAGTAGATATTGTAATATAACTGTGAATACATTACTTTGATAATAACTGAGTTGAATTCATACATCAGCTTGCCAACTTGACAATATTGGGTAATTGTATCTTAACAATATTGTTTAGGATGGGCCATGGACAAAGTATATCTCTTGACTTTTTCTTTAATTTCTCTCAGGAATGTTCTGTTGATTTTAGCATACATGTTTATTTTGTTAAATTTATCAGCAATTTTGTTATTTTAAGTCAATTTTAAATTGTTCATTGCTGACATATAGAAATACAAATAATTTTCTGTATTTATCTCAATATCCTGTAACCTTCCTAAATACTCTTATTAATTATAATAGCTTTTATGTAAAATATTCAGAATTTTTATTTAAACCATCATGTCATCTGCAAATTAAGATTTATGTATTCCTTTCCAATCTATTTAATTTTTAAATTTATATTTTTTTATTTATTGCACCATCTACAGCCCTCGATACAATACTGAATAGAAGTGGTAGCATCTATGGAGAAAGCATTCCATGTTTATCCACTAACTATATTAGATGCAGGTTTTTGTAGGTACCTTTCATTAAGTGGAGGATGTTTCCTTCTGTTCCTAGTTTTCTGAGAGGTTTTATCATAGATACTTTTTTCTACTAACTTATTGATAATTGCTGTAATTTCATAATATTCATGTGTGTTTATATACACATATATATATTCACAGCTAGCCAAAAAGTAGGCAGTCCAAACCGACCTAGAATCACCTTGGAAGACAGACATAATAATCTTCTTCTGAGTGGTCACAAACTTGAAAACCCTGCAGAACAGTTCTACTGTACACACTTGGGATCACCACGAGTCAGAGACTCGATGGCAACTAACAGTATTTTCTTATATCCAAAACTATTTTTGAAGTATTAAGACAAAACAAATCATTGTAAAGATATTTAAGGAAAGCTATTCTGTATACTCTTTTGACTAATCACTTAGCATTTAATAATCTTTATGGCTATAAAATTCACCTTTCTATTTTACAGTTTTAGCCTGAATCCTTCTCTTCTGTTCTCTCGATAGAACACATACCGTTACTGAGTTTTATGTAAAGAGCCTTGATATTCTGAAAAAATACTGACAAAATAGTTTGCTGTCTTTTTTTCCCAATACATACTTTTATTTTGTTCTTTGGACCGTGAAAGAGGACAGGGCCCAAGGTCCACTGGGAGGCAGTGCATAGGAGGATAGTGGGTGACCTCTACAACAACTTTGACTTCTATCTGGTAGTGTTTTCGTAATGCTGTATTCATTAGGTCTTAATCTCAGGCCAGCTACTTTTATCTCCCTGAGGACAATAGTGCTGAGCTTTGTAGAAATTCCTTGCAGTGGCTCAGTGACTCTTATTGTTGTTGTTGTTAATTGCTGTTGAGTCAATTTCGACTCATGGCAGCCCCATGTGTGCAGAGTAGAACTGCTCCACAGGATTTTCAAGGGTGTGACCTTTTGAAAGTAGATTGCCAAGCCTGTCTTACCAGAAGCCTCTGGATGTGTTCTAACTGCCAACCTTTGGGCTAGTAGTCGAGAACTGTTTGTGCCACCCAGGGACCCCATCCAAATTGCACTCCCACCACTAAAGTGTAAGGTTCTTCCTCGGGCAAAACAATACGTAAAGAGAAATAACACATATCATTGGACATAATACTAGTCAGGAACAAAACTTTAAGAAAATACGTATTCATCTCCTAAAATGTGTATATATCACCATATAGCCTCTTTACTGTTTTGCATTTTGGAACATATTTGTGTACCTACATCTCCAACATACGTCTTTAATTTTTGAATCTAATCAATTTTTTTAAACTGCTATAACTCTTCAAACTTTTGCCTTTGGATATTTTGTCCTTAGCACTTTAATTCTACTTGAACCATTTATAAAACAGAAACTTCCCGGCATACAAAGAAGAGTTACCAGCCTTCACAGTCCATCCATTTTCATTTAGAAATAAATATTGAGCAAGTTATTAGTTTCTGGGAAAATGCTGGTGAGAAAACAGACATAGTTCCCTATTCTACTAAATCTTGTTCTCACTTGGCTCTGTGATCTCAAACATGATTCCAGCATGGAGTCAACTTTGCATTTGACTTGCACTCCCCAGTGATTGAACGTTGAATTTTCTCATCCAAATTGGCCCTGGTTGTCCCCCATGGCTTGTGGTACTCTGAGTGGTCTCTTAAAAGAAGCCCACGCTCCAGTTCTTTCCCCATGGCCAGCACCTCACCCCAATCAGATTTACTCCTACATTAACCCAGAAGTAACCCAGTGCCGTCGAGTCGACACCGACTCATAGCGACCCTATAGGACAGAGTAGAACTGCCCCATAGACTCCTACATTAACATGTTTAAAACAGTCCTATCTGGAGCATGCAGACAAACCCACTCCAGTAAAAAAAAAAACCACAGGGCAAAGTTGGAGAAACTAGATAATTTCCAAGTCTACATATTTTAACAACTTCTCTGGCTTTCCTCTCCTCGTCCTACTAGTCATCTGTCTCCTTTTACTTACCTCCTTTCTTTGCTTTCAGCCTAGATTCAATACATATATTTTAAAATCTTTAAGTAGAAATTTATATTGCTGCCTTTATATTATCAATCTGAAAATATCTTAGCTCCTTGGCCTTCAAGATCTCAAAGCCATAACATTTCTGTAATTTACTTTTATCATTTGGCTTGGTCTTTGTTATGGTATCCTTCATGCTTGATATTCACCCAGAGACCATGACAATGGGTGCGTTTTTATAAAACTAAAAAAAAAATTAAATGAATAAATTATAAATGAATGTATCATTTCCTGTATATGTGCCCAAAGACTGAGGGAATGTTCAAAACCAGGATATAAATAAATATTTTTAAATCTGGGTGCAGAGTGCCATTATGCAAACTACATTCTTCACATTTTTAAAATGTCACCTTCCACATTCAATAAAGACAACAGGAGTGTTACATAAAAACTCAGGATAAAAAGGGCCAGTGCTTCCATTACTCTCTTTATCATCACTTCTGGGAAATAGATTTTCTGTGCCATTTTCTCTGATTGTTATAACCCTGACAAGTGAAGGAAGCATTAGAATTTTAATATTTGATGCTCGACATGGAAAGTGGTGGATAGGGTCTTGATAGGGCTATGACCTCAGTGTGCAGGCTTTCACTTAAGTGTTCACAACAAAGACTACGAAGGGATTTAGTAACTGTACAGCCTCCCTTAAAGGGCAGAGAGCAGTGGCCTGCTTCTCTCACCTGGACATGAGCAACTGCATGTTTTACTCTAGGGGTAAAGATTGTAATAAGATGTGGCACAACATAAATGCATCCTTGTAAGAGTGACAGCAAGGAGAATTTAAAACAGCCAAGAAGTCTTCCCAATTTTCATTATCACCTGATGATGGCAACCTTATAAGTCTCCTCCTGAGCCCTTCCTTTCGCTGCAAAATAGTCATGGCTTTCTTTTCATTCTCCAATCATTGTTACCCACAAAAGTGAAAGCTGTAATTATTCTACCCCTCATCCTTCCCATTTTTACTGGAGCTATATGTTCTTAGTTTATATGAGGTGCTGAATAGCAAGGCAAAAAATGATAAACATCGCACAGTATAAACCTTAATCATGCAGTTAGGTGAAAGAAAATGTTTAAAAAATGTTTCTTTGTCTTTGTTATTTCACATAAACCTGATGGTTTGGGTGGGGTGGGGGGAAAGCCTCTCCCTGAGGTTTTGTGCTACCTCTATCTTATAAATGATTCCTTTTGATCAAAATCTAGTGTAAGCTCTCCTTTTTTTAGAGCCATAGAGGCAATGATTTCTTATCAGAGTACTTCGACTCTCAACAGCTCAGTGGGAGTGAGGAAAAGGAGGAGGGGGATTAGCTAAAGGAGGGGAAAAGGTAGGGGAGAGAAATTCAAAGTCAGGCCAAAGACGACAGGCAAAGCATGGGAGCAGCTGTAAAAACTGTTACTTGATCTTTTCCAGAGATTGGTGTGCTGGGGTGAATGACAACTTCTAATTAAAATGGTGGCTGATTATCATGTACAAAGTGGAACAATTTGTCTAAGACCTGGGGTAGAAGATGAATCACTTTTATTTGTAGAAAATTCTAATTTAAAGATATGCATTTTTAGATGAACATCTGTGGTGTGTTCTTGACTAGAGACTTGGTAATTAAATCCTTTTTTATTTTGTAGTTGAAATGTTCATATTGTATTTTTGCCATGTATCAATTTTTATATTTCCACAAGCAAGAATGAAGCAAGTCCTCAATACCCATATGCAAAATTTACAGAGGTTTATACAATTCAGGATTTTCAAGTCCCAGTGTTAAATTAGATACCCGGGTCATGATAGCAAGATCACGTCTCATCATAAAATCCCTTGGAGTATTAATATCTAAAGCTAAATGATCTCTTTAGTGGCTTTATATCTACCACAGCTAATTCATAAACGCTTTTCCTTGGCAGATGCACGTGGCTGTCCTCACAATGGAGCCCTGGTGGTGCAGTGGTTAAGAGCTATGGTTACTAACCAAAAGGTCAGCTGTTCAAATCCACTAGCCACTCCTTAGATACCCTATGGGGCAGTTCTGCTCTGCCCTATAGGGTCACTATGAGTGGGAATCAACTCGGTATCAATAGGTTTGGTTTTAATGGGTCCTCAGAATACTTGCTACCAGGTATTTTATTTTTTAGCTTTTGAGAGCTTGAAAACTGATAGCCTTGGTGTTGTTCTCTTTAGTGCATATCTTTCACAGCTAAGAGAAGCATTTTCCAACCATGAATATACAGAAAATGGTTTTACTGTTCCAAAGGAAATGTGTACCAGTGTAATTCCCAACAGTTCTCTATGGCTTGACAGGACTTGTCAGGTTAAGTTAAAGTACACTATATGTGAACAGGCAAATACTTCAATAAGATAAATAATAATGCCAAATAAGCAGATATACATATTTATACATAGAAAGAAAACTGTGGTTGTGGGAACCAAATAACTCCATTTGTTTTTCCCATGGTTCACCTCTAAATTTGGTTCTGCACATACTGGTTTTCCTGAACTTGCTACTGTAAGTATATATATCAGGCACAACCAAGATTCACTTGGCCTCATAGAGCCTAAGTGATGAGTGTGGATAAGTGAGAAACAGAAACCACTTGTACTCTGCAGCTAGCAGGGAGGTGTTCAGAGAGCCAAAGCAACTGAATATTTTGGTCTCACCATATTTGGCTTTTCAATTGTATTGGATGGGAGAGGATATGCATTAAGAAAAAGAGGAAAAATACTCTACATGTAGAATATCATACTGTAGGTTTATATGTGTTATCTCTATTAATCCTTAGTTAGCCTTCGAAGAAAGTACTGACATACCCATTTTAGAGATGAGAGAATGGAGGCAAAACCAGGTTACACAAGGTTGGACATTTGGTAAGGGGTGGAGCCTGAACTCAAGCTCTGTTACTCTGGCTCCAGAGGGCTCATTCCACCATGCCAGGCTGCTTGTTTTCTCAGTTTCTATGTCAAAAAATCAGGCTTGGTGGAATTTCTCATCTGCCACTGTCCCTGCAGGGTCCAGTAGGAGACTGGTTGGCAGTGACTCATGAACAATTCAAGTCCCCTTTTAGGAAGAACCCCCTCCACCATGTCCTTGCTTCCTTTGCATTTACTTAACATACATGTGAGTTTAGTCATATAGAGAAAGCAAGGATTTATTGGGTGCAGCAGTTAAAGATCATGATGCTAGATGTATGTGTTATCGCCTTCACTTTTACAACATGTGAATAAAGCAAAAAAGCTTCCATTTAATCTACAGGAAGACAGCAAGTACCAGATACAATTCTAAGCAATGTTAATTATTATTGGCTATAAAGATTCCTTTAATAAGTAATTACTTTTACTTACTAAAGTAAGTTCTAAAGAGTCTTACACCTGTGGTGAAAACATTCTATCTTCCCTCCTAGTTCCAGGCTGTGGAGAGCACGTGGTCTCAGTCAGAGATCTCATTGCTGGTATTCAGTGAGTCAGAGAATAACAGGCAGAATATAAAAACCTGCTGGCCAAGGAACATGATGGTAAAAGTGAAGCTTAAAATGGTAGTGATTGAACAGACTTCCTCTGAAATCATAGTAGCCTCTGAAAATTAAAAGTTCAAACGCTCTATCTTGTATCTCTTACAAATCCCTATTCCTTCCCGAATATGTTTACAAATCCAGAGTGTCTTATGTTCTCCGAGCTCCTGTACCTATGGAGCTCTTGACCTAACTTTCATCTCGCCCCACTGCTACTCTCTTTTCATTGCTCTATGTTAACTTAAATGAGAAATTCAACCTCTTTTTTGTGATTTCTTTTAGGTTGTGGCTACATGTGTGTTTGAGTGTGTGTGTTTTTGGGAATGGGGAGAGAAGCACAGACTTTTATGAGTTGATGTAATAACATGAAAACACTAGAAATTTCACATTGACCATCTCAGCTCCCTGTCCGAGTAACAGGGTACTTGAATAACCTGTTTCTGCTTATTTATGACTTAATTAAGGGAGAACTGGTTGTGCAATGATTAAGCGCTCTGCTGTTAACCGCCCAAGTTGGTGGTTAGAACCCAGCCAGCAGCTCCATGGGAGAAAGCACTGTCAATTTACTTGCATGAATACTATAGCCAAGAAAACCCTACAGGGCAGTTCTACCCTGTCACATGGGGTCCTTATGAGTTGGAATTGACTAGACCATGCCTAGCAATAACAACATGACTTAATTACTCATGGTTATTTTTAAGGTTCTAGATCATCAAGGAATTTATGTTGTGAAAACAGTCTGTTTCTCAAGATTCCTTAAAACACTAGAGACAACTGAGATATAAGAGTGAGCTGGGAAATGCTACTTCCAACTACCCATCATTTAGATGGAAAATCCCACTGCAATAAGTGTCAGTACCAGGAGGGCAAGAACCACGCCTGTTTTGTTTATTATGTATGACCAGTGCTTACTAGAGTCTGGAACATCGTGAGAGCTCAACATATGTGAATTGAATTAAAACAGATTAGTTTTCAGTTTAGGATTTTGTTTTATACTCTTTTCCCAAGCCATGTCATTGGATTTCTGCTTCTATTCTCAAGACAACTTATCTTGGTATTTTCATTTTTTATGAAGTTTCTTTTTCTTTGTTGTTAATAATATATATATATATATACATTTTTAACCTCACTATTCATGTGTGAGAACATTAAATGTATCAGAACTGTGAGGAGGGAGTCAGCAAAGATTGGCCATGCAGGCAAGATGCTGGAGCAACAAATCAAATAGGGATCTAAGGCAAGTGGAATAGGAACTACTAACAACAAGAAATGGGGTAGAAAATGAGAAATAGTCATATTTACATTTATTTATAGAAATTGTGCTTCATTCTTGACAGAAAATACCTCTTCTAATTCTCATTGTGATATTACGATATATTTATTATAATTTACATTTTAAAGGCAAAATTTTAAACTCAGAGAAATAACCTAATTTTTACAAAGTCATCAAGCTGATAAGTAGTGAAAGTGTAGTTCAAATCCAGGTCATTTAGGTTTCAAAGTAAAAAAAAAATAAGAGAAAGGTTTTGATAAATGTAAATTCTCTTCTTCAACATTTATGCTTGTGTTAATAACACAGTGTATCCTGTCTTTTTGGACTGACGATGGGAAATGATATACCAGGATACACTTTTTAAATTAAATAAACAAAAGTTGAGCTGCTACTTAACACAATATACAACAATTAATTTAAAATAGACTCAAGACCTAAATGTAAGAACTAAAACTATATAACCCTAAGGAAAAAACACAGGGGTAAATTTTCATGAGCTTGCATTTGACAATGGTTTTTTAGATGTAACCCAAGAGTATAAGCAACTAATTGGGGTGGGGCTGGGCAAGCATAGCTAAATTGAACTTTATCAAAATTAAAATCTTTTGTGCTTGAAGGACATTATCATGAAAGTGAAAAGAGGAGGTGGGACCAAGATGGTGGAATAGTCAGATACTTCCTGTGGTCTCTCTTACAACAAAGACCTGAAAAACCAAGTGAATCAGTTACATATGACAATCTAGGAGCCCTGATCATCAAAGAGAAAGTTGAGGAGTCACGCTGAGTGGAAGGGGAAGGGAGAGATAGTTCAGAAGCAGCAAAGAAGTGCCAATTTTGAGGTAGCTGGCACTCTGTGGGCTGGGTCAGCTGGCACATGTGGGCTGAGGCAAGCAGCAGTGCTTGGGACACGTTTCATCACATTGGAAGAGACCGGATGTTAGAGAGTTTCCACAAGCCTCTGGAGCCAGGGGGAAGTGGTGCTGGATTGGCAAAAGTTAACTGTAAGCATCTAACCTACCACAAGTGGTCAAAAGAGCTCCTCCCTCTCTGGAACAGAGAAGTGGTGCTTTCCACTCACCCCCCTCCCCGCTCAGTATTCAACAGTTGCCACACCCCCTAAGCTGGAAATAGCCGCTATTGAGCCCAAGCCAGTCTCCTGGCTTTAGAAGAAGGGAAAAAAAAAAAAAAAAAAAAAAAAAACACCAAGTTCCCTAAGCCTAAAACTCAGGAACTCAGACTCCCAGCTTCAAAAAAATCACCATGCTTCCTAACCTGGAAACTCAGGACAGGCACTGCCCTTTTGCCTAGGCACTGGAATAAGGGGTCCACATACATGTAACACCCTTCACCCTTAGACCTGTGTGGGTTGATTCAACATTGCAGGTCCTCATTAATGCCAAGCCCTCTAAGCCAGCGGCCCAGGATTTCCTGTGCCCAAACCAGCCCCGCGGCTTAAAAAAATCACCATGCCCCCTAAGCTGAGAACTCAAGGCAGGCATTGACCCTTTGCCTAGGCACCGGCATAAAGGGTCCATGGACTTCAAATGCCCTTTACTCCTGCCTAGAACTTGTGGGCCATTTCAACAGTGTAGGGCCTCATTAGCATGGAACAACTGATATGTACCTGAAGCCTATTTTCAACTGCAGCAGCCAAGGATGGGTTGCAGACTCACGACATTTGACACCACCAGCCCATTAAGCAAGGCACTCACCCATTCACTTCAAGGACCTGAGGACTGGTGGTTTCATCCATTCCACCTAGCCATCCACGACAGGGGTCCAAGAGCAAGTGGTGCCTCCTAGTCCTTACAGCCAACAGCATTGGATGCCCAAATTCAGGCTGCAAAACCCACCCACCTACATGCAGTAGGGGACAAGGACATTCCTTCCACCTAGGCTCTCAGGAGCAGCCATTATCCCCCTACCTTGCTCAGCACGTAGCTGCCTATTGCAGCCAGATAGCCAGATATCTGTGCATGCCCCAATCACTCCTACATAGCCCTACCCATCTAAGACTATAGGTGAGAGTCAGCACCACATACTTTGTGACTGATGACCTGGACACCTGAGCTGAATTTGTACAAGAAAATAAAAAAAACTCCTAGGCTCACGCACCTAGTAGGAGCTTCAGCTGCCTGGCAACAGGATGTGAGAGCTTCAAAGACTCCAATAACCAAAGTAACTCACATGCCCAGCCTATTTGTGTATATCAAAACAAAGCAAAAAGGTAGGACACGGTAAGTAAACATACAACAAATAAATATAATAACTTATTGATGGCTCAGAAACAGTAGTCAATATCAAATCACATAAAGAAGCAGGTCAAGATGGCTCCAACAAGCGACCAAAACAAAGAAGCAAGAAACTTTCTGGAGGAAGAGATGGTCTTGGAATTACTGGAGTTACAATTTAAAAGATTAATATACAGTGCTCTTCAAGATATTGGGAAGAAGCTCAAGCAAAACTCAGACCAAGCCAAGGAACACACAGACAAAGCAATAGAGGAATTTAGGAAAACAATACAAGAAGACAACAACAAATTTAACAGGCTGTGAGAAACTCTAGGGAGATAAAAAAAATAGAAATCCAGAAGATTAACAATAAAATTTCAAAATTATACAAGTTAACAGAAGATCATAGGAGCAGGATTGAGGCAATGGAAGTCAGAGTTAGTGAGATTGAAAGTAAAGCCCTGGACACCAATTTATTTGAGGATAAATTAGATAAAAGAATTTAAAAAAAAAAAAAAAAAAAAAACCTCTAAGAATTATCTGGGTTACTATCAAGAGAAAAAACCTATGAGTGATTGGAATACCAGAACAGGGGGGATAACAAAAAATACAGAGAGAATTGTTGAAGATTTGCTGGCAGAAAACTTCCCTGATATCATGAAAGATGAGAAGCTATCTATCCAAGAAGCTCGTTGACGACCACACAGGGTAGATCCCAAAAGAAAGTCACCGAGACATACTATAATCAAACTTACAAAAACCAAAACTAAAGAGAGAATTTTAGGAGTGGCTAGGGATAAACGAAAAGACACCTACAAAGGAAAGTTGATAAGACTAAGCTCTGACTACTCAGCAGAAACCAGGCAGGCAAGAAGGCAATGTGATGACATATATAAAGCCTTGAAGAAAAAAAAAAAAAATTGCCAGCCAAGAATTATATATCCAGCAAAACTGCATCTCAAATATGATGGTGAAGTTAGGGCATTTCCAGATAAAGAAAAGTTAAGGGAATCTATAAAAACCAAACCAAAACTACAAGAAATATTAAAGGGAGTCCAGAGACTAGAGAACCAACAATGTCAAACAACAACACAAGATTAGAACACAGGACAGAACAACCAGATATCAACCCAGACAGGAAAGCTGCAAAAATAAGTCAAAACTAAAAGACTGAAAATAGGGAAAGAGCATTATGTAAATGATGACAACATTAAGAAAAAAAAAAGAAGGAATAAATAGTGTTGTCCTAGAAATTTCATATGTAGAGGAAGTTAAGGTGATATCAAGAAATAAAGACTGCTTTAAACTTAGAAAAATAGAGGTAAAATTTAAGGTAACCCCAAAGGAAACTAACAAATCCACCCATCAAAATAAAAAAGAAGAAAAAAAAAGATGCAGCAAGCACAAAATCAACAATAATGAAAAAGACGAAAAGAAAATATGTAAAGAAAAATGACTCGGCCCAGAAAATTGCGTGAACAAAGGGACTGTCACCAGCACAAAAAACAAACAACAACAACAAAAACACATCAAAATGACACCAAAATACCTATCAATAATTACGCTGAAAGTAAATGGACTAAAAGCACCAATAAAGAGACAGAGAGTGGCAGAATGGATTAAAAAAAACATGATCTGTCTATATGCTGCCTACAAGAGACACATCTTAGACTCAAAGACAAAAACAGACATAAACTCAAAGGATGGAAAAAAGTATATCAAACAAACAACAACCAAAAAAGAGCAGGAGTGGCAATATTAATCTCTGACAAAATAGACTTAAAGTAAAATCCACCAGACAGGATAAGAAAGGGCATTATATAATGACATAACCATGAGAAATACATACACACCCAACTATAAAAAAAATAGGGCTCCAAAATGCATAAAACAAACTAACAGCATTTAAAGAGAAATAGCTCTAAAATATTAGTAGAAGACTTCAATACACCACTTTTGGTGAAGGACAGAGCATCTAGAAAGAAACTCAATAAAGACACAGAAGATCTAAATGCTACAATCAGCTGGCTTGAATTCATAGACATATACATAACACTCCTCCCAACAGCAGCCAAGTGTACTTTCTTTTCCAGTGCATATGGAACATTCTCCAGAATAGACCACATTTTAGGCCACAAAGCAAGCCTAAATAGAATCCAAAACATTGAAATATTACAAAGCATCTTTTCTGACCATAAAGCCATAAAAATATATATCAATAACAGAAAAAGTAAGGGAGAAAAAAAAAATCAAATACATGGCAACTGAACAACACCTTGCTCAAAAACTACTGGGTTATAGAAGAAATCAAAGATGGAATAAAAAATTCATAGAATCAAATGAGAAGGAAAACATATCCTACCAGAACTTTTGGGACACAGCAAAAGCAGTGCTCAGAGGTCAATTTATAGCAATAAATGCACACATCCAAAAGGAAAGGGCCAAAAATCAAAACATTAATCCTACAATTCAAACAAATAAAGAGCAGCAAAAGAAGCCCTCGGGCACTGGAAGAAAACAAATAATAAAAGTTAGAGCAGAAATAAATGAAACAGAGAAATAAAACAATCGAAAGGGTCAACAAGACCAAAAGCTTGTTCTTTGAAAATTTCAACAAAATAGATAAACTATTGGCCAAAGTGACAAAAGAAAAACAGAAGAGAAAGCAAATAACCTGAATAAGAAATGAGATATCAAAACAGGCAAAATCAAAATAGACCAAACTGAAATAAAAGGGATTTTAACAGAATACTATGAAAAACTGTACTCCACCAAATTTGAAAACCTGTAGAAGTAGACAAATTTCTAGCAACACACTACGTACCTAAACTAACACAAACAGAAATAAAAAATAAATAAATAAACTAAAGAAAAGATTGAAGAGGTAAAAAAAAAAAAACAAAAAACTCCCAACAACAGCAAAGAAAACCCTGGCCCTGATGGCTTCACTGGAGAATTCTACCAGACTTTCAGATGAGAGTTAACACCACTATTACTAAAGGTATTTCAGAATGTAGAAAAGGATGGAATACCCCAAACTCATTCTATGAAGCCAGCATAACTCTGATGCTAAAACCAGGTAAAGACATCACAAAAAAAAGAAAATTACAGACCAATATCCCTCATGAACATAGATGCAAAAATCCTAAACAAAATTCTAGCCAATAGAATTCAGCAACATATCAAAAAAAAAATAATAATACATCAAGATCAAGTGAGATTTATAGCAGGTATGCAGGGATGGTTCAACTTTAGAAAAACAATCAATGCAATTCATCACATAAATAAAACAAAAGATAAGAACCACATGATCTTATCAATTGATGCAGAACAGAGATTTGACAAAGTCCAACACCCATTCCTGATAAAAATTCTCAGCAAAATAGGAATAGAAGGGAAACTTCTTGACATAGTAAAGGCATGTACACAAAGCCAACAGCCAACATTATCCTAAACTGAGAGAGTCTGAAAGAATTTCCCTTTAGAGCGGGAACCAGAAAAGGATGCCCTTTATCACCACTCTTATTCAACATTGTGTTGGAGGTCCCACCCACAGCAATAAGGTAAGAAAAACAAATAAAAGTCATCCAGATTGGTAAAGAAGAAGTAAAAGTGTTCCTATTCACAGATGATATGATCTTATATACAGAAAACCCCAAAGAATCCACAAGAAAGCTACTGGGACAAATAGAAAATTTCAGCAAAGTATCAGGATACAAGCTAAACATACAAAAACCAGTTGGATTCCTGTATACCAACAAAGAGCACTTCAAAGAGGAAATCACCAAATCAGTACATTTACAATACCCCATGAAGATAAAATACTTAGGAATAAATCTAACCAGAGACATAAAAGACCTATACAAAGAAAACTATAAGACAATGCTACAAGAAACAAAAAGAGGCCTACATAAGTGGAAAAACATACCACATTCATGGATAGGAAGGCTCAACATTGTGAAAATGTCAATTCTACCCACAGTGATCTACAGATACAATACAATCCCAATCCAAATTCCAACAGCATTTTTTTACAAGATGGAGAAACAAACCACCAACTTCATACGGAAAGGGAAGAGGCCTAGGATAAGTAAAGCATTACTGAAGAAGAAGAACAAAGTGGGAGACCTCATACTACCTGATTTTAGAATCTGTTATACCTCCACAGTAGTTCAAACAGCCTGGTACTGTACAACAACAGGTATATAAACCAATTGAACAGAATTGAGAATCCAGATGTAAATTTATCCACCGATGAGCAGTTGATATATGGCAAAGGGTCGAAGTCCATTAAATGGGGAAAAGACAGTCTCTTTAACAAATGGTGCTGGCATAACTGGATATCCATCTGCAAAAAAATGAAACAAGGCCCATAGCTCACACTGTATATAAAAATTAACTCAAAATGGATCAAAGATCTAAATATAAAATGTAAAATAATAAAGATCATGGAAGAAAAAAAAGAGACAATGCTAGGTGCCCTAACACATGTCATGAACAGAATACAAAACATACCTAACAGTGCTCAAGCAACAGAAGAAACTAGATAACTGGGAGCTTCTAAAAAATCAAACACTTATACTCACCAAAAGATGTTACCAGAAGAGTAAAAAGACTGCCTACAGACTGGGAAAAAATTTTGACTATGACATATCCAATAAGGGTGTAATCTCTAAAATCTTCAAGATACTGCAATACCTCAACAACAAAAGCCCAATAACTCAATTAAAAAATGGGCAAAGCATATGAACAGACACTTCACCAAAGACATTCAGGTGGCTAACACATGAGGAAATGCTCTCGATCATTAGCCGTTAGAGAAATGCAAATCAAAACTATGAGGTACCATCTCACTCCAACAAGTCTGACACTAATCCAAAAAACACAAAATAAATGTTGGAGGGGTTGTGGAGGGACTGGAACACTTACACACTGCTGGTGGGAATGTAAAATGGTACAACCACTTTGGAGGACGATTTGACACTTCCTTAAAAAGCTAGAAATGGAAGTACTATATGACCCGGCAACCTCACTCCTTGGAGTACATCCTGGAGAGGTAAGAGCTGTCACAGGAATAGATACATTTACATCCCTGTTCATGGCAACACTGTTCAGAATAGTAAAAAGTTAGAAATAACCTAGGTACCCATTAACAGATTAATGGGTAAACAAATTATGATGGTAACCCAGTGCCCAGTGCTGTCGAGTCAATTCCGATTCATAGCGACCCTATAGGACAGAGTACAACTGCCCCATAGAGTTTCCCAGGAGCTCCTGGTGGATTCAAACTGCCAAATCTTTGGTTAGCAGCCGTAGCACTTAACCACTACGCCACCAGGGTTTCCAGTTATGATGGTACATACACACAATTGAATACTAAGCAAAAATAAAGAACAATGCTGAATCCGGGAAATATCTCACAACACGGATTAATCTAGAGGGCATTATGCTGAATGAAATTGTTGTTGTTATTGTTAGGTGTTGTTGAGTTGGTTCCAACTCATAGTGACAGTATGTACAACACAGTCCTGTGCAAACCTCACAATTGTTGTTATGCTTGAGCGCATTGTTGCAATCACTGTGTCAGTCCATCTCACTGGCGGTCTTCCTCTACTTTACCAGGCATGATGTCCTTCTCCAGGGAAGGATTCCTCCTGATAACCTGTCCAAAGTATATGAGATGCAGTTACCCCATCCTTGCCTCTAAGGAGCATTCTAGTTGTACTTCTTCTAAGACAGATTTGTTCTTTCTTTGGGCAATCCACCATATATTCAATATTCTTTGCCAAGGCCACAATTCAAAGGCATCAATTCTTCTTGAGTCTTCCTTACTCATTGTCCAGTTTTCACATGCATATGAGGAGATTGAAAACATCATGTCTTGGGTCAGGTGCACCTTAGGCCTCAAGGTGACATCTTTGCTTTTCAATACTTTAAGGAGGTCTTTTGCAGCAGATTTGCCCAAATGCAATGTGTCTTTTGATTTCTTGACTGCCGCTTCCATGAGTGTTGATTGTGGATCCAAATAAAATGAAATCCTTGACAACCTCAATCTTTTCTCCATTTATCATGATGTTGCTCATTGGTCCAGTTGTAAGGACTTTTCTTTATGTTGAGGTGTAATCCATACTGAAGGCTGTCATGTTTGATCTTCATCTTGTGAGCAGCCATATAAGATCCCTCAAATGGTCTCAACCCACTTGGAACAAAGGAGAATGACACAAAGACACAGGAAAATATTACCTCAAGAGACAAAAGGTCCACGTAAATCAGATACTTCATCAGCCTGAGGCCAGAAGAACTAGATGGTGTCTGACTACCACCAATGACCGCCCTGACAGGGAACACAACAGAGAGGCCCAGACGGAGTGGCCGGAAGGTGTGGAGCAGTACTCAAATTCACATAAAAAGACCAGACTTCATGGCCTGACAGAGACTGGAGGAACCCCTGAAAGAATGTTCCCCTGGCACTCTGTTAACCCAGAACTGAAAGCATTCCCAAAGCCCACTCTTCAGACAGATTAGACTGGACTGTAAAACACAAATAATACTTGTGAAAAGTGTGCTTCTTAGTTCAGCCAGGTACAAGAGACCAAACAGGCGACTCCTTTCTGGAGGCAGGATGAGAAGGCAGGAAGGGACAGGAACTGGTTGAAGGGACACAAGAAATCCGAGGTGGAAAGAGGGAGTGTGCAGTCCCATTTTAGGGATTGCAATTAATGTCGCATAACATGTGTATCAAATTTTATATGAGAAATTGTCTTGAGCTGTAAACTTCATGTAAGTACAATAAAAAAAAAGTGAAAAGAATACCCACGGAACAGACTAAAATATTTGAAAATTATGTATCTGATAATGGATTGTATATAGAATATATAAAGAGCCCTTAAAATTCAATAATGCAAAGACAAGTAACCTAACAAAAATTGGACAAAGTGTCTGAATATACATTTCTCCAAAGAAGATTACCAAATGACCAATAAGCACATAAAAAAGTCCAATATTATTTGTCATCAGGGAAACGCAAATTGAAAACCTCAAGGAGATGCAAATTCACACTCACTAGAATGAGTACAGCCCCTGGGTGGTGCAAACCGTTAATGGTATCAGCTGCTAGCCAAGGTTAGAAGTTCAAGTGCACTCAGAAGCACCTTGGAAGAAAGGCTTGACCATTTACTTCTGCAAAATTGTCCATTGAAAACCCTATGGATCACAGGTCTACTTGATACACATGGGTTCATTATGAGTTGTAGTTGACTTGATGGCAACTGGTTAGAATAAAAATTAAAAAGCCAATAATAGCAAGTAAGGCTGTGGAGAAATCAGTGTTCTCTAACAAAGCTGGAGGTGCAATGTAAAAGGTACAGTAACCCTGGAAAACAATTTGGCAATTCCTCAGAAAGTTAAACATGAAGTTATCATTTATCCAACACCACCACTCCTAGTTATATATCCCAGAGCAATTAAAATATGACCACTCTACTGCCGTCGAGTCGATTCCGACTCATAGCGACCCTATAAGACAGAGTAGAACTGCCCCATAGAGTTTCCAGGGAGCGCCTGGCAGATTCGAACTGCTGACCTCTTGGTTAGCAGCTGTAGCACTTAATCACTATGCCACCAGGGTTTCCAATTAAAATATAGGTCCCTACCAAAATTTGTATATGGATGTTTTATGGCAGTAAGCCCTGTGTTTAGGTAACCCAACGTGAGTGTCTTTTACTACATTCGCCTATATGGGACTTTTTTTTTTTTTTTTCTATTTGCACCAAAGCTTTCTGTAGGACAGCAAAGACACAAATGCAAGCTTGGATCTCAGTGGAAGACTCCAAACCTGGAATGGGGGATGGGTTAGATAAAGACCCCAGATAAATTCCCAGGGATTTTCACCAAGAATCCTGAGCTAGTTTTCAGGGTAGATTATAGGCATAAAGAAAATGAGGAGGGGACAGAAAGAGTGGCAGATATGTAAGGAAATGATCACTACATAAGAAAAACAATGAGGGATCCACAGTCAGGGTGCTTTCGTTCAAATTCAGATTCTACCGCCTATTACTAGTATAAACTCAGACATGTTAGTTACCATCTTCATTCCTGTTTTATCATCTATAAATGAATAGAATAACACATTCTTCATAGAGATTTTATAATAACAAACAAAATAATACAAGCAAAGTGCTTAGTAGAATGTGTAGCACAGAGAAAGTATTCTCTCTCTCCCTCTATGTGATTATGTATGTGTATAACACTATAATAGCACTATAAACTCATTCGTAAAGGCTCACATTGCATGTGGCAGAGTTACAAAGACAATAAAGTTATCAAGAGACCTCTTGGAAAAGGTAAGATTTAGGTTTGCAAGAGAACAAGAAATGACATGTGTTTATTGAACACCTACTATGTAAAAGTCTTTTGGTAGTTACTATGACTATACGGGAATAATAATAAAAAAAAAAAAACCCGTTGCCATTGAGTCGACTCCAACTCATATTGACCCTATAGGACAGAGTAGAACTGCCCCACAGAGTTTCCAAGGAGCACCTGATAGATTCAAACTGCTGACCTTTTGGTTAACAGCCCTAGCACTTAACCACTGTGCCACCAGGGCTTCCATACAGGAATAAGGAAATGACTAATTCTATACCAGCTACATTTGTCTTTTCGTTGAAAACCTACGACCTACCAGTTTGCTAAAATATGGTGCCCAGAGCTATTCAAGCCCTACTGAGTAGTCTGGCAAGATGTCAAATGGTGCTAAGCTGTTTCTCTGGTCTAAGAGAGGTATTGAATTACCCACATTTCCTTGGGAATATATTGCCCACAGCTCCGCTGAGAACATCAATCAAGAATCAGTTGTGCCAGTTTCCTTCCATCTTCCTGCTCTCTTTCTGTCAATATCATCCTTACTGCTCCCCAGACTAATGCCTTGGCTGTCAGCAGTGACTCTCAGTCTGTCTCTCACAGAGGAGCAAAGTCAATCAGGAGCGGTGCCAATTATAACCCAGCTGGAATCAGACTCTAGTTCCACCATGGTTATAGCTCCCACAGACTTCAATTTTGAATCAGAGCTAGGCTAAATGCCATACACACAAGCAAATTCTGCTGAACAAAAGGAAAACTTCAGACAACCAATAAGTTATTATACTGTGTAATGCTTTAAATATGATTGTTTTTCTTTGAATTAACCAAATTGCTTATGCCTATTCTCCTTCTACTGATTTTTCCCTGAATGAGTGTTTCTGTGCAGCAAGCCCTTTTTGAGAATCTACTGCATTCTAGTAAAAACCATAAATATGAGTAAGAGATAATCTTTACTCTGGAAGAGTGCTTATTTTAAAGGCAATGAGAGTCAAGCAAAAAATGTGACTGCAGAGAGAGACAAACCTAAATTAAAAAAAAAAAATTAAGAGACAGGAAATTCCCTGGGATATCAGTCTGCACTGGGAAATAAACTACCTGGAGTGTTAAAACACCTCTGAGAATATAAGAAGCATAAAAACATTGTACTTACCAGTACATCCAGTCAGAGTCACTATTAAGGTTGCTGTTAGGTGCTGTCGAGTCAGTTCCAACTCATAGTGACCCTCTGCACAACAGAATGAAACACTGCCTGGTCCTGCGCCATCCTTAAAATTGTTGTTATGCTTGAGTCCATTGTTGCAGCCACTGTGTCAATCCACCTATTAAGGTAGTTGGAAGAAACGCTTCGATAAGCCAAAGGAGTGGAGATAAGACCGCCAACAGGAATATTATTTGAACTGAATGGCTTCTAAATTGGGGTGTAAGCATACATATCAGGTTCCAGAGACAAACTCGTCTGAATGATGGAGAAGAGGCTGAGGGCAACCACAAGTGTTCTTCCGTCACACCTTCCCCTATATTATGCAGATACCAGTAGCCCAAGTCAATTCTGACTCATGGCAACACTATATGTGTCAGTATAGAATAGTGCTTCATAGAATTTTCTGATTTTTGATAGTAGATCTGCTAGGCCTTTCTTCAGAGGTGACTCTGGGTGGACTCAAACCTCCAACCTTTCAGTTAACTGCCAAGTGTGTTAACCATTTGTACCACCTAGGGACTCCACTATGCAGATACTCTCCTGTAAATAAAAAAAAAATGGACAAATATTAAGATTTAACTTCATATCATCTTTTCTCCTCAAAATGCTCCTAGCCCCATCCTTGCATTGAAAGACTTGCCTTAACAAAACTTCAAGTTCTCAATAAAATCCGAGCTGCCTTTTTCTATTCAAGATACTGGGGAAGCTTTGTAGAGGAGGTGAGTTCTCCCTTACTGAGGTGAGAAATAAATTAAGCTCGGTTGTCGTTGTTGTTAGGCGCCGTCAAGTCGGTTCTGACTCATAGCGACCCTATGCACAACAGAACGAAACACTGTCCAGTCCTGCGCCACCCTTACAATCGTTGTTATGCTTGAGCTCATTGTTGCAGCCACTGTGTCAATCCACCTTGTTGAGCATCTTCCTCTTTTCCGCTGACCCTGTACTTTGCCAAGCATGATGTCCTTCTCCAGGGACTGATCCCTACTGATAACATGTCCAAAGTATGTAAGATGCAGTCTCGCCATCCTTGCTTCTAAGGAGCATTCTGGTTGTACTTCTTCCAGGACAGATTTGTTTGTTCTTTTGGCAGTCCATGATATATTCAATATTCTTCACCAACACCACAATTCAAAGGCGTCAACTCTTCTTCAGTCTTCCTTATTCATTGTCCAGCTTTCATATGCATAAGATGTGATTGAAAATACCATGGCTTGGGTCAGGCACACCTTAGTCTTCAGGGTGACATCTTTGCTCTTCAACACTTTGAAGAGGCCTTTTGCAGCAGATTTGCCCAATGCGATGCATCTTTTGATTTGTTGACTGCTGCTTCCATGGCTGTTGATTGTGGATCCAAGTAAAATGAAATCCTTGACAACTTCAATCTTTTCTCCATTTATCATGATGTTACTCATTGGTCCAGTTGTGAGGATTTTTATTTTCTTTATGTTGAGGTGTAATCCATACTGAAGGCTGTGGTCTTTGATCTTCGTTAGTAAGTGCTTCAAGTCCTCTTCACTTTCAGCAAGCAAGGTTGTGTCATCTGCATATCACTGGTTGTTAATGAGTCTTCCTCCAATCTCGATGCCCCGTTCTTCTTCATATAGTCCAGCTTCTTGTATTATTTGTTCAGCATACAGATTAAACAGGTATGGTGAAAGAATACAACCCTGACGCACACCTTTCCTGACTTTAAACCAATCAGTATTCCCTTGTTCTGCCCGAACAACTGCCTCTTGATCTATGTAAAGGTTCCTCACGAGCACAATTAAGTGTTCTGGAATTCCCATTCTTCGCAGTGTTATCCATAGTTTGTTATCATCCACACAGATTATGTCTTTGCATAATCAATAAACACAGGTAAACATCCTTCTGGAATTCTCTGCTTTCAGCCAGGATCCATCTGACATCAGCAATGTTACCCCTGTTATGCTGGTGGTATTTGGAAAGTTGGCATTCAACTCTATGTAATAGAGTAGGAACTGAGACTTGGTTTTATTTTGATCAGGTAGAAAGTTTGAGATGAAGTAACTAGCACTCACCTGTATCTATATCTTGATAGGTACCAATAGCCAAAAATAATTGAATAACTGTTTATGGCCAAGTTAACTTGGGCGAGTTTTTAACAAAGTCTAAACTCAAATGTCTTACTTCAATATGGTCTTCTCTGATCACTGGATCCACAGTTACCTTGCCCATTTAGTCACCTTTCCGTCACCTGTTTTTTATTTGTTTGTTTTGTTTTCCTTTACAGCTCTTATTACAGTTAACTTATTTATTTTTTGTTTATGGATTTATTATTTGCTTTCTCATTCATTCAGTCATTCTACAAGCATATGGCCTGCTAAGTACCATGTCGTATTCTAGACAATGGGGTACAACCTGCATACGCCCACTTAACAATAGCAAGCACTTTACTTATTTTGTTCACATCTTGAGTCTCAGAAGAAAGTACAGCATTGGCATACATTACACTCTTGTTAAAAAAAAAAAAAGGTGAATAAATGAGTAAAAGGAGTAAATTATAAATTTTCATTCAAATAAATTTTAGCCTGCAAAGGTGCATCAGGTTTTATCAGTGCCCACCCCATATCCATCATGACTTCTTACTTCAGTGTGTATAGCCTATTCCCTCTGCCAGGATACCCATCTCTGTGCCTGAAAACTTTCTTTCAAACAGGCCAAAAATCAGAGATGCTTATATCTACAAAAAGGACACAACCAATGACTGAGAGATGTTAGGGTATAAATATCCTGTGATGATTGCCCTTGTACAATAACTCTGAGAGGTGAATTTTGCAATGATTTTCCAGTGGTTTGCCCATAGGATTAAGCTCCAGTTACACAGTGCTAGTTGGCTTTATAATGTACCATTCATTCACTTTCTTCCCTTGTTTACCTCACTTCATTAGGCTAGTACCAATGTTACCTGCAACTCCCACATATACCATTTGCATTAGTATCCTATCCTCAGACACTGCTTCTAGTGGTATCCAAACTAAGACACCAAGTTTCCACATATCTTGATCCAACTCTGGAGAGATGTATATATTGGGAGCTAAATTATCACCTAGAAGAGGCACTTGGTAGAGCCTAAGGTGGTAAGAGACACTTGAGCCAAGTCTTGAAAAAGACCTTCAATTTATTTCCATCCCCACTGGATCTCCTGGAAACACTGGTGGCATGGTGGTTAAGTACTACGGCTGCTAACTTAAAGGTCGGCAGTTTGAATCTATCAGGTGCTCCTTGGAAACTCTATGGGGCAGTTCTACTCTGTCCTGGAGGGTTGCTATGATTCGTAATCAACTCGACAGCAGTGGGTTTGGTTTTTTTTTTTTTTTTTTGGCTTGGCCCTTCTAGCATGCACAATCTTCTCCACTTTCCAAACTCTTTGAAGTGTTTCCCAAATGGAATCTTGGACCTCATTTGCTTTCTCGTCAACTATAATTCACTTTATTAATCTCCAGCATCCGTTCTAAATGCTTTCTTTATTTTATCCATGTGATAAGGCATGGAAGAAGAGAGGGAGAAAACCCACAGCCTATTCCCATTTTATCTACCTGACTCACCTATAAATTGCAAAGACCTTCTCAAAGAATTTTTGAACCTCTATTATTGAATATGTTCATTAAATAATTAGCACACCTATGCTTTTTATGGAAACCCTGGTGGCTTAGTGGTTAAGAGCTACGGCTGCTAACCAAGAGGTCAGCTGTTTGAATCCGCCAGGTGGTCCTTAGAAACTCTATGGGGCAGTTCTACTCTATCCTATAGGGTTGCTGTGAGTCAGAATCGACTGTATGGCAATGGGTTATTAAAATTTATTTGTCTTAGGCTCATCTAACTCATGATCTTGGATTATAAAACTTGAATCTTTATTTGTTGAGTCATGACCTTAATTAGTGAAGCTTAATGTGTATTTTATAGTGTTACACAAAATATTAATTATGATTCCCATTGCAGTAATTATAATCATTATCCATCATGTTCAAAAAGCAATAATTATCTTCCTACACATAGTGTTATGCAAAATAGATTACCTGGCCTTTGGCATTTGATATCTTACCCCAAACAAAAGACATCAATGTATGCAAACATCTAAAATAACATACATAGAGTGTACATGATTATGGCATTGATGTTAAACAAATTCTGGTCTACTTTTCAGTGAGCGAAATGAAAATACTAAAATTTAATTATTGAAACATGTTTTAACAATTGATTCACTCTATCAAAGAGTTTGAAATTTTACATAGAACTGTTTCAAATAATAACCTTATTAATGAAACTTATAGGTTATTTTTTTGTACAAAATGTTTAATTATACAAAACTTTTCAGGGCCACTCTCACTCAAGCTTTTTAACTCCCAGGCATAAAAATGAAAGAAAGTATCTATGTTATCTACATGCATTTATAAAAATAATTTCATGTATATATTATGCGGGCAACATAAATTGTTAAACCAAAACTAGTATTTCAGTAATTCAAGGATACAATACTGATTACTCATTCCCAATTATGTGGATATTTTAACTCAATCAGATTTTTTAAAAATTTGTTTTAGGTAAAGGTTTACAGAGTAAATTAGCTTCTCATTAAACGATTAATACACATACTGTTTGTGACAATGGTTGCCAACCTCGTGATGTGTCAACCCGCTCCCCTTCATATCCTCGGGTTCCCCATTTCCATTTGTCCAGTTTTCCTGTCCCTTCCTGCCTTCTTGTCTTTGCTTTTGTGCTGGTGTGCCTATTTAGTCTTATATACATGGTTGAACTATGTGTGTTATTGTTTGTTTTATAGGCCTGTCTAATCTTTGGTTGAAGGGTGAACTTCAGGTGTGATTTCAGTACTGAGTTAAAAGGGTGTCTGGGAGCCATACTCTTGGGTTTTCTCCAGTCTCTGTCAGACCACTATTAACTCAATTAAATTTTATGTGCTTGAATTAATGTCAATAATTGTTCATTCTGATCCTTACTTGGTGTTATGGATTGAATTGTGTCTCCCCAAAATACTTATTGAAGTCTTAATCCCTGTACCTGTGGATGTAATCCCATTTGGGAACAGGGATTTTTTTTATGTTAATGAGCCCATACCCTTGTAGGGGTTTTCCTAAACTGAATCACTTCTGAGTTATAAGAAGAACAGGTTAGACACAAGGACAAGCACACACACAGGTAAGAAAGACACCATGTGAGGATTGTCTAGAAGTCAAAGAACCAAGGAAGTCCTGGAACTAGTTAGTTAAGACGCTTGGTTACTACAAAGAAATAGAAAACTTTAAAATGAAATATCCAAACCAAACCAAACCCAGTGCCGTCAAGTCGATTCCGACTCATAGCGAACCTATAGGACAGAGTAGAACTGCCCCATAGAGTTTCCAAGGAGCGCCTGGCAGATTCGAACCGCCGACCCTTTGGTTAGCAGCCATAGCACTTAACCACTACGCCACCAGGGAAAAACGAAATATAGGACTTAAAATTATAAAAGGTGAGAAAATTGAGCATCCCTCCATGTTGTGAAAGAGGGTCACTTTCAAGATAATATTAGGTCATTAAAAGAAATTTACAAGTTTGGTGGAGTATCAGAGAGAACAAGATTATCAGGGTAAAAAATATACTGTTCAGGTACATGGGAATTTTGTATTCCTGGGATGGGGAAAGAATGGAAAGAAGAAAAATAAATACGTACATTCCAATAGTGTGACTCTGGTGGTTCTAATACATAGTCTACAAATTCTTTAACAGTTTTTGCATCAAGAAATGAAATCTATGGCCTCTTTCTTTGCATCTGAGATGATTTGTGACTGCTTTAACCAAAGGAGTAATAATGTCATATGACTTCAGAAAAGGTCATGTACTTGCATTGGGTCCTTTTTTTTCCAGAAGCTCCCTCTCATCATGCCCCATCTCTGAACTTAACCATCATGCTCTAAGAAGCTGAGCCACGTGGAGAGACTACATGCACGTGTTTTAGTTGAAAGAGTCAGCTGAGGTTCCTAATAACAGCCAACATCAACATGTTTACTAAACATGTGAATGAAGATGCTGCCAGATGGATCCAACGGCCCAGTCATTAAGTCATTTTCAGCCAAGGAGTCATCATAGCAAAGGATGCAGATATCACAGAGTAGAGAGTCAAGTCATCTCTGCTGAGATCTTCCTGCAGTCCTGACTCACAGAATCTAAAAGTAAAGTAAAATAGTTGTTTTGTGTGACTACATTTTGGGGTGGTTTGTTACACAAAAATAGTAACCAGGATTTTGTCTGTGTGTGTGTGTATAACTAAAAGTAACCAAAGAAGTAATTCTATGCAGTTTTTTGGAAATTTATAAAATTTTTATTCATACAATAAAAATGGAATGTTAATTGTTCTCAAGGAGTATTTTAAGAAGAAATCCATCGTGAATATTTTTGTTTTATAATATTTTTGCTATTCCTTTTCAGAAACATAAAAATAGTAAAATTTCAAATGGATTAGCTGCTTCCATTGGAATTTTTTCATTTAAATTATATAGGCCAAATATTTAAAATATGACATATTTTGGTATTTTATATTAGTAACCCCTATCTTCTGAGATTTAAGAAGAAATAACCCTTAATATAGGAACCTGAGTGGTTCAGTGGTTATACGCTTGTCTGCTAACCAAAAGGTTGGCCATTCAAACCCACCCGCTGCTACATGGGAGAAAGATCTAGCAGTCTGTTTCCTTAAAGATTTACAGCCTTTGGAAACCCTATGAGGCAGTTCTACTCTGTCCTGTAGGGTCAATACGAATCGGAATAGACTGGATGGCAATGGGTTTTCTGCACATGCACTACTGCCCACTCTCATTCCCTTTATTAAAAATAGATGTAAAAAGTTAATAGATTCTCTAGTATAATAATAAACCTCCTGAACATAAAGTTTTGATGATACTTTTCATTGCTCATCTGAAAGTTTCCGCATGGTTTTCACTACTTATATTAATTATGACAGATTTTTCTATAAAAGTAAAACATTTTCCTCTTTTCTGTGTATCTACTTCTAGGTTTCATTTTCAATTATGGATTTTTAAAAATGTCATCTTCTGGGAAAGCGCATTAAAGATTTAAAATATAGATAATAGAATAAAGCACATAATTGAACTGAAGAGCAGTATGTGTTTATTTGCTTTCAGAATTTAGCTTAAGGGAACTGTGTAACCCTGTACCAAGAATGTTGTTGTTGTCAGTTCTGACTCATAGCAATCCTGTGTACAACAGAAGGAAACACTGCCCGATCCTCCACCATCCTCACAACCATTGCTATGCTTAAGCCCATTGTTGAAGCCATTGTGTCAATCCATCTCCTTGAGGATCTTTCTCTTTTTCACTGACCGTCTACTTTACCAAGCATGATGCCCTTCTCCAGGGACAGATCCCAGCTGATAAATATGTCCAAAGTATATGAAACAAAGTCTTGCCATCCTTGCTTCTAAGAAGCATTCTGGAGGTACTTCGTCCAAGCCAGATTTGTTCATTCCTCTGACATTCCATGATATATTCAATACTCTTTGCTAACACCAAAATTCAAAGGTGTCAATTCCTTTTTGGTCTTTCTTCATATGTATATGAGGCGACTGAAAACATCATGGCTTGGGTCAGGCACACCTTAGTCTTCAAAGTGACATATTTGCTTTTGAACACTTTAAAGAGGTCTTTTGCAGTTGATTTGCCCATTGTAACATGTCGTTTGATTTCTTGTCTACTGCTTCCATGGGTGTTGATTGTGTATCCAAGTAAAACGAAATTCGTGACTACTTCAAACTTATCTCCATTTATCATGATGGTGCTCATTGGTCCAGTTGTGAGGATTTTTGTTTTCTTTATGTTGAGGAGCAATCATACTGAAGGCTGTAGTCTTTAATCTTCATTAGTAAGTGCTTCAAGTCCTCTTCACTTTCAGCAAGCAACATTGTGTCATCTGCATAACACGGGTTCTTAATAAGTCTTCCTTCACTCCTGATGTCCCGTTCTTCTTCATATAGTCCAGCTTCTCGGATTATATGCTCATTATACAGATTAGTATGGTGAAAGCAAACAACCCTGAAGAAAACCTGTCCTCACTTTAAACCACACAGTATCCCCTTGTTCAGCTCCAGCGACTGCCTCTTAGTCTATGTACAGATTCCTCATGAGCACAAATAAGTATCCTGGAATTTCCATTCTTCTCAGTGTTATTCCATTGTCTGTTATAACGCGTATAGTCGAAAGACTTTGCATACTCAATAAAACACAGGTAAACATCTTTCTGGTATTCTCTGCTTTCAGCCAGGATCCACCCAACATCAGCAGTGATATCCCCTGTTCCATGTCCTGTCCTGAATCCAGTTTGTAGTACCGAATTCGGCTTGAACTACTTCTGAATCCCTGTTGAAGTACCGCCACAGCTGCTTCTGAATGATCTTCAGCAAAATTTTATTTCTGTGTGATATTAGTGATATTTTTCAATAATTTCTGTATTCTGTTGCATCATCTGTTTCTGGAATAGGCATTAATATGGATCTCGACCAATCATTTGGACAGATAGCTCTCTTCCAATTTTCTTGACATAGACGTGTGCTCTTCCAGTGCGCATTCAATTGTTGAAACATCTCAACTGGTATTCTTTCAATTCCTGAAGCCTTGTTTTTCACCAGTGTTTTCAGTGCAGCTTGGACTTCTTCCTTCAGTACCATCAGTTCTTGATCATATGTTACCTCCTGAAATGGTTGAACATTGACCAATTTTTTTTTTTTTTTTTGGGTCCAGTGATTCCGTGTATTCCTTCTATCTTCTTTTGATGCTTCCTTCATCGTTCATTATTTTGCCCATAGAATCCTTCACTATTGCAACTCGAGGTTTGAATTTTTTCTTCACTTCTTTCAGCTTGAGAAATGCAAAGCATATTCTTTCATTTTGGTTTTCTAACTCCAGGTCTTTTCACATTTCATTATAATACTTTATTTTGTCTTCTCGAGCCGCCTTTTGAAATCTTCTGTTCAGTTCTTTTACTTCATCATTTCTTCCTTTTTCTTTAGCTACTTGACATTCAAGAGCAATTTCAGTCTTTTCTGACATCCATTTTGGTCTTTTCTTTCTTTTTAGTGACCTTTTGCTTTATTCATATATGATGTCCTTGATATCATTCTGCAACTCATGTGGTCTTCGGTCATGAGTGTTCAACGCGTCAAATCCCTTTTTGAGATTATCTCTAAATTCAGGTGGGATACACTCATGGCCCTACTTTGGCTCTGGTTGACTTGTTCTAATTTTCTTCAGCTTAAACTTTAAGTTGCATATGAGCAATCGATGGTCCTTCCACAGTTGCCCCTGGCCTTTTCTGACTGAAGATTTTGATTTTCCATTGTCTCTTTCCACACATGTAGTTGATTTCATTTCTATGTATTCCATCTGGTAAGGTCCATGTGTGTAGTGGCTGTTTATGTTGTTGAAAAAACGTATTCGCAATGAAGAAGTAGTTGGTCTTGCAAAATTCTATTGTGCAATCTCCAGCAACATTTCTATCACCAAGGCCATATTTTCCAGCTGCTGATCCTTCTTTGTTTCCAACTTTCGCAGTCAGTCAGTCAGTTTGTTGTGTTAGGTTTCTTCTCTGTTTCTGTGATGCTGGAAGCTATGCCACCAGTATTCAAATACCAGCATGTTCACCCATGGTGGATAGGTTTCAGCTGAGCTTCCAGACTAAGAAATACCTCTTGTTCTAGGCATTAGTGAGCTGAAATGGACTGATACTGGCCATTTTGACTAGGACAATCATATGGTCTACTATGCAGGGAATGACAAATTGAAGAGGAATTGCGTTGCACTCATCATCAAAAACAACATTTTAAGATCTATCCTGAAGTATAATGCTATCAGTGATAGGATAATATCCATACACTTTCAAGGATGACCAGTTAATAAGATTATTATTCAAATTTACATATCACCCTCTAAGGCCAAAGATGATGAACCTGAAGATTTTTACCAACTTCTAAGTCTGAAATTGATCATACTTGCAACCAAGCTGAGTTGATAATTACTGGCGATTGGAATTCGAAAGTTGGAATGCAAAAATATCAAGGATATCCTCCTGGAATTGGTCTGTTTTAGAAAAGAGGGCTTTGAAAATGATTTTGCTTTGTTTGCTTCTTGGTTTTAAGTTTTACTCAGAGTTGCTGCTTTATTTAAAGGCATCATCACTGTTGCAATGACATTTTAGAAACAACAAGAAGAACCCTGGAAAGCTGCTCCATTGGCTCCCTCCTTTTTTTTTTTATTATAATAAAACACTTATTTTAATCATTTTTAAGTGTACAATTCAGTGACATTAATTACATTCACCATGTTGTGCAACCATCATCACCTTTTCAAATATTTTTGTCTCCCAAAGAGAAACTTAGAATCTCTTAAGTAATAGCTCCCCATTTTCCCTTTTCACCCTAGCCCCTAACAACCACCAATAAACTTTTGTTTCAATGCATTTGCATATTGTAAATATTTCATATAAGTGGGGTCATATAGCATTTGTTCTTTTGTATCTGGCTTATTTCCCTTAGAATAATGTTTGCAAATTTCATCCAAGTTGTAGTATGTAGTAGAACTTCATTTCTCTTTATGGCTGAACAATATTCCATTGTATGTATGTACCACAATTTGTCCGTTCCTTTGTTAATGGGCACTTGGTTTGTTTGCACCTTTCGGCTATTGTGAATAGTGCTGCAATGAAGGCTTGTGTACAAGTATCTGTTTGTGTTCTTTCTTTTAGTTCTTTTGGGTATAAACCTAGGAGTGAAATCGCTGTTTCCTATGGTGATTATATGTTTAACTTTCTGAGGAATTGCCAAATTATTTTCCACAATGGCTGCACCATTTTATATTCTCACCAGCAATATTTCCACATCCTCAACAGCACTTTTCGTTAGGAATATTTCCACATCCTGGACAGGACTTCTTATTTTCCATTGTTCTAATATTAGCCATCCCAATGGTTATAAAGTAGTATCATATTGTGGCTTTGATTTACATTTCTGTAATTACTAATGACATCAAACACCTCTTAATGTGCTTACTAGCCATTTGTACATTTTCTTTGGAGAAATGTCTGTTCAAGGCCTTTGGGCATTTTTAAATTGGGTTGTTTGTCATTTTGTTGTTGTGCTATCAGTGTTTTTTTTTTTTTTTTTATTCCGGATATTAAATCCTTACCAGATATATGGTTATTAAATACTTTCATTCTGTGCATTGTCTCTTCACTTTCTTGGTAAAGTGTTTTGATGCACAAAAGTTTTTAATTTTGATGAAATCAAATTTATCTATTTTGTCTTTTGTTGCTCATGATTTTTGTGTTACATCTAAAAATCCGTTGTTGAAAAGTAGGTTTTGAAGCATTACCCCTATGTTTTCTTCTAAGAGTTTATGCTTTTAGTTTTATAATAAGGTCACCGATCCATCTTGAGTTAATTTTTGTATATTTGTGTGAAGTATGGGTCCAAGTTCATTATTTTGCATGTGGAAAGCCACTTGTCATAGACTGTTTATTGAATAAGCTATTTCATTCCCATCAAATGGATTTGGCAAACTTATTAAAAATCAGCTGAACATAGATGTATGGGACTCTCTGTTCTATATCATTCATTTATATGTTTACCCTTATACCACTAGCAGGCTGTTTTGATTACTATATCTTATAATAAGGTCACAGATTGAATTATGTCTCTGCCAAAATATGTGCATAAATTTGGCTAGGCCATGATTCCCAGTATTGTATGATTGTCCAATATTTTGTCATCTGCTGTGATTTTCCTATGTGTTGTAAATCCTATCACTATGATATTAATGAGATGGGATTAGTGGCAGATATGTTGATGAGATAGGACTCAATCTACAAGATTGTGTCTTAAGCCAATTTCTTTTGAAATATAAAAGAAAGAAGCAAGCAGAGAGACAGGGGGACCACATACCATCAAGAAAGCAGTGCTGGGAGCAAAGTGCATCCTTTGGACCCAGGGTTTCTGGGCTGGGAAGCTGCTAACCCAGGTGAAGATTGATGACAAGTTACCTTTCTCCAGAAGCCAACAGAGAGAGAAAGACTTCCCCTGGAGCTGGTGCCCTAAATTTGGACTTCTAGCCTACTAGACTGTGAGAGAATAAACTTCTGTTTGTTGAAGCCATTCACTTGTATTTCTGTTATAGTAACACTAGATGACTAAGACAGATACCTTTCGTACTGGGGAGTGTGGATCCTCCTACTTTGCTCTTCTTTGTAAAGATTGCTTTGACTATTAGGGATTGTTTGCAATTCCATATAAATTTGAGAATTGTCTTTTCCATTTTGCAAAACAAGCTTTTGGAATTTTGATAGGGATTGTGCTGAATCTACGCATTTCTTTGGGTAGTATTGGTATCTTAACAAAATAGTCTTCCCCTCCATGAGCGTAGGATGTTTTTCCATTTATTGGGGTCTTATTTAATTTATTTTAGCAATTTTTATAGTTTTCAGTGAACAAGTCTTTCACTTCCCTGAGCTCCACTACTAAACAAATGGTCGGCAGTTTGAATCCACCAGCTGCTCCTTGGAAAACCTATGGGACAGTTCTACTCTGTCCTATAGGGTTGTTATGAGTTAGAATCGACTCAATGGCAACAGGTTTTTTTTTTTTTTTAACAATGTTCTACAGTTTCCAGTGAGCAAGTATTTTACCTTGCTGGTTAAATTTATATCTAGATATTTTATTATTTTAGATGCTATTTTAATGGAATGGTTTTTAAAATTTCTTTTTCAGATGATTTATTGTTCGTGTTTAAGAACACAACTAATTTTTGTATGTTGATCTTTTACTTGCATCTTTGCCGAATTCATTTATTAACTCTACTAGCTTTTTTGTGCATTCTTTGGGATTTTCTGTATATAAAATTATGTCCTCTGTAAATAGAGATACTTTCCCTTTTTCTTTTCCACTTTGGATACTCTTTACAGCCACTCCTCACTTATCAACAGAGGTAGGTTTCAAAGACCAGGTTGTAATTTGAAAATCAGCAATATGAAAAAATGGAGGATGACCACAAAAGGAAGGATTACTATATCATTACATAAGTACAAAATTACACCATTACATAACTGCCAAATTACATCATCACATAACTGCCAAATTGTATCATTATATAACAACAAAATTACATTATTACATAACTGTCAAGCCACTGAATATCATAACCCAGCCCAGCTGATACATAGCCTTAACCATCACAGCCAGCATTATTCTCTTCTAGTACCTCAGTGTTCAATACTGCCAGATGTATGTCACTAATGTGCAAAATAGTAGAATAGTAGATTTTTTACTACCTTTATAAATGCGAAATGTTAGATAACAAGACAGTCGGTAAGTGAGGAGTAGGTGTGTTTATTTTTCTTTTGTAATTGCTCTTACTAGAACTTCTAGTAAATAGCAATGATGAAAGCAGGCATCCTTGTCTTGTTCCTGATCTTATGGGGAAGTTTTTGGTTGTTAACGATTGAGTATGATGTTAGCTGTGGGTTTTTCATGAATGTCCTTTATCATATTGAGGAATTTTGTTTCTACTCCTAGTTTGTTGAATGTCTTTATCATGAAAAGGTGTTGGGTTTTGTCAAATACCGTTTCTGCATCAACTGAGATAATCATGTGTTTCTTCTTCCTACTGTTAATGTGGTGTATTGTATTGACTGATTTTTTTATGTTGAATCACTCACATTCCTGGAATAAAACCCACTTGTTCATAGTGTATTATTTTTTTAATATGTTGTTGGATTCAGTTTGCTTGCATTTTACTGAGGATTTTTGCATCTATATTCATAAGCAATATTGATCTGTAGTTTTGTTGCACTATATTTTCCTGGCTTTAGAAACAGGGTAATACCAGCCTTATAGAATGAGCTAGGTAGTGTTCTCTCCTCTTCTATTTTTTGGAAGAGTTTAAGATGTATTAGTGTTAATTCTTTAAATATCTGATAGAATTCCCTAGTGAAACCATCTGATCCAAGAATTTCCTTTGGTGGGAGGCTTTTAATAACTGATACAATACCTTATTACTGGATTGTTGAAATATTATATGTCTTCTTGAGTCAATTTAGGTAGTTTATGTGTGTCTAGGACTTTGTCCACTTTATCTACGTTATCCAATTTGTTGGTATACAGTTGTATTGTCGATTTTATTGATTTTTTCAAAGAACCAACTTCTAGTTCTTTTTATCTTCTTCATTTATTTCTATTCCAATCTTTGTGTTTTCCTTCCTTCTAGTAGCTTTGGGCTTGGTTTCCTCTTCGTCTTCTAGTCCATCAAGTTGTAAAGTTAGGTATTGATTCAAGATTTTTCTTCTTTTTCAACATAGGTATTTACCACTATAAATTTTTCTATGTGCACTGCCTTTGATGTATCCCCTAAGTTTTGGTATGTTGTACTTTCATGATCAGTCATTCACTTTATGATCTTTTGATTTCTTCTTTGATCCATTGGTTGCCTAATAGTGTGATGTTTAATATCCACATATTTGTGTGATTATCAATTCTCCCTGTGCTGTTAATTTCTAGTTTCATTCCATTGTGGTCAGAGAAGACATTTTGTGATTTCAATTATTTAAATTTATTGAGACTTGTCCTGTGACATAGCATATGGTGTATCCTAGAGAAGGATTCCTGTGTACTGGAGAAGAATGTACACTGTGCTGTTGCTGGGTGGAGAGTTCTATATGTGTCTGTTAGGTCTAGTTGGTTTATAATCTTGATCAAATCCTCCATTTACTATTATTTCTCTTTGTAGATGTTCTATCCATTATTAAAAGTCATATATTTAAGTGATGTAGAAATGTCTACTGCTTTCGATTACTCCTTTCAGCTTTGTAAGTTTGCTCATATATTTTGGGGCTTTGATGTTAGATGTACATGTATTTATAATTGTTATATCTTCTTCATGAATTACTCCTTTTATCATCGTATAGTGCCCTTCTTTGTCCATTGTAATTGATTTTGACTTAAAGTCTATTTTGTCTAATATTAGTATAGCCATCCTCCCACTTTTTCACTTTCAACCTATTTGTGTCTTTCAGTATATTGTGTCTATTGTAGACAGCATATAGATGGACCATGTTTTTTTTTGTTGTTGTTGTTGTTCATTCTGCCAGTCTGTTCATTTTGATTGGAGAGTTTAATCCATTTATATTTAAGGTAATTACTGATAATGAAAAACTTCTGCTATTTTGCTACTTTATTGTGAGCCCTATAATTTTCGTCCCTCACTTTTTCCAGTACTGTCATCCTTTGTGTTTTGTTGATTTTTTGTGGTGAACATTTTCATTTTTTTCTCCTTTCCTTTCGTGTACTTTTTGAAAGACATTTTCTTTGTGATTACCGTGAGGATTATATTTAGGGTCTTTAATTTATGACAACCTAATTTAAATTGATATCAACTAAATTCAATAACATACAAAAACTCTATAATGCTATTGCTCCCCACCGCTCATCAGTTTATACTGTTATCATCAATTACATCTTTATATATCATATGTCCAATAGCATAAATTTATACTTATTTTTATGTGTTTATCGTTATAAAGTATGTAAGGCATAACTAGATACACCAACCCAAAATACCATATAACTGGCCTTTATATTGGAAACCCTGGTGGCGTAGCAGTTAAGAGCTACATCTGCCAACTAAAAGTCAGCAGTTCGAATCCAACAGGTGTTTCCTGGAAACTCTATGAGGCAGTTCTACCCTATCCTATAGGATCACTATAAGTCAGAATCGACTCAACGGCAAGGGGGGTTAGTTTTTGATTTGGCCTTTATATTTGGTCATGAACTTACCTTTAAAGGAATTTTTTTTTTTAAATATATATAGGTCTTTGAGTTACTGTCTAATGTCACCTCTATTTTATCTGAAGGACTCCATTTTTAGCTTTGTCTTTTATAGGCTGGGCCTATTCACTATGAACTCCCTTAGCATTTATTTATCTGAAAAATGTCTTAATTTTTCCCTCGTTCTTGAAGGACAGTTTGTTGAACATAGAATTCTTGGTAGACAGTTCTTTAAGAAATTTAAGGATCTGGTTTTAACAATCTGGTAGGTAGATAATGACTTTATTCACATGCATTGCAAATGCAAGGAAATAGACAAGTTCTCAGAAAAAGAAAGCTCAGTTTCTCACACTTATTCCATGAGTCCAGGAAAAAAAAGTAGGTGAGTGTTTTTCTAAGTTCAGCTGCAGTTTCATACTTTGGTTCATTCATTTACTGAAATCATACAATGTGCCGTACTGCCAGGTCTTAGAGCAATAAATAGAACAGAATGAAGAAGAATTTTTTGCAGAAAGAAACCAAATACGTAAAATCCACTAAGATACATTTTTCATTCTTATGTTTAAAAAAAAAAAAAAAATCTGTTCTTATTCTTAAACATCACCCAGAGCTCATCTCTTTATCTTCCTACTCAGAGCTTTTTTTTTTTTTTTCTGTCAATCTTTGCAGAATCCTTGATTCCATCCAGAGCAGATGAAGCTCAGTTTCTTGTTACTTAAAAAGTGGAAAATTCAAAGCCCCTAATGGTATGAAGGAAACTCTGGTGGCAGAGTGGTTAAGTGCTATGGCTGCTAACCAAAAAGTCAGCAGTTCAAATTCACCAGGTGCTCCTTGGAAACTCTATGGGGCAGTTTTAGTCTGTCCTATAGGCCTGTATGAGTTGGAACTGACTCAGTGACAATGGGTTTGGTTTTGGTTTTTAATGGTAAGAAAAGCAATAGTTACCATTTTAACAGAGAAGTTCTCATAGCTGCCAAAGCTACCCCAAACTGTGTCTAGCAACCAAGAGCTCTGAAGAAATCACCAAAAAAGTTTTTAAAATAAGAGACTTCCAGGAAAAAGTCAAATATGCTCATTCTCAAACTACCAGATCCATGAAAGGCTGAGCCAAAAGCCTTGTTTTAAAAATCCAGGCAACGCTTTTGTAAGACCACATGGATTCTTTTGTGCTTGCTGTAGTAACCATTATTGGGAATGTTATTTCTATATACATTTTCTTCAGGTATTACACATTTACTAAGGCCTGTAAATGATGACTTCAAATAAGCAATGATAATGGACTCTGAAATATAATGCAGATAAAATATGAAGTATCAGTTATTGCTGATACATTATATGTAGGTTTATAAACAAAGCAAGGAGTATCTGAAGGAAACAGACGCTATAAAATTTTCTTCTTTTATTTATCGACTATTTAAAAGACTTTTGTGAACTGAAACAGGTAAGATCTCTGATACTAATGAGTCTCAGAGCTATCCTGAATATTTACAAAGAATGCCAAGATTTAATGCTTATTTTTGATGAAAACAATGTCATAGCCTCATCCTGAACAGATTTACTAGGGAGAATATTTTCCATAATATTCTGGCACTTCTGTGGTACAGAGAAGGAGGTATACCAACTGGCTGAAGGTGCAAATTTTGAATCAATACTTGTTGTGAGGGTTAGTTATAATATGCCTATTAAGGCTTTGATTATGGGATGGGCAGAGCTTAGAAAATAGGTAGACCTAAATTTAGCCCAAGACAATAGGAATAACAAGCAACCTCTGTTAATGCACACATGCTCAGAAGCCCCAGAGGTCGGGTAATAATAACCTTGGATCAGGAAAGAAGAGAAGTGACCTGGGCTTAATAGAAGCCATTTGTATTCATGCCAACTTATTGAAGCCCAATAAATGCTCAAACCAAAAGTTCCTGCAGTTGATAGCTTCAAGAACTTTATAGAAGACTTAGGTACCCTCTAGAGGGTGCCATTTTACTATACTGCAGACAGAATTTATATTTGTAACATAAATTTTAATATTGAAAGGAAAAAAGATAACTACAAAGAAATTCTACAGATATAACACCATTTGGCACACACACACTATCATATAGTATGTGAAATAAAACTCTACTCACATACAAAATAGAACTCCGTTACCAGTGTTACTCAAATGTAAATTCTTAATACCACATCAACCACAGACAAAACAAATACAAAAATTCTAAGAAACTTAGGACAGACATTATTATAGATTTTAATTAAAACTCTTCCTTTTAATTTCAAAACATCTGAGGTTTGAAAATAGTACGGTTCACTATGGCCTAACATTGGAATTTTTGAGTCAGGAACAACTATCATATTTGTCATTTCAGCTATCACTTCAGACCCTTTTGTTTTCTTTACTCTGTCCCTCTTTGCTTCTTTATCTCTTCCACAAAAAATAAGAGAAGTAAATAATACATCTTTTTTTGTTTGTTTGATGGGAGGATGTTGTGTTCTGTGCTACGATTTCTAAAAATTGACAAGGTGGACTTAAGGGATATGACAAGAGTGTTAAGCCAGGGCTATGCGTAACTTGTGCAATTTTACACTTACTCAGATTACCTTTCTGAATTTTGTGTTCTTCTCACTAGCATTTGCATACAATTCCTACAGATTCCAGGTTTTGATTTTCCTGTAAATTTGTTCTGAAAGTGTCCAATAAAATCATTCATGCTAAATCAGCTCTGCCTTGATATAAACCCCATTCCCAAGACTATTTGCGTTGAAGAGAGACCATATCCTTAATCAAAACAGTGGATCCAATGATGGGCTCATGACAATTTCGAGGGGAATATTTCTAGGGATTGTGGGGTGAATTGGTAGGAGAAAGGAAAGTTTCTCCACACCTCTAACTCCATGCCATGTGAGTGTGTGCCTTTTTAAAGTTACGTATAAAACCCTCCCTGCCCAATCTATCTCAGCCCTGCCAATTTAGCTCCCAATAATCTAGACACTTGGTCTACAGGAAGAGTAAATAACATGTTTTTACTGTATAACTGTTGTTTTTTTAAAGGAACTTGTTTTATGGTATAGTAATGTCCCTGTGTACAGAAGTTCTCTTTATTTACCCAGTGAGCAGCAGGAGAAGGGGGAGAGGCTAACTGAGGAAATGTGGGTCCCATTATACTTTGTAGCAACCCATTGCCATCAACTAGATTCCAACCCATGACACCCCATGTGTTATAGAGTAGAGATGCTCCATAAGGTTTTCTTGGCTGTAATCTTTACAGAAGCAGATCACCAGACCTTTTTTCCACAGTTTGTGCTTGACTACTAACGTAAAGGTTGGTAGGTTCGAGCTGCCAACATTTAGGTTGACAGTCAAGCACAAACAATTTGCACCCTATGAACAAACCAGGGACCCTAGGGAAATATTCAGGCTTCTCATTTTTGAAACATATTTGCAGAATTGGTTATATTAGTAAAGCACTTTAATCTTCTTGGCACTATGCAAATATAATGCTGCCCTTTTTCAATTTGAGTTTTCTATAGCCTAAAGCACAAAGCCAAGTTAAGAACAGGAAAAATAAAATTTAAGAGAGAGAATTTATGTTTGCATTGCCAAAAAGTATTAATAAGTTAATAGTAATAATAATAAAGGATGGTTATTTTGTAGTTTTCCTTCATACTTTTAATGACATAAACAGAGCAAAGGCTACTATATTATACTTCATATATATAAGATAAAAAGCAAAATTCAGCCTAGGTGAAAGCATGTTGCTATTATATATATATTACATAAAACATTCTTATTGAAGTAATTATTAATTACTCCTTCAACATAAACTTTTGAAGCCCTACTATAGGTGTGGGATGTGTATGTGGCATTGAGTTAGAGTCATAGTTGAAAAGTTTTTAGTTAGATACAAAGACCTGTTTGCAAAAGTTGTATCAACTTTACTTAAAATGATTGCAACCCAGAATAAAACCAAATGCCAATCAACTATTACATGGACAAACCATGATGTAGCTATACATTGGAATGCTATTCAGCAATAAAAATGAATAAATTACTGATGATGTGACAGTATAGTATAGATGAATATCAAAAGTTTATGCCAAATGAAAGACATCAGGCACAATAGACTACATATTATATGATTCCATCTATTTGAAAATTTACAAGAGGAAAAATGATATGGGCAAAAATCCTCTTAATAGATGGCAGATACTGTGGGTGGGAGAAGATTGACTACAAAGGGGCACAAGGACACTTCTGAGGGTGGATGAAGAGTTACATAACTTTGCAAAGTCATAGAACTGTACAGCTAGAATGGACGAATTTTACTGTATATAGATTACATCTCAATAAACTTAAATTTACAAAGACCGGGTTTTTAGAAGTTAGGGCATATATATGCCTGTTTTACTTGATTTAAGCATTCTACAAGCATAAAGAAGCTTCATAAATGCTTGGCAATGATAATGATGCTGCTAATGAATGTTCTTCATTAGCACCTTGAGGATGCTCCAGGGAGAAAGTTGTGGCAGTCTGCTTCTCTAAAGATTTATGGCCTGGGAAACACTATAGGGCAGTTCCGCTCTGGGCTGCATGGTTGCTATGAGTCAGAATTGACTTGACAGCAATGGGTTTGTTCGTTTGTTTTCTTTTTGAAATGGCAAGCAGACCACAGTCTGCTTTTTCCTGCTTGACTACATTATCTTATAATTTTGGGGACTTTGATTTAGCTGAATTCAATAGTGATAGGGGCTTGAGTGTAGCACCTTTGCTTCATATGTTTTCACAAATTCAACTTGTGATGCTGTGGGAGGACACAGATGCATCATCTCTTTCACTTTAGCTCTGTTTTGATGCCACTGGCACCCTCATCCTACTTTTGTTTTTGCTTCCAGCAGTGTCCACCTACAGTTGGTCCAAAATAGGTGGTATAAATCAAAATGCCATAATCAACAATAAAGAAAAACAGGTAAAGACATTGTTAAACACATAATCCTGGGTTTGTCAAAATCATCCATAATATATATATATATACCTATATATCTATCTATCTACATATATATGTTGTTGTTACATGCCCTTGAGTCAGCAGTTCCCACTCATAGCAACCCTATGTACAGTATAACAAAACACTGCCTGGTATATATATATATGTTACATTAATTTATTTATAAACAAGTAATCCATAAAGTTAGTTTCAGAGCTAGATGTTTGTAGACATCATTTTATTTAAGGCACTTTTTTTCCCCCCATTAAGAGGACTCATTGTTTTATTTATTAGGCTCCACTAGATTGTATTTATAGGTAGTTTGGACGTCTCCCAATTAAATATTATAGTGCAACTTCTCTGTATGTGATGGTGAAGTGATTATATTTACATAATTTATCTCATTTCTGAGATCGTGGCATTCTGACCATAAAATACACTTGGTATTATTGTTTATCCAACTGAAATAACATAAATTGAAAGAAGGGAAATGAAGTCTCAAGAAATAAACAAGCAGGTAGGTGGTTTTTATAGGAGGTTATGACAGCAGGAAAAAGCATCTAGGTTTTGAGGAAGACGTGGGACAGTTACTCCGCAGGGTAAGGGCAATGGGCTTTTCCCACCCCTACAACCAGAAGTGTCTAAGGTAAGTATTATTAAGCCATATTTTTCAAATTCAGAAATGAAGACTTAGAGGTGTCATGAAACTTGTTAAAAGTCTCAAAATGTACAGGTTTTCCATTAAAGAATGATTTGTGCATAACTGATCTGTGCATAATCAACCTTCAGTTTTTTTTAAATGAATTGACTAGAAACAATGCAAAAACTTTAATACATGAAGAATAGAGATCTGCACCTGAATGCACAAATATATATACCTGCATACTTCTACAAACTTGGACAGAACGCCTACTATATGCAAAATGCTCCATTAGCCTGGGTCTTCTTTTTAAGTTAAGTTAGATCAACATCTTTTAAAGCAGAATACCTTTGTAATAAAATTCTCGGTCTTTTCCACCGATTTGCTGAATAACAAGGTCCTAAAAATGGGCCCAGGGAATTTGAACATTTTACCAATCTCTCTTCCCCTCACCAAAATACAAAAACAAATCAACACTCAATGGTAGCTAGGCCAATTTTGGGAAACACTGAATTAGATGGCTTTGAAAGAAAATTCTGGTTTTGAAAAGTTTTAGGTACATGGTGAAAGTGAAATAAAAGTGTGCTCCAAGTAAGCGCTTCAGGTCATTTATTGCCTACTGTTCATGAATTGTCTGGCGACATGATTTATACAGTCCCTTTCGTTTAGCCTTTAGTTCTTTTTATTTAGCTACAACAGCGTTAATCTTTTAAACCCTTGCTTTTAAGACCTACACATCTGCCTATTTAATATTACATCTAGCCTAGACCACCAACTTTTTCATAAAAGTCATCAAAAACCTTAGCAAACTGACTTCAGACAGATAAAAATCAGTGATCTGAGGGTAAATAACGTTACCCCTTTATTTAAAATAGCGAAGCTGTGAGCTTTTAGCCTTTTCCCCTTCTGTTATTTAAGAGGACATGCTGATATATACCAGCTGAAAACTTTTAAAGCTCTTCCCTTTAATCTCATGCTCTGAAAATGATCTGCAAATTCCAATATGAAGTTTATGTTGGCCTTGTAAATGCCAAAGTATTCCTTAAAGATACAATCATGCTGGCACTGAAGTTGTACAGATAATTCCTTGGAAGAAACTTAAACAAGATATTTATCTGAACATGGTTAAAATGACCATGTTAGGAATTTTGTTCCATTCAGGGACAGAGTTCTACTTTTAAGGTTTTTAACTTTTTTTTTTTTATGTTTTTTTGCTTGTTTGTTTTGAACAATGTGAGAATTTGAAGAACAGAAAATAATTTAAATAGGAATTGATAAAATCTAAGCTTTTATTCTAGAACATATGTCTGCACACAACTACACATAACCAAGCACTGGAGAATGATACTATGTGATCTGTTCCCACAAACAAAAGGCCACTAAACCTTTTGACTCCTTTAAGCCTTGTATCAGTCAGAACAGGCTGTATAATGCTGCAGTGATACTGACATATAATTAACAACATCAAATTTTGTGGCAAACATGTTCAACAGACACTTATTTCTCACATACCCTAAATGTCCGATGAAGGTTTACAAACAGATTCTACTTTCATAGCTACTCGGGGACCCAGGGTGATGGAGGTTCCAACTTGACTGGTCACTATAGCGGTAAATTGGGGATGTTGGAAATTTGTCACTGGCTCTTAAAATTTTTACCAGCCTCTGACACATATTGTTCCTGCTCACATTTCATCAGCCAAAGTGTGTCACATGTCCACACCTATCTTCAAAAGGAGCAGAGAAAGGCAAGTCTTCCACGTGATCAAAGAAGGTGAGCTGAAAACAAGTGAGGGACAACACAAATGGCCATCACAGCTCTCTGAGCTTCAAGAATTGAAGAAGTATCACATACTTACAGGCTCTGAGAACGGAGCAAACTTGGTATGTGAGACAACAACCTGAGAGGTGCTGAATCATAAGCAGAGAAGCACATGTAACCGTGGAGCACAGTTCTACTCTGACACACGTGGAGTTGCCATGAGTTGGAATCAACTCAACAGCAACTGGCTTAATAGTTATGTAATTTGCTACCTGAGATAAAGCAGAAAATGAGTTAATATTCTGTCTTTCCACATTTTCTATGTAATAACTCTTAGCTGGTAGATATGCATACAGCCAAATTTGAGCAAGCCACATTTAGAAACAGACCTCAAAAAAATGGATGTGAGAAGGTAATTTTTTCCCCCCTTGGGCACCTACTGAACAGGAAAGGATGTTGTCTTTCAATAAAAAGTTCTCAATCAAAATTAAGAACTAAGCAGATTGAATGAGATTAAATACACTTTTATTTGAACATTTCAGAGAAATTGGAAAAAAAGACAAGCAATGTATTTTCTGCTCAATGTTTAAAAAACCTAATTAAACTCCAGAATTCTTCTGATCCACTCCAGGTTAAAGGAGTTGATTGGCAGGACACATTAGGAATCCAAAGGATTGGACAGTCAAGTAGGAGAGAGTGGAGCCTGTCACAGACTGGAGGTTCACTGTCTACTGCTCAGGATCTGCTCACCAGGGCTCACAGAGAATGAGAGATGCCCTAATGGGTTTACTGGCCCCTACTGAGATCAAATGCAGTGCCTAACTCTGTCAACCTTTCTTGTTCGTCTTGTCCCAGTACTCCTGCCCTTCAGATGATTCATCTGATCCCATAATCAAGGATTATTGGGGCCAGAGTGAACTTTGTTAGACCTTTGAAGAGGGAGAAAAATCCTTCATTTAAAGGGAAAATAGCTATTCTCCAAAGAACATTCAATATTTATATTCTATTAGCAAGCTTGCCCAGCTTCTATACATTCTATAACCCAGTAACGTATCTACTTGACATTTCTAAAAGGCATCTATACTCTATCATGCTCTTTCCTCTGGGAAGCATTTATAAAAGTGTGAGAATGTCTTTTCTCTAACATGTCTAAGAGAATGCTAGAAATTGCAGGTGGAAATAGATTACTGCATTATCTACTAGTTCCCTTGGTGCATAAAATTGTCAGCCCCACTTTTCTATCTCAGTTCCCTGTAGTATAGTACTCACTTCATTTGGATGAGGATGGGACTCTGCCATTGTTTCTTATTGCTATACTCCGAATTCTTCCCTTGGTTCTGGCTTTTATTCTCTGAATCAAAGTTCATACTTCAAGCCCTGCAGAAAATAAATATATCTCCTCTCCAAGATTCCCTCACTTTATAGGCAGAAGAAATATGGGTTATTTAATTCCCATTTCTATGCTTCCAATATACACTACCATCTTCTACTTGCTACACAGTGGGAATATATCTGATTTATCTTTTGTTTTTTACACCAAACAGAAGGCTTCAAGTCAAGTTCTTTATTCCAGAAAATACTTATCTTTTATCGGAGAAGAATTCTTTTTATTCATGGTATTCTAAAACTCTCACCCCTTGAAAACCAGCTCAATTGCTGACCAGTTTGAGTAATAGTACGAAATGGTTGCCATGGTGGCTAGAGGTTTAAAGAAAAAGAATCAGTGGGTTGCATTTGGGATCAGCAAATCAGGTCAAAAAGAAAATAGCCTTTTCTTTTCTGTAAGCTTTAGTCATTTTAGTTTAGGACTTGACTAAAACCTTTGCATCGTTCTAAATAATTCATCAGTTATCATGCATGGAATAATCTCTGCATATTGCTCTCCTGTAAGACACCTATCTAGGCTCATAGAATTCCAAAGAAGGAAGAAGGCTCAAAATTTTATTATTTCCAGTTTCTCTGCCTTTAACAAAATATGTATCGAAACCTGGATTGCTAACATTTTGATTTTCCCTTAAGATATGGTATGGTTTGGTTCAGGTGATTAGCTTATTTTTCTAAAATAAGCTAATCCAGTCGAGGGTTATGGGTTCATACCCTATGTGGGCCGGTTAAATTTGCTTGCCTCTAGAGTCCCAGACAGCCTACTGAATAAGAACATAAATAAATTACCACTAGTGGATAAACAACCAAAAGTAGGTACTTTGCTGACGGAAGGTTAATAACTTCATTTATATGCATGAAGGAAATCACTAAAAATATGTTGAAATTTTTCCACGCATAGATTGCCTCAGCTCTTCTGATAATCTGTACATAGTTCAACAGTCTTAAAACAAGGTACTTTATTTTCTACAATCTTAGAGCTGGAAATCATCTCAACAGGTTCTTTGACCTGGCTCCCTGCCTTCCAGCAGGTGAATTTTAATTCCATGTATTGCTTAGCTCACGCTCATTTTGGAGATGGAGAACAGCTGGTAGACAGTTTATTAGTAAATATCCTTTAATATTCTTAAAGATAATAAAACTCCTCTTTTGTCTTTCCATCATGTTAAACAATCCCAATTGATAACAATTTTTAGGATTCTAATTACACATTTTTAAGAGTGTTTTATTATCTTTTTTGGGGCCGCAATTTTCTACAAAGTCATTAAAATAGACGTTACAGTTTTATTGTTCTGGCTTGGTCTACTTGGAGTCCCTGAGTGGTGCAAACAGTGCTCTCGATTGTTAACTGAAAATTTGGGGTTTGAGTCCACCCAGAGGCACCTTGGAAGAAAGGCCTGGTGATCTTCAGAAAAATCAGCCATTGAAAATCCTGTGGGGCATAACTCTACTCTAACACACATAGGGTTGCCATGAGTTGGAATTGACTCATGGGCAGCTGGCGTTTTTTTGATGTGGTCCACGACAACACTAAGTATATGAAAGCGATTCTGGAGAAAGCGACTCGTTTAACTGTGCTGATTGGCTAATTTAAGTCATTTTTTAATATGGCATATATCCTTTTTTTTTTTTTATTGTGCTTCAGGTGAAAGTTTACAGCTCAAGCTAGTTTCTCATACAAATATTTATACACACGTAGTTATGTGACCCTATTTGCTATCCCGATAATGTGACAGTACACTCCCCCTTTCCACCCTGGATTTCCGGTGTCCATTCAACCAGCTCCTATTCCTTTCTTCTTTCTCTTCTCGTCTTGGAACAGGAGCTGCCCATTTAGTCTGGTATATCTACTTCAACTAAGAAGGACAATCTTCACGAGTATCATTTTATCTCTTACAATCCAGTGTAATCTCTGTCTGAAGAGTTAGCCTCGGCAATGATTTTAGTTCTGGGTTAACAGAGAGTCTGGGTACCATGTCTTTTGGGATTCCTCTAGGCTCAGTCAGACCCTTAAGTCTGGTCTTTCCACTAGAATTTGCGTTCTGCACCCCACTTTTCTTCTGCTCCGTCAGGGATTCTCTGTTGTATTCCCTGTAAGGTTGATCATTGGTGGTAGTCAGGCACTACCTAGTTCTTCTGGTCTCAGGTTTACAAGACGCTTTGGTCTCTTGGGCTAATATTTTCCTTGTGTCTTTGGTGTTCTTCATTCTCTTTTGCTCCAGGTGGGCTGGGATCAATTGATGCATCTTAGATGGATGCTGGCTAGCTGTTTTTTTTGTTTGTTTGTTTTAATTTTTATTGTGCTTTAAGTGAAAGTTTATAAACCAAGTCAGTCTTTCATACAAAAACTTCTATACACCTTGCTATATACTCCTAGTTGCTCTCCTTCTAATGAGACAGCACACTCCTGCCCTCCACTCTCTATTTTTGTGTCCATTCGGCCAGCTTCTGACCCACTCTGCCCTCTCATCTCTTCTTCAGACACGAGCTGCCCACATAGTCTCATGTGTCTACTTGATCCAAGAAGCTCACCCTTCACCGGTATTTTCTATCCCATAGTCCAGTCCAATCATTGTCTGAAGAGTTGGCTTTGGGAGTAGTTCCTTTCTTGGGCTAAGAGAAGGTCTGGGGACCATGACCTCTAGGGTCCTTCTAGTCTCAGTCAAACTCTTAAGTCTGGTCTTTTTACAAGAATTTGAGGACTGCATCCCACTGCTCTCCTGCTCCATCAGGGGTTCTCTGTTGCGTTCCCTCTTAGGGCAGTCCTCAGTTGTAGCTTGGCACCATCTAGCTCTTCTGGTCTCAGGCTGATGTAGCCTCTGGTTTATGTGGACCTTTCTGTCTCTTGGGCTCATAATTACCTTGTGTCTTTGGTGTTCTTCATTCTCCTTTGATCCAGGTAGGTTAAGACCAATTGATGCATCTTAGATGGCCGCTTGCTAGTGTTTAAGACCCCAGACACTGCTCTCCAAGGTGGAAGACAGAATGTTTTCTTAATAGATTTAATTATGCCAATTGATTTAGATGTCCCATGAAACCATGGTCCCCAAAGCCCTGCCCCTGCTACTCTGACCTTTGAAGCATTCAGTATATTAACAAAACTACTGTGCTTTTGGTTTAGTCCAGTTGTGCTGACCTCTCCTATATTGTGTGTTGTCTTTCCCTTCACCTAAAATAGTTCTTGTCTACTACCTAATTAGTGAAAACACCTCCCCTTCCCTCCCTCCCCCCTCTCATAACCTTCAAAGAATATTTTCTTCTCTGCTTAAACTATTTTTCAAAGGCTTATAATAGTGGTCTTGTGCAATATTTGTCCCATTCCAACTAATTTCACTCAGCACAATGCCTTCCAGATTCTCCTGTGCTATGTAATGTTTCATGGATTCATCATTGTTCTTTTTCTATGTGTAGTATTCCATTGTGTAAATATACCTTAATTTATTTATCCATTCAAACATTGATGGGCACCTTGGTTGCTTCCATCTTTTTGCTATTGTAAACAGTGCTGCAATGAACATGGGTGTGCACATATCTGTTCGTCTAAAGGCTCTTATTTCTCTAGGATATATTCCAAGGAGTGGGATTGTTAGATCGTATGATAGTTCTATTTCTAGCTTTTTAAGGAAGCGCCAAATCGATTTCCAAAGTGGTTGTACCATTTTATATTCCCATCAGGAGTGTATAAGTGTTCAAATCTCTCCAAAACCTCTCCAACATTTATTATTTTGTGTTTTCTGGGTTAATGCCAGCCTTGCTGGAGTGAGATGGAATCTCATTGTAGTTTTTTTTTTTTTTTTATTGTGCTTTAAGTGAAAATTTACAAATCAACTCAGTCTCTCACACAAAAACTTATACACACCTTGCTACATACTCCCAATTGCTCTCCCCCTAATGAGACAGCCCGCTCCCTCCATCCACTCCCTCTTTTTGTGTCCATTTCACCAGCTCTAACCCCCTCTGCTCATCCCCCCTCCAGGAAGGAGATGCCAACATAGTCTCAAGTGTCCACCTGATCCAAGAAGCTCACGCCTCACCAGCATCCCTCTCCAACCCATTGTCCAGTCCAATCCATGTCTGAACAGTTGGCTTTAGGAATGGTTCCTGTCCTGGGCCAACAGAAGGTCTGGGGGCCATGACCACCAGGGTCCTCCTAGTGTCAGTCAGACCAATAAGTCTGGTCCTTTTACAAGAATTTGGGGCCTGCATCCCACTGCTCTCCTGCTCCCTCAGAGGATCTCTGTTGTGTTCCCTGTCAGGGCAGTCATCGCTTGTAGCCGGGCACCATCTAGTTCTTCGGTCTCAGGCTGATGAAGTATCTGGTCTTTGTGGAGCTTTCTGTCTCGTGGGCTCATAATTACCTTGCTTCCTTGGTGTTCTTCATTCTCCTTTGATCCAGGTGGGTAGAGACCAATCGATGCAGCTTAGGTGGCCACTTGCTAGCATTTAAGACCCCAGACACCACTCTTCAAAGTGGGATGCAGAATGTTTTCTTAACAAATTTTATTATGCCAGTTGACTTAGATGTCCCCTGAAACCATGGTCCCCAAACCCCAGACCCTGCTACGCTGGCCTTCGAAGCATTCAGTTTATTCAGGAAACTTCTTTGCTTTTGGTTTAGTCCATTTGTGCTGACCTCGCCTGTGTTGTGTGTTGTCTTTCCCTTCACCTAAAGTAGTTCTTATCTACTATCTAATTAATGAATACCTCTCTCCCACCCTCCCTCCCTCCCCGCTCTCGTAACCATCAAAGAATATTTCTCGAGTTCTTATAATAGTGGTCTTATACAATATTTGTCCTTTTGCAGCTGACTAATTTTACTCAGCATAGTGCGTTCCAGATTCCCCCATGTTATGAATAGTTTCACAGATTCCTCACTGTTCTTTATCGATGCATAGTATTCCATTGTGTGAATATACCATAATTTATTTATCCATTCAAACACTGATGGGCACCTTGGTTGCTTCCATCTTTTTGCTATTGTAAACAGTGTTGCAATGAACATGTGTGTGTATATATGTGTTCACGTAAAGGCTCTTATTTCTCTAGGATATATTCCAAGGAGTGGGATTGCAGGATCATATGTTAGTTCTATTTCTAGCTTTTTAAGGAAGCACCAAATCGATTTCCAAAGTGGCTGTACCATTTTACATTCCCACCAGCAGTGTATCAGTGTTCCAATCGCTCCACAGCCTCTCCAACATTTATTATTTTTTGTTTTTTGGATTAATGCCAGTCTTGTTGGAGTGAGATGAAACCTCATTGTAGTTTTGGTCTGCATTTCTCTAATGGTAATGATGGTGAGCGTTTCCTCATGTATCTGTTAGCTACCTGAATGTCTTCTTTAGTGAAGTGTCTGTTCATATCTTTTGCCCATTTTTTAATTGGGTTATTCATCTTTTTGTAGTTGAGTTTTTGCAGTATCATGTATATTTTAGAGATCAGATGCTGATCAGAAATGTCATAGGTAAAAATTTTTTCTCACTCTGTAGGCAATCTTTTTTCTCTTTTGGTGAAGTCTTTGGGTGAGCATAGGTGTTTGATTTTTAGGAGCTCCCAGTTGTCTAGTTTTTCTTCTGCATTGGTAGTAATGAGTTGTATGCTGTTTATGCCATATATTAAGGCTCCTAATGTTGTCCCTATTTTTTCCTCCATGATCGTTATCATTTTATTTTTTATATTTAGGTCTTTGATCCATTTTGAGCTCCTTTTTTTGCATGGAGGGACGTATGAGTCTTGTTTCATTTTTTTTTTTTTTTTTTGCGGATGGATATCCAGTTATGCCAGCACCATTTGTTAAAAAGACTGTCTTTTCCCCCATTTAACTGATTTTGGGCCTTTGTCAAATATCGGCTTCTCATATGTGGATGGATTTATGTCTGGCTTCTCAATTCTGTTCCATTGGTCTATGTATCTGTTGTACCAGTACCAGGCTGTTTTAACTACTGTGGTGGCACACTAGGTTCTAAAATCAGTCAGAGTAAGGCCTCCCATTTTGTTCTTCTTTTTCAGTAATGCTTTACCTATCCGGGGCCTCTTTTTCTTCCATACGAACTTGGCGATCCATTTCTCCATCTCATTAAAGAATGTCATTGGAATTTGGATCAGAATTGCATTAAATCTACAGATGTTTTGGTAGAACACACCTTTCCATAATGCTAAGCCTTCCTATCCATGAACAAGCTTTGTTTTTCCACTTATGTAGATCTCCTTTGGTTTCCTGCAGAAGTGTTTTGCAGTTTTCCCTGTATAGGTCTTTTACATCTCTGGTAAGATTTATTACTATTTTTTTTTTATTCTATCTTCTTGGGGACTACTACAAATGGTATTGATTTGGTGATTTCCTCCTTGATGTTCTTTCCGTTGGTGTAGAGGAATCCAACCGATTTTTGTGTGTTTATCCTGTAATCCAATACTCTGCTGAACTCTTCTATCAGTTTCAATAGTTTTCTTGAGGACTCCCAAGGGTTTTTGTGTATAAGATCATGTCATCTGTAAATAGAGACAACCCTACTTCTTCCTTGCCAATCTGGAAGGCCTCCATCTCTTTATCTATCCTAATTGCTCTGGAAAGGACCTCCAGCATAATTTTGAACAAGAGCGGTGACAAAGGGCATCCCTGTCTGGCTCCCGATCTCAAGGGGAGTGCTCTCAGGCTCTGTCTATTTAGGGCGATGTTGGCTATTGGCCTTGTATAAATGCCCTTTATTATATTGAGGAATTTTCCCTCCATTCCCACTTTGCTGAGAGTTTTTATCATGAATGGGTGTTGAACTTTGTCAAATGCCTTTTCTGCATCGATTGATAAAATCATGTGATTCTTGTCTTTTGTTTTATTTATATGATGGATTACATTAGTTGTTTTTCTACTGTTGAACCATCCCTGCATACCTGGCATGAATCCCACTTGGTCATGGTGAATTACCGTCTCTATTTTTTGTTGAATTCTATTGGCTACAATTTTGCTGAGGGTCTTCGTATCTAAGTTCATGAGGGACACAGGTCTGCCATTTTCTTTTTTACTGGTGTCCTTATCTGGCCTTGACACCAGGGACATGGTGGCTTCATAGAACGAGTTTGGGGGTATTCCGTCCTTTTCTATGCTCTGAAATACCTTTAGTAGTAGTAGTGTTAATTATTCTCTAAAAGTTTGGTAAAACTCTCCAGTGAAGCAGTTCGGGCCAGAGGTTTTTTTTTGTTAGGATTTTTTTAATTACCTTTTCAATCTCTTCTTTCCTTATGGGTCTATTTAGTTGTTCTATCTTTGTTTGTGTTAGTTTAGGTAGGTAGTGTGTTTCCAGGAATTCATCCATTTCTTCTAGGTTTTCAAATTTATTAGAGTACAATTTTTCATAGTAATCTGATTTGATTCTTTTAATTTCAGTTGGGTCTGTTGTAATATTACCTATCTCAGTTCTTATTTGGGTTATTTGCTTCCTATCCTGTTTTTCTTTTGTTGCTTTGGCCAATGGTTTATCAATTTTGTTGATGTTTTCAAAGAACCACCTTTTGGTTTTGTTAATTCTTTCTATTGTTTTTCTGTTTTCTATTTCATTTAGTTCAGCTCTAATTTTTATTATTTGTTTTCTTCTGGTGCCTCAGGGGTTCTTTTGTTGTTCTCTTTTTGTTTGTTCAAGTTATAGGGATAATTCTTTGATTTCTGCCCTTTCTTCTTTTTGTATGTTTACATTTATTGATATAAATTGACCTCTGAGCTCTGGTTTCACTGTGTCCCAAATGTTCTGATAGGAAGTGTTTTCATTCTCACTGGATTCTCTGAATTTCTTTATTCCATTCTTAATATCTTCTATAATCTAGTCCTTTTTGAGCAGGGTATTATTCAGAGTCCAAGTGTTTGATTTCTTTTTCCTGCTTTTCCTGTTATTAATTTCCACTTTTATGGCCTTATGGTCAGAGAAGATGCTTTGTAATATTTCAATGTTTTGGATTCTGCTAAGGCTTGCTTTATGACCTAATACGTGGTCTAGTCTAGAGAATGTTCCATGTGCACTAGAAAGGAAAGTATACTTGGTTGCTGTTGGGTGGAGTGTTCTGTATATGTCTATGAGGTCAAGTTCATTTATTGAGGCATTTAGATCTTCTGTGTCTTTATTGAGCTTCTTTCTGGATGTCCTGTCCACTGAAAGTGGTATGTGGAAGTCTCCTACTATTATTGTGGAGCTGTCTATCTCACTTTTCAATGCTGATAGAGTTTGTTTTATGTATCTTGCAGCACTGTCATTGGGTGGATAAATATTTAATATGGTTGTATCTTCTTGGTATATTGTTCCTTTAATCATTATACAGTGTCCTTCATTTTCCTTTGTGATGGATTTAACTTTAAAGTCTATTTTGTCAGAATTTAATATTGCCCCACCTGCTCTTTTTTCATTGTTGTTTCCTTGATATATATATATTTTTCCATCCTTTGAGTTTTAGTTTGTGTCTATAAGTCTAAGTTGTGTCTCTTGCAATCAGCATATAGACAGATCGTGTTTTTTAATCCATTCTGCCACTCTCTGTCTCTTTGTTGGTACTTTTAGTCCATTTACATTCAGCATAATTATGAACAGCTATGAATTTAATGGTATCATTGTGATGTCTTTTTTTGTGTGTTGTTGACAGTTTCTTTTTTCACTTAATTTTATGTGCTGAGTAGATAATCTTTATATATTGACCTTTCCTCATATTCTTTGTTGTTGATTTTGTTTCTGCTGATTCTGTATTTTTCCCTTGTATTTTATTTTGATGAATAGGATTGTTTGTTAGTCTCTTTTGTGGTTATCTTAAAATTTACCTCTATTTTTCTAAGTTTAAACCTAAATTTTATTTCTTTGTATCACCTTTCTTACTCTTCATATGGAAGATCTATGACTACATTTCTCAGTCCCTCTTTATTGTTTTAATGTTGTCTTCTTTTACATAATAACATTGCTGTTACCCCTTTTGAGTTTTCTTTCTTTCTTTCTCTCTTTCTGTCTCTCTCTGTCTCTCTGTCTCTCTCTGTCTCTCTGTCTCTCTGTCTCTCTCTCTGTGTCTCTCTGTGTCTCTCTGTCTCTCTTTCTCTCTCTCTTTCTTTCTGTCTCTCTCTTTCTCTCTTTCTTTCTGTCTCTCTCTTTCTTTCTTTTTCTTTCATTTCCCTGTCTGGGTTGATTGCTCTGCCCCGTGTTCTAGTCTTGGGTTGATACCTGATATTGTTGATTCTCTGACCAAAGAACTACCTTTAGTATTTCTTGTAGTTTTGGTTTGGTTTTTACCAATTCCCTAAACTTGTGTTTATCTGGAAATGTCCTAATTTCATCTTCATATTTAAGAGACAGTTTTGCTGGATATATGATTCTTGGCTGGCAATTTTTTTACTTCAGTTTTTTAAATAAGTCATCCCATTGCCTTTTGCCTGCATGGTTTCTGCCAAGTAGTCCAAGCTTATTCTTATTGGCTCTCCTTTGTAGGTGACTTTTCGTTTTTCCCTAGCTGCTCTCAAAATTCTCTCTTTATCTTTGGTTTTGTCAAGTTTGATTTTAATATGTCTTGGTGACTTTCTTTTAAAATCTACCTTATGTGGAGTTTGACGAGAATCTTGGATAGATATCTTCTCATCTTTCATGATATCAGGGAAGTTTTCTGCCAACAAATCTTCAACAATTCTCTCTGTGTTTTCTGTTATCCCTCCCTGTTCCAGTACTCCAGGCACTCATAGATTATTTCTTTTGATAGATGATTCCTAAGATTCCTTCATTTTTTAAAATTCTTTTATCTGATTTTTCTTCAAATATGTTAGTGCCAAGTGATTTATCTTCAGGTTCGGAAATTCTGCCTTCCACTTGCTCAGTTCTGCTCTTCTGACTTTCTATTGAGCTGTCTACTTCTGTAATTTTATTGTTAAACTTCTGAATTTCTGATTGCTTTCTGTCTATGGATTTTTCCTGCTTATTAAATTTTTCATTATGTTCCTGAATAATCTTTTTAATTTCTTCAATCCCTTTATCTGTGTGTTCCTTGGCTTGTTCTGTGTATTGCCCCATTTCCTTCCTGATGTCTTGAAGGGTTCTGTATATTAATTTTTTGTATTTTGCCTCTGGTAATTCCAGGAATGCACTTTCGCCTAGAAGACCCGTTGATTCTTTGTTTTGAGAGCTTGTTGAGGTGATCATGGTCTGTTACTTTATGAGACTTGATATTGACTGTTGTCTCTGAGCCATCTATGATTGTCTTAGTTTATTTTATGCTTGCTTATGTTGTAGCTTCTTGCTTTGTTTTGTTTTAATATGCCCAAATGGGTTGCTTGAGTGAGCTAGCTTGATTATTTTCACCTTTGGAGCTCTGATGTCCTGTCCCCAGATGGCTAGAGCTGTTATTAGGTATATGAGCCTAGAAGTCCATTCATTTTTCTTGTGTGAATTCAGGTCAGGTGTCCAGGTAGCTAATCATCAAGTGTGTGGTACAGGCTCTGTCCTACAGTCTTAGAGGGGCAGGGGTGACTGGTGTAAGTACCAGTATCTGGTTTCAGCAGGAGGTCACACTCTGAACAAGACAGGGGCCTGAGAATTGTCCCCCATGTGTCTCTGAGGAGAGTGTGTCTCTGCTCCCTAGAGTGTACAGGTGGATGGGTTCTGCAGATGGACCACGGGCTCCCAATGTTTTTGGTTGTAATGACTGGAAGGTACCAGTTATCCTTGGACCCCTGTCACAGGTGGCTGGGTGACCTGAGTGGAGCTACCAGTCCTTAGGCCCCTGATGTGGGTAGGTGAGGACCCTGTTTAATAGGCAAAGCAATGTCAAACATCAAATACCCAACTCTCCGCCACACAGCTGAAATGGTTGGAGTCTGCCAACAAGAGCCTATTCTCCTGAAATAGGCCCACACAGGTTTATGCAGAGGGAAAATGTATTTAAAGTCCATGGACTGTTTATGCCTGGACAGGAGCTGCTTCTGTCCTGAGCTCCCCTGGTTAGTGGAGCTGACAAATTATCTATCCCCTGAGTTGCAAATTTTTCCTTCTCCAGGACTGGGAGGACTGCCCTAGGTGTTTAATAGGGCCTGTCTTAGGCCCAGGGAATTCAGCTGCTAAAGCTGGTTTTGGAGGGGAGGCATGGTAAAATATACGTAAGTACTTAGCTTTTTCTGAGAGCGCCATTCTTCTCTGGTTCCAGAGGTGTAAGTATGCTGTGTGTCCGGCTGCTTCTCCCTGAGGAAACTGTGGCCAAACACCAGTACCAGCCTGCTACCACCTCTGCCAGGAATGGTGTCTAAGGGCTCCCCAGGATTCAGCTCCCATACCTCCTCTCCGCTTCTGAACCATCTCTTCCTCCCCCTACCCCTCTGTTCATTTTCTAAGCTTGCCTTTGCTGCTCAGGGCTCCTAGATTGTCTTAAATATACTAGTTTCACCTATTTTTTGGGGGGTCTTTGTTTTAAAGATGGCTCACCAGAAGTGTCTGTCTATTCTGCCCTCTTGGCTCTGACTCCCTCATTATAGTTTTGATTTGCATTTCTGTAATGGCTAATGATTGTGAGCGTCTCCTCATTCAACTGTTACCTACCTGAATATCTTCTTTAGTGAAGTGCCTATTCATATCCTTTGTCCATTTTTTAATTGGGTTATTTGTCTTTTTGTAGTCAAGTATTTGCAGTATCATGTAGATTTTAGAGATCAGACGCTGATCAGAAATGTCATAGCTAAAAACTTTTTCCCAGTCTGTAGGTAATCTTTTTAGTCATTGGTGAAGTCTTTGGATGAGCATAGGTGTTTGATTTTTAGGAGCTCCTAGTTATCTAGTTTTGCTTCTGCATTGGTAGTAATGTTTTGGATACTGTTTATGCTGTGTATTAGGGCTCCTAGCATTGTCCCTATTTTTTTCTTCCATGATCTTTTTCATTTTAGAATTTATGTTTAGGTCTTTGATCCATTTTGAGTTCCTTTTTGTGCATGGTGTGAGGTATGGCTCGTTTCATTTTTTTGCAAGTGGATATCCGGTTATGCCAGCACCATTTGTTAAAGAGATTGTCTTTTCCCCATTTAACTGCTTTGGGGTCTTTGTCAAATATCAACTGCTCATATGTGGATGGATTTATGTCTTGAGTCTCAATTCTGTTCCATTGGTCTATGTATCTGTTCTTGTACCAGGCAGTTTTGACTACTGTGGCAGTACAATACGTTCTAAAATCGCATAGAGTGAGGGTTCCCACTTTACTATTCTTTTTCAGTAATGCTTTACTTATCTGGGGCCTCTTACCCTTCCATATGACATTGGTGATTTGATTCTCCATCTCAGTAAAAAATGTCATTGGAATTTGGATCAGAATTGCATTGTATCTATAGATGGCTTTTGGTAGAATAGACAATTTTACAATGTTAATCCTATCCGTGAGCAAAGTATGTTTTTCTACTTGTGTAGGTCTCTTTTGGTTTCTTGCAGTAGTGCCTTCTAGTTTTCTTTGTATAGGTCTTTTGCATCTCTGGTAAGATTTATTCCTAAGTATATTATCTTCTTGGGGGCTACTATAAATAGTACTGATTTGGTGATTTTCTCTTCAATGTTCTTTTTGTTGGTGTAGAGGAATCCAACTGACTTTTTTATGTTTATCCTGTATCCTGATAATCTCCTGAACTCTTCTATTAGTTTCACTAGTTTTACTGAGGATTCTTTAGGGTTTTCTGTGTATAAGATCATGTCACCTGCAAATAGAGATACTTTTACTTCTTCCTTACCAATCTGGATGCCCTTTATTTCTTTATCTAGACTTAAAGCTCTGAATAGGGCCTCCAGCACAATGCTGAATAAAAGTGGTGATAAAGGGCATCCTTGTCTGGTTTCCGATCTCAAGGGGAATGTTTTCAGGCTCTCTCCATTTAGGGTGATGTTGGCTGTTGGCTTTGTATAAATGCCCTTTATTATGTTGAGGCATTTTGCTTCTATTCCTATTTTGCTGAGAGTTTTTAGCACGAAAGGGTGTTGAGCTTTGTCAAATGCCTTTTCTGCATCAATTGATAAGATCATGAGGTTTTTGTCTTTTGTTTAATTTATAAGATGAATTACACTGATTGTTTTTCCTGATGTTGAACCATCCCTGCATACCTGGTATGAATCCCAGTTGTTCATGGTGGATTATTTTTTTGATATATTGTTGAATTCTATTGCCTAGAATTTTGTTGAAGATTTTTGCATCTAAGTTCATGATGGATATAGGTCTGTAATTTTCTCTTTTTTGTGGTGTCTTTACCTAGTTTTTGTATCAGGAATATGCTGGCTTCATAGAATGAGTTTGGGAGTATTCCGTCCTTTTCTATGCTCTGAAGTACCTTTAGTAGTAGTGGTGTTAACTCTTCTCTGAAAGTTTTGTAGAACTTTGCAGTGAATCCATCCAGGCCAGGGCTTTTTTTTGTTGGGAATTTTTTGATTACCTTTGCAATCTCTCCTTTCCTTATGGGTCTATTTAGTTGTTCTACCTCTGTTTGTGTTAGTTTAGGTAGGTAGTGTGTTTCTAGGAATTCATCTACTTCTTCTAGGTTTTCAAATTTGTTAGAGTACAATTTTTCATGGTAATCTGATATGATTCTTTTAATTTCAGTTGGGTTTATTGTAATATCTCCCATCTCATTTCTTATTCAGGTTATTTGCTTTCTCTCATGATTTTCTCTTGTCAGTTTGGCCAATGGTTTATCAATTTTGTTAATTTTTTCAAAGGAGCAGTTTTTGGTCTTGTTAATTCTTTCAATTGTTTTTCTGTTCTCTATTTCATTTAGCTCTGCTCTCATTTTTATTGTTTGCTTTCTTCTGGTGCCTGAGGGTTTCTTTTGTTGTTCTCTTTCTATATGTTCAAGTTGTAGCAATAGTTCTTTGATTTTCACTCTTTCTTCTTTTTATATATGTACGTTTATTGATATAAACTGATCTCCGAGTACTGCTTTAACTGTGTCCCAAAGGTTCTGATAAGAAGTGTTTTCATTTTCCTTGGATTCTTTGAATTTCTTTATTCCATCCTTGATCTATTCTATAACCCAGTTCTTTTTGAGCAGAGTATTGTTCAGTTTCCAGGTGTTTGATTTCTTTTCCCTGCATTTTCTGTTACTGATTTCCACTTTCATGGCCTTATGTTCAGAGAAGAAAAAAAAAAAAAAAAATTGTTATTTATTTATTTATTTATTTTGATGCTTTGTAATATTTCAGTGTTTTGGATTCTGCTAAGGCTTGCTTTATGACCTAATATGTGGTCTATTCTAAAGAATGTTCCATGTACACTAGAAAAGAAAGTATAGTTGGCTGCTCTTGGGTGGAGTGTTCTGTATAAGTCTATGAGTTCAAGTTGGTTGATTGTGGTGTTTAGATGTTCCGTGTCTTTATTGAGCTTCTTTCTGTACGATCTGTCCTTTACCAAAAGTGGTGTGTCAAAGTCTCCTACTGTAATTGTGGCACTGGCTATCTCACTTTTCAGTGCTGTTAGAGTTTGTTTTATGTATCTTGCAGCCCTGTCATTGGTTGCATAAATATTTAATGTGGTTATATACTCCTGGTATATTGTCTCTTTAATCATTATGTAGTGTCCTTCCTTATCCTTTGTGGTGGATTTAACTTTAAGGTCTCTTTGGTCAGAAATTAATATTGCTGCTCCTGCTCTTTTTTGACTATTGTTTGCTTGATGTATTTTTTTCCATCCTTTGAGTTTTAGTTTGTTTGTGTCTCTAAGTCTAAGGTGTGTCTCTTGTGGGCAGCATATACACAGATTTTTTTTTTTTTAATCCATTCTGCCACTCTCTGTCTCTTTATTGTTACATTTAGTCCTTTTACATTTAGGGTAATTATGGATAGGTATGAGTTTCATGCTGTAATTTAATGTCTTTTTTGGTGTGTTGTTGACAGTTTCTTTTTCCCACTTAATTTTTTGTGCTGAGTAGTTTGTCTTTACATATGTTCTTTCTTCTTATTCGTTGTTGATTTTGTTTCTGCTAAGTCTCCATTTTTTTTTCTTATATTTTATTTTGATGAGTAGTATTGTTATTCTCCTTTTTGGTTACCTTAATATTTACCCCTGTTCTTCTATGTTTAAACCTAACTTTTATCTCTTTATATCGCCTTGTCTTCCTCTGCATATGAAAGATCTTTGACTACATTTCTTAGTCCCTCTTTATTGTTTTAAGGTTTTCTTTTTACACAATGACATCACTGTTTCCCTGTTTTAAGTATTTTTTCATATTGATTTATTTTTTTGACTTCCCTTCCTGGGCTGACATCTGATTGCTCTGTCTAGTGTTCTCGTCTTGGGTTGATATGTGATATTATTGATTTTCTAGCCAAAGAGCTCCCTTTAATATTTCTTTTAGTTTTGGTTTGGTTTTTATGAATTCCCTAAACTTCTGTTTATCTGGAAATGTCCTAATTTCACCTTCATATTTTAGTGACAGTTTTGTTGGATATGTGATTTTTGGCTGGCAAGTTTTTTCTTTCAATGCTTTTTGTAAGTCATCACCATAAAAAAAAAAAAAAAAACTCCCTGCTTCCTAAACAACAGCTCCCTCTTTCCCCCTTTCTCCTACCCCTGGTAACCATTAATAAACTTTGGTCTCTATACATTTGTCTATTTTTGCTATTTCATATAAGTGAGAGCATTCAATGTTTGTTTATTTGTGATTGACCTATTTCACTGAGCATAAGGTTTTTGAGGTTCACCCATGTTGTAGCATGAATCTGGACTTCTTTTTTCTTTACAGCTGAATAATATTCCTTTTTATGTAGGTTCCACATTTTGTTTATCCATTCTTCCATTGGTGGACACTTTGGTTGTTTCCACCTTTTGGCTGTTGTGAATAGTGCTTTGATGAACTTTGGTTTACAGGTATCTGTTTGTGTTGCTTCTTTCAGGTGTCTTGAGTATATCTACAAGTAGACATTGTAGCTTTTGCAATGCAAGCCTGTAGAAGTTGCCAGCCTGTCACCTGATTTTTGACTTGCCAGCCCCCACAATCACGTGAGCCAATTTACGAAGTCTCCCTCTCTCTCTGTGTCTCTTTCACTTTTTCTCAGATATATATATATATATATATATGTAAAATATATATATATATATGGAGAGGAGCCCTGGTGATGTAGTGGTTAAGTGCTCAGCTACTAACTGAAAGGGCAAAGGTTCAAACCCACTAGCCGCTCTGCAGGAGAAAGATGTGGCAGCGTGCTTCCAAAAAGATTTATAGCCTTGGAAACCCTATGGCACAGTTCTACTGGGAATCAACTCAACAGCAGTGGATTTGGGTTTGGTTTTATATAAAGAGATAACTATATAGATAGAAATGCACATATATATACATATCACTGATTCTGTTTCTCTAGAGAGCCCCAACTAAAACATTATGTGCTTTATTAAGTACTAGGAATATAAGTGATGAATAAAAAACAAAACAAAACACTTTTCCTTCCTTCTGGAATTTATAGTGTCATGAAAAGATAGATATCACAAAATTAACTACAATAAATATTTGTAACATCTAAACTTAACACTTTGAGTAGTATCTGAATATACAAAATAAGTAAGAAAAATACTTTTAATAGAAACAAGAATAATGTATATGAATGGGCAATTCAGAAAAGGAAAAATCTAAGTCGCAAACAACTATAGGAAGAGATACTCAACCTCATTTATACTGAGATAAATGTATATTAGAACCTTGTGGAAATAACACTTTACATCAGAATGGCAAAAATAGAAAGTAGGACAACACCTTGTACTGGCAAGGATATGGGAAACATAAACCCTCAAGCACTGTTAGAGGCAGTTTAAACTGATATTGCAGTTAGGGAAAAAATCTAGTATTACTTTGTACAAGTAAACGTATAAAGACCCTATGATACAGCAATACTATACTTGTAGATATACCCAGAGACTCATTGTGTATATCCAAGAGATAAATTTGTTACTGTATAGATTATAGAAAGGACCATACTTAAGGATATTGTTTGTGGTAGGGTGGAACAGAAGACAAGATAATTGTCTGTAACTAGACCAATGTATGGAGGCCTGGTGGTATGGTGGTTAAGAGCTTGGCTGCTAACCAAAAGGTCAGTAGTTCAACTCCACCAGCCGCTGCTTAGAAACCCTATGGGGCAGTTTTACTTTGTCCTTTTGGGTTGCTATGAGTTGGAATCAACTCAGTGGCAAAGAGTTTGATTTGGCTTGGTTTGGTTAGAGCAATGTATGAATGAAATGTGATATATGCATAGTACCAAAAGCTGTGCAGCACTTAGAAACAATAAACTACAGCAACACCAAACCAAAAAAAAACTCGTTGCCATGGAGTCAATTCTGGCTCATAGCGACCCTATAGGACAAAGTAGGACTACCCCATAGTACTTCTGAGGAGCACCTGGTGAATTCGATCTGCCAGCCTTTTGGTTAGCAGCCAAACACTTAACTGCTGCACTGCCAGGGCTCTTCAGCAGCACAGTAGATATTAATATTGAGTAGGAAAAAAAAGTAAAAACACTAAGAAACAGACTAAGGACTTATCAACTGAATACATTAGAAAGGTTGCCTATGATGAAGATTTGAATAAAAATGGAGATCAGTTATGAAGGGACAAGAATAAAATGTAAAATAGAGAGGGTTCTTGCAAATAACTGAGAGATGATTGATGCAACTGTCTGCATGTAGGGTCATGTCAAATACCTAACTGAAAATACAAAAAAACAAAAATAAACAAAACAGTCCAACTGTGTTCTTGATTAGCTTTCTTACTTGAAGGAGCCTATACAAATGCAGTTATCGAAAATCACCATGCTGGTATGGCTATGTGTCTTCTGACAGGAAAATGCTGGCCATTTTTTATGATTTTAGTTATTTTATTTTTTTTGAAGCTTACCACTTAGAACATTGCTGTATCTTAATTTAGCAAATTTTCATTATCATTTTTTTTCCTGGAGATCATCAAAGAAAAGGTGATAAAATGGATTAAAAAATTATCAGTGACTGCTTATCCTGTGATTGACTTCACTCCCTCTACCTACCATACATTCTACTGCAGATGTTGTAACGTCTTCACACACCTTCTCCTTAATGCTGGTATTTCAATTTCCCACTTAGATTTCTCAAGAGGATAGTTACATGAGAATCTTTTCAAAATCATCTTTTAAAATTTGATGTTGTTTTACCCGTCTTTTTTTTCCAATCATTTAATATTCCATAGATCTTGCTTTAAGTGAAAAACAAACAACAACAACAACAAAAAAAGAAAAGTTCAGTATCTTAGCAGGCACCATAAAAATGTGTAACCAATGTGATGTCTTGGAAACCTTCTAAGATCTTGAATTAGCTTCTGAATTATTAAGAGAGGATTAAATTTACCTGAAAATTTGTAGTGTTATTCTCATTGATCAGAATATGTATTTAATTAAAAAAAAACAGAAAAAAATCTTTTTCTTGACAGTTAACAATGTTTTCTTCAAAGTCCAGTTCAAATATTGCTTCCTCTCTGAAGTTTTCTTTGACCCATTCTCACAAATTTTAAACAAATTGCTTCTTCATCTCTGCGCTTCTATCTCTACTCTGTTCTGACCTACATTCTGCTTCTTAAAGATTTTGCTGAGATCCTTTTCCATGTTCTGAATTATTTTTGTCTGTGCCCTTTCTGGTAATGTTAGTCTCTTCCTTTATAATTTTTTTTTTTTTTTTTTTGGTTTGGCAGAACGTTTTTAGTTTTGTTTTGTTGTTGTTCTTGCTTGGTTTTATTTTACTTATTTTTTAACTGAATCTTTAATGTTTATATTTGAAATATTGTTAGTTCTGTAAAATTTTGGTTCTCAGCTTTTTCAATTAATACCCTAGGATAGAGTTTATCTCTTTGCTGAACTCTTCAGCTTTTTTTCTAAATAATGTGTGGCTCCCAAAAGAGTTGCATCAAGAGCATCTATAACATATAGTTTCCTGGGCCTCAACCTAAATTTCCTAAAACAGAATTTTTAGGAATACTACCCTAAGATATGTATTTTTAACATGAGTTGTGTACGACTGTGATACATAATTAAGTTGGGAACTTCCCCTTCAACTGCATTTCTACTCGGGATCAGTTCTCTTTTATTTGTACTCTCATGATATGAAGCCTTTTTTTTTTTCCAGTGGAAAGAATCACTCCCTCATTGGGGACCCAGATTCTAATTCTCCATTATGCAGCACTGTGACACTTTCTGTGTCATGTTTCCTGTACAACAACATTAAATATCTCCTCACACCAGTACCCCTTTATATCCAGGTTAAAGAGACCTTAGCTTTGAGTGCCATACTTTAGATAGCCGTACATTTCATAAACACTCACACAAATATCATGTGGTTAAGAAATACATGAGTGTTTCAGGGACTCAGCATCCAGCACTTAGTTCTGATATGTATCTCCAACACTGATTATCATATTTATACCACCCAGACCTCAAGAAAATGTTTCTTCCCACCCCTTGCCCTATACCTTTGAAAGAAAAGGCAGCTGTGTCCAAATGGTTTGAAGATTTGTGGATAATGCTGCTGTTAATGTCAAGGAGTTTCTGAGTACACGGAGGATTTGAGCAGTGAAAGCATTTAGATAAAAGGAAAGAAAAATTAAGTAACCTGCCAAATCTTTTCCAAGAGCTGTAATGCAATAGATGCTTACATATCAGTGTTTCACATCTTCTTGCCATTCTTTGCATTTAAATTTGTTTTCTGGAATAATAATTGGCAAGGAGTACTTGCAAGAGTTGCACAGGGTGGCAACACTAATCAAAGAATGTTTTGCAATATTAAACAATTCACATAAGTCTTAAATGTTTGTATATATATATGGATCTAGTTGTAAAATGAATAAAGCATGATACTGATTCTCTTCATTGGCAACTAGATGGGTATTAACTGGTACAGGGGCAAATCTTTTCATTTCAGAAATAAAACTTTAAAAATTAAATTAAAAAATCATCTTCATTTACATAAGATTGCCATGAAATTGTTATATTAATTAATACCAATTTGTAGTTTGCCCTTTTTTTAAAAAGATATTTTAAATATTAGATATTTAATATTATATTATATGTTTATAGATATTTGGGAAACTGTTTGAAAACATATGGAACACAATTTTTTTTATAATGGTACATTCCATTTCATATATTTTTAATACAGTTACATTATTTTCATCATTTCTACTTTGCCATCCAGTTGATTTCAACTCACAGAGACCCTATAGGACAGAGTAAAACTGTCCCATAGGATTTCCAAGGAGTGGGTGGTGGGTTCAAACTGTCGAACTTTTGGTTAGCAGCCAAACTCTTAACCACTGTGCCAGCAGGGCTCCATTTTCATCATTTAGATAGGTAAGAAAATATTTTTTAACATATATATATGATTCATGTATTTCTTTATTATTCGTCTAAACATCACTGCCCATCAACAGAACCAACCAAACATGTATTAAAGCCATTAATTTCAGTCATGTTTGCTATTGGGCTGACCTGTCATATAAAAATCATAGCAATACACTTTTTAAGTATTTGCCATTATGAAGACATATTGGTCCAAGTAGAGGAAGTAGCACCCTTTATTTAATAAGTTGTTAACTTTTTTAATGATTTTTAAATATTTAGACACACATCATGTTGCCTCAACTTATATTGTAGCACCAGACCCTGCAAATATTAGACATAGGTAACACAGCCTTGAAAACCCCGTCTTAGGCTGGGTTTTCTAGAGAAGCAAAACCAGTAAAGCATATATATATATAGTGAGAGATTTATATCAAGGAAACAGCTTATGTAGTTGTAGAGGCTGGAATGTCCCAAGTCCATGGGTCAAGATGGAGGCTTCCCCTGATTCACATAGCCACAGGAGCTGGTGAAACCACGACTGGCAGTTCAGAGAGCAGGGCTCTTGCTCACAGGCTGCAAAGATCAATGAATCTCAAGATCAGCAAGCAAGATGGCAGGTAAGCTACTAGCTCAAGTCCCAAGAGTTGGAAGTCAGATGAACAGAAGCCAGCTATAGGATCCAGCATGAGCAAATCCCCCAGGCCTTGCCAGAATGTCTGCTTATATCTGATTCAGGCCACACACCCAAGGAAACTCCCTTTCAACTGAATGGCTACTCACAACAGATCCCATCATGGGGATGATCACATATCAGATCTCAACAGGAAAGTGATCACAACTTTGTACGGCTGCCAAAACACTGAGATTCATGGCCCAGCCAATCTTAACCATCACAAACCCTACAGAACAGTTCTACTCTGCACACATGGAGTCACCTACTGTCGGAATCAACTTGATGGCAATTAACAACAATAACGAGAGTTGCAGTAGGCTATTATTTAACATAATTAATTTTATGCTTAGACAATATCATTTAAAATACACAGCTAACACCCTGTCCACTCTCCATCAATGCATGAAGTCCAATTAAGATCAATAGCTCTCTTAGAGTTTGACAGCCAGCAGGGAGCAACAGCAGTATGACTCCATGCTCAAGTCCAAATGGAAGGGCTGCTTGTCAATGACTTTGTTACAAATAGAGAGCAACAGTAGGAATAGCATTTATCAATGTGCCTGAAATACAGTGTGCACTCAATACTCATTGAATTGAATTGGACTTTTTTTTCTCACGTGGTACACTGGTAGAAAATCACCCAGACAGTATTAGATCAAGCAAGAGGTCACTAGAATGGTAAAGACATGTAGAATTGATAGCTTATTCCTATTTCTCACAGGGACTGCAGGGTCATCTTCCTAAATTTCCTCTCCACCTCCACTGCCTTTATCCTTGTCCTCCATAAATCTGTCCTTAATGGAATTGTGTAGTGAGATAAAGACCACTTTAGAAAGGGAAGATCTAAGGAAATGACATTGTTTTGCTGAACTAAGCATTATGAGATGAAAAAGAATTCCTGGCAAAGGGAAGAGCACTGGCATGTGCCAAAGTTAGGAAAGGGTTTGGTACGTTCACCTGAGCATTACAATATTTAGCAAGATAGAAGAATTGTTTTCATCATCTAGTGCTGCTATAACAGAAATACGACAAGTGGATGGCTTTAACAAAGAGAAATTTATTTCTTCACAGTAAAATAGGCTAAAATTCTAAATACGGGGTGTCAGCCCCAGGGGAAGGCTTTCTCTCTCTGTCAGCCTTCTCATCAATATTCCCCTGGGCTAGCAGCTTTTATGTGAAGGGACCCCAGGTCAAAAGGACACGCTCTGCTCCCAGTGCCTCTTTTTTGGTGGTATGAGGCCCCCCTGTCTCTTTGCTCAATTCTTTTATATCTCAAGAGATTGTATCAAGACAATCCAATCTAGTAGACTGAGTCTTACCTCATTAACACAGCTGCTGCCCATCCTCCCTCCTTAACATCATAGAGGCAGGTTTTACAACATATAGGAAAATCACACAATACTGTGAATCATGGCCCAGCCAAATAGATACATACATTTTTGGGGAAATTTGAGGGACATAATTCAATCCATGACAAGACTAAACCAAAAAAACAAAAACCAAAACTAAAAAACCTCGTTGCCATTGAGTTGATTCCAATTCATAACAACCCTAGAAGCCAGAGTAGAAATGCCCCCATAGGGTTTCCAAGGAGCGCCTGGTGGATTCAAACTGCCAATCTTTTGGATAGCTGCCTTAGCTCTTAACCACTACACCACCAGGGTTTCTGATAGAAGACTGGGACAGCTTTAATGGGAATGATAGGCAGAGGTCAGAATGTCAAGGACTCCTCATAGACTGGCATGGTGGTTAAATTTTAATTTCAAAAGACATTGCATGTTTTAAAGCAGAAGAGCGACAGGAGAGTAATTTTTTTTTTTTTTAAACAAAGATCATCATGGCTTACGTTGGATCTAGCTAAAACACAAATATTTCCCTTCTACTTTTCTGTATAAAACCTTCCAAAGTCTCCCCATCCCCGATGTGCCTGTCGGTTCGTTGTACTGTGGGAGCTTGTGTGTTGCTGTGATACTGGAAGTTATGCCACCAGTATTCAGATACCAGCAGGGTCACCTATGGAGGACAGGTTTCAGCTGAGCTTCCAGACTAAGATAGACTAGAAAGAAGAACCTGGCAGTCTACTTCTGAAAAGCATTAGCTAGTGAAAACCTTATGAATAGCAGCGGCACATTGTCTGATATAGTGCAGGAAGATGAGCCCCCCAGGTTGGAAGGCACTCAAAGGCGACTGGGGAATAGCTGCCTCCTCAAAGTAGAGTCTACTTTAATGACATGGATGGACTAAAGCTTTTGGGACCTTCATTTGCTGATGTGGCATGACTCAAAATGAGGAGAAACAGCTGCAAACATCCATTAATAATCAGAACCTGGAATTATGAAGTATGAATCTAGTAAAATTGGAAATCATCAAAAATGAAATGGAACACATAAACATCAATACCCTAGGCATTAGTGAACTGAAATGGGCAGGTATTGGCCATTTTGAATTGGACAATCATATTGTCTACTATGCCAGGAATGACAACATGAAGAGGAATGGTGTTGCATTCATCGTCAAAAAGAAAATTTCAAGATCTATCCTGAAGTACAACGCTGTCAGTGATAGGATAATACCCATACGCTACAAGGAAGACCAATTAATATGAATATTATTCAAATTTACATACCAACCACTAAGGCCAAAGATGAAAAGTTGAAGATTTTTACCAGCCTCTGCAGTCTGAAATTCATCGAACATACAATCAGCATGCACTGATAATCACTGGTGATTGGAATGCAAAAGTTGGAAACAAAGAAGAAGGATTGGTAGTTGGAAAATATGGCCTTGGTAATAGAAACAATGCCAGAGATTGAATGATAGAACTTTGCAAGAACAGTGACTTCTTCATTGCAAATACCTTTTTTCATCAACATAAACAGTGACTGTACACATGGACCTTGCCAGATGGAATACCCAGGAAGCAAATCAACTACATCTGTGGAAAGACACAATGGAAAGGCTCAATATCATCAGTCAGAACAAGGCCAGGGGCCGGCTGTGGAACAGATCATCAATTGCTCATATGCAAGTTCATGCTGAAACTAAAGGAAATCAGAGCAAGTCAATGAGAGCCAAAATATGACCTTGAGTATATCCCACCTGAATGTACAGACCATCTCAAGAATAGATTTGACTCATTGAACACTAATGACCGAAGACCAGATGAGTTGTGAAATGACATCAAGGACATCATACAGGAAGAAAGCAAGAGGTCATTGAAAAGACAGGAAAGAAAGAAAAGACCAAGATGGATGTCAGAGGAGACTCTGAAACTTGTTCTCAAACGTTGAGCAGCTAAAGCGAAAGGAAGAAATGATGAAGTAAATGAACTAAACAGAAGATTTCAAAAGGCAGCTCGAAAAGAGGAAACCCTGGTGGCATAGTGGTTAAGTGCTATGGCTGCTAACCCAGAGGTTGGCAGTTCAAATCCTCCAGGCATGCCTTGGAAACTCCATCGGGCAGTTCTACACTGTTCTATAAGGTCCCTAAGAGTCGGAATCGACCTGACAGCAGTGGGTGGGTGGTGTGGGTGCTCGAAAAGACAAAGTATTGTAATGACATGTGCAAAAAGCTGGAGATAGAAAACCATAAGGGAAGAACACACTTGGCGTTTCTCAAGCTGAAAGAACTGAAGAAAAAATTCAAGCCTTGGGTTGCAATAGTGAAGGATTCTATGGGGAAAATATTAAACGATACAGAAATCATCAAAAGAAGATGGAAGGAATACACAGAGTCATTATACCAAAAAGAATTAGTCGATGTTCAACCATTTCAAGAGGTAGCATATGATCATGAACTGATGGTACTGAAGGAAGAAGTCCAAGCTGCTCCGAAGGCACTGGCAGAAAACAAGGCTCCAGGAATTGATGGAATATTAACTGAGATGTTTCAAAACAGATGCAGCACTGGAAGTGCTCACTCGTCTATGCCCAGAAATATGGAAGACAGCTTCCTGGCCAACTGACTGGAAGAGATCCATTATTTATGCCTATTCCCAAGAAAGGTGATCCAACCGAATGCAGAAATTATGGAACAGTATCATTAATACCACACGCAAGCAAAATTTTGCTGAAGATCATTCAAAAGCGACTACAGCAGTATACTACAGGGAACTGCCAGAAATTCAGCCCAGATTCAGAAGAGAACTTGGAAAGGCGGATATCATTGCTGATGTCAGATGGATCCTGGTTGAAAGCAGAGAATACCAGAAAGATGTTTGCCTGTGTTTTATTGACTATGCAAAGGCTTTCAACTGTGTGGATTATAACGAATTATGGATAGCATTACAAAGAATGAGAATTCCAGATCACTTAATCTTGCTTGTGAGGAGCCTGTACATAGATCAAGAGGCAGTTGTTTGGACAGAACAAGGGGATACTGAGTTGTTTAATGTCAGCAAAGATGTACGGCAGGGTTGTATCCTTTCACCATACCTATTCAGTCTGTATGCTGAGCAAATAACCTGAGAAACTTGAGTATATGAAGAAGAATGGGGCATCAGGATTGGAGGAAGACTCATTAACAACCTGCATTATGCAGATGACACAACCTTGCTCACTGAAAGTGAAGAGGACTTGAAGCACTTACTGATGAGTATCAAAGACCACAGCCTTCAGTATGGATTACACCTCAACATAAAGAAAACAAAAATCCTCACATCACGATAAAGGGAGAAAAGATTGGAGATGTCAAGGATATCATGTTACTTGCATCCACAATCAACACCCATGAAAGCAGCAGTCAAGAAATCAATACGCACTACATTTTTGGTAAATGTACTGCAAAACACCTCTTTAAATTGCTAAAAAACAAAGATGTCACCTTGAAGACGGAGGTGTGTCTGGCCCAAGCCATGGTATTTTCAGCCGCATCATATGTATGTGAAAACTGGACAATAAATAAGGACAACAGAAGAAGAATTGATGCCTTTGAATTGTGTTGGCAAAGAATATTGAATATACCATGGACTGCCAAAAGAACAAACAAATCTGTCTTGGAAGAAGTACAACCAGAATGCTCCTTAGAAGCAAGGATGGTGAGACTGGGTCTTACATACTTTGGGTATGTTATCAGGAGAGATCAGTCCCTGGAGAAGGGCATCATGCTTGGTAAAGTACAGGGTCAGCAGGAAAGAGGAAGACCCTCAATAAGATGGATAGACACAGTGGCTGCAACAATGGGCTCAAGCATTATAACAATTGCAAGGATGGCACAGGACAGGGCAGTGTTTCATTCTGCAGTACATATGGTTGCTATTAGTCAGAACTGACTTGATGGCACCTAACAACAACATGCTTCCCCATTATATAAATAATGAAGTCCAACCTCCTTGGCATTTCTTACAAAGCCCTATATAATTGGGTTTCTTTCCGTTCTTTTCTTCTCCAACCATTCCCTGTCTCTCCCCTATAGCATTCCTCAAATGTGAATCTGGTTGTTATTTTGGGGATATGACATGTTATACATCTATATTCCTTAGCTCCTCTGTGTCCTCTTAAAAATACTCTTCAAATAGGAAACATTAAGCTGCCTATATGCTTTCAAACTAGGAGTCCCTGGGTGGTGCAAACAGTTAAGTGCTTGACTGCTAAGCAAAATATTGGCAGTTCTAATCCACCCAGAGGTGTCTCAGAAGAAAGGCCTAGTGGTTTGCTACAGAAAGTTCACAGACATGAAAACCTTATAGAGCAATTCTAGTCTGCACACATGGGTTTGCCATGAGTCAGAATGCATCTGGTGGCAACTGGTTTTGTTTTGTTTTTCTAATTCTTGCAAGCTAAATTAGATACCTGACTACTTCTGAGTTCTCATAGCTTTTCACAATACTGTTATCATGTCTCTTCTCACATATATCATTATTATACTTTTTTTTTTTTTTGCTCGTGAAACATTTTTAATTGCAATTTTTGAATGTATAGCTATTACTGGTATTTCTGCATCTCCACTAATCACTGATTTCCTTGCTGACAGAAATAATACCCTATATTTTATTCATCTTTAAGTACTAAATAGAATTCTCAAGAGAGAGAAACATGCACATATATTTATATCTATATGCATGCATACATATGTACATACAAACATACATGGATTCCAGTAAATGGATATTATTTCACTTGATCCTCATAAAACAATCCAGTTGTTGGATAAATTGAAACTCACGGGTTTAAAGTAATTTGCCTGTGTGTGGATTCCATAACTAAAGCATGGCTGAGCTAGAACTCTAATTTAAATTATCTGATGAAAAATCCACTACTCGTTCTACTACATCAAATAGTTTCACTTACCTCTTATGATAAATGAATAAAATCCTTGATAAGCATATATTTCTGCTTATCAGATTGGCTAATTAAAGAACCAGGAATCTCATTTCTTAATTATGGAAAAGACTCCAAATTTCCTGTTCTGATTTTCTGCATGTTCAAAAGCCTTAATTTGCTCAGACCACCGTGCTTCTTGAAATGCGATTGCAGTCCAGTGCTTGATTTGCAATGCAAATTAAACTTTCCAAAATCTGATAGTTACAAATTCTAAAATAGGTTAAATGTTACAAGAAATTCACACTGTGAGCTAATGATCCTAGAGCAAAAGTCCTTTGGAAACATAGAGATTGAGTTTATTAATTTTTTTCAAAGAACATAAAACTTCCTAGTTTTATATCATTCTACAGTGAACTAACAAATATGTAGATAATTATAGCTTATGCAAGACATTTAAATTTAGTTTCAAAAGTTTGGATGTTGTATTATTTCATTATTTTACATGCCAAAAATTATATAATACTATCTTATACTTCAAAGGGATTTTATAGTTTAGAAAGTACTCATGTATACTTTAGGTTATCTTCATGAAAATCCTGTGTGTCGGGGGAGGGGGTGTATTACTACCACTGCTTTACATGTGCTGAAACAAATTCAGGGGGTGGAAATCCCTCAATGCCACTCAGAATATGGCCATGTGAGTCCATTTTAGAACTTGAAATCCACCCAAGTTTGCCCCTGATTATATAAAAACAAGAAAATTTTCAGTTAACAAATCTCAGATAGAGCAGAATTTGAGAATAATTACAATGTCCAATGAAGAGGGGAAAGATAACTATTTATTGCACCTTAATTCCAGTTTTTAAACTTATCCCAACCTTCCTATGAGTTGGAGCAGACTCAACAGCACCGGGTTTGGCTTTTTTTGCTTTTAACCATCCAATAGTTGTGGGACTGTAATAAGAAAAATAGAGTAAAAATTTAAAGAGCTAAGCCAAGCAACTCTTCCATTTTTATTGGACGCCAAATGTCAAAGATTTGCCTCCACAGGGCATCCAGAAAGAAGCTCAGTAAATACACAGAAGATCTAAATGCCACAATCAACCAAATTGACCTCATAGTCATATACAAAACACTCCACCCAAAAGCAGCCAACTATAGTTTCTTTTCTAGTGCACATGGAACACTCTTTAGAATAGGCCACATATTAGGTCATAAAGCAAGCCTTAGCAGAATCCAAAACACTGAAATATTACAAAGCATCTTCTCTGACCATAAGGCCATAAAAGTGGAAATCAATAACAGAAAAAGCACAAAAAAGAAGTCAAACACTTGGAAACTGAACAATACCCTGCTCAAAAAAGACTGGATTATAGAAGACATTAAGGATGGAATAAAGAAATTCATAGAAACCAATGAGGAGGAAAACACTTCTATCAGAACCTTTGGGACGTAGCGAAAGCAATGCTCAGAGGTCAATTTTTATCAATTAATGTACACATCCAAAAAAAGAAAGGGCCAAAATCAAGCAATTATCTCTACCACTTGAACAAATAGAAGGAGAGCAACAAAAGAAACCCTCAGGCACCAGAAGAAAACAAATAATAAAAATTAGAGCAGAAATGAAATAGAAAACAGAAAAAACAATTGAAATAATTAACAAGACCAAAAGCTGGTTCTTTGAAAACATTAACAAAATTGATAAACCATTGGCCAAACTGAAAAAAGAAAAACAGGAGAGGAAGCAAATAACCCAAATAAGAAATGAGATGGGTGATATTACAACAGACCCAACTGAAATTAAAAGAATCATATTAGATTACTATGAAAAATTGTACTCAGAAATTTAAAAACCTAGGAGAAATGGATGAATTCCTAAAAACACACTACCTGCCTAAACTAACACAAACAGAGGTAGAACAATTATGTAGACCCATAATGAAAGAAGAGACTGAAAAGGTAATCAAAAACTGCTCCCCCCCCCCCGCAAAAAAAAAAAAAAAAAGCCCTGGCCCAGATGGCTTCACTGGAGAGTTCCACCACACTTTTGGAGAAGAGTTAACACCACTACTACTAAAGGTATTTCAGAGCATAGAAAAGGACGGAATACTACCAAACTCATTCTATGAAGCCAGCATATCCCTGATACCAAAACCAGGTAAAGACACCACAAAAAAAGAAAATTACAGACCTATATCCACCATGAACTTAGATGCAAAAATCTTCAACAAAATTCTAGCCAATAGAATTCAACAACATATCAAAAAAATAATTCACCATGAACAAGTGGGATTCATACCAGGTATGCAGGGATGTTTCAACATTAGAAAAACGATGTAATCCATCATATAAATAAAACAAAAGACAAGAACCACATGATCTTAACAATTGATGCAGAAGAGGCATTTGACAAAGTTCATCACCTATTCATGACAAAAACTCTCAGCAGAATAGGAATAGAAACAAAATTCCTCAACATAGTAAAGGGCATTTATACAAAGCCAACAGCCAACATCATCCTCAAAGGAGAGAGTCTGAAAGCAATCCCCTTGAGATCGGTAACCAGACAAGGATGCCCTTTATTACTGCTCTTATTGAACATTGTGTTGGAGGTCCTAGCCAGAGCAATTAGGCTAGATAAAGAAATAAAAGCCATCCAGATTGGCAAGGAAGAAGTAAAAGTATCTCTATTTGCAGATGACATGATGCTCACGGATAGGAAGACTTAACATTGTAAAAATGTCTTTTCTGCCAAAAGCGATCTATAGATTTAATCCAATTCCGATCCAAATTCCAAAAACATTTTTTAATGAGATGGAGAAAAAATCACCAACTTCATATGGAATGGAAAGAGGCCCCAGATAAGTAAAGCAATACTGAAAAAGAAGAACAAAGTAGGAGGCCTCACTCCACCTGGTTTTAGAACCTATTATACTGCCTCAGTAGTCAAAACAGCTTGGTACTGATACTACAACAGACATATAGACCAATGGAACAGAATTGAGAATCCAGACATAAATCCATCCACATATGAGCAGTTGATATTTGACAAAGGACCCAAAGAAGTTTAATGGGAAAAAGGCAGTCTTTTTAACAAATGGTGCTGGCATAACTGGATATCCATCTGCAAAAAAATGAAACAAGACCCATACCTCACACCATGCACAAAAACGAGCTCAAAATGGTTCAAAGACCTAAATATAAAAAATAAAATGATAAAGATCATGGAAGAAAAAATAGGGATAACATTAGGAGCCCTAATACATGGTATAAACAGTGTATAAAACATTACTAACAATGTAGAAAAAAAACTAGATAACTGGGAGCTCCTAAAAATCAAACACCTATGCTCATCCAAACACTTCACCAAAAGGGTAAAAAGATTACCTACAGACTGGGAAAAAGTTGTTAGCTATGATATTTCTGATCAATGCCTGATCTCTAAAATCTACATGATACTGCAAAAACTCAACTACAAAAAGACAAATAACCCAATTAAAAAATGGGCAAAAGGTATGAACAGACACTTCCCTAAAGAAGACATTCAGGTAGCTAATAGATACATGAGGAAATGCTCACAATCATTAGTTATTAGAAAATGCAAGCCAAAACTACAATGAGATTTCATCTTACTCCAACAAGTCTGGCATTAATCCAAAAAACAAAAAATAATAATTGCTTGAAAAAAAAATTATTTTATTTTATTTTTTTGAGAGGTTGTGGAGAGATTGGGACACTTATACACTGCTGGTGGAAAGGTAAAATGGTACAACCACTTTGGAAATCGATTTGGCACTTCTTTAAAAAGCTAGAAATAGAACTACCATATGATCCAGCAATCCCACTCCTCGGAATATATCCTAGAGAAATAAGAGCCTTTACATGAACAGATATATGCACACCCATGTTTATTGCATCACTGTTTACAATAACAAAAAGATAGAAGCAACCAAGGTGCCCATCAATGGATGAATGAATAAATAAATTATGGAATATTCTCACAAAGGAACACTATGCATCGATAAAGAACAGTGATGAATCTGTGAAACATTTCATAACATGGAGGAATCTGGAAGGCATTATGCAGCTGAAATTAGCCAGTTGCAAAAGGACAAATATTGTATAAGACCATTTTTATAAGAATTCGAGAAATAGACTAAACAGAGAAGAAAATACTCTCTGATGGTTATGAGAGGGAGGAGGGAGGGAGGGTGGTAGGCGGGTATCCACTAATTAGATAGAAGATACAAAACTACTTTAGGTGAAGGGAAAGACAACACACAATACAGGCGAGGTCAGCACAACTGTACTAAACCAAAAGCAAAGAGGTTCCCTGAATAAACTGAATGCTTTTTGAAGGCCAGCATAGCAGGGGTGGGGGTTTGGGTAACATGGTTTCAGGGGACATCTAAGTCAATTGGCATAATAAAAATAGGAAGTGCCACAAATCTAGATTATATCTTAACAAAACAGTGAACTCATTTTTCAGGGCTAACTTAAAATTTTCAAAGGAACTCTTTCTTGCATGTACTATACAATTTAGAGGCTGATGATTATGATCTCCCAGCACACTGTTGATGTTGCTGTTGTTTGAGTGCCGTCGAAGTGATTTCGACGCATACAGACTCCATGTGACAGAGTAGAACTGCCCCATAGGGACTCCTAGGCTGTAATCTTTCTGGGAGCAGATCTCCAGGTCTTTTTTCCACACAGAGCCTCTGGATGGGTTAAAACTGCCAACCTTTCAGTTAGCAGCTGAGTGCCTAACCGTTATGCCACCAGAGCTCCTTCTCAGCATACTTATATTTTCAGTGTTGAAGACTTATCTTTATTTAGAGTGGATTGCAGCTAATTTTCTGGCTCCTCTAGTCAAAGCTCTAGTGTTTAAATCTTGGTTGTAAAGAGAGCCAGAACAGCCACCAAATTGTACAGGAGAGGTAAAAAAAGGAAAAATATTACTTTAGAAAATTGCTAATTTGTGGTAAGAACCATATGATTATCAGAAAAATTTAAAGAAAACCTTTAGGGATGATTTAGTTTTAACTTCCCATTTTCCTTTGAGAAAACTGAGATTCAGAGAAGTTAAGTAACATGGGAAAGATCATACAAATAATAATTAGAAAATTCTAGTCAAGAAGAAGTCCAAGGAACTAGCGTATAGGCCTAGAGGTGCTTGGTGATTTTTTTATTGTAAGCCATAAGTCATAGAAGGTGTGGTTAACAATAGGGAATCAATGATGAAAGTATAGGCCTCGCCTGAGGTGTTCTGTTATTGAGGGCCTCATTAACCAGAGATGCCATAAATGGAATAGGTATATGGCAGGTAAGAATAGTCTTTAAAAGTTTGCAAGGGGGATCCCCAAAAGAAAATTAACCATCTTCACAATTTTCTCAGACCAGATGGCCCTTTGCTTTGTACATAGTTGCACATTTGATTAGCCATTATCTAAGTGTTCTTCAGAATTATTCAGATATTCTGATGTTCTCCTTCTTGAAATGTATTACCTTACATATTGATGAAACTCCAAGGAGACATCATTTCGTTAACTGCCTCATTCTGTATAAAATAAATAATTACAATACTGGTTTCCAGGATTATTTTTCTCCTTGCAGAAACTCTTAGTTTTCATCACTTTAAGAGGCTCATGTTCCTGCCTTACAGCTGCAGTAAAGCCTCTGGCAACAACTGAAAAAAGAATAACAAACATAACAATTTGTCTGTCTCAAATACCAAGCCAAGTAAGTTAGTAAAAAAAGTTACCAGAGGGAATTACAGATTCCTCTTGTTACATCATCACATTATCACGACATGTGAACTAAACATAATACCTTACATCTGGAGATATAAATAAATGAAAGATATGTGAGAGTTACAATGGTGTGTTTATAAAGAAAACAGAATTGTAGGTTTTCAATTCATTTGCATCATCTAGTTTGTAGTCACTTGGAGGGTGGTGTATTAGTTTCCTATTGCTGCTGTAACAAACTACCACAAATTTAGTGGCTTAAAACAACACAAAATGATTATCTTATACGTCTTCCAGAAAAAGGCCCATTGCTGTCGAATCAATTCCATCTCATAGCGACCCAATAGCATGGAGTAGAACTGTCACACAGGGTGTCCAAGGCTTCAATCTTTACAGAAGCAAAGTGCTGCATCTTTCTTCTGCAGAGCAGTTGGTGGGTTCAAACAACCAACCTTTTGGCTAGCAGCCAAGCACTTAATCACTGCACCGTCAAGGCTCATCTTACACACCTTAGAGGTCCTAAGTCAATTTCACTGGGCTGATATCGAGACTAAAAACCACAAGGCTGGTTCCTTCTGCAGTTTCTGAGGGGAGAAAACAATGTTTCCAAGGTTCATCCATGTTGTATCATCTGTCAGTACTACATTCCTTTTTATATCTGAAATAATATTCCATTGTGTAGATCTACCACATTTTGTTTATGCATTCATCAGTTGGTGGACATTTGAGTTGTTTCCACCTTTCGGCTATTGTAAATAATGTTGTGATGAGCAATCCTGTCAAGTTTTTTGTGTTTCTCTTGGGTAGTTACTTAAATATCAGCTTCAGGGATAGGTTCTCCTTTCCATCATAGTCAAAACAACAGTACCTTCGCTCTCTCCTCACCCATAAGATTTACTATGCAATATTATATTCCTTTATAATACAGTACAAGGTGATATATCAATCATTGCTTTATTTAAATGCTTCTTCTTTGTCTCCCCCCAAAGAAGTGAGCTCTAAGAGGACAAAGAATTTGTGTTTTTTTTTTTTAGCTATTGGTACAGATTTCTAGAACAATGCCTAGAACGTGCAAGCAGATCAATAAATATTTGTTAAATAAATTAATGGATCAAGAAGATCATGGTAATTGTCATCAAAATGCCCCCTGTCTGATGGAATGCCTTAGAATTGCAGTCTTGAGCATTTCTCTAGCCATTAGAGAAATGTGAGTAAAAACCACAGTGAGATACCATCTCATCCCAGCATAACTGACACGAATCAATAAAAGAGGAAATAACAGATGTTGGAGAGGCTGCGGTGGGATGGGAACTCTTATGCTGTGCTGGTAGGAATGCAAAATGATACATTTTGGAAAATGATATGGCACTTCCTTAGAAAGCTAGAAATAGAAATACCGTATGATACAGCAATCCCACTCCTAGGAATTTATCCTAAAGAAATGAGTCATCACATGGACAGACATATGCACACCTATGTTCACTGCAGCATTGTTCACAATAGCAAGAAGATGGGGACAACCTAGATGCCCATCAAAAGATGAATTGATAAACAAACTGTGCTATATACACACAATGGAGTATTATACAATGATAAAGAACAATGATGAATCTGTGAAGCATCTCATAACATGGATGAATCTGGAGGGCATTACACTGAGTGAAATAAGTCAATCACAAAAGGACAAATATTGTATGAGACCACTACTGTAAAAATTCATGAAAAGGTTTACATACAAAAACAAACAATATTTGATGGTTATGGGGGAGGGGAGCAGTGGGGATGGAAAAACACTTAATAGACTACAGATAAGTGGAAACTTTGGTGAAGGGTAATACAGTACACAATACTGGGGAAGCCAGCACAACCTGTACAAGGCCAGGTCATGGTAGCTCCACAGACACATTCAAACTCCCTGAGGGACAGAATTGCTGGGCTGAGATCTATGGGGACCATGATCTTGGGGAATATCTAGCTCAACTGGCATAACATAGGTTATAAAGAATATGTTCTACATTCTACTTTGGTGAGTATCACCTGGGGTCTTAAAAGCCTGCGAGCATCCATCTAGGACACTCCACTGGTCTCACCCCTTCAGGATCAAGGAAGAATGAAGGAAACTAAAGATACAAGGGAAAGATTAGTCCAAAGGACTGAGGGAACTCATCTACCATGGCCTCCACCAGACTGAGTCCAGAACAAAGAGATGGTGCCTGGATACCACCACTGACTGCTCTGACAGTGATCACAATAGAGAGTCCCAGACAGAGCTGGGGAAAATGTAGGACAAAATTCTAACTAAAAAGAAAGACCAGACTTGCTGGCCTGACAGAGACTGCAGAAGCCCTGACAGTATGGCCCCCAGACACACTTTCAGCTCAGTAATGAAGTCCCTCCTGAGGTACACCCTTCAGTCAAAGATTGAACAGGCCCACAGAACAAAACAAGACTAAAGGTGTGCACCAGCCCTGGGGCAGGAACTCGAAGGCAAGAGGGAACAGGAAAGCTGGTAATACGGAACCAAGGGTTGAGAAGGGAGAGTGTTGACATGTCGTGGGGTTGTTAATCAATGTCACAGAACAATGTGTGTACTAACTGTTTGATAAGAAACTAGTTTGTTTTGTAAACCTTCACCTAAAGTACAATAAGAAATTTTTTAAAATCTCAAAAAAAAAAAAAAAAGAATTGCAGTATTGAAATTAATACACTTTAGAATAGAAACAGGAAAAAAAATGTACATAATCTTATACTGAAGTTTTACACTGAAAATTAGGATCATAACATTTAAACCATAGAGAGAGAATAATGGATAACAGGCCCTCTCAACTTGAGCAGAACACTGCTTTCATCAAATTTAAGAAGAAGAAAAAAAAAAGGCGTCAAGGAATACAAAGAATTCACCTAAATCACTCAAATAAAAAACAGTATAGAAAATATTGCCAACATCATCATACATTAAAATAATGAAGCATGTATACTTAATTTTCTATATTCAAATTTAATTTAAACTTTAAATTAAATCATAACATTTTCTCTTATGATCATTTATCCACCTTACGTATTTATGTGGTTATTCAATACCTACTTGTTTTTCATTAGAACCCTCCAAAAAAGTCATTTTTTTTCCTTCCAGAATTTTGAGTCATGCGGGCAAGAAATCAAAAGCATGAGTTAAATGGGGAACCTAAATAAATGAAATGAAAACCCACGTATGAATTAGCAATATGGTAATATAGTTGATATCTTATCATAGACCAAAATTCATTTCCAGGTTTCAGCTAAGATTCTCCTGGAGATGTCATTCATGGCGTAGCCTATTTTATCTAGTCTTTAAACTTATTGAACTTCTTGGAGCCACACCATTTAGTCTGAAACTGGTTTCTATATTTCAGAACCTATGCCTTTACTGCTCTTGTTTCTGTAGTGAAAAGGATTCATTGACGATTTCTTTAAAAATTTCAGTGCTTTCGTATTATTTTTAAAAATTATTAATAATAATTCTAAATAGAAAATATTCCTTATTTCCACTCATATATCACTCCTAATGTGTAACTCCGGACACTTTCCTCCCCTGCTTAAATATTCTCAGTAATTATCTATTACCTGTAAAATAAAGACGAATTTCCTAATGATGGCACAAATACCCAGACAAAACCGTCCAAACTTTGTTTAGCTTCCCCCAAGTTACTTTCCAGAAACCCTGGTGGCCTACTGGTTAAGTGCTATGGTTACTAATCAAAAAGTCGGCAGTTTGAATTCACCAGGCACTCCTTGGAACCTCTATGAGGCAGTTCTACTCTGTCCTGTAGGGTTGCTATGAGTTGGAATCAACTCAACGGCAAAGGGTTTGGTTTGGTTTTGGTAAGCTACTTCCATGCATGGTGCCCTGGTGGTGAAGTGGTTAAGAGCTCAGCTGCTAACCAAAAGGCCAGCAGTTCCAATTCATCATCCGCTCCTTGGAAGCCCTATGGGGCAGTTCTACTCTGTCCTATATGGTTGCTATGAGTCAGAGTTGGCTCAACAGCAATGGGTTTGGGTTGGTTTTATACATACACAGAGATTGGCTTATAAACTAGTAATTGGAATACTCAATTTCTTCAACAATAACAATAACAAAATGCTAAGTGTGTGCTAGGAAGTATACTTGACGTTCTTTCATCTAGAAATTCGATGATTAGGGGTATGGTAAGAAGAAACATGCACCTTCAAAGATGTCCATGTACTAATTTTCAAAACCTCTGAATATGTTACCTTATATGGCAAAAATGACTTCACATATGTGATTAAGTAAAAGATATTGAGATGGGCAGATTATCCTAGATTACCCAGGTGGCTCCAATGTAATTATAAGATTCCTAATAAGTTGAAGAATGAAGTCAGAATCAGAGAGATTTGAAGATGCTTCCCTGATGGATTTAGAGGACGGAGCCCTAGACCAAGGAATGAAGGTGGCTTCTAAAAGACGAAAAATGCAAGGAAATAGTTTCTCTCCTAGAGCCTCTGGAAGGAATGCAGCCCTGCCAGTACCTTGATTTTATCCCAGTAAAACCCATTTAACTGTAATGACTTTGTGTTGTTTTAAGCCACTACATTTGTGGTAAATTGTTACAGCAGCAACAGAAAACTAATACAGTAAGAGAGACCTGGTTACTGCTCTCTTGGAGCGTACACACTAGGAGGGGTTACTGACAAGTAAATAAGCATAGGACAAAATAAGATGTGGAAATACTATATAGTACAATTAAAGAAAATACTAAGAATTTGTAACACAGTTACTAATTTTGAGTCTCAGTAGCCGTGAAAGAAAAAACAATGTTTGAACTGGGTCCTAAATTATGTCTATGAGTTTATCAGATAAATAAACCACAGAAAATGCATTGCAGGCAAAGAGAAGAACATCTGAAAATTAACAATGGCGCAAGGGAATACCACAGCTCCATAAAATGAGAGAATATTCAGTGTCAGGTAAGGGATGGGATAGTGAGTAAACAGCAGGACAATCATGGTTCTCAATCTAGGGCATATTCACCTTGCACCCTACGCAAATATTTGTACACTGCACAACCTCACAGAGAATACAGTGTGCCTGTGGTCCATGAGATGGTCAATGGGGCAGGTCTGGTGAAGAGGCTGATAAAGAAGTTTGGGGCCAGGCTTGGAAAGGCACTGGATGCCATTTTAAACAATGTGGACTTATCCTCTAGTCACTTCTTGCTGTTGTTGTTAGTGGCTGACAAGTCAGTTCCAACTTATAGCAACTCTAGATACAATGTAATGAAACACTGCCCAGTCGTGCGTCATCCTCACAATCGTTGTTTTGATTGAGCCCATCTATGATTCAGCCCATCATTGCAGTCACTGTGTCAGTCTAGCTCCTTGAGTGTCTTCCTCTCTTTGGCTAACCCCCTACTTTACCAAGCATGATGTCCTTCTCTAGGGAATGGTCCCTCCTGATAAGATGTCCAAAGTATATGAGATGAAGACTTCATCCTTGCTTCTAAGGAGATTCTGGTTGTATTTCTTCTTTCTTCTGGCAGTCCATGGTATATTCAATATTCTTTGCAAACACCATAATTCAAAGACATCTATTCTTCTTTGGTCTACCTTATCCATTGTTCAGCTTTCACAACCTTATGAGGTGATTGAAAATCTCCTGGTGTGGATCAGGCACACCTTAGTCCTCGAAGTGACATCTTTGCTTTTTAACACTTTAAAGAGGTCTTTTGCAGCAGATTTGTTCAATGTAATACATTTGAGTTCTCGACTGCTGCTTCCATGGGCATTGATTGTGGATCCAAATAAAATGAAACCCTTGACAACTCCAATCTTTTCTCCTTTTTTCACAATGTTGCTTATTGGTCCAGTTGTGAAGGTTTTTGTTTTCTTTACTTTGAGGTGTAATCCATACAGAAGCATGCAGTCTTTGATCTTCAAAAGTGAGTGCTTCAAGTCCTCTTCACTTTCAGCAAGGAAGGTGGCTTCATCTGCACATTGCAGGTTGATAATGAGCCTTCCTCCAATCCTGATGCCCCACTCTTCTTCAAATAGTCCAGCTTTTCAAATTATTTGCTTAGCATATAGATTGAATAAGTATGGTGATGGATACATCCCTGACATATTTTAAATCATGCAGTATTCCTTCGTTCAGTATGAACAACTGCCTCTTAGGAATAAATTTTAGGAAAGGAGTATCATTAAGAGAGAGATAACACAGGTGGCAGTATAAGGAATGTATGGGACAGTGCTGAGAGTAAAGACCTAAACCATTATTATATGCAATATACGCATCCAAACCAACTTAATTAGTTCTATAGAAAACAGAAAGCACTATGCTTTTTGGGCTGAGTGACTTGGGTGGTGTAAACCTATTCTTCAATTCCTTGTTAAACAGAACTTTAAGGTGGTAATGGTAAGTCTTCATGCCTTAAAACACTTCCTCGTGTGTGATTTATTTTCTTCAGGTCCCCGCTTTGCTTCACATGGGAAGATAAAATTATCAAAATGAAACCAACAACTGTTTTGCTACGATCTTTACTGACATTCTATACTCATTAGAGTACAGGTCATATCAAACTGTCAAATACTTCACTGGTTCTTTATTCTTTCCTGTGATTTACATTTCTCATTCTTGACCTACATTGGAATAACTGCTAGTTGCATGCTGGGAGGTGGCACAATTCAGCAGATTAAGCATCAGCTGATGGGTCAGAGACTCTGAAATGTGCTTCTGTCCAATTCACTTAACTCTTCATCTTGTGCTTTTGATCTTCAAAATAAGAACAGAAGTACTAACCTTTCTAACCCTGTAGGGATATTCAACACTTTGAAAAGTGTACAGCAATAGAAAAAGAAAAATTCCAACATAATTGGATGCAATGTCATTTTCCCATGATGTAACCAGGAGATTTTAAAGTAAAGCACTTTTTTTAAAAAAAAAATTTTATTGTGCTTTAAGTGAAAGTTTACAAATCAAGTCAGTTTGTCACATAAAAGTTTATATATGCCTTACTACATACTCCCACTTACTCTCCCCCTAATGAGTCAGCCCACTCCCTTCTTCCAGTCTCTCCTTTCGTGACCATTTTTCCAGTTTCTAACCCTCTCTACCCTCCCATCTCCCCTCCAGACAGGAGATGCCAACACAGTATCAAGTGTCCACCTGATACAAGTAGCTGACTCTTCATCAGCATCTCTTTCCAACAAATTGTCCAGTCCCTTCCATGTCTGATGAGTTGTCTTCGGGAATGGTTCCTGTCCTGGCCCAACAGAAGATTTCGGGACCATGACGACTGGGATTCTCCTAGTCTCAGATCATTAAGTCTGGTCTTTTTATGAGAATTTGGGGTCTGCATCCCACTGTTCTCCTGCTCCCTCAGGGGTTCTCTGTTGTGCTCCCTGTCAGGGCAGTCATCGGTTGTGGCCCGGCACCATCTAGTTCCTCTGGTCTCAGGATGATGTAAGTCTCTGGTTCACGTGGCCCTTTCTGTCTCTTGGGCTCATAGTTATCGTGTGACCTTGGTGTTCTTCATTCTCCTTTGATCCAGGTGGGTTGAGACCAATTGATTCATCTTAGATGGCCACTTGTTAGCATTTAAGACCCCAGACGCCATACTTCAAAGTGGGATGAGAAATGTTTTCTTAATAGAATTTATTTTGCCAATTGACTTAGAAGTCCCCATAAGCCATAGTCCCCAAACCCCCGCCCGTGCTCCGCTGACCTTCAAAGCATTCAGTTTATCCCGGAAACTTCTTTGCTTTTGGTCCAGTCCAGTTGAGCTGACCTTCCCTTTATTGAGTATTGTCCTTCCCTTCACCTAAAGTAGTTCTTATCTACTAACTAATCAGTAAATAACCCTCTCCCACCCTCCCTCCCCCCTCTTGCAACCACAAAAGAATGTGTTCTTCTCAGTTTACACTATTTCTCAAGGTCTTATAATAGTGGTCTTAGACAGTATTTGTCCTTTTGCATCTGGCTAATTTCACTCAGCATAATGCCTTCCAGGTTCCTCCATGTTATGAAATGTTTCACAGATTCGTCACTGTTCTTTATTGATGCGTAGTATTCCATTGTGTGAATATACCATAATATATTTATCCATTCATCTGTTGATGGACACCTTGGTTGCTTCCAGCTTTTTGCTATTGTAAATAGTGCTGCAATAAACATGGGTGTGCATATATCTGTGGATGTAAAGGCTCTTATTTCTCTAGGGTATATTCCTAGGAGTGGGATTTCTGGGTTGTATGGTAGTTCTATTTCTAACTGTTTAAGAAAACGCCAGATAGATTTCCAAAGTGGTTGTACCATTTTACATTCCCACCAGCAGTGTATAAGAGTTCCAATCTCTCTGCAGCCTCTCCAACATTTATTATTTTGTGTTTTTTGGATTAATGCCAGCCTTGTTGGAGTGAGATGGAATCTCATCGTAGTTTTAATTTGCATTTCTCTAATAGCTAATGATCGAGAGCATTTTCTCATGTATCTGTTAGCTGCCTGAATATCTTCTTTACTGAAGTGCGTGTTCATATCCTTTGCCCACTTTTTGATTGGGTTGTTTGTCTTTATGTGGTTGAGTTTTAACAGAATCATATAGATTTTAGAGATCAGGTGCTGGTCGGAGATGTCATAGCTGAAAATTTTTTCCCAATCTGTAGGTGGTCTTTTTACTCTTTTGGTGAAGTCTTTAGTTGAGCATTGGTGTTTGATTTTTAGGAGCTCCCAGTTATCTGGTTTCTCTTCATCATTTTTAGTAATGTTTTGTATTCTGCTTATGCCTTGTAGTAGGGCTCCTAAGGTTGTCCCTATTTTTTCTTCCATGATCTTTATCATTTTAGTCTTTATGTTTAGGTCTTTGATCCACTTGGAGTTAGTTTTTGTGCATGGTGTGAGGTATGGGTCCTGTTTCATTTTTTTGCAAATGGATATCCAGTTATGCCAGCACCATTTGTTCAAAAGACAATCTTTTCCCCGATTAACTGACACTGGGCCTTTGTCAAATATCAGCTGCTCATATATGGATGGATTTATATCTGGGTTCTCAATTCTGTTCCATTGGTCTATGTGCCTGTTGTTGTACCAGTACCAGGCTGTTTTGACTACTGTGGCTGTATAATATGTTCTAAAATCAGGTAGAGTGAGGCCTCCCACTTTCTTCTTCTTTTTCAGTAATGCTTTACTTATCCGGGGCTTCTTTCCCTTCCACATGAAGTTGGCGATTTGTTTCTCCATCACGTTAAAAACTGTCATTGGAATTTGGATTGGAAGTGCATTGTATGTATAGATGGCTTTTGGTAGAATAGACGTTTTTACTATGTTAAGTCTTCCTATCCATGAGCAAGGTATGTTTTTCCACTTATGTAAGTCCCTTTTAGTTTCTTGCACTAGTGTTTTGTAGTTTTCTTTGTATAGGTCTTTTACATCTTTGGTAAGATTTATGCCAAAGTATTTTATCTTCTTGGGGGCTACTGTGAATGGTATTGATTTGCTGATTTCCTCTTCAATTTTTTTTTGTTGATGTAGAGGAATCCAAGTGGTTTTTGTATGTTTATCTTATAACCTGAGACTCTGCCAAACTCTTCTATTCAGTTTCAGAAGTTTTCTGGAGGATTCCTTAGGGTTCTCTGTGTATAAGATCATGTCATCTGCAAATAGAGATAATTTTACTTCTTTCTTGCCAATCCAGATGCCATTTATTTCTTTGTCTAGCCTAATGGCTCTGGCTAGGACCTCTAGCACAATGTTGAATAAGAGCAGTGATAAAGTGCATCCTTGTCTGGTTCCCGTTCTCAGGGGAAATGCTTTCAGGCTCTCTCCATTTAGAATGATGTTGGCTGTTGGCTTTGTATAGATTATTATGTTGAGGAATTTTCCTTCAATTCCTATTTTGGTGAGAGTTTTTATCATGAATGGGTGTTGGACTTTGTCAAATGCCTTTTCTGCATCAATTGATAAAATCATGTGGTTTTTGTCTTTTGTTTTATTTATATGGTGGATTACATTAATGGATTTTCTAATATTAAACCAACCTTGCATATCTGGTGCAAATCCCAGTTCATCGTGGTAGATTATTTTTTTGATATGTTGTTGAATTCTATTGGCTAGAATTTTGTTGAGGATTTTTGCATCTTTGTTTATGAGGGATATAGGTCTGTAATTTTCTTTTTTTGTGGTGTCTTTACCTGGTTTTGGTATCAGGGATATGGTGGCTTCATAGAATGAGTTAGGTAGTATTCCATCATTTTCTATGCTTTGAAATATCTTTAGTAGTAGTGGTGTTAACACTATTCTGAAAGTTTGGTAGAACTCTGCAGTGAAACCGTCCAGACCAGGGCTTTTTTATGTTGGGAATTTTTGATTACCTTTTCAATCTCTTTTTTTGTTATGGGTCTATTTAGTTGTTCTACTTCTGATAGTGTTAGTTTAAGTAGGTAGTGTTTTTCTAGGAATTCATCCATTTCTTCTAGGTTTGCAAATTTGTTAGAGTACAATTTTTTGTAACAATCTGATATGATTCTTTTAATTTCAGTTCTGTTGTGATGTGGCCTCTCTCATTTCTTATTCGGGTTATTTGTTTCCTTTCCTGTATTTCTTTAGTCAGTCTGGCCAATGGTTTATCAGTTTTGTTAATTTTTTCAAAGAACCAGCTTTTGGTTTGTTAATTCTTTCAATTGTTTTTCTGTTCTCTAATTCATTTAGTTCAGCTCTAATTTTTCTTATTTGTTTTCTTCTGGTGCCTGATGGATTCTTTGGTTGCTCACTTTCTATTTGTTCAAGTTGTAGGGACAGTTCTCTGATTTTGGCTCCTTCTTCTTTTTGTATGTGTGCATTTATCGATATAAATTGGCCTCTGGGCACTGCTTTTGCTGTGTCCCAGAGGTTTTGATAGGAAGTGTTTTCATTCTTGTTGCATTCTAGGAATTTCTTTATTCCCTCCTTAATGTCTTCTATAATCCAGTCTTTTTTGAGCAGGGTATTGTTCAGTTTCCAAGTATTTGATTTCTTTTCCCTATTTTTTCTGTTATTGATTTCTACTTTTATGGCCTTGTGGTCTGAGAAGATGCTTTGTAATATTTCGATGTTTTGGATTCTGCAAAGGTTTGTTTTATGACCTAATATGTGGTCTATTCTAGAGAATGTTCCATGCGCACTAGAAAAAAAGTATACTTTGCAGCTGTTGGGTGGAGTGTTCTGTATAAGTTTATGAGGTCAAGTTGGTTGATTTTAGCAGTTAGGTCTTTGGTGTCTCTATTGAGCTTCTTGCTGGAAGTCCTATCCTTCTCCGAAAGTGGTGTGTTGAAGTCTCCTACTATAATTGTGGAGGTGTCTATCTCACTTTTCAGTTCTGTTAAAGTTTATTTTATGTATCTTGCAGCCCTGTCATTGGGTGCATAAATGTTTAATATGGTCATATCTTCCTGGTCAATTGTCCCTTTAATCATTATGTAGTGTCCTTCTTTATCCTTTGTGGTGGATTTAACTTTAAAGTCTATTTTGTGAGAAATTAATATTGCTACTCCTGCTCTTTTTTGATTGTTGTTTGCTCGATATATTTTTTTTCCATCCTTTGAGTTTTAGTTTGTTTGTGTCTCTAAGTCTAAGGTGTGTCTCTTGTTGGCAGCTTATAGACAGATCGTGTTTCTTTATCCAGTCTGAGACTCTCTGTCTCTTTATTGGTGCATTTAGTCCATTTACATTCAGCGTAATTATAGATAAGTATGTGTTTAGTGCTGTCATTTTGATGCCTTTTTATGTGTGTTGTTGACAATTTCATTTTTCCACTTACTTTTTTGTGCTGAGATGTTTTTCTTTGTAAATTGTGTGTTCCTCGTTTTCATAGTAGTCGAATTTATGTTTGTTGAGTCGTTATGTTTTTCTTGGCTTTTATTTTGAAGTATGGAATTGTTAGACCTCTTTGTGGTTACCTTCATATTTACCCCTATTTTTCTAAGTAAAAACCTAACTTGTATCGTCCTATATCGCCTTGTTTTCCTCTCCATATGGCAGTTCTATGCCTCCTGTATTTAGTCCCTCTTTTTGATTATTGTGATCTTTTACATAATGACTTCAATGATTCCCTGTTTTGAGCATTTTTTTCTTTTTAAAATTAATCTTAATTTGTTTTTGTGATTTCCCTATTTGACTTGATATCAGGATGTTCTGTTCTGTGACCTTGTGTTGTGCTGGTATCTGATATTATTGGTTTTCTGACCAAACAATTTCCTTTAGTATTTCTTGTAGCTTTGGTTTGGTTTTTTGCAAATTCTCTAAGCTTGTGTTTATCTGTAAATGTTTTAAAATCACCTTCATATTTGAGAGAGAGTTTTCCTGGATATATGATCCTTGGCTGGCAGTTTTTCTCCTTCAGTGCTCTATATATGTCATCCCATTGCCTTCTTGACTGTGTGGTTTCTGCTGAGTAGTCTGAACTTTATTCTTATTGATTCTCCTTTGTAGAAGACCTTTTATCCCTGGCTGCTTTAAAAATATTCTCTTTATCTTTGTTTTTTGCAAGTTTGATGACAATATGTCTTGATGATTTTCTTTTTGGGTCAATCTTATATGGGGTTCGATGAGCATCTTGGATAGATATCCTTTCGTCTTTCAAGATGCCAGGGAAGTTTTCTGCCAACAGATCTTCAACTATTCTCTCTGTATTTTCTGTTATCCATCCCTGTTCTGAAACTCCAATCACACGCTAGTTATTCTTCTTGGTAGAGTCCCACGTGATTCTTAGGGTTTCTTCATTTTCTTTAATTCTTTTATCTGATTTTTCTTCAATTATATTGGTGTCAATTGACTTATCCTCTAAATCCACCACAGTGCATTCCAATTGCTCAATTCTGCTCCTCTGACTTCCTATTGCGTTGTCTAATTCTGTAATTCTACTGTTAATCTTTTGGATTTCTGAATGCTGTCTCTCTACGGATTCTTGCAGCTTATTAATTTTTCCACTATATTCTTGAATAATCTTTTTGATTTCTTCAACTGCTTTATCAGTGTGTTCCTTGGCTTTTTCTGTAGATTGCTTTATTTCATTTATGAGGTCATCCCTGATGCCTTGAAGCATTTTGTAAATTAGTTTTTTATATTCTGCATCTGTCAATTCCAGATTGTATCTTCATTTGGGAAAGATTTTGATTCTTTAATTTGGGGAGTTGTAGAAGCAATCATGGTCTGCTTCTTTATGTGGTTTGATATTGACTGCTGTCTTCAAGCCATCACTAAGATATTGTAGTGATTTATTCTATATTTGCTCACTGAGTCTTATCTTGTTTTGTTTTCTTTCAATATACGTAGATGCGCTTCTAGATTGTGGTGTCTTGATTGTTGTAGCCTTTGAATCACTTATGTCCTCTTACCAGCTGGTCTAGGCTGTTACCAGATATATAAGCCTAAGAATCCATTCACTATTTTTGAGTAGAATCTGATTTTGGCTCACCACGTGTGTGGTGTAGACTGTCACCTATTCACTTAGAGGAGTAGTGGTGATAGTTGTGTGCACCATATTCTAGTAGTAGCAGGGGGTCACACTCCGGGGGGGCAGGATGCTGACAGGCTTCCCTCAAGTGCCAGTGAGGTAGGTGTGTCTCTATTCCTAAAGCACTTTGGTGGGTGGGCTCTGCAGCTGTACCTTAGGCACCCAATGCATGTACCTCTACAGATTGGTAGGTGTCAGTATCCTCAGACCCCTATGACAGGAGGCTAGGTGGTTTGGGTGGAGCTTCAGGCCTCTGTTCCCCGTTGTGGTCAGTGAAGGCTCTGTTTAATAGGTAGAGATAACAGACCTGGGAAACTTGTCTTTCCAGTAATCTGCTAAAACAATTACAGTCAGATCTGTATCAGAATTGCCTTTGCATTATAATATCCATCTTGTTGCCTGTAGGGATGAAAGCCCAAGACTGTGGATCTCATATGCTTGGCTGGAGCTGGTTCCGTATTTTTAGTCCAATTTTGGGGCATCAGGGAAGGATTTTTGGTCCCTGGGTTTTTTGTAGCTGCTTCTCTCAGGCCAGGGGAACGGGTTAGGAAAAGACAAAAAAAAAAAAAAAAAAAAAGCTAAAAACTGCAGAGCACTTCACTCTCTGGCCCAGGGAATTCCAATGTTAACAAAGCCGCCCGGGAAGGAGAGGGGAGGGATCAGATAGATATTAGAGAGTAGCACCCAGGAATACAGACAAAGTTACTTATCTTGCTTGGTGAGGACTGTTTTATCTGAGTTTCCCGAGGAGTGTGTAACCTGTGTGCGTTGGCTGGGTTGAGATTGTCCCCAAGGGTCAGGCCTGCATCCTGTGCTTGTGCTGTCTCAGAAGCCGTGGTCAGTTCCTCTGCTCCCAGTCCAAAGCCCAGCGCCAAGGTTCTCCAGCTGGGATGCCACACTCCAGGTTTGAAAACAAGTCGCTGCCTCCCGGTGACTTCTCCTTCTGTCAGCCGTGTCGCTGCGTTGCCTGCGTGCACTGGCTGGGCTTCCCCCGAGGTCACTTCTGGGGGCTAGGGCTGCATCCCGTGTTTGTGCAGTCTCAGGATGCTGTGCTCAGCTCCCCTGTATCCAGTCCAAAGCCCAGCGCCAAGGTTTTCTGACTGGGATGCTGGCCCCAGGCTTCAAAAACAGTCGCTGCTTCCCCGTGGTTGTTCGTTCTCTCATGAGCTGCTCAGTGTGCAGCCTGCTTGCGCTGGCTGAGTGTCACTCAGGTCAACTGTTCAGGTATGTGTTTGATGGTCAGGGTTTGTAGATTGTCATGTATGTGATTGATTCACTTGTTTTTCCGAGTCTTTGTTGCAAGAGGGATCCGAGGTAGCTTTTACCTAGTCAGCCATCTTGGCCCCCCTGGACAGTAAAGCACTTTTAACTGGGCAGCTAAAAGACAAGAAGAAAAAACTTGGTGATCAATGTAGACTACCATTTGTTTTTGGCATCCACATGGTGGTAGCCTTCCTTCATATAAAAGGGAAAGTTAATATGATGCCAGCATATATTAAAATTATCAAGCTCTGGAAGAAGCCGGAAGTATTTTTCCTATTCTACTCCACATTTATTTGACTTTGTTAGAATGTAGTGTACAACTCATAACATGACTCCAAACACTTGAGAATATCGACATACAAAAACTAATAATAGAAATGAACAGATGGCAGAAATTGGCTAAGTGATGAAAAGATCAAAGAAAGAGGATTAACCTAGTACTTCCCAAAGAATTTTTCATGGACTGTTCATAGATGTTACATGAAAAAAGAAGTCACGGTAAAATGAGATGGAGAAATGCTGAGTAAAATGAAGTTTAAACACGCTTATTTGCTCTAAATCTTCACAGAGCCTCTAATAGGTTAGTTAATGTGCAGCCAACAAAGGGGTATGTTTTGTACCAGTTACTGAATTCTTTCAGCCACAGAACATTTTGGGTTCTTTCCCTATCCAGCATTAAAAAAAAAAAAAAGGAAAGAAATTGTCTTATAGCATATGCACAGAAAAATGCTGTTCTAGAGAAGAGCAAGCAATATTTTAAAAAAATTATAAAGGATTACAAAGCCAGTTATTACTACTTATGACCTGTGTCTCTAGGGATTAAAAAATAATCGTAAATGACTCTCAATTAAGCAAGAGACATTTAAGTTAGATGTAAAGCAAAATTTCTCATAGGACATTGGGGCTGGGCAAATGCTTTTAGAGGCAGAAAGGATTTATAGCATTAAGTGCAAGAAAGAGTGGCATGTGAATTCCAAATTGTTTATGCAATGATAATGGAGACTATCAATATTTGAAAAAGGGGCAGAAAATGATAGAATATAAATAAAATAAATTATCATTAGAATAGGAAAACATTCAAAACATGATAGGAATTACAAAGGATAAGAGTACATCTTCTGTTTTTCAAGAGGCTTGAAGGTCAGGAGAAGGAGAATAATACTATGACATTCTCAAAGAATGAAAAAAGTAAACAGTTTCTCTAAAAGTGATTAATAGATAGATGTTTGTCAAAAGTAATGGAATTTGAAAAGAAATACTAAAAATCAAAGAGTGAGTATAAGACGCTGAGATACAGAAGAACAAAATGGTGAAAAATGGAAGAGAAGATCAAACTAGAGTGAAGACATTTTTCAGCACATTTCTTCCCTGGGGTGAGTTTAAAGAGACCAAAATAGGCATATTATGATGCCTTTGACTGAGAAGATAAAAGTGATAGAGTCTTATTTTTTACAGAACTACTTTAGGAGTCAGTGAATATAGGACTGCAATCAAAAGATGAAGAAATAAATGACACTGTTGGCAGACATCAGAGCTCAAGAAGTCAGCTGTCCATGATAACTTTAAATTTAAGTTTTAGAAGACTTTTGAGTAAAGTTTTGCTATTTAGGATAATGTTTGAATGAACAATACAGGGGAATAAGGGCAGGCTAATCATATTTTTAAAAGGGAGAGTTAAACTATTAAACTCAAGTCTGCATATGTTTCTAAGCATGTCTTACGAGAACTTTTATACGAATTATGCTGCAAAGTCAGATGAGAAAAACAGGGGAAAGTACATGACATTAAAATGATTAATTACTTGAAATATGCTAAATAAATCATACATTTCATCAAAGTAAGAAAGTAGGAATTGCACTTTTTTACAAGGAAAAAAATATATAGATCAGAAACACATTGTTGTTCTTTCTCGATCGTTTAAATGTTGAATGATAAAGAAGCTGCTGAAATACCTGAAGTCATTTTATAACTATGCACTTTCATTTAATGAATGATTTATAAGAAAGTGGGTTATCCTTTTATATAGGAGTCCCTGGGGGGCAGAAGTGATTAATGGTTCGGTTACTAACTGAAAGATTGGCAGTTTGAACCCATCCAGAGTCACTTGGAAGACAAGTACGGCAATCTGCTTCTGAAAGGTTACAGCCTTGAAAACCCTATGAAGAAATTCTATTCTCCCCACATGGGGTCACCATAAGTGGGAATCAACTTGACAGCAACTAACAGCAATCCTTTTATATGTGTGTGCAGGAGAAGCCTAGGAAAATTTCACACTTACTAAAGATCCAGGTCAAGGATCACTTATCTCAAAGAGACTTTTCTTCTCAAATCTCTTCTCCCACATTCCTCCTTACCCTAAGGCAGAGTGAACCAGTCACCTCTAGGATTTCTAGACTTTTGGCATTGAAAACAGCTTTCAATTCATTCGTTCAGAAAATATGCATTGAATGTGTGTACTACCCTGTACTGTGCATATTGATATTCATCACTAATGCAAAGATAAGCAAGTCACAGTTATCTACACTCCAAGAAGTCATACTCTTACTTTATCTACTTTCTTGCTCTGGGGACTTTATTTTTCTCAGTTGTAGAATGGGCACAATAATATCACCTCATAATTACTGGAATTATAGTAAATAAAGTAACATAAATGGCATTTAGCTTAGCCAGGAGCTCAATAATAGTTTGTTGGCATCCACGCTGGAAGTATTTGATCTTCATTTACCATAAAAAAAATTTTTTTACCATAAGCCTCTCTATATTCTAATAGGTCTATTTCCAAAGATTTTAGTTTGTTTTCATTGGTTTTCTCCTCCACTAAATTATGGTTTTTCTCAAAGGCATAAACTACAATTTGCTGATTATATCTTTGTTCCTAGGACATAGCACATTGGCTAGCTTAGAGTTGTTAACTGAATGAATATTACTGAAAGAGAAACGAATAGGAAAAAGGAAGTAAGGAAGATAGAGAGGGATGGCCATTTGAGTTTGGCCATTTTAGGAGAGATGAAGTACTTCAAACAGGTGAAAAGTGTCCTAGAAAAATTGGAACAATCAACAATAAAAATTTATATTGAAGGAAGTAGGAAAATATATACAACTGCTTCACCATTTTTTCACTTTCAGAGTTTTGCTAAGGTAAAGATTTCTGTTCTTGCTCTCTTTTTTTGATTTAAAAGGGCATGTAAATACTTTTAGATTTTACCTGCTTTCCTTCCAGTTATATTTGCCAACTGGCTCTAAAATCCCTTGCTCTGGTGCATTCAGAGACCAGGTGTTCCTAGGGAAAACCTGGAAAATGAGTTGCTGAGAAGTTTTGTAGCAGGCTTTGGAAGAGAAAATACAAAAATGACTTGAAGATGAAAATTAAAGAAGTTAGAAAGAACTCGTCATATGGAAAAATTGGAGGCTAACTTTGGAAAATATAGTGACAAAGATCAAGTGACTTCTGTTCTTCATTTGTGAGCTTTAACTTTTTAGGAGTCACAACAACAGGGCCAAACCTGGACTTATGCTAAGCACTTGACTGGGAGCTTTGCATCCATAATACTCATTTACTTCTCATGACAAAGATATATGTCCTATATATTTCCCATTTCTATAAGCAAGAAACTAAACTTTAGGAAAGTCATGTACTATTGCTCAAAGTTCAGGGATTATTATTAGATAAAATTCATCTTCAGTTTTTTTTTCTTAATTCTTATTCTAGATTATTTTCTCTCTACTTATTTTGTTGTCATTTGCCTCCTTTCTGAAGGTGCTAGCTAAGCAATGAAGAAAATTCAACTTTGGTATATAATTAGAATTGATACTTAAATTAGGTCATGCCATTCCTATGCTATAAAAAATGTTCCATATCTTTAGACAAAAATCTAAACTGTTTTGCATTTAAGAAGAAATTTTCCGTGATTAGCCCTTGCTTCCTGTTTAGCTTTATAGCTGATCATTTTCCAACTTTTACTTTGCAGAAGAAAGATGCTGAAATGCTATTTAAATCTCAAAACATGCCTTTGCAAACATGGCTTCTTTTTATTTATTTATTTACTTGCTTACTTATTTTTTATTGTGCTTTAAGTGTAAGTTTGCAAATCAAGTCAGTCTCTCATACAAAAACTTACACACACCTTGCTATGCAACCCTAGCTCGTCTCCCCTTAATGTGACAGCACACTCCTCCTCTCTACCCTGTATCCCCTATGTCCATTCAACCAGCTTCTGTCCTCCTCTGCCTTCTCATCTCACCTCCAGGCAGGAGCTGCCCAAGTAGTCTCATGGGTCTACCTGAGCCAAGAAACTCACTCTTCACCGGTATCATTTTCTGTCTTATAGTCCAGTCCAATCCCTGGCAAACAGGGTTTCTTTTAATAGAATGCCTTTCCCAAATGTATCCACATAACAAACTTATTTTCATATTTCAGGTACAGCATGGCTTTAAAAATCCTACCTTCTGTGTGATATCTTTCTTGATATCACAAGGCAGATCAAGGCATGTTTTCTTCTGTACTCATGATATTCTGTCAATTAAAGCAATTGTACTCTTGATTAACATTGATCTTAATTCATTAAAAATAGCTACATTTAGATGAGTCCTTCACAGGATCCTGAATGGAAGGATAGAAGGCATTACTTTCACAAGATTATCCAGTTAGTAAGTAGTAAACGAGGAATAGAAGCCTAGAAAGAAAATAAACATTTTTTCCCTTCACATTCAAAATCTTTGTTTGGTATTTGTTTCCCACTAAATATTCATTGAGAGCATGGAAATGTCATTATTCTTAATATCTTCATATTGCAAAATAAATAAATATATACACACATGCATATACAGTGTGTATATATTTACATCCGTAAATATATCCTTTTTAAAGTCTATAGCTCATGGACAAACTTGGATTTCAAAGTCCCATTCCCACTTCTGTCAAGTCGATTCTGACTCATAGTGACCCTATAGGACAGAGTTTCCAAGGAGTGGCTGGTGGATTCAAATCGCTGACCTTTTGGTTAATAGCCTGAGCTCTTAACCACTGCATCACCAGGGCTTGGATTTCATAGTGGGAATATTCAAAATATTGTTTTTAAAGAAAAACTATTATAAATTAAAAAAAAAAAAAATGAAGTAAGGATAGAGGACTTCCAGTTTCAGTTTCAACTAAAACTAAAAACAAGTAACTTCTCATGGACCCATCAGAGAATCAAGGTTGCAGGGCAAACTACCATCTCAAAATCATGAGAGACAGACACATCCTGAGAATCACAGCCATGACCTGTTTATCAGGAGTAGAAGTTTCCAGAGCCATAAACTGGTAGGAATACTTAAATGGTGATTTTGTAAAGTTGTGGGAGACTGAGTGTGGATAGCATGAGAGTGAACAAAACTCCTGCGGACTGCAGTCTTAGTGAGGATGCCCAAAAGTTTGAGGGCTTTACCACCAAGATCACCAACAGGCTGTAATGATGAAATTCCGGAAAACACCTTTCATGGCTCTGGAAAATGGAGGGAAAGTGTAACCATTGTGAGATACACCCAGAGCATTCTCTATAGCACAGGCCCGCTTTCCAGGGGCAAGGTCTTTGACAGTGTCTTACCCTACATTACTTGAGTCCCCTCTAGTCTTCTTGTCTCACCAAAATCCAAAAATCAAACCCATTGCCAGTAAGTTAATTCTGACTCAGATTGCCCCTACAGGGCAGAGTAGAACTGCCCCACAGGATTGCCAAGGGTGAAATCTTTATGGAAGCAGGTTTCCACATCCTTCTCCCACAGAAAGCCTGGTAGGTTTGAACTGCTGACATTTCAGTTAGCAGCTGAGTGCTTAACCACAGCACCACCAGGGCTTCTTTGTCTCACCAAAGATGGGAGAAAAAGCAAAGTTCATAGGGGTCAGGGCTTCAAGGAAATAGATTGGGAATGCTATAGCCAAGCAGTGAGTGGGGGAGGAGGAGAACAAAACTATACCACTGAAGAATTATTTGTGAAGATCACAATAAAGACGCAGGTCTACCAAGAGACGGGAATGTAATCATAAGATTAGAGAACGCTATGAAAACTCTATGCTCACAAATTTGATAACTTAGGTGTTTTTCCTCTGAAAAACTCATAACCCAAATCTCATCATAAAAAAAAATTTTTTTAAATCAGACAAATTCCATTTGATAGACATTCTGTAAAATACAAATGCCCACTACAGCTTGACTAATTCAATTTTCTGTTTAAAAAGTGAAAACTTAAAGTTCTGCCAAAGTGGAAGTAAGCTAAATCAGATATAAAAATATTAGGTCCAGCCTAGTATAAAAACAAAAGAAAACAAAAAAAGATTGTTAAAATATGGCTGTAGATTAATGTGCTTTTGTCCATGAGTGTTTATTGAGACTTTCCAAATTAACTGGTTTTTATCATAGTCTGACCTACTGTTGTCTCCAACTGTGAAGGTCATCAAAAAAAAGGATGGTCTGAAAAAGTGTAACAACCACTCGAGAGGAGACTGAGGAGATGTGACCATTAAAGGTAACGTGGTATCCTGGATGGAATTTTGGCACAGAAAGAAGATTTTTGGTTGAAATTAAGAAATCTGAATAAAGCATGTACTTTAGTTAATAATCATAATAAAATACTGCTTTAAAATGACATGGTTCACAGAGAGCCCCTGAGGGAGCAGGAGAACAGTGGGATGCAGACCCCAAATTCTCATAAAAAGACCAGACTTAATGGTCTGACTGAGACTAGAAGAATCCCAGCGGTCATGACCCCAAACCTTCTATTGGCCCACGACAGGAACCATTCCTGAAGACAACTCATCAGACATGGAAGGGATTGGACAATGGGTTGGAGAGAGATGCGGATGAAGAATGAGCTACTTGTATGGGGTGGACACTTGAGACTGTGTTGGCATCTCCTGTCTGGAGGGGAGATGGGAGGGTAGAGAAGGTTAGAAACTGGCAAAACGGTCACGAAAGGAGAGACTGGAGGGAGGGAGCGGGCTGACTCATTAGGGGGAGAGTAAATGGGAGTACGTAGTAAGGTGTATATGGGCTTATGTGTGACAGACTGACTTGATTTGTAAACTTTCACTTAAAGCACAATAAAAATTATTTTAAAAAAATGACATGGTTCAGGCAAATAAAATGTCAAATAATTTAAAAATTTTTCAAAATTGTGGGTAATCAAGCAACAGATTCCAGCATTCAAATTGTTGTTAAGTGCCATCGAGTCAGTTCTCATAGTGACCCTATGCACAACAGAACTAAACACTGCCTGGTCCTCCACCATCCTTACAATCGTTGTTATGCTTGAGCCCATTGTTGCAGCCACTGTGTCAATCCATCTCATTGAGGGTCTTCCTCTTTCCATTGACCCTGTACTTTACCAAGCATGATATCCTTCTCCAGAGACTGATCCCTCCTGACAACATGTCCAAATTATGTAATACCTAGTCTTGCCATCCTTGCTTCTACAGGAGCACTCTGGTTGTACTTTTTCCAGGACAAATTTGTTTGTTCTTTTGCCAGTCCATGATATATTCAATATTCTTCACCAACACCACAATTCAAAGCAGTCAGCTCTTCTTTAGTCTTCCATATTCATTGTCCAGCTTTCACATGCATATGATGCAATTGAAAATAGGATGGCGTGGGTCAGGCTCACCTTAGTATTCAAGGTAACATCTTTGCTTTTTAACACTTTAAAGAGGTCCTTTGCAGCAGATGTGGCCAATGCAACGCGTCTTTTGATTTCTTGACTGCTGCTTCCATGGTGTTGATTGTGGATCCAGGTAAAAAGAAATCCTTGACAACTTCATTCTTTTCTCCGTTTATCATGATGTGGCTTATTGGTCCAGTTGTGAGGACTTTTGTTTTAAATTGAGGTGTAATCCATATAGGACCTAAAATTTTAATAGAGTATATTAGCTCTAAAGCAATATCAAATGAGGGAAAATATGGTAATGCTTGGTATCATGGATTGAATTGCGTCCCCCCAAAATATGTGTCAACTTAGTTAGGCCGTGATTCCCAGTATTGTGCGGTTATCCTCCATTTTGTGATTGTAATTTTATTTTAAAGGGGATTAGGTTGGGATTGTAACACCCTTCCTAAGGTCACATCCCTGATCCAATGTAAGGGGAGTTTCCCTGGAGTGTGGCCTGCACCACCTTTTGTCTCACAAGAGATAAAATGAAAGGGAAGCAAGCAGAGAATGGGGACCTCATGCCACCAAGAAAAGCAGCACCGGGAGCAGAGGATGTCCTTTGGACCTAAGGTCCCTGCCCCTGAGAACCTCCTCAGTCAGAGGACGATTGATGACAAGGACCTTCCTCCAGAGCCAACAGAGAGAGAAAGCCTTCCCCTGGAGCTAATGCCCTGAAGTTGGACTTGTAGCCTACAAGACTGTCAGAGAATAAATTTCTCTTTGTTTAATCCATCCACTTGGGGTATTTCTGTTATAGCAGCACTAGATGAGTAACACACTCGGTTTTTAGAATGTATCACAGCAAAAGACTTGTTTGTTCTCACAATTCATATTGTCAGCACAATAAGCACAAGCCAAAATTATGCAATGGTGGGAACATTTGCCATCAAAGCCATGGAAAATTTAGAACCATTAAACTAGGGAAAAGTTGAGATCAGGAATTGTATGTCAGTTAACAATTTTTTCAAATCTAATTATGGATGAAGGCAAGAGCCAGAACCAGAGATATTTCTCCAATTATGTTCACTGCACACAGAAATATGGGAAGCATTTCTAATGAATCTAGAAAAACTTCATATATATACATAAGTTTTCTTGCCTGAGGCCCAGTTCCAACAGTACTACAGTAGTCAAAATCTGAGACCTAAAAGGAGCCACTTGACAAAATATCACCACAATGGAGTGAACAAGTTGTGACAAAGAAACGGTTTCTGTGGCTGTTACTAAGAAGAAGGAACAAGAAGGATAAAGTCATAATCATAGACCATTGTAGTAAAGCTATGTGGACTCATTGTTGCCCCCCTTCCCCAACTTAAGTTTGCTTAAAAATATATATATAGAAGAAGAAACTTAAAATAAGTTGTTGAAGAGGGTGTATCATAGGGAAAAAAAAATGATAAAATGAAACCTAGATACAATTACTAACACAAGGTGTATGCTCCGGAGTCAGGACATGCAGTGGTTTGCATGTAAAGGTTTAGTAACTAAATCAACAAAAAAGGTGTGTATATATATATATATATATATATATATATATATATATATAGACCCTCAACAAAATGGCTTGACAGTGGCTGCCAAAATGGCTCAAGCATAACAAGGAGTATGAGGATAGGCAGGACAAGGCAACGTTTTGTTCTGTTGTACATGGAGTTACTGTGAGTCAGAACTTACTCAAAGGCACCTAACAACAACATCTATATATATATATGGTGTGATCATTTCCATGATGAGACTTGAATTTCTGCCATCACCTCCATGATGGGATCTGCTGTGAGTAGCCAAACTGTTAAAGGGAGTTTCCTTGGGCTTGTGGCCTGCATTGAATATAAGTGGATAGTCTAACAAGAATTGAGGGCTTTTGCTTGTTCTGGATCCTACAGCTGGCTCCTGTTCATCTGACCTGTAGTTCTCGGGACTTGAGCTGGCAGCTTACCTATGGTTTTGCCTGCTGATCTTTGGGATTCATCAGTCCTCACACTCTGTGAGTAAGATCCTGCTCTCTGACCTGCCAGTCTTGGGTTTGCCAGCCCCTGCGGCTAGGTACCTCAGGTGAAGCCTCTATTCTGACCCATGAGCTTGGGACATTCCAGCCTCTACAATCACATGAGCCATTTCCTTGATGTAAATCTCTCTTTCTATACATATTTGGAAACCCTAGTGGTGTAGCGGTTAAGAACTATGGCTGCTAACCAAAAGGTCAGCAGTTCAAATCCACCAAGCGCTCCTTGGAAACCCCGTGGGGCAGTTCTACTTTGTACTATGGGTCTTTGTGAATTGGAATCGACTCAACAGCAACAGTTATATATATATAAATGCTCTACTGGTTTTTCTTCTCTAGAGAACCCAGTCGAAGACAGTATGTACTGTAATTTTGTATAAATTTTTATAATAAATATACAACACTCTTTATTGAAAATTTCTTACAGCTGCTTTATTCTCACACAACGCTTTCATTGATTTTTCTGAAATCTTGTATCTCTAGTCAATCTGTGGTTAAAATTCATTCATGACTTGGAAAGGAAATTCCATCCCAATCTGTTCTTCTCGAATAAATGTCGTTAAATCTAGTATGAGATCTACTGTTAAACTTTTCCTCACACTCATATGTTATTTCATTAAACTGAAACCTCTCTTACTTCGTTTAGCTTAAGTGCTAATTGTTAAATACATATAATGTAATTTAAAATTCCATATAATGTATTTTTTAGTAATGGCTGTTAAACAACCAGTTGGCAAAATTCCTGAAAATTTAATAATCAATTCTCATCAGTTGATGTAAGCCAGCTCTAGCAAACCATTGGGTTGTTTAAACCAGGTGACCAACTTCTTAGTCACCAATTCAAGCAAATAAGGCACCCCAGTTACACAATTATAATGACGAATGGCTTCCTGAGCAGTGATATTTGAGTTAATATTTGAATGTGTTAATGTATACCTATCCCACAGAAAGTGCTGTTTAAGTGTTTGTTAACTAAAATATATTTGGATGCAAGGAATAGAAATGGGTTTATTATCGTTCAAATAAAATTCATTTGTGGAAGGCTCTAAGTTTTTCTCAGAGAAGCCCACATCAAGAACTAAAACTAAGCCAGACGGAAAAATTGAGAGTCAACAGTTCGTCATTCTATTACTGTTTTGAACCTTCCTGGGAATGGAATGGAATGGAACCCTGGTGGACCTGTGGTTAACAGCATAACTGCTACCAAAATATTAACAGTTTGAATCCACTAGCTGCTCCTTGGAAACACTATGGGGCAATTCTACTCTGTCCCATAGGTTTGATATGAGTAGGAATCAACTTGACGGCAAGGAGTTTTTGGTTGGGGATGGAATAGTTGCTTGTCTCTACTTCTCCATTCTTTCTTTTTGTATCCTCTACATTAGTTCTGTCCACTCATTATTGGCAACATGGCAGGAAATGAGCACTAGCCTTGAGCCCATATAAACTTACAATGCAAGTGCCCACTATAGTCTGAGTGACTAAATTTTCTGTTTAAAAAGGGAAAGCCTGTAGTTCTGCCAAAGTAAGCTAAATTAGTTATATTAGGGCCAGTCTAGTGTAAGAAAAAAAAAGTTGCTAAAATCTGGCTATAGATGAATGTGATTTTGTCCATGAGTATTTATTGCGACTTTCAGAATTACCTAGTTTTTATCATAGTTTGGCCTACCGTTACCTTAAGATCTATGGTGTGATTTGCTCCAAAGTCAATGGTAAGCTCTGATAGAAGGAGTTACCTGGCAGTGCCCCGTTTTTTGTGTCTGTCCGAGTCTGTGTCAGTTAGCTTTTATTGTGTAATAAACTACTCCAAAACAGTGACTTAAAAGACCAATTTATTCATCTCAACAATACCATAAGTTGGAACTTTTAGCGGGGAACTCCTGGTTGTGTTTCCTCATGCTGTGGATTGGGTGGGAAACTTCTCTTGTTTGGACTCTCTCACATCTTTGTGGTCTTGCTGAGACAACTAGCATGAATTGGTTCTGCTCTATGTTATCTACCAGCCTTCTATCTACCTAGCCGGTAAGTTGGCATAGGCTTTTTCATAATTTGGGCACAGTTTCAAGGAAGGTGTACAAAGGCTTTTGAAGCCTAGTCCTAGAACTGACACATGTCACGTCTGTCACATTCTGTTGGCCAAAGCATGTCACAAGGACAGCCAAGATTAAAGGGGTGGGAAAGTACTTCATTTGTTGATGGTAGGAGCTATAAAACGGCAAACAAAAACAAAAAAGATTCAATATTTAAGGGTTGGATAATTATAGCCATTTTTTAAGTCACCAGAGGATATAACAGATATAAACTTGTCCAGAGTTCTTTCCGGGACAACATTTTAATTGAAACACTGATGCCAAATTAATATTCTGATAATCACAGAAGACTTCCAGAAAGGATATTTAATTAGCCTCTAATAAATATATTCAACTTTGGTGCATTTTTAATGATTGGCTGTCATTAGATCATATGTAAATGAATACAGATGCCTCTGACACCTGAGCCATGCCTTATTCGATCAGCATACAGATTGGATACGTATGGAGAAAGGATACAACCCTGATGCACACCTTTCCTGATTTTAAACCATACAATATCTCCTTATTCTGTTTAAATGACTGCCTCTTGGTCTATGTACAGATTACACATGAGCACAATCAAGTGTTCTGGAATTCCCATTCTTCACAATGTTATCCATAATATGTTATGATCCAAACAGTCAGATGCCTTTGCACAGTCATTAAAAAACTAGTAAACAGCTTTCTGGTATTTTCCGCTTTCAGCCAAGATCCATCTGACATCGGCAATGATATCCCTCATTCTACCTCCTTGTCTGAATCCAGATGGAATTTCTGGCAGTTCCCTGTCCATGTGCTGCTGTGATCATTTTTGAATTATCTTCAGCATAACTTTACTTGCATGTGATATGTTTTTCAATAATTTCTGCTTTCTGTTGGATCACCTGACTTTGGAATGGGCACAAATATGAATCTTTTCCAGTTGGCTGGTAGCTGTCTTCCAAATTTCTTGGCATAGATAAGTGAGTGCTTCCAGAATTGCATCCATTTGTTGAAACATCTCAATGCCTTCAGTGCAGGTTTGATGTCTTGCTTCTTTGTCATGTGCTACCTCCTGAAATGGCTGAACGTCGACCAAATTGTTTCGGCATTCTGAAGCTGGTAAAGGGCCAAAATTTTTCATTATAGCTTCTTTTTCTCATCACGCATTCTGTATGTGTTCTCCCCACTCTCAGCCAATTCTTCAGGAATTTTTCTTAAACATGAGAGATTCTTCATTCCCTATATATGATCCTACTACTTAGTGATCCTGTCTCTGTTGAGTTGCTACAGTTTCACTGTGACAATTGTTACTGAACAAAAAAAGTACAAAAGTACAAAGAAGATCCCCAGTGAATCTCCTGGTTCCCATATATAAGCTTTTGTGTCAGGTAGTGTAGCAACAACCCAATTTCTCCTTGGTTTTCAAGATCCATTACCTTGGCCACTATAGTAACTCTGCCTGTGGTATAGCAGCATAAACAACCCCAAATTGGCCAGAGTTGACTTTCAGCTCAAAAAAGCATCCTAGTACTATGCTTGTTGTTTTTGTTTAGTATTAAGTACATAAAAAAAAAAAAAAAAAAGCAGGTGCTTAATAAACATAAGGAAATGAGGCCAGAATTATGTTTGAGATCTAGACGGTGCTCAGCTTTTGATCTTTAGGTGGGTCATTCTAGCATTACTGATGGTGTTCAACCTCTTAGTTTAACATCTAAAGTGTTAGTATTTTCCACTGTTTTTAGGATAAAGCTCAAATCATTGAGTGGGCTCTAAGACATTTGCATAGTCTGTCTGACTCTTACGTACCACTTCAACACATCATTCTACTTTCCTCCTCACCTTCTAGGCATCAATTGCCCAGCACTTGCCAGTTCCCTAAATATTCCATTCTTCATCCAAAGTCAGAATTTTTACACACATGTGATCTTCTGAATGCAAGTACCTTACCTCCATTCTCTTTACTCTCCTAATTTATCTTTTTTTTTTTTTTAGGTTATTGTTGTTAGGTGTCGTTGATCCATTCTGACTCATGGCAGTCCTATGTATCACAGAATGAAATGTTGCCTGGTCCTGCACCTTCCACACAATTGTCACTACATTTGAACCTATTGTTTGGTGGCCATTGTGTCAGTCCATCTCATTGAGGTCTCTATCTCTTTCATTTTATTTTTTATTGTGTTTTAGATGAAACTTTACAGAGAAAATGAGTTTCTCGTTCAACAATTTATACACAAATTTTTTGTGACATTGGTCGCAATCCCTGTGATGTGTCAACAGTGTCCCCTTCCACATCCCAATTCCTCATTTCCATCTGTCCATTCTTCATGTCCCTTCCTCACTTTTCATCATTGTTTTGGGCAGGTGTTGCCCTTTTGGACTTGTATACATGGTTGAACTAAGAAGCACATTCTTCATGGAGGATTGCCTCTTTTTTGCTGAACCTCTACTTACCAAACATGATATCCTTCTCCAGGGATTGGTCCCTTCTGATAACGTGTCCAAAATAAGGAAAATGAAGTCTCAGCATCCTCACTTCTAAGGTTGTACTTCCTCCAAGACAGATTTGTTCATTCTTCTGGCAGTCCATGTTATATTCAATATTCTTTGCCAACCCCGTAATTCAAATGGATCAATTCTTCTTTGATTTTCCTTTTTAATGGTCCAGCTTTCACATGCATATAAGGTAATTGAAAATACCATGGCTTGGGTCAGGTGCCCCTTAGTCATCAAAGTGACATCTTTGTTTTTTAATATTTTCAAGAGGTCTTTTGCAGCAGATTTGCCCAATGCAGCACTTATTTGATTTCTTGACTGCTGCTTCCATCGATGTTGATTGTTGATACAAGTAAAATGAAATCCTTGACAACTTCAATATTTTCTCCATTTATCATCGTGTTGCTTATTAGTCCAGTTATGAGGATTTTTTGTTTTCTTTATATCGAGATGTAATCCATACTGAAGATGTAGTCTTTATCTTCATCAGTAGGTGCTTGAAGTCCTCTTCACTTTCAGCAAGCAAGGTTCTGTCATCTGCATATCACAGATTGTTAATTCTACAATCTTTTATATGTCACCTTAAATGTCACTTCTTCAGAGACATCTTTCCTGGCCTTCCATGTTCAGTTATACCGTTCTGTTATATCATTTTATAACACTCTATATTAGTCCATCATCACACTTATTATAGTTTGGAAAAATACATTTGAATGGGTATTAGAGTAATGTCTATAATGTACAACCCCTTAAAGCCAGATTCTGTGTCCAACAATTTGCTCAATATTGTATCCCAGAAATGGAGCACGGTGACTAACTGATGTTGAATAAATAAAGAAGTGAATAAATGGATACTTGTTTCATTATCTAACTTCACCTGTGGTTCTTCCTCACACATGTCTTTTCTGTACATGACAATTAATTTTGGTTCACCAAACAGATCATGTTCTTTCATAACTCTGTGCTTCTGCATATATTGATGCTTCAATGCAATTATCTTGTCTCACATTCTTCTCATTTTTTGCCATCTCAGACTCTAGCAGAATCTCATACAAATTAGGCTTTCAAAACACTCTTAGTTTCTTGACTAATATGGCAGAATTTACTTAAGGCAGAATCAAAATCATTAACAAAAAGCGAATCTTTAATGATGAGCTCATTGATTTATTTTTCTTACTCTTTCACAGAACTACATATTCTCTATTGAAAATGAATTTCATAATTGTCTTTCTTGTGAATTTGAAGGTTTTCTCAGGCCAATCAATTGAAAGAACTCCATTTTTGCCCCATTATATCTATTCTCTCCACATTTGTCACAGTGATTTATGCAAACATGTTACTCTTTAGTTTCCTCTTACTGATAATTTTCTATCACATGTAGAACAAATTCCAAACATCTTAATAAAGCATAGTGGTGGTATATTATGTAGTCCCTGAAAAAAATTCATGTCATCGCCCATTATTCATAACTTTAAAACACATCAAATGAACTCATATAGCAAATATTTTTCGAGAACCTATTCTGTTCTCGATAAATATTTGCTATATGTTCTAAGCACTGTAGATAGAGTAAGTAGTGAATAAAACAGAAAAAAAAATCTTTGCTTATGCATATTTCATTCCAGTTGTAGGAGTGAGGGAAACAGATAGTATATTAGAGCATAATAAGTGCTTCAGAAAAATATAAAACAAGGGAGTGGGGGAGTAGCGAAAAGGGAGATGCAATCGTATTATGGTCAGGAAAAGCCTCTCTGAGACATTGGAGCAATGACCTGTGTGAAGTGAGGGAGTCCCAGTTCTTCAGCTAACTAACTTGTAATTACCCTTCAGGATTCAACTCTTTTATCATCTGCTTAAGTAAGACATCAGTGGCTGACACCTGCTTCCCTCCCAACAGTTTTGGGTTTGGTGTTCCACCTTTGTGTTTCCATAACTTCTGTGTTTATCATTCACATTGCATTCATGTACTAAATTTAAAATCTCTCTTTTTATGCTGTCACCCTCATCTACTAAAGTGGGAATCTCTCAAGGGAAGGGGACATAAAAATTTCAACCTTTTTTGAATACTAATTCAGTAAATGTCTGTTGAATTGATTTTATCTAATCAGGTTGGGAATTTTTGCAAGCTATTTTGTAATTATTATATTATTATAGTCAAATCATTCTTTCCTCCTTTGTAAAATAAAAGAATTCATAAGTCTTAGGGAAGTTTAGAAGAAAAAAGAATATTAAAATTCTGCCATTAAAATAAAATGATGCTATTATCTAGGATGGCCCCAAAACTGGCCTTTATGCAAGGTAAAATCTCTCAGAGGAAATCACTAGATAGTTTCTTTAAATTATCATTTCTTTTATATTGAGTTTGATATTGGTTGTATTTCTAGATCAGTGAGCCAGCAGTAGTACAAAATGAATTGTAATTACTTTCAAATGTTTTTACTGTCAAACTTACTGATTTTCCTCTTTTATTCATTTACTAAAAATTTATACATTTGAGGTTCTACTTCCAGTATGATGCCTGGGTAGTTCCTATCAGACCATCCCTCTACCAGATACTCATTGTGGTAAAGTCGGTGCCAACTCATAGAAACCCTACAGGACAAAATAGAAGTGCCCTGTAGTGTATCCAAGGCTGTATTCTTTGGAAGCAGACTGCCTCACCTTTCTTCTGCAGAGTGGCTGGTGAGTTTAAACTGCCAACCTTTTGGTTACCAGCCTAGCACTTAACCACTGCCCTCCTAGGACTCCTTTACCAATTATAAAATCAGGGGGATAGGAGGATGGGACCAATTACCTAAAGACAAAAGCAAGGATATTCTATAGAGGAATCGACACTTAGAAAAGGGAACAGGAAGGACGAGATACCCATTGTTGTGTCTTGTAGCCTGAGTGGCTGCAGTTTGCTGGAGAGTGTGCTCTGTGGAAATGAAACTCCAATGATAAAAGTTCAGGGCAACCAAACGTGCAGGAAAAAGAGAGGCATAGCCTCAAAAGGAGATAGCCAGAGAGGATATTACCAAATTTTTGATATATACTCTGTTATGTCCATAGCTTACCCCGAAACTAGTTATATGTGGGCAGATGTCAGCTGAAGATAAAATAACTAACCTGAGACTTGAGCTGACACACAAGACACGAAGCTTGTATGATGAGTCCACTGCCCACTAAAACAAAAATAATAACATTCTAGTGGAATATAACAGAAATTCTAAAATGAAACAATAACACTACTAAATCAAAAATAGTAACACTCCTGTAGAATATAACAGAACCCAGAGTCCATAACATAAAATATTAAGTGTTTTGGGGTGGAGCCAAGATGGCGGAATAGACAGATGCTTCCGTCAAGCCCTCTTTAAAACAAAGGCCCAAAAAAACTAGTGAAACGAGTATATTTGTGACAAGCTGGGAGCCCTGAGCATCAAAGGCAAGCTTAGACAATGAACTGAGGGGCAGGGGAAGGGAGAGACCTTTCAGAGGTGGAGAGGAGTTGCCAGACTTGAATCACAGGGAGCCCTCAGGCACCTTTCGTGGAGTGGCAGCGGCGGCAGGGGCAGCGGTGGTGGCAGCTGCATGCATGTAGCGTTCGGCCACAGTTTCCTCAGGGTGAAGCAGCCAGCCACACAGCCCACTCACACCTCTGGAACCTGAGGAGAAGGGCACTCTTGTCAAAAGCTAAGTACTTGCATATATTTTACCACGCCCCCCACCCCCAAGCCAGCTTCAGCATCTGAATCCCTAGGCCTGAGACAGACCCTGTTGAGCACCTGGAGCTGTCATCCCAGCCTTGGGGAAGGAAAAAATTTGCAACTGGGAGGAAAAGATAATTTGCTATCTCCATTAACTGGGGGAGCTCAGGACAGAAGCAGCTCCTGTCCAGGCATAAACTGTCCGTGGACCTTGAGCACCTTTCCCTTCTGCATGGACCTGTGAGGGCCTATTTCAGGAGAATAGACCCTTGTTGGCAAACTCCAACCATTTCAGTGGTGCGGTGGAGAGGTGGGTGTTTGATGTTTGACATTGATTTGCCTATTAAACAAGGTCCCCACCTACCCACAACATGGACCTAAAGACTGGTGGTTCCACTTGGGTCACCCAGCCACCCACTACAGGGGTCCAGGGATAACTGGTACCTCCCAGTCCTTACAACAAAAACTTTGAGTGCCCATGGTCCCTCTGCAGAGCCCACCCATCAGCACGCTCTAGGGAACAGAGATGCGTTTTCCTCAGAGACACTTGGGGGTCGGTTCTCAGCCCCCTGCCTTGTTCAGAGCATGACCACCTAGTGCAATCAGATATGGGTATATATGCCAATCACCCCTGCCCCTCTAAGACTGTAGGACAAAGTCTGTACCACACACTTGATGATCAGCTACCTGGAAACCTGATCTGAATTCCCACAAGAAAACTGAATGGACTCCTAGACTGATATACCTGGTAACAGCTTTAGCCAGCTGGGGACAGGACACCAGAGCACCAAAGGCAAAAATAATCAAGCTAGCTCACTCAAGCAACCCACAGGGGTATACCAAAACAAAACAAATCAAGCAGCTACGACACAGTAAGCAAGCATAAACTAATACAATAACTTATAGATGGCTCGGAGACAACAGTCAATATCAAGTCGCGTAAAGAAACAGGCCACGATCACCTCAACAGGCTCTCAAAACAAAGAATCCAGGGATCTTCTAGATGAAAGTGCATCCCTGGAATTACCAGATGCAGAATACAAAAGTTTAATATACAGAACCCTTCAAGACATCAGGAAGAAAATGAGGCAATACACAGAACAAGTCAAGGAAAACACAGATAAAGCAACTGAAGAAATCAGAAAGATTATTCAGAAACATAATGAAAAGTTTAATAAGCTGGAAAAATCCATAGACAGACAGCAATCAGAAATTCAGAAAATTAACAATAAAATTACAGAATTAGATAACTTAGTGGAAAGTCAGAGGAGCAGAATTGAGCAAGTAGAAGCTAGAATTTCTGAACTCAAAGATAAATCACTTGGCACTAATATTTTTGAAGAAAAGTCAGATAAAAGAATTTTAAAAAATGAAGAAACCTTAAGAATCATGTGGGACTCTATCAAGAGAAATAATCTATGAGTGATTGGAGTACCAGAACAGGGAGGGATAACAGAAAATGCAGAGATTGTTGAGGATTTGTTGGCAGAAAACTTCCCTGATATTCTGAAAGATGAGAAGATATCTATCTAAGATGCTCATCGAACTCCACATAAGGTAGATCTTAAAAGAAAATCACCAAGACATATTATAATCAAGCTTGCCAAAACCAAAGATAGAGAGAATTATAAGAGCAGCGAGGGATAAAAGAAAACTCACCTACAAGGGAGAGCCAATAAGAATAAGCTTGGACTACTCGGCAGAAACCACGCAGGCAAGAAGGCAATGGGATGTTGTGTTTAAAAAATTGAAGGAAAAAAATTGCCTGCCAAGAATCATATCAATATCAAAACTGTCTCTTCAATGAGAAGGTGAAATTAAGACATTTCCAGATAAACACAAGTTGAGGGAATTCATAAAAACCAAACCAAAACTCCAAGAAATACTAAAGGGAGTTCTTTGGTTAGAAAATCAATAATATCAGGTATGGACCCAACACTAGAACACTGGGCAGAGCAACCAGAAGTCAACCCAGACAGGGAAATCCAAAAAAAAAAAAAAAAAAAAAAAAGCCCAACACAGGGTAATGGCAATGTTATAATATAAAAGAAGACAGCATTAACATAATAAAGACAGGCTAAGAAATGTAATAATACACCTTCCATATGGAGAGGAAGATACAGCGATACAAAGAAATAAAAGTTAGTTATAAATGCAGAAAAATAGGGGTAAATAATAAGGTAACCACAAAGGAGACAAACTATCCTACTCACCAAAGTAAATTACAAGGCAAAAATACAGACTCAGCAGAAACAACATCAACGACAACAAATATGAGGAAAGGACAATATACAAAGAAATTCTACTCAGCATATAAAATCAAGTGGGGAAAAGAAGCTGCCAACACACAAAAAAAGACATCAAAATGATAGCAATAAAATCATACCTATTCATAATAACCCTGAATGTAAATGGACTAAATGCACCAATAAAGAGACAGAGAGTGGTGCAATGGATTAAAAAACAAGATCCGTCTATATGCAGCCCACAAGAGACACACCTTAGACTTAGAGACACAAACAAACTAAAACTCAAAGGATGGAAAAAATATATTAAGTGAAAACAATCGAAAAAAGAGCAAGAGTGCCAATATTAATTTTTGACAAAATAGACTTTAAAGTTAAATCCATCAGAAAGGATAAGGAAGGGCACAATATAATGATTAAAGGGACAATATACCAAGAAGATATAACCGTATTAAATATTTATGCAGTCAATGACAGGGCTGCAAGATACATAAAACAAACTCTATCAGCCTTGAAAAGTGAGATAGACAGCTCCACAATAATAGTAGAAGACATCAACACACCACTTTTGGTGAAGGACAGGACATCTAGAAACAAGCTCAATAAAGACATGGAAGATTTAAACGCCACGATCAACCAACTGGACCTCGTAGATATATACAGAATACTCCACCCAACAGCAACTAACTATACTTTCTTTTCTAGTGCACATGGAACATTCTCTAGAATAAACCACATATTAGGTCATAAAGCAAGCCTTAGTATAATCCAAAACATTGAAATATTACAAAGCACCTTCTTTGACCATAAGGCCATAAAAGCGGAAATCAATAACAGAAAAAGCACAGAAACGAAGTCAAACACTTGGGAACTGAACAATAACCTGCTCAAAAAAGACTGGATTATAGAAGACATTAAGGATGGAATAAAGAAATTCATAGAATCCAATGAGAATGAAAACACTTCCTATCAGAACCTTTGGGACACAGCAAAAGCAGTTCTCAGAGGCCAATTTATATCAATAAATGCACACACCCAAAAAGAAGAAAGGGCCAAAATCAAAGAACTATCCCTACAACTTGAAAAAATAGAAAGAGAGCAACAAAAGAAACCCACAGGCGCCAGAAGAAAACAAACAATAAAAATTAGAGCTGAACTAAATGAAACAGAAAACAGAAAAAGAATTGAAAGGATTAACAAGATCAAAAGCTGTTTTTTTGAAAAACTCGACAAAATTGATAATCCATTTGCCAAACTGATAAAAGAAAAACAGGAGAGGAAGCGAATAACCCGCATAAGAAATGAGATGGGCGATATTACAACAGACCCAACTGAAATTAAAAGAATCAAATTAGATTAGTATGAAAAACTATACTCAAACAAATTTGGAAACCTAGAAGAAATGGATGAATTCCTAGAAACACACTACCTACCTAAACTAACACAAACAGAGGTGGAACAACTAAATAGACCCATAACAAAAGAAGAGATTGAAAAGGTAATCAAAAAATTCCACCCCCCCGCCCCAAAAAAAAGCCCTGGTTTGGACGGCTTCACTGCGGAGTTCTACCAAACAGTCAGAGAAGAGTGAACATCACTACTACTAAAGGTATTTCAGAGCATAGAAAAGGACGGAATACTACCAAACTCATTCTATGAAGCCACCGTATCCCTGATACCAAAACCAGGCAAAGACACCACGAAAAAAGAAAATTACAGACTTATACCCCTCATGAACACAGATGCAAAAATCCTCAACAAAATTCTACCCAATAGAATTCAACAACATATCAAAAAAATAATTCACCATGACCAAGTGGGGTTTATTTCAGGAACACAGGGATAGTTCAACATTAGAAAAACAATTAATGTAATCCATCACATAAATAAAACAAAAGAGAAGAATCACATGATTTTATCAATTGATGCAGAAAAGGCATTTGACAAAGTTCAACACTCATTCATGATAAAAACTCTCAGCAAAATAGGAATACAAGGAAAATTCCTCAACATAATAAAGGGCATTTATACAAAGCCAACAGCCAACATCACCCTAAATGGAGAGAGCCTGAAAACATTCCCCTTGAGATCAGGAACCAGACAAGAATGCCCTTTATTCAGCATTGTGCTGGAGGCCCTATTCAGAGCTTAAGTCTAGATAAAGAAATAAAGGGCATCCAGATTGGTAAGAAAGAAGTAAAAGTATTTCTATTTGCAGATGACATGATCTTATACACAGAAAACCCTAAGAACTCCTCCAGAAAACTACTGAAACAATAGAAGAGTTCAGCAGATTATCAGGATACAAGATAAATATACAAAAATCAGTTGGATTCCTCTACACCAAGAAAAAGAACATCGAAGAGGAAATCACCAAATCAATGCCATTTATAGTAGCCCCCAAGAAGATAAAATACTTAGGAATAAATCTTACCAGAGATGTAAAAGACTTATACAAAGAAAACTGAAGTACACTTCTGCAAGAAACCATTAGAGACTTGCAAAAGTGGAAGACCATACCTTGCTCATGGATAGGAAGACTTAACATTATAAAAATGTCTATTCTACCAGAAGCGATCTACACATTTAATGCAATTCCGATCCAAATCCCAAGGACATTCTTTAATGAGATGGAGAAACAAATCACCAATCTCATATGGAAGGGAAAGAGGCCCCGGATAAAAAAGGCATACTGAAAAATAAGAACAAAGTCGGAGGCCTTACTTTACCCGATTTTAGAACCTATTATACCACCACAGTCGTCAAAACAGCCTGGTACTGGTACAACAGACACATGGACCAATGGAACAGAATTGAAAATCCAGACATAAATCCATCCACATATGAGCAGTTGATTTCTGACAAAAGCCCCAAAACAGTTAAATGGGGGAAAAGACAGTGTTTTTAACAAATGGTGCTGGCGTTCCTGGATAACCACCTGCAAAAAAATGAAACAAGACCCATACCTCACTCCATGCACAAAAACTAATCAAAATAGATCAAAGACCTGAATATAAAATCTAAAAAGATAAAGATCATGGAAGAAAAAATAGCAACAATGTTAGAAGCCCTAATACATGGTATAAACAGTATAAAAAACATTATAAAAACGTAGAAGAAAAACTAGATAACTGGGAGCTCCCAAAAATCAAACACTTATGCTCATCCAAAGACTTCACCAAAAGAGTAAAAAGACTACCTACAGACTGGGAAAAAGTTTTTAGCTATGACATTTCTGATCAGTGCCTTATCTCTAAAATCTATATGATACTGCAAAAACTCAACTGCAAAAAGACAAATCACCCAATTAAAAAATGGGCAAAAGATATGAATAGACACTTCATTAAAGAAGACTTTCAGGTAGCTAAAAGATATATGAGGAAATGTTCACAATCATTACCCATTGGAGAAATGCAGATCAAAACTACAATGAGGTTTCATTTCACTCCAACAAGGCTGGCATTAATCCAAAAAACACAAAATAAGAAATTTGGAGAGGCTAAGGAGAGATTGGAACACTTCTACACTGCTGGTGGGAATGTCAAATGGTACAACCACTTTGGAAATCGATTTTGCACTTTGTTAAAAAGTTAGAAATAGAACTACCATACTTTCCAGCAATCCCACTCCTTGGAGTATATCCTAGAGAAATAAGAGCCTTTACACGAACAGATACATGCACACCCATGTTCATTGCAGCACTGTTTACAATAGCAGAAACATGGAAGCAACCAAGGTGCCCATCGACGAATGAATGCATAAATTATGGTATATTCACACAATGGAATACTATGCATCCATAAAGAACAGTGAGGAATCTGTGAAACACTTCATAACATGGAGGAACCTGTAAGGCATTATGTTGAGTGAAATTAGTCAGTTGCAAAAGGACAAATATTGTATAAGACCACTATTATAAGAACTTGAGAAATAGTTTAAACTGAGAAGAAAACATTCTTTTGTGGTTATGAGAGGGGCGAGGGAGGGAGGGTGGGAGAGGGATATTCACTAATCAGATAGTAGATAAGAACTACTTTAGGTGAAGGGAAAGGCAGCACACAATACAGGAGAGGTCAGTACAATTGGACTAAGCCAAAAGCAGTTTCCTGAATAAACTGAATGCTTCGAAGGCCAGAGTAGCAGGGGCAGGGGTCTGGGGACCATGGTTTCAGGGGACATCTAAGTCAACTGGCATAATAAAATCTATTAAGAAAACATTCTGCATTTCACTTTGAAGAGTGACATCTGGGGTCTTAAACGCTAGTAAGCAGCCATCTAAGATGCATCAGTTCGTCTCAACCCACCTGGATCAAATGAGAAGGAAGAACACCAAGGACACAAGGCGATTACGAGCCCAAGAGACAGAAAGGGCCACATGAACCAGAGACTACATCATCCTGAGACCAGAAGAACTAGATGATGCCTGGCTACAACTGATGACTGCCCTGCCAGGGAACACAACAGAGAACCCCTGAGGGAGCAGGAGAGCAGTTGGATGCAGACCCCAAATTCTTGTAAGACCAGACTTAATGGTCTGACTGAGACTAGAAGAACCCCAGTGGTCAGGGCCCTAAGACCTTCTGTTGGCCCAGGACAGGAACCATTCCCGAAGCCAACTCTTTAGACATGGATTGGACTGGACAATGGGTTGAAGAGGGATGCTGGTGAGGAGTGAGCTTCTCAGATCAGGTGGACACTTGAGACGATGTTGGCATCTCCTGTCTGGAGGGGAGATGAGAGGGTGGAGGGGGTTAGAAGCTGGTGAAAAGGACACGAAAATAGAGAGTGGAGGGATTGGGAGTGCGTCGCAAGGTGTATATGGGTTTTTGTGTGAGAGACTGACTTGATTTGTAAACTTTCACTTAAAGCACAATAAAAATTATTTTAAAAAATTTTTTAAGTGTATTGGGTACAATGGAAGAGTATGCAACATTCAAAGCACCAGGAAAATATGAGTCATTCTCACGATAAAAATCAATCAACATGGACCAACAGCAAGATGATGCAGGTGTTGGAAATAGCAGACAAGGATATAAACGAAGCTATAATAACTATTGCTAAGGAAATAACATGAAGTATTCTAACAAGGAATAAAAAGATGGGAAGTAATCAAAGAAATAAAAACTATAATTAGGAACCAACTGGAAATTCTGAACTGGAAATTTTCAGTTAAACTGAAAATTTAACTATCTGAAATAAAAGATTCATTGGATGTTCTTAGCATCGGAATCGGAATGGTAGTGGCAGAGCCCGTGAACATGACCAGAGGTCAGTAGAAATTATTCAGTCGGCAGAAGAGAAGACGAAGAGTGGAAATCAATGAGTGAAACCTCAGAGATCTGTGGAATAATATCTAAAGTTCTTTTATATGTGTGTTCATCATCTCAGAAGCATGGAAGAGAGTTGATAGAGCAAATAAAATATTTGAAAGATATAAATTTGCAGATTCAGGGGTTTCTGTAAACTTCAAGCAGAGTAAATGTGAATAGGTTATACTTGGGCATATCATAATTAAGGTGCTGAAAAACAAAGATACAGGAAGAATCTTGAAAGAGGCCATATAAGGCTGAAATACTTCATATAGATAAACAATATTCCAATGAATGGTGACTTCCTCAGAATATATAAAGGCCAGAAGACTTGGGAAAACATCATTAAAGCAGTGGGAGGGATAAACTCCTGAACCAGAATTCCATACCAAGCAAAAATACCCATTGATACTGAATGATACAAAAATTTTCATATTAGCGGTAACTGAGAGTGTTCATTTCCAGTGGATTAGCGCTATGGCACTAGAGGAAATTCTGAAGTTTTTCAGGCTGCAAATAACGGGAATCAGAAGTGGTAAATACTAAATACATGTTTTTTTTTTTTTTTTATTTCTTTAAAATGAAAAGTGTAACATTATATTTTCTAGTTTATAATATATGTAGATGCAAGAGAGTGTCATAAAGAATGAGGATGGTAGGTGGAGCTCTGTGGTTTGCAGGATAATACATATTTAGCGAAGTAGTGTAATACTAACTCTAAGTAAATCATGAAAATTTAGGGATTAAAGAGGGTTTAATACCTCAGATCTGGCAGACATTTAGATGATAACACAAGAATATTATGGATAATTTTATGCCCCCAAATATCTGGAAAATGTACAACTAATATACAAGAAGGAATAGAAAATCTGACTAGTTTTATATCATTAAAGAAAGTGAATTTGTCATCAAAAGCCTCCAACTAGGAACTCTCCCAGAACAGATACTTTCATTGGTGAATTTTATCACATAAAATCAATCTTACTCAAACCCTTTCAGGAACCACACACAAAAGGTATACTTCCAAACTCATAAATCAAGCATAACCAAAAATTAATATTATCCTTCATGAACAACAAATAAATAAATAAATAAACCTGTTGTTGTTGAGTTGATTCCAACTCATAGCAACCCTACAGGACAGAGTAGAACTGCCCCATAGGGTTTCCAAGGAGTGACTGGTGGACTCAAACTTCAGACCTTTTGGTTAGCAGCCTGAACTCTTAACCACTGCACCACCAGGGCTCCTTTATGAACACAGATGCAAAAATAATTAAATATTAGAAATACAATCCAGCAGTAAATAAGAATATTTATCAAGAATAAATAGGGTTAATTCTAGGAATGTAAAGTTAGTTAAATGTTTAAATAAATCAAACAACATAATTCATCATATTACCAGGACGAAGAAAAAAAATATGATCATATCAAAACAGTTGAAAATACTCAAAATACATTCAAGATAAAACCTCTCAGCAAATGAGGAATAGAAAAGACTTTTCTCAGTCTGTTAAATGGCATCTATTGAGAACCTTGAAGAATGAGGCGTCAGGATTGGATGAAGACTCATTAATAATCTGTGATATATAGATGACACAACTTCGCTGAAAGTGAAGAGACCTTGAAACACTGATGACAATCATCAAAGACTACAGCCTTCAATATGGATTACAGCTCGTTTAAAAAAAAAAAAGGGGCCTCACAACCAGACCAATAAGCAACATGATGAATGATAAATGGAGAAAATATTAAAGTTGTCAATGATTTCATTTTACTTGGATCCACAATCAATGCCACGAAACAGCAGTCAGGAAATCAAATGATGCATTTCACTGGGCAAATATGTTACAAAAGACCTCTTCTAAGTGTTCAAAGGCAAAGACCTTGCTTTGAGGACTAAGGTGCACCTAACCCAAGCCATGGTATTTTCATTCATCTCATAGGCATGCTGAAAGCTGGACAATGAATAAAGAAGACCAAAAAAGAACTGATACCTTTGAATTATGGTGTTAATAAAGGATATTGAGCATACCTTGAACTGGCAGAAGAATGAACAAATCCGTCTTGGAAGAAGTGCAGCCAGAACGATCCTTAGAATCAAGGATGGCAAGGCTCTGCCTCACGTATTGGAACATGTTATCAGGAATACCTAGTCCCTGAAGAGAGGCATCATGCCTGGTAAAGTAGAAGGTCAGTGAAAAAGAGGAAACCTCTCAATTAGATGAATTGACACAGTGGCTGCAACAATGGGCTCAAACATAGCAACAATTGTGAGAATGGTGCAGGAGTGGGCAGTGTTTCATTCTGTTGTACATAAGGTTGCCACGAATCAGAACCAATTTGACAGCACCTTATAACAAACAACGCAACATTTGAGAACATCCGCCTAATAGCATATTTAATTTTGAAAATGTAAATGTTACTATCCCTAAGACTGGGAATAAGGCAAAGAAGTCCACTCTTGCCTCTTGTATTCTACATTGTACTGGAGATCTTTGCTGGTACAATAAGGCAAGAAAATAAAGTAAAAGGTCTACAGACTGGAAAGGAAAAACTAAGTTAAGTGAAAATAAGTGAAAGAAAGACATGATTCTCTATGTAAAAAAGCCTAAGGAATAAACAAATAAAGCTACTAAAACTAACAAGTGAATTTAACATGGTCACAGGAAACAAGGTCAATATGCAAGGATAAATTGTATTTCTAAACAGTGGCAACAAACTAATAAAAAGTGGACTTTTAGAAATCCTTTTAAATTAGAATATAAAATATTAAGAGATAAATAGAACATGTGCTGGAAAAATACACTGAACACTACAAAATATTGCTGAGAGAAATTTCTAAAGACCTGAATACTAAATACATGGAGACATGTACTGTGCATATGAATCAGAAAATTCAAAATTTAATTTGTAAATGCTCCTTAAATCGATCTTTACATTCAACTACAATCTAAATTATAATCCCAATAGATATTTTGTAGAAATAGCCAGGTTGATTCTAAATTTTGTATGGACTTCAAAGGATCAAAAATATTCTAATAACCTTGGAAAAAAAGGGAAGCTTTACACTATATAATTTCAAGACTTAATATATAGAAACAGTTATCAACACACTGTTATGTAGGTATAAGTATCAAAAATAGATAACTGGAACAGAATATTAAAAGGATAGAAGTAAACTCGCAGTTATATGATCGCTTCATTTTCAACTAATAAGAGATATAAAAGCAAATAAATAGGGAAAGGAAGTCTTTTCAATAAATGGTCCTGGAATACCTGGGTGATTTTTATCAATCTGGAAAATGTAAATAGTTTCCTCAAGGTCCTACCTTGTGACTTCCTATAGAACTCTTCCTAAGCAACATTGCATTACAATTATAGAACAAATTTTCACCTTTCAGCACACCTACATTTCCCATGAACATTGGTTCTATAATTCTATGATGTAAAAGCAACCTCTTTCTTTTTTTTTTTTTTATTTTGAGTCACCTACAGTAGACATTCTATATAGAGTGGTTGATTTGAATTTTGCTAAATCAACAAATACATATAGAACGTGTGTTGTACACAGGCCTAAATACAAAGTCTTCAGAGAAGTTTGATCTACATCAGCATTGAAGCTTATAACAAAACAAAGGGAAAAGAGGCTTTTGAAAAATAAGGTAGCATATGCTTTGTTCCAAATGAGTAATATAAAAAATAAATGATAAAGAATTATGATGGCCAGTATTTGAAACATCTGTGACTGATTTTTGTCAGCTTGACCCAAGTAAAGTGACTGAAAACAAACACAAAAATAATATTCTACCTAATTCAAAAGAGCTGTCTCTATAGTCAAGCCATATGTTAAGGATGTCCTGATCTACAGCAATAAAGCTGCCTTAGAGTGATACTCTCAAGAGTTATTGCTGTCTTTCAAAATAAGAAACAGTTTATGGGGATATATGAAGAGAGAAAGGTTTAAGGGAGGAGGAGGAGAAGATAGGAAAGACAGCCCTAAGAAGGAAATTTTAAGAGCCAGGAGGGCTGTAAATTGACTTGAAGCCTGAGAGCCTTTAGAAGCATGACATGAGTAGTGTTCTAGCACTTTGGAATACTGTCTCAATTTCAAAACAACAACCAGAAATTCCTACTGCTAAAAGTAAGAACTGTGTCTTGACTTGACCCCAGAAATTTACTTGCTACAAGTTTCTATGGGGACATTCGCGTTATTATTTAAATGCTATTTAAATATTAATAAACTAGAAATTAATGAGATTTAGGAATTGATATTCTTTCTAATGAATGGTTATTCTGTTTTCTTAACACTGGATAGACTTATATTACTATTTCATGTAAAATAGTAGGAACAAAATTATAAAACCAGAAGTCCAACTTTTCTGGGCTTCCATTTCAAAAATCAGAGATTTACTTGAAGATTGATTTCTTTCAGCTTAATGATATACTTGGATCTTCTGAATTTCTGAGACACAGACAACATGGATGGGAGTGCCGACTTGGGTTTCATACAGATCTGGTTCAAAATGAAATTCTGTCACTTCTTAGCTGCTTTTTGCCTCCATCTTCTCACGTCTAAATGCTTTTCCTACACAATTAAATACATGCCTTGTGTGTGTTTAATAATGGTAGTTATGAATAACAATGTCTTTTTTTTTTAAGTCAAAACCCAATCTCTCTTTACCAAGTTTTTGTTTAAATTCCTTATTAATTAAATTGCAAGATAACTTATACTGAAAATATGAGAGCTGAGGAACGGTAAGCTGTACTCCTGAATTATGGACACAAAATGAAATGCTAAATGCTTTATACATCTTCTTATGATGACTGTATCATTGGCTTTTAGTGATTTAATGACCTAAAAATTAATTAATTTTTACCCTAGTTAACTAAAGATATATACATAAATGTAAAGCTAACAACGTACAAAACTAAATTATTTCTTGCCAAAGGTTCCAGGAGTAATTGTTCCTTGAGAAATAAAATCCTTTCTCTTTATCCTTTTTCTGTGCTTAACAATAGGACTTAGAGACACTAGTGCTACCAAAGCTACCTTGATATTTGCAAATTCAAATGTTATTTATTTTGTATTCTGAATAACTTTTATAGGAAAATTTACTCTAAAATATTAATTATATTGAGAATGTTATTATTTTACTCTCATACAGTTTTACTATTATTGTGTATTTATATGGATACCTCTAAAGTACAGAAGTATGCGAGACTGTCTTTCTGTAGTAGTATTGTCAAACACCTAGGCAAAGATTTTTCCTACTAAACAATAACTTTCATTGCTACTAAACAAGTTAATGACATACTCAGTTATGGGAAAAATGTATAGAAATTATTCTCCACACTTTTAGTACTTCTACCTTGACCAAATTTCTATACAAATTTCTAAAAACACATTTGATATTTCATCAAAAAACAAAATGACTATAAGAAAAAAAAGAGATAGTAAGATACAAAATAAACACCACTAAATAAACTCATCTGTCAGTTTGTCATACTTGGTGGTTTGTGTGTTGCTTCGAGGCTAAAAGGTAGCACACCAATATTTCAAATGCCAGAAGGTTCACCCATGATGGACAAGTTTCAGCAAAGCTTTCAGACTAAGGCAGATTAGGAAGAAGGGCCTGGCACTCTAACCTCTGAAGGAATTAGCCAGTGAAAACTTTATGAATAGCAGCAGATCATTGTCTGATATAGTGCCAGAAGAGGAGCCCCTCAGGTCGGAAGGCACTCAAAATATGACTAGGGGAGAGCAGCCTCCTATTCAAAGTAGAGCTGACCTTAATGAAGTGGATGGAGTCAAGCTTTCAGGACTTTCATATGGCAATGTGGCACAACTCCAAATGAGAAGGAACAGCTGCAAACATCCATTAATAATTGGAACATGGAACATATGAAGTATGATTCTAGGAAAACTAGAAGTCATCAAAAATGAAATGGAACACATAAAGATCCATATTCTAGGCATTAGTGAACTGGAATGGACTGATATTGACCATTTTGAATAAAACAAACATATGGTATGCTATGCTGGCAATGACAAATTGAAGAGGAATGGTATTACATTCATCATTAAAAAGAACATCTCTCAAGATTTTTCCTGAAGTACTCTGCTGTCAATGATAGGATAATATCCACACACCTACAGAAAGACCAGTTAATACAACTATTACTCAGATTTACACAACAACCACTAATGTCAAAGATGAAGAAATTGGTGATTTTTACCAAATTCTGCAGTCTGAAATTGATCAAACATGCAATCAAGATGCATTGATAATTACTGGTCATTGGATACAAAAGATAGAAACAGAGAAGAACAGGTATTTGGAAAATATGGCCTTGGTGATAGAAATGACACTGGAGATCACACGATAGAATATTGCAAAACCAACAACTTCTTCACTGCAAATACATTTTTACAACTTGAGCAGTGACTATACACATGGAACTCTACAGATGAAATATAAAAGAATAAAATCCACTACATCTGTGGAAAGAGACAACGGAGAAGTTCAATATAATCCCTCAGAACAAGGCCAAGCACTGACTGCAGAACAGATCATCAATTGTTCCCATACAAGCTCCAGTTGAAGCTGAAGAAAATTAGAACAAGTCCATGAGAGCCAAAATACAACCTTGAGTATATACCTCCTGAATTTAGAAATCGTCTCAAGAATAGCTTTGAACACTAATCATTGAAGACCAGACAAGTTGTGGAATGACATCAAGGACATCATACATGAAGAAAGCAAAAAGTCATTAAACAGACAGGAAAGAAAGAAAAGACCAAAATGGATGTCAGAAGAGACTCTCAAACTTGCTCTTGAACATAGAGTAGCTAAAGCAAACGGAAGAAATGATAAAGTAAACGAGCTAAATAGAATATTTCAAAGGGCAGCTTAAGAAGACAGAGTATTATAATGAAATGTGCAAAGACCTGAAGTTAGAAAACCAAAAGGGAAGAACAATCTTGCCATTTCTCAAGCTGAAAGAACTGAAGAAAAAAATTCAAGGCTTGAGTTACAATTTTAAAGGATTCTGTGGGTAAAATGGTGTGGTGGTTAAGAAGTTACCAGAACAAACTGAATGCTTTGAAGGTCAGCGAAGCAGGGGCAGGGGTTTGGGGACCATGGTTTCAGGGGACATCTAAGTCAATTGGCATAATAAAATCTATTAAGAAAACATTCTGCATTTCACTTTGAAGAGTGGCATCTAGGGTCTTAAATGCTTGCAGGTGGCCATCTAAGATGCATCAATGAGTCTCAACCCTACTGGGTCAAAGGAGAATGAAGAACACCAAGAGCACAAGATAATAATGAGCCCAAGAGATAGAAAGAGCTACACGAACCAGAGACTACATCATCCTGAGACCAGAAGAACTAGATGGTGCCCGGCCACAACTGATGACTGCCCTGACAGGGAACACAACAGAGAACCTCTGAGGGAGCAGGAGAACAGTGGGATGCAGACCCCAAATTCTCATAAAAAGACCAGACTTAATGGTCTAACTGAGACTGGAAGGACCCTGGTGATCATGGTCCCCAGACCTTCTGTTGGCCCACTACAGGAACCATCCCCGAAGCCAGCTCGTCAGACATGGTTTGGACTGGACAACGGGTTGGAGAGGGATGCTGGTGAGGCGTGAGCTACTTGGTTCAGGTGGACACTTGAGACAACGTTGGCATCTCCTGCCTGGAGGGGAGATGCAAGGATAGAGAGGTTTAGAAGCTGGCAAAATGGTCATGAAAAGAGAGAGTGGAAGGGGGGAACAGGCTGTCTCAAGGGGGGGGAAGTAATTGAGAGTATGTAGCAAGTTGTGCATGGGTTTTTGTTTGAGAGACTGACTTGATTTGTAAACTTTCACTTTAAAAAAAAGCACAATAAAAATTATTTAAAAAAAAAAAAAAGAGTTTGGCTGCTAATCAAAAGGTCAGCAGCTCGAATCCACCAGCCTATTCTTGGAAACGTTATGGGGCAGTTCTACTCTGACCTATAGGGTCACTATGAGTTGGAATCGACTAGATGGTAATTTTTTTTTTTTTTTAATGGGCAAAATATTAATTGATGCAGGAAGCAAAAAAAAAAAAAAAAAAAAATAGAAGGAATACACAGAGTCACTCTACCAAAAACAATTGGTCGATATTCAGCCATTTCAGGAGGGCGCATATGATCAAGAACTGATGATACTGAAGGAAGAAATCCAAGCTGCACTGAAGGCATTGGCAAAAAACAAGGCTCCAGGAATTGACCCAAGACCAACTGAGATGTTTCAACAAACAGATGCAGTGCTGGAGGTACTCACTCATCTATGCCAAGAAATTTGGAAGACAGCTACCTGGCCGAACAACTGGGAGAGATCCATATTTGTGCCCATTCCAAAGAAAGATGATCCAAGAGAATGTAGAAATTATTGAGCAATGTCATTAAAATCACATACATGTAAAATTTTGCTGAAGATAATTCAAAAGTGGCTGCAGAAATATATCAACAGGCAATTGCCAGAAGTTCAAGCTGAATTCAGAAGGGGATGTGGAACCAGGGATACCATTGCTGATGCCAGATGGATCTTGGCTGAAAGCAGGGAATACCAGAAAGATGTTTATCAGTGTTTTATTGACTATGCAAAGGCATTCAGCTTTGTGGATCATAACAAATTATAGTAAACATTACTAAGAATGGAAATTCCAGAACACTTAATTGTGCTCTTGAGGAACCTGTAAATAGATCAAGAGGCAGTCATTTAAATAGAACAAGGGGATACTGCATGGCTTAATGTTAGGGAAGGTGTGTGTCAGTGTTGCATCCTTTCACCATACTTATTCAATCTGTAAGCTGAGCAAAAAACCTGAGAAGCTGGATTATATGAAGAAGAGTGCTGCATAAGGATTGGAGGAAGACTCATCAACAATGAGTTATAAGTTATGCACATAGAATTGATATGCAGATGACACATCATTACTTGCTGAAACTGAAGAAGACTTGAAGCATTTACTGATGAACATCAAAGACTACAAAATTCAGTATGGGATGCATGTCAATATAAAGAAAACAAAATTCCTCACAACTGGACTAATAAGCAACATCATGATAAATAGAGAAAATATTGAATTTGTCAAGGATTTCATTTTACTTGGATTTACAATCAACATCCAAGGAAGCAGCAGTCAAGAAGTCAAACAACGTACTACATTGGGCAAGTCTGCTGCAAAATACCTTTGTAATGTGTTAAAAAGCAAAGATGTCATTTTGAGGACTGAGGTGCACCTGGCCCAAGCTGTGGTATTTTGAATCGCCTCACATGCATAAGAAAGGTGGACAATGAATAAGGAAGATCAAAGAAGAACTGATGCCTTTGAGTTACAGTTTTGGATAAGAATATTGGATATACAAGGGACTTCCAGAAGAAGGAACAAATCCGTTTTGGAAAAAAGTAAAGCCAGAGTGGTCCTTAGAAGCAAGGATGGCAAGACTTCATGTCACGTACTTTGGACATGTTATCAGGTGAGACCAGTCTCTGGAGAAGGACATCATGCTTGGTAAAGTAGAGGGCCAGTGAAAAAGAGGAAGCCCCTCAACAAGATGTATCAACGCAGTGGCTGTAACAAAGGGTTCAAACATAACAGTGATTGTGAGGATGGCACAGGGCCTGGCAGTGTTTCTTTAAGTTGTATATAGAGTCGCTATGAGTCAGAACCCACTTGATGGCACCTAACATCGACAACAGGTAAAAACACATTATAATTTTTCAACAATTAAGAACTAAAGCCTACAAATAATTAGCCAAATATAGAAACTGGATGGTTAACCCCATTAACTTACTTTTGCTGTCTATCTCAAATACTGAAACTAGATCTTTTCTAAGACTTTTTTTTCCACTGAGCTGTTACATGGCATCTCAGAGAAATAACTTCCCAGACAAAAAGTAAGCTATCCATTAGGAAATCAAATTTAGTTTGGTCTAGTTTTTTGTTTTGTTTTGCTTTCCTTTTTAATACTTGTAGAAATACAAGGTTAATATAGTCGTAACCAAACAGTTTTATTCTGAAAGACTTCATAAAAGCTGTTAAATCTTTAGAGTTTAACCCTCAGGTTTACTGACTGTAAAGATAAATTCAGGAGTCCCATGAGAAAAATCATGAAGAGCCCCTGACCTTTCATGTTAATCAGACAATTCAGGAATATTTGATTTTCTAATATGCACTAGAAAAGAAGGAACACAAAGGCTTCACATTCCTGAAAGTGAAATTTCTAATTAAGCACTCAATTTGAGATAAGAGGAGCATACATCCTACTGGGCTGATAAGGTCACTTTCTACTGAGTGAAATGTCCTGTAGAATGTTAAGAAAATTATGTCTGACTCCAAGGAACTTTGGTTACATGATATTTCTACAGAAAGTACTTTTTAAATACTGAATTGTGATTTCAGCTCTGCATATTTATTTTTCTTCAAGAATTTTAAGAAAAATTACCAACTAAAGAAAAAAAAAAAAAAACTATCAAAATACCAGGTCATTGAACAGGTTCTTCCCAGTTCAGGATTGGCCAATGAGGAGAAAGACGAACAGACGTGAATTTTTAAAATTTGGGTGATCCAGAACAGGAAAAACTATGGGTCGAAGCCCTGGAACGGGAGACTCAGAAGAGGCATAGTGAGCTCTTTCAGGAGCCTGCTTCATGAGATTGGTTATTGGCAGGGCTGTGAAAAGAGGTGCACATTCAAAGTGGAACTGGCCTCAGTCTTTGAGAGAGGCACCCGTGTTTCTTAAAAAAATTCAATGGACAAGAGATCTGGTTGCTATGCAATGTGTATGCTTCCCTTGTTTTCTAAGAGGGAGATTAAATTTCTAGCAGAGCTTTGATCCGTAATTTTTCCTGTTCCAGTTACCATTCCAAGTCACCCAAATTTTAAAAAGTTGAATCTTTCTGGCTTCACTTCCTCACCCGTGAGTGAGCTGGGAAGGACCAGTTCGAAGCCCTGCAAAATACTCAGTTTTCTCAAAGTGTTGGATTTGGCATGATAAAACATACACGTGTTTTGCATTAAAGCTCTGACTATAATTATGTTACAGCTGGGGCTGATTTTGTGTAGACATAGTTAAGACTTACTAGTTCACCTTAAACTGTATTAAGTTTCCTTTTTTTTTGGACAAGGTTTCTTTTCCAAGATAAGATTTAAGAGAAGGAGATATTATGGTTTGCTAGTCTCTGGAATTAGCAGCTAACGGAAGAAGAAACAGATGATTTTGCACAAAATGCAAAATGTAATATTTCTGTGGATGAATATACCTTTGGAGAATTACATGAATATTTGGCGTTGACTTGTTGAACTCAGAAAGCTAAATTGCTAGTCTTAGCAAGAGTGCCTGTACTCTGTCTTAACACATTTTGAAGAAGAAAATAAATTAACATTGAGGCAGGAAGCATTTTAAGAGGTGAGTGAGAATGTAACAACATGTATAGATTCTGCAATATGGGAAAAAAAAAAATATGGAGTATAAAAGAGAAAGAAAGGCAGAGAAAACATTTTTCCCCCTAGTGACTGCTCTATAATCACTAGTGCCAGGTATATACCAATTGCTTGCTATAAATACAAAGCAAAAAAGTAATCTGATCTGCTTCATATTCTTACTCGACTTGGAATCAGATAAGCTGGTTATAAGCATTTACTCTAATTTTTTTTTCTAAAAAATGTGGGAAAGTGCCTTTTTTTTTTATTCTAAGCGTTTGATCTCTCATGTGTAATACAGAAATTCTGCTGCCATTGAATTGATTCCAACTCATTGCAATCCTACAGAGCAAAGTAGAACTGCCCCATAGGGTTTCCAAGGCTGTAATCTTTATGGAAGAACACTGCCACATCTTTCTCCTGTGGAGCAGCTGGTGGGTTTGAAATGCTGACCTTTCAGTTAGCAGCCGAGTGCTTAACCACGGAACCACCAGGGCTCCTTATGGAGGTGTTACTGGTAAGAAAACTACTTCTCTTCTTTCTCTCTTCTTAGTCTGGGATGGAAGATGGTAACTTCTCTAGGGATTTGATTAACACCTTACAAGTGTTCATTTCAAAGCCTCAGCTAAGTCTTTGTGTAGCTAATGAGCAGCTATTAGGATGTCTATGGCCCAGTAATATGTTCATTAACTAGTTTCCTGTCACATATAGGTTTCAGCAAGCATGACTGGAGAGGTGAGAGTAGGTTTCCAAGTCTGCAATCTTCATGGAACTATACTGCCACATCTTTCTCTGCGGAGAGGCTGATGGGTTCAAACTGCCGACGTTTTGTTTAACTGCTGCGAGCTTAATCACCACACCACCAGGGCTCCTTGTAGTATAGGAAAATTTCTACGTAGTAGAGATGTTGTGAAGGTCAAATAAATTAATAGCTAAAAATACAAAGTTGATCTCAGTTCCAGGCTATTATTGCAGTTGTTAGGTACGGTAGAGTCAATTTTGACTTGTAGTGACCCCATGCGACAGAGTAGAACTGCCCCATAGGCTTTTCTAGGTTGTAATCTTCATGGGAGCAAATCTCCAGGTCTTTGTCCTATGGAGTGGCTGGGTGGATCTGAACTGCCAAACTTTCAGTTAGCAGCTAAGCATCTAACCGTTGCGCCACCAAGGCTTTGGATACACTGTAATTTCCTTTACTTCCTACATTCTCCTGATGATGTCTATGGACACAAATATACATATATATAGTGATTCTCACTGTGTATATGAAGATGTTGGGATTTGGTGGAGGGAAGTCTTGATTAACAGTGGCTTGTAAAATCGTATTTGACATTATATAAACTTTCTGTTGTTTTAAAATAAAAAAACTAAGAAAAGTAAAGCTCAGCGTCTTCTTAGCTGCCGAGAACACACAGAAAACATAATAATTCAGATGAAGATTGGTGTGTTCTCCCATCACCTTCCCCAAAATGGGGATGAAAGTAAAATTTATATTTGCTAAAAGAGAGCCAAGAGAGCCCAGAGACTTACAGTTCCAGCTCTGACACAAAAATAATTTGGAAGTTGTCACTGTCATTCTTACAAGAAAATACTCTACAAAGCAAAAGTCAAGAACTCTTCTTGGACCCATCAGCGAACTTAGGTCACATGTCATCTATCATCCCAAACTCTGGAAACATAGGAGAAAACAAAATGACACTGAGATATGCTTATCTGGAAGAGAAGCCATGGGAGCCATGAGCTGGTAAGAACACTTAAGGGATACTTTTGATGGATTGCTGGAGGATAAGCGTGGGCTAGCTTGAAAGTGAGACTCCTGGGGCCACAGTTTTAGAGGGGCTCACAGGTTTTCATGGGCTTTATCTTCAAAAACTTCCATCGGGTTCTCACGGTTAGGAGTATAAAAAGATCCCCTCCTGAATCTGGCAGGGGAGGGGGGGAAGTAACCATTTTGAAATACGCCCAGAGTATTCTTAATAACAAAAGCCTACTCCAGGGAAACACTTTATTGGAGACTTGTCCCACTTGGGGGAGGGCTTGTCTCTTACTCAATTTGCTCCATCCTTTCAGTAGTGGTTAAATGCTATGGCTGCTAACCAAAGGGTCAGCAGTTCGAATCCACCAGGAACTCCTTGGAAACTCTATGGGGCAGTTCTACTCTGTCCTATAGGGTCGCTATGAATTGGAACCGACTCGACGGCCCTGGGTTTTTTTTTTTTGTTGTTTTCTGTCACACCAAAGGGGAGGAGGAAAAGCTAAGAAACACTTGTGAAGGTGACAGCCCAGAGATACGGGCACACTAAAAGATTAAGATTTAATTACAAGACTGCAGAATACTTCCTCTCTTCCCTTAACCACCACACAAACAGGGATCTAGTACAATATCATTGTATTACAGCTAAAGAGCTAAAGGGCACAGACTCTGTATGAGAACATTTTAGGAAAGTTCAAACGCAACAAGGGATTAAAAACTAGAGCACTAGAGGAATTTTAGGCCTCTGGCAAACTACTTTTACAGAAAACTTAAACAGATTAACACAAATCCATATAACAAATGCCTATTTTCTTCAGTTCCAATTTCCTAATACATCATATTCATCTTGAACAACAACAAAAAATACAAGGCATGTCAATGACAAGGAAAAAAAAAAAAAAACACCAGACTAAAGAGTCAAAGCAAGTATCAGAACACTCAGGTATGGCACATGTTTTTGTAATTACTAGAAAGGGAATTGAAAATATCTATGGTTAATATGCATCTCTGGTGGAACAGTGGTTAAAAGTTCAGGCTGCTAGTGAAAAGGTTGGGAGTTCAAATCCACTAGTTCCTCCTTGAAAAGCCCATAGGGCAGTTCTACTCTGTCCTATAGGATTGCTGTGAGTCGGCAGTCACTTGACACCAACAGGTTTTTTTTTTTTTTATTGTTCATATATTAAAGACTCTAATGGAAAAATTAAATAACACACAAGAACAAATGGGTAATGAAAGAAGAGAGAATAAAGCTCTAAGGAACAGTCCAAAAGAAATGCTAGAAAGCAAAAACACTATGACAGAAATAAATCCTTTAATGGGTTCATCAGTAGACCGGACATGGCCGAAGAAACACTCACATCACTGAGTTCTATACAAACTTCACAAATTAAAATGAAAAAACAAAAACAGAATGCCCAAGAATTATAGAATTATTTAAAAAGGTATAACATATACATAATTGACATACAAGAAGGACAAGGCAGAAGGGAGTAGAAATATTTGAAGCTATAATGGCCAAGATATTTTCAAAATTAATGAAAGGCACCAAACCACAAATGCAGGAAGCCAAGAGAGCACCAACTGGAATAAATACCAATGAATGAACTAAATCAAGGCATACTATATTTAAACTTCAGAAACTAGGGACAGAAAATCTTGAAAGAACCCCGGGGTGGGAGAGGGAAGGGTGGCAGGGGGAAACCACTGTACCTAGCAAGAAACAAGGATAAGATTTAGCACAAAGTTGTCAGAAACTGTGGAAGCTAGACAATAGTGAGGTAATATATTTAAAATGTTGAAGAAAAACAAAAGCACCAACCTAGAATTCTATATGGAATGCAAATATCTTTAAAGGTGAAGGAGAAATAAACACTCTCAGAAACAACACAAACTGAGGGAATTCATTACTGGAATTCCTGCCCTGCAAGAAATATTTAAAAATTTCCTCCAGACAAAAAGGAAATGACAGATGCCAGAAACTTGGATCCACAAAAAGAAAAGGCACTAGAGAAGAAATGCAGATAAAAAGGTATTTTATTATTAATTGATTTAAAACATCTTTTTTTTACAGTAATACTAATAATGCTAAATTGGATGATTATAGCATATGGATAAGTAAAATGAACGACAGCGATGTTATAAGCAATGGAAGGGAGAATTAGGAATATTCTGTTATAGTTTATCTGTGCTACACCTGAAGCAGCATAGTATTATTTGAAGGTGGACTTAGATTAGCTAAAAATATTGCAAACTTTTTTACAACCACCCGAAATCTTTGAAAAATAAGTACAGTTGATATGCTAAGAGAAGAGATAAGATAGAACCACCTAAAATACTCAGTCAAAACTAGGGAAGACAAAAATGAGTAAGGAAAATCATAAACTATTCAACAAGTTATATAGAGTCGACCCAGCATATCCTTGTGTCCCACAGCCACAGGTTCCACATCCGCGGATTGAACCAACCACAGACGAAAACTATTTTTTTAAAAAAAGAAAGAAAAGGAAATTCCAAAAAAGTAAAACTTGAATTTGCCACACGCCAAGCACTGTGCTGAATCCTTGGGAGTGAAGTGACCTGTAGGCATATCCTGCCGTAGCCATTCACCATCTCACAGACCCTCAGCCTCTCTGCAGCGCTCTTTCTTTGAGCCTTGTTCCCGTTGTGTCTCATTCCTCTGCTAATTGTGTTATATGCACCATTTATTTCTGTGAAAAAATAACCTCTAAAAACCAATTAAGTGATCAAAGCAATTCTTCAAATGCTAAGAGGCAGTGTAAAGTGCTATCTCTCTGTGAGAAAATAAAAATCTTGGATATTTCTGGGTACAATCAAGCAGAAAGAAGCTGAAATTCACGGAAAGTGTTAGTGCTGTGCCCTACAAAGGCAAAATAGTCTTTCTGTTTCATGATAAAGTACTTGCAAGGACTGAGAAAGCATTAAGTGTTATGTAAGCATTAACAACTATTTACATGGCACTTACATTGTATTAGGTATTATAAGTAATCTAGAGATGATTTAAAGAATATGGGAGGATCTGCATAGATTGTATGCAAGTAGTACACCGTTATATAAGGGACTTAAGCATCTGTAGATTTTGGTATCTGCAGGGGGTGGGAGTGGAGGGGTGGAGAATGGGCCGTGGGGAAAAGGCCTGGTACAGGAACCAATCCCCTGTGGATACAGAGGGACAACTATATTCATTTTCATTTAATTCAAAATAATTTTTTTTATTTTTTCTGAACTCAGAAAAATCATTAAAAAAATAGGTGAAATATGCTATTAAAAAACAAACAAGAAAAAAAACCCAAACCCAGTGCTGTCAAGTTGATTCCAATTCATAGCGACTATATAGGTCAGGGTAGAACTGCTCCATAGGATTTCCAAGGCTGTAATCTTTATGCAGCATAACGCAGCTGTAATCTTCAGCATAATGCAGGTTGTCAGTGAGTCTTCCTCCAATCTTGATACCCTGTTATTTTTCTGGAGTCTAGCTTCTTAAATTATTTGTTCAGCAAACGGATTGAATAGGTATGGTGAAAGGATACAACCATGACACACACCTTTCCTGAATTTAAACCACGCAGTATTGCATTGTTCTGTTTGAATAACTCCCTCTTAATCTATAGACAGGTTGCTCATGAGCACAATTAAGTGCTCTGGAATTTCCATTCTTCTCAGTGTTATCCATAATTTGTTATGATCCACACGGTCGAATGTCTTTGCATAGACAATAAAACACAGGTAAACATCTTTCTGGTATTTTCTGCTTTCAGCCAGGAGGCACCTGACATCGGCAATGATATCACTCATTCCACGTCCTCTTCCGAATCCAGCTTGAATTTCTGGCAGTTCCCTGTCCATATACTGCTGCAGCCACTTTTGAATGATCTTCAGCAATATTTTACTTGCCTGTGATATTAATGGTACTGTTCAATAAATTTCTCCATTGGGTTAGATTGCTCTTCTTGGGAACAGGCATAAATATGGCTCTCTTCCAGTTGGTTGGCCAGGTAGCCATTTTCCAAATTTCTTGGCATAGATGAGTAAGCACTTCTAGTGTTGCATCCCTTTGTTGAAACATCTCGATGGATATTCTGTTAATTCCTGGAGCTTTGTTTTTTGTCAATGCCTTCAGTGCAGCTTGGACTTCTTCCTTAGTACCACCTGTTCCTGATCATAAGCTACCTCCTGAAATTGTTGAGCGTCAACCAGTTCTTTTCAGTATAGTGACTCTGTGTTTTCCTTCCACCTTCTTTTGGTGCTTCCTGTGTTGTTTAATATTTTCCCAGTAGAATCCTTGACTATTGCAACTCAAGGCTTGAATTTTTTCTCAGTTCTTTCAGCTTCAGAAATGCCGAGAGTGTTCTTCCCTTTGGTTTCTAATCTCCAGCTCTTTGCACGTGTCATTATAATACTTTCCTTTGTCTTCTTAAGGCGCCCTTTGAAATCTTCTGTTCAGCTCTTTTGCTTCATCATTTCTTCCTTTTGCTTTGGCTGCTCGATGTTCAAGAGCAAGTTTTAGAGTTTCTTCTGACATCCATTTTGGTCTTTTCTTTCCTATCTTTAACAGTCTCTTGTTTTCTTCATGTAAGATGTCCTTGATATCATTCCACAACTTATCTGGTCTTTGGTCATTAGTGTTCAATTTTTTTCTTGATATGGTCTCTAAATTCAGTTGGAATATATACTCAAGGTCGAATTATGGGCTTGTTCTAATTTTCTTCAGTTTCAACTTGAATTTGCGTATGAGAAATTGATGGTCTCTTCTGTAGTTGGCCCTTGGCTTTGTTCTGACTGATGATATTGAGTTTTCCATCATCTCTTTCCACAGATGTAGTCAATATGATTCCTGGGTATTCCATCAGGTGAGGTCCATGTGTATAGTCACCGTTTATGTTGGTGAAAAAGGGTATTTGTGATGAAGAAGTCGTTGGTCTTGCAAAATTCAATTATGTGATCTTCAGCATTATTTCCACCACCAAGGCCATATTTTCCAGCTCCCTATCCTTCTTCTTTGTTTCCAACTTTCGCATTCCAATCACCAGTAATTATCAATGCATCCTGGTTGCATGTTCGATCAATTTCAGGCTGCAGAAGTTGGTAAAATCTTCAATTTTTTCATCTTGGCCTTAGTGGTTGGTGTGTAACTTTGAATAATAGTCATATTAACTGGTCTTCCTTGTAGGTGTATGGATATTATCCTATTGCCAACAGTGTTGTACTTCAGGATGGACCTTGAAATGTCCTTTTTGTTGATGAATGCGATGCCATTCCTCTTCAAGGTGTCTTTCCCGGCATAGTAGGCTATGTGATTGTCCAATTCAAAATGGCCAATACCAGTCCATTTCAGCTCACTAATACCTAGGATATCCATGTTTATGCATTCCATTTCATTTTTGAAGAATTCCAATTTTTCCAGATTCATATTTTGTATATTCCATATTCTGCTCATTAATGGATGTTTGCAGCTGTTTCTTCTCATTTTGAATCCTTCTATATCAGCAAATGAAGGTCCCAAAAGCTTGACTGCATCCACATCATCAAGGTCAACTCTACTTTCCCCTAGCTCTTCCCCGATAGTCTTTTGAGCGCCTTCTAACTTGGGGGCTCATCTTCTTGCACTATATCAGACAACGTTCTGCTGCTATTCATAAGGTTTTCACTGGCTAATTTTTTTCTGAAGTAGACCATCGGGTCCTTCTTCCTAGTCTGTCTTAGTCTGAAAGCTCAGCTGAAACTTGTCCACCGTGGGTCACCCTGCGGTATTTGAATTCTGGCGCCATAGCTTACAGCCTTACAGCAACATGCAAGCCTCCCCAGTAAGACAAATTGACAGACGTGTGGGGGATGCAGAGGGTAAACAAGCACATAAAAAGATGCTCACTGTTATTAGCTTAAACTGACAAGTGGGTGAGGGTATAAAGGGGTGACATGAGAGATCCTTGTGGTTATGGGAGTGTTCTATACCTTGACTCTACCAATGTCAATAGCCTGGTTGAGATACTGTACTGTGGTTTTACTGGGAAGAACCTAGGTAAATTGTACATGGACTCTCTCTGTATTATTTCTTACAACTGCCTATGAATCTACAGTTATCTCAAACTAAAAAAAATAATTTAATGAAAGAGGATACAGGATAAAAAAAAAGTTAAAAAGAAGCACAGGGCATGTTTTATACAGAGATACAAAATAACTACTTTTAGAAATGCATTTCAGGAATATTGAAGATGGCAAGAAAATACAAAATATGTGTAATAAGAAGACAAAATTAGGGATGGAAAATTCATACCCAGGCCTGCTCTTTATATGATGTGATCAAGTAGTTATTAGCTAAAGGAGAAGTTCAAATGTAGAAATACATTTTTAACTTTTATTAACACACTTAAGATAGATTATGTCCTAAAATGCCCACACACAAATATAAAACAACCAGAAATAAATGCTAGGGAACATTTTTAAAACTAATGAGAGAGTAAAGGAATCAATAAATGAGAAAATAAGGTATTGGTAACCTGTAGTATCACATTTGGGATTAAAAAAAGTATGGTGTTATATATTTCATCATACTGAGTTCAATAAAACAGAAAAGAGAAGAAAAATTGGAGTGTATTCCAAGGTAAATTAATGTGCAGTATTCCCAAAGGATTGTGTTTATGTGTAACTGAAAAGTAAATATCACAGAAATTAAAAAAAAAAATCCAATACGGATAAAAAATGATTTGCAAAAACTAATCAAGTATATGAACAGGTCAAGCATGAAGTATAAAATACTAAAGCAGAATTGCAGGAAAGAGACAAAGGGCACAGTCATAAGAGCAGGATGAAAGGGAATGCTAAAGTGAAAAATGAATAAAAAATATCACAGGAGGTCAAAATATTATAGAAAAAGTGTTTCAGGCATATAAAGGACTAGAGGTCACTCTGAAGAAGCCTACAGAGTAAAAATTAGAAGAATAAATTATCGACCAATGAAATAGATATTGCTAAAATTTTAAATTAATTCCTTGCTTCCTTGTCTCAGTTTTCACAACGAAAATATGGGACAAATGCTAGGAACAGACATTAATTTCCCTTGGGAGAGAAAAGAAATATTACAGGAAATTGTGATCATGCCAGAACAGGTAATCAAAAATAATGGTTGAAACCACACACAGAAAGAATACAAAAATATTCAACAGTCAATCGCCAGGTATGTCTTAGTGGTATTATTGGAGAAATCCTTAAGAAATAAGCAAGAAGAGAAATGAGTGATAAAGTTTGCTCTGCAGTCAGCCTTTTTCTGAAAACTAATATTTAAAGGACACCACTTAACTACTTTTTCTTTTTTAAACTGGAAAGATAAGAGATCAGTTTAAGGAATCCTTTTCTCTTCTGAAACTCTCAATTCTACTCTTATATAATCAAATCAGTCATAAGCATTCATATGATTGCTTATTATGCTGTTTACAATTATATATCCCTGATTTTGGCATAGTGTAGTAGGGGCAGGATGAGGAGTGGACATGGCTAAGTATTTAATTCTAAACAAGGAACATTGTGTATGTTTTTTAAAGGATAAGTGAAATAACTAGTACCATTCTTTCAAATAGCAAAGTGAGAAAAGGTCAAAGTAGTTAATTCATTGTTTTTAAATACAGTTTTATAAAATGAGGAGGTACGTATAATTTCAATTAGGGAATAGCTATTGCAGTCAGAAATAATACTGATACCAAGAGAAAACAGATTTTTAGAAGTGATGGTGGAATCTGAGAATGCAGTATACCCTTGATGCTGCTAAAAATAGGATACGTAATGAAAGATTAAAAATTCTCTGTGTATCACAATGCAGTAATGAATAATATTTGTATTCAATTATATATTTACCCAGGTATCACTTTTTTAAGGTGAGTTCAAGAGGATTTTATATATTCATTCATTCATTCACTCACTTGCTCATTCAACTTGTATATAATCATCTTGCCAACTTAGTGGACACAAACACAGATAAGTTACAGTCTCTCTCATTAAGAAACTTATGTTGTTGGAGGCATTCATATTCAAAAAGAAACAGGCAATTTGTTATAGATGCTCTGATAGATTTCTTCGCGGAATATGCTAAGCACAAATGGAGACATTTCCAATTTTGTTGGGTGAGAAGCACATTGAGAAAGGTGTCATAAGGTGGTAACGGTTTATTTAAAATTTTAAGAAGAATAACTACATAGGTGGGACTAGGGCTGGTGGTGGTTTACGAAGAATATTCTAGGTACTGGGAGAGCGAAGTATGAATCCACACGGTGCTTTCTAAGAACTGAAAGTAGGTGAAATTAACCAGAAGGAGCAGAGATGAGGCGACAAAGAGACTGAAAATTGAGTGACAGGTATAAAAATCCTGGATAGAGCCTTTGTTTTGCACTTTCTTTCATCTATTGTTTTGTAATTTTATGTTAAAAATACTGAATATTTCGTAATAGTTTGTCTTTCATGAAAAATAGTCCATGATACGATGTCCCGGAAAACTCTAACCGGTAAAAGCAAGAGTTTCTGTTACTGGTGTCTATCTAACTAAAAGTGAACATTGCTGTAGCAAGAATCTTGTATACGATTTTTTATAAGTGGTTGTATTAGTTAATGTAACTATCTTACAGATAATTAATTGTTTTCTAGACCAATATAGAGATAGTGATTACTTTCTTCCTTAAACATCATTTTAGAGAAAATATCAAATAATGCATTAAGGTCAATGCTGATGAAGAATTTGGAAGTAATGAGCTAGCTCTTAGGATATCTGTTCTTGAAATGTTTAGAAAAGTGCATCATCCTTTCCAAACTTATCTTTGACATTAGCATATTGATGATTATGCAAAAGTAGTTAGACAGCACATATACACATATAGACATTTGGAATACCTGAAATTAATAAAATCTGAGCGAAACTAAAACAACAGAAGACCAAAAGACTTTTTAGTTCCTAATGCTCATGTTTTTATTATTAAATACCTTAAATATTCAGTAAGGTATTTAATAGGTTAAATATCCAGTAAGATATTTAATAGGTTTAGTCCCCCAGTTTAGTAGGTTACTATTAAAGGTATTTAATAGGTTACTATAAAATTGATGAATATGGTGCATATGAAAAAAAAAAAAAAAAAACTCCTCTAAAAAGATTTACTTTCTCAAATGGATCCATTTGTATCCAGGTTCAAGAGTCTAGATCTAGAATTTTAAAAGATGTAATCTAAAAAAAAAAAAAACTTTCTATACATTCAATAAAATCTCAAATCACAACTGATTTTTAATGGACAATTACAATCAAATGTTTATTTGGAAAACAAAATGTGCTATAATGAATAGAACAATTCTTAAAATAAGAAAATTGAGAAAGCAACATGGTGGGGTTCAGGTACCATAACAAAGAGTAAACAGTAAATTTTAAAATAAAACTAATAGTATTTTAAAATTGCATAGCAGTGCATATTTTGATAAACAAAAATTTCTACTATTCAATGGCTTAAAAGAATAGATTATTATTATTTTTCTTAGTTCTGTGGGTTGACTGAACTCAGTTGGGCAATTCTCACTCAGGGTCTGATATGTGATTGCAGTCAGGTGTTCACTGGGGTTGCCGTTATCTGAGAAGTCAACTAGTCTGGAAAATCAAGATGACTTGCTCACGTGGAGGGCACTTAATGCTGGCTGCTGGCTTGGTGCTAAGCAGGTACTATCAACTGGAGCATCTTTCTGTGGCCTCTCCATGTATGTTGGGATTTTCACAGCATGGCATCTGAGTTCAGAGAGAAAATGTTTCAAGAGTTAGCATTCTTAGAGACCGAGGCTGAAGTTTCAAGACTTCTTATGATCATTTTTCTGAAGTTCTAACACAGCACTTTCACCACATTTTATTGGTTGAACCAGTCATTAAGGAAGTACAGATACAAAAGGAGAGCAATCAAATCTCTCAGAGAGAGGAGTTTCAAAGAATGCTCAGCCTTCTTTAATTTGACCCCTGGCCACAGTTTATTTATATTACTCCTACATACAAAACACACTCATCCTCTTCCAAGACTCCTCCCCCACAAAGGCTCATCTCATTACAGTATCAAACTCAGAATCAAGATCTCGTCATCTAAATCAGCTTCAGGTCTAGTCGAGGCCCCTTCTGTGCAGTCCATTAGTATGATTCCTTTCAATCCGAAGCACTTTCAACTATAGAGACTAGTTGCCTGCCTCCTACCAATCCAATATACAAGGGTGAGAGAAAGCTAGGACAGCCACAATAAACATTTCCTTTCAAAAAAGAAAGAAGGCACATAGAAAAAGCAATTGTCAAACCCCACCAAGCAATTTTCACCCAGTTCTTTGTCCTGGGCAAATTTCCACAAAGTTCTTGGCTCTGCTCTCTGGGCTCTTTGTTCTGCCCTCTGCAGCTATCCTATATTTAAATCCTATGTTTCCACCTGAGTAGCCTTCCCCAGCCTGTTCTAGTTATCTATTGCTCCCTAACAAATCACCCAAACATTGAGTAGTATAAAGCAACAACATATTTTTATCTCTCATACTTCTGTGAATTGATATGGCTTATCTTGGCCAATGAGGTTGGTGCATCATATGTTATTCTAGCTTAGAGTTTCACATACGGTGGCAGTTATATAGTTAAGAGACATATAGTCATATCAAGACTCAACTTACCTGGAGGTCTAAGATGACTAAGTCAATTATGTGAACTGTCATCTGGGAGTTCCTACAAGTGGTCTCTCAGTATGACTTGGGCTTCTCACTGAACTGTAGCTGAGATATGGGCAAAATTTCCAAAAATTCTTATGACGTAAGAAGTTCCAGAATGTTACTATTACTGTATTTTGTTGGTAAAGCTGTTTATGAGGGCCAACTCATACGTTAAAGGAAGGGAATTTAGACCTCATAGCATCAAAAGAAGAGTTAAAAAGCTTTAAAAAAAAAAAAAAAAACCATTGCCTTCGAGTCATTTCCGACTCATAGCGACCCTATTGGACAGGGTAGAACTGCCCCATAGAGTTTCCACGGAGCACCTGGTGGATTCCAACTGCTGCCCTTTTGGTCAGCAGCCATAGCTCTTAACCACTACACCACCAGGGTTTCACAAAGCATTTGGGTCATCTTTAACCAAAAACTTAATTAATAGCAAATGTGTTAGGAGGACCATTTATATATGGGATTAAAATATGATAAAATCATTGGGGAAACAGGGAAATATGATAAATATTATTGGAAAATGTTGATATATATTTGGGAAAATATAAAGTTAGAAACCCAAATTATGAGAAACATGAATGTAAATTCTAAATAGTTTAAGATTCTTAACAATTGAGAATGAGAAGAGCCACTCTAAAGATTAAAAACCTAAAGATATAAACTGCTCCACAGATTTGAATACATTAAAATTCCCTAAAATGAAAGACAGCAAAAGCAAAAGTTAGAAAACAAACATGGAAAAGAAATTTACAACATACAAAATAGAATCAATATATGTACCATATAAATGTCTTCCTCTATAAAGAAACAAAAAGCACAATTTAATATTGAACAGTATGCAAAGAAATTTACATTCTTATAAAGTAATAGTGAATTTGGGTATTGTTTTTGTCATTATCTTGTGGCCAGCTAACATTTATAGAGAATATTTTATATTCTATATATTATGCAAGATGTTTGGAATTGAATAGTTTACAAACATAGTCTTCTTCTGAAAATTAGATAAATATTCAATTTGCATATTCTCTATTCTGTCAGAATTTTAAAATACTTAAATATTTTAAATGTGTTTAAATATGTATTTAAAATTTATTTTTACTTAAATTTACCCAAAACCTTGGCATTTTGTTTGTAAAATTTTGTGTTTCTGTATTTGAATTAATTTGTTATACTTCCTTTGTCATATATAGATACTTGCTATTCAAATTCTTGCTATCAGAGATCTAATTTTTCAAAAGCCAGATATAAAATATTTCAGATAATTCTTTATTCTGTGATATTTGCTATATAAAATTAGAAACTAAACAATTAGGTATTGTAATATATCTATATTAAATTATAGATAGAAGACTGGTTTCAATGAAAATTATAATCAATCTCATGTAAAATATGTAAAATGTCTACAGAAAAAAATTGAAACTATTAAATCATTGTATAACACTTGAAAGACCAAAAAGGAATATTATGAGTGTGTATACAACTAACATAGTTGCAGAAGAACCCGGCATCAGGATTAGAGCCTGCAATATGCAAATGACGCAAACTTGCTCACTGAAAGTGAAGAGAATTTCTTTTTTTTTTATAATTTTTATTGTGCTTTCAGTGAAAGTTTACAAATCAAGCCAGTCTTTCACACAAAAACCCATATACGCCTTGCTACACACTCCCAATTACTCTCCCCCTAATGAGACAGCCCGCTCTCTCCCTCCACTCTCTCTTTTCGTGTCCCTTTCGTCAGCTCCTAACCCCCTCCACCCTCTCATCTCCCCTCCAGGCAGGAGATGCCAACATAGTCTCAAGTGTCCACCTGATCGAAGAAGCTTACTCCTCACCAGGATCCCTCTCCAACCCATTGTCCAGTCCAATCCATCTCTGAAGAGTTGGCTTTGGGAATGGTTCCTGTCCAGGGGCAACAGAAGGGCTGGGGCCCATGACCACTGGGATCCTTCTGGTCTCAGTCAGACCATTAAGTCTGGCCTTTTCATGAGAATTTGGGGTCTGCATCCCACTGCTCTCCTGCTCCCTCGGGGTTCTCTGTTGTGGCCCTGTCAGGGCAGTCATTGGTTGTAGCCAGGCACCATCTAGTTCTTCTGGTCTCAGGATGATGTAGTTTCTGGTTTATGTGGCCCTTTCTGTTTCTCGGGCTCATAATCGCCTTGTGTCCTTGGCTTTCTTCATTTTCCTTTGATTCAGGTGGGTTGAGACCAATTGATGCATCTTAGATGGCCGCTCACTAGCATTTAAGACCCCAGACACCAATCTTCAAAGTGGGATGCAGAATGTTTTCTTAATAGATTTTATTATGCCAATTGATTTAGATGTCCCCTGAAACCATGGTCCCCAGACCCCTGCCCCTGCTACTCTGGCCTTCGAGGCATTCAGTTTATTCAGGAAACCTCTTTGCTTTTGGTTTAGTCCAATTGTGCTGACCTCCCCCGTATTGTGTGTTGTCTTTCCCTTCACCTAAAATAGTTCTTATCTACTATCTAATTAGTGAGTGCCCCTCTCCCACCCTCCCTCCCTGCCCCTCTCGTAACCACAAAAGAATGTTTTCTTCTCAGTTTAAACTCTCTCTCAAGTTCTTATAATAGTGGTCTTATACAATACTTGTCCTTTTGCAACTGACTAATTTCACTCAACATAATGCCTTCCAGGTTCCTCCATGTTATGAAGTGTTTCACAGATTCCTCACTGTTTTTTATTGATGCGAAGTATTCCATTGTGTGAATATACCGTAATTTATTTATCCATTCATTTGTTGATGGGCACTTTGGTTGCTTCCATGTTTGTGCTATTGTAAACAGTGCTGCAATAAACATGGGTGTGCATATATCTGTTCGTGTAAAGGCTCTTATTTCTCTAGGATATATTCCAAGGAGTGGGATTGCTGGATCATAAGGTCGTTCTATTTCTAGCTTTTTAAGGAAGCACCAAATCGATTTCCAAAGTGGTTGTACCATTTTACATTCCCACCAGCAGTGTAGAAGTGTTCCAATCTCTCCACAGCCTCTCCAACATTTCTTATTTTGTGTTTTTTGGATTAATGCCAGCCTTGTTGGAGTGAGATGAAACCTCATTGTAGTTTTGATCTGCATTTCTCTAATGGTAATGATCGTGAACATTTCCTCATGTATCTGTTAGCTACATGAATGCCTTCTTTAGTGAAGTGTCTATTCATATCTTTTTCTCATTTTTTAATTGGGTTATTTGCCTTTTTTGTAGTTGAGTTTTTGCAGTATCATGGAGATTTCAGAGATCCGCCGCTGATCAGAAATGTCATAGCTAAAAACTTTTTCCCAGTCTGTAGGTAGTCTTTTTAGTTTTTTGGTGAAGTCTTTTTGGAAGAGCATAGGTGTTTGATTTTTAGGAGCTCCCTGTTATCTAGTTTTTCTTCTACATTCTTTATAATGTTTTCTATACTGTTTATGCCATGTATTAGGGCTCCTAATGTTGTCCCTATTTTTTCTTCCATGATCTTTATCGTTTTAGATTTTATATTCAGGTCTTTGATCCGTTTTGAGTTAGTTTTTGTGCATGGAGTGAGGTGTGGGTCTTGTTTCTTTTTTTTGCAAATGGATATCCAGTTATACCAGCGCCATTTGTTAAAAAGACTATCTTTTCCCCATTTAACTGTTTTGGGGCCTTTGTCAAATATCAACTGCTCATATGTGGCTGGATTTATGTCTGGATTCTCAATTCTGTTCCATTGGTCCATGTATCTGTTGTTGTACCAGTACCAAGCTGTTTTGAATACTGTGGCATATAATAGGTTCTAAAATCAGGTAAAGTAAGGCCTCCCACTTTGTTCTTCTTTTTCAGTAATGCCTTATTTATCTGGGGCCTCTTTCCCTTCCATATGAATTTGGTGATTTGTTTCTTCATCTCATTAAAGAATGTCCTTGGGATTTGGATCGGAATTGCATTAAATGTATAGATTGCTTTTGGTAGCATAGACATTTTTATAATGTTAAGCCTTCTTATCTACGAGCAAGGAATATTCTTCCACTTATGTAAGTCTCTTTGGTTTCTTGCAGAAGTGTACTGTAGTTTTCTTTGTTTAATCTTTTACATCTCTGGTAAGATTCATTCCTAAGTATTTTATCTTCTTGGGGGCTACTATAAATGGCACTGATTTGGTGATTTCCTCTTGAATGTTCTTTTTCTTGGTGTAGAGGAATCCAACTGATTTTTGTAATTTTATCTTGTATCCTGATAATCTGCTGAACTCTTCTATTAGTTTCAGTGGTTTTCTGGAGGATTCCTTAGAGTTTTCTGTGTATAAGATCATGTCGTCTGCAAATAGAGATACTTTTACTTCTTCCTTGCCAATCTAGATGCCCTTTATTTCTTTATCTAGCCTAATTGCTCTGGCTAGGACTTCCAAAACAACGTTGAATAAGAGTGGTGATAAAGGGCATCCTTGTCTGGTTCCTGATCTCAGTGGGAATGTTTTCAGGCTCTCTCCATTTTTTTTTCTCCATTTAGGGTGATGTTGACTGTTGGCTTTGTGTAAATGCCCTTTATTATGCTGAGGAATTTTCCTTCTATTCCTATTGTTCTGAGAGTTTTTATCATGAATGAGCATTGAACTTTGTTAAATGCCTTTTCTGCATCAATTGATAAAATCATGTGATTCTTGTCTTTTGTTTTATTTATGTGGTGGATTACATTAATTGTTTTTCTAATGTTGAACCATCCCTGCATACCTGGTTTGAATCCCACTTGGTCATGGTGAATTATTGTTTTGATATGTTGTTGAATTCTATTGGCTAGAGTTTTGTTGAGGATTTTTGCATCTACGTTCATGACAGATATAGGTCTATAATTTTCTTTTCTTGTGATGTCTTTACCTGGTTTTGGTATCAGGGATATAGTAGCTTCATAGAATGAGTTTGGTAGTGTTCTGTCCTATTCTATACTCTGAAATACCTTTAGTAGTAGTGGTGTTAACTCTTCTCTGAATGTTTGGTAGAACTCTGCAGTGAAGCTGTCCAAACCAGGGCTTTTTTTGGTGGGGAGTTTTTTTGATTACCTTTTCAATCTCTTCTTTTGTTATGGGTCTGTTTAGTTGTTTTACCTCTGTTTGTGTTAGTTTAAGTAGGTATTGTATTTCTAGGAATTCATCTATTTTTTCTAGGTTTTCAAATCTGTTTGAGTAAAATTTTTCTTAGTAACCTGATATGATTCTTTTAATTTCAGTTGGGTCTATTGTAATATTGCCCATCTCATTTCTTATTCAGGTTATTTGCTTCCTCTCCTGTTTTTCTATTGTCATTTTGGCCAGTGGTTTATCAATTTTCTTGTTGTTTTCAAAAAAACAGCTTTTCATCTTGTTAATTCTTTCAATTGTTTTTCTGTTCTCTAATTCATTTAGTTCAGCTCTAATTTTTCTTATTTGTTTTCTTCTGGTGCCTGTGGGTTTCTTTTGTTGCTCTCTTTCTATTTGTTCAAGTTGTAGGGTAGTTCTTTGATTTTGGCCCTTTCTTCTTTTTGGATGTGTGCATTTATTGATATACATTGGCCTCTGAGCACTGATTCTGTTGTGTCCCAAAGGTTCTGATACGAAGTGTTTGCATTCTCATCAGATTCTCTGAATTTCTTTATTCCGTCCTTAATGTCCTCTACAATCCAGTCTTTTTTGAGCAGGGTATCGTTCAGTTTCCAATTGTTTGATTTCTTTTCCCTGCTTTTCCTGTTATTGATTTCCACTTTTATGGCCTTATGATCAGAGAAGATGCTTTGTAATATTTCAGTGTTTTGGATTCTGCTTAAGCTTGCTTTATGACTAATATGTGGTTTATTCTAGAGAATGTTCCATGTGCACTAGAAAAGAAAATATACTTTGTTGCTGTTGGGTGGAGTGTTCTGTATATGCCTATGTCTATGAGGTCGAGTTGGTTGATTGTGGCCTTTAGATCTTCTGTGTCTTTATTGAGCTTCTTTCTGGATGTCCTGTCCTGCACCAAAAGTGGTGTGTTGAAGTCTCCTACAATTATTGTGGAGCTATCTCACTTTTCAATGCTGATAGAGTTTGTTTTATGTATCTTGCAGCCCTGTCATTGAGTGCATAAATATTTAATATGGTTATATCTTCTTGGTATATTGTCCCTTTAATCATTATATAGTGTCCTTCCTCATCCTTTTTGATGGATTTAACTTTAAAGCCTATTTTGTCAGAAATTCTTATTGCTACTCCTGCCCCTTTTTGATTGTTGTTTGCTTGATATATTTTTTTCCATCCTTTGAGTTTTAGTTTGTTTGTGTCTCTAAGTCTAAGGTGTGTCTCTTATAGGCAGCATATAGACGGATCTTGTTTTTTAATCCATTGCACCACTCTCTGTCTCTTTATTGGTGCATTTAGTCCATTTACATTCAGGGTAATTATGAAGTTGTAAAGAATTTCTTTTTACTTGGTTACACGATCAATGCCCATGGAAAGAGCAGTCAAGAAATCAAAAGATGCATTGCATTGGGCAAATCTGCTGCAAAAGACCTCTTCAAAGTGTTAAAAAGCAAAGATGTCACTTTGAAGACTAATGTGCTCCTGACCCAAGCCATGGTATGCTCAATCACCTCATATGTATGAAAAATCTTGACAATGAATAAGGAAGACCAAAGAGGAATTGATGCTTTTGTATTACAGTGTTGGTGAAGAATATTGAATACACCATGGACTTCCAGAAGAACAAACAAATCTGTCTTGGAAGTACAGTCAGAATGCTCCTTAGAAGCGAGGATGGGAAGACTCCATCTCATGTACTTTGGACATGTTAACAGGAGGGACCAGTCCCTGAAGACAGACATCACATCATGACTGGTAAAATATTGGGTCGGTGAAAAAAAGGAAGACCCTCAAGGAGATTGACTGACACAGTAGCTGCAACAATGGGCCCAAATATAGCAAAGATTGTGAAGATGGTAAAAGACCAGGCAGTGTTTTGTTTTGTTGTATATAGAGTTGCTGAGAGTTGGCACCTAATAGAGTTGCTTGATGGCACCTAATAAAAACAACATTCAACTAACAGCAGAGCTTCAAAATATATGAAGTAAAAGCTGATAGAGATGAAAGGAGAAAAGGACAAGTGCACAATAATAGTTGAAGATTTTAACTTTTTATCACAGTAATTGATAGAACAAGTTAAACAGAAAATCAGTAAGTATATAGCAAACCTGAACACCACTATGAAACGTGACCAAATAGACATTTATAAAAGCCAAGTGTAAACAGAAAATTCAGCAAGACAGACCATGTTCTGGGTCATAATCAAAACACATTTAGAAGAGCAGAATCTTACAGCATATATCTCTGTCCATAATAGAATTAACTAGAAATTAATAACAGGAACATATTTAAAAAATACCCAAACGTGAAAATTAAACAAAACACTGTAAATAACCCATAGGTCCAAGTGGAATATAAATTGGTCAGTTAAATGGAAATGAAACAACAACCTCTAAAAAAAAAAATGCAATTCCAGTAAAGCATTTCATAGGGTGAAATCTATAACATTAAATGCTCATGTTAGAAAAGACAAAATGTCTCAAATAAATTTCCTAAGCCTTCAAATCCAGAAACTAGGAAAAAAGTGAAAATTAAATACAAAGAAAGAAGAAAATAATAAAGATAAGAAATCAATAGAATTGAAACAAAAAAACACAATAAAGAAAAGTGATGCTGGGAGCAGAGCACAGTCTTTGGACCTGAGGTTCCTGCACTGAGAAGCTCCTAGACTAGGGGAAGATTGATCACAAGGACCTTCTCCCAGAATTGACAGAGAGAGAAAGACTTCCCCTGGAGGTGGCAACCTGACTTAGGACTTCCAGCCTCCTAGACTGTGAGAGTACAAACTTCTCTTTGTTAAAGCCATCCACTTGTGGTATTTCTGTTATAGCAGCACTAGATAACTAAGACAGTTGACAAGGTAATTTATGGGGAAATGATAATATTCTCAACAAACAATACTGGAAAAATTGAACATTTATATGCAAAAGAGAAATGTCACCCCATAGCTTGAACCATATGTAAAAATTAACTCAGATAGATTGAAAGAATATATGTAAACATCTAAAACATTGGGGAAAATCTGACATTTCGTTAAGGAAAATGCTTCTTCAGTAGATACAAGAAACTCACAAATCATAAAAGAAAAAAAAAAAGATATTTTAGACTTTCCCAAAATGAACCTTCTGCTTTTCTAAAGATATCATTAAGAAAATTGGGAGAAGATATTTGCAAAAGACATAGCTACTAAAGAACTCTTATCTAGAAAATATAAAGAACTCTCAGGAGCCAATAATAAGAAAGCAAACTACTAAGAAAAAAATAGACAAAAGATTTGAAGAGACACTTTTTCAATAAAGATTTTCAGATGGTACATAAACATATGAAAAAATGTTCAACATCATTACAAATTAGGAAAATGCAAGTTACATTTACAATGGAATACTACTATGCAACTACAATGAGATATAACCACACATTTGACAATATCAAGAGTTGGTGAGGATGTAGAGCAACTGGAACTCTACATTAGAGCTCTACATTGCTAATGGAAATGTAAAATAATGCAACCATTTTAGAAAATATGTTTGCAGTTTCATATAAAGGCATCATATGACCCAGCAATCTCATTCCTAAATATTTATTCAAGGTAAATGAAAACATATGCGTACATAAAAAACCCTATTCACAAATGTTTACAGCATCTTTATTCATAATCTCCAAAAACAGAAAACAGTCTGTACACAACTGGTAAATAGATTGAATATGGTGCATCTATACAATGGGATTCTGTTCAGCAATATAGCAACATGGATCAATCTCAAACACAGTATGGTGTGAGAAAGAAACCATACTTCAATGTCTACATGCTGAGCAATTTATATACCACTTATACGGTATTCTAGAAAAGGCAAAACTATAGGAACAAAGAACAAATCAGTGGTTGCCAGTGACTGCAGCAAGGGAAAAAGGAAGGAATGGCTACAAAGGATCATGAGAAAAATGGTTGGGTTGGTGAAAACGCTCTTTGTCTTGATTTTGGTAGTGTTTACATGACTCTATTTTTCATAGTATGTAGAACTAAACTTTTTACATCTAAAAAGGATGAGATTTACAGTATATGAATTATACCTCAATTGATCAGACTATAAAAAGACATAAAAACATTGAGTAAATATTATAGAAGGGAAATTATTAGCTATCCTGATGCCTAGAAAGCAGACCACTTAGTCTGTTTTAAATACTGGCTAAACCAATTGTTGTATAAAACCAAACAAACCAAACCCTTTGCTGTCGAGTCAATTCTGACTCACAGCAACCCTATGTGACAGAGTAGAACTGCCCCATAGGATTTCCAAGGAGCACCTGGTAGATTCACACAATTGATCTTTTGGTTAGCAGCCAAACTCTTAACCACTATGTCACCAGGGTTTCCATTTGTTGTATAGTATGCCATTTATCGTATTGATGCTGGAAAGTTGAAAGTTCGTTATTATTGAAACTACCTCTTTCTAATGGGCCTTATAATTCTGTAAAACTAAGTACCAAATTAAAAATCACAAGATCAAAATCTGATGGAGTTGACCTCATTTTTGTAGCTCCAGAGGAGTGATGATCACATTCAGTCCTTTCACTTTTACTAGTACACTTTGTTGTATTCGTCAGGACTTTCACCTCCAATAACAAAGAATACTGTAGTTCTTCAGTCTATCAGCAAGTATCCCTTAAGTGACACATTGCTTTTCATCTGTGCATTGAAGAAAGGGTGCTTATGAAAACTTCCATAATACTATAAATTTGGAGACCTATAAGATCAAAAGGATAAAGAAATATACAGAATCATCCCTTGATCTCAAACTTCCCTTCTGATAAGAGATGCTTCCCACTGCACTAGTAATTAATCAATAGCAGTCGTAAAATAGCAAATGCCACAGACCAAGAAGCAACTTGCTTATGGATATCCTAGGTGTCATATAATGAAATATTAGCTTGAGGCTCAGAGATTAGATTTCAAATGTAAAATACCATGGTAGAGATAAAGAATCTGTTTGAACTCACACTTAGTGGTAAATGACATATTTCCCCCCCCTGAGAACAGGCTGTATTTTAAAAATAAATGACTAAAGCACAAATCTACAGGGCATTTCTAGGGAAGCTGGTCATGATGAAGGAGGTATGGCTCAATAAGTGACTTCTCAAAGGTTTCCAAAAGCACACTACTGATTTTACTATTATGCTTAGAAGGTCCTCTCATAGAATAATGTAACAGTTATGAATTGACATGTCAGTAATGACAGATAAATGTGCACATTAACTCCTGATACATCCTAAAATATGGATGAACCTAGAAAACTGTAGCTGAGTAGAATAATTTAGTCCCAAAAGGGTGAATGTTGTATTACTCCACTGATATGAGATATCTAGATAGGCCAATGTATATAGACACAAAAGTCTATTAGCAGTTACCAGGGGTGACAGTGAGGGAGAAAGAGAGAGCCATTGCTTAGGGGCCACTGAGCTTCCATTAAGGGTGATGGAAACATTTGCAAATGGAGGTGGAGATGGTTGCACAAACTGGCAAACGTAATTAATGTGACTGTATTGTACATGTAAAAAGTGTTACAATAGCAAGTGTTTTGTAATACATATACTTACTACAATTAAAAAAAAAAGGCATCAAGCTTCTTAAATGGACTTCCTGTCTCTATTCTGTCCCTAAATCACATCCTACTTGTTGCCTCTACCATTGACATTGTAAGACTCAGATTAAATTAATTCATGCACAGTTCCTACAGAAGACCTATAGCAAAACTTCCTGAAAAGAATATAAAAGTTCTCATAATTGGGTCTCAACTTAATTTCTCACCTGTATTTTATACTTTCATCCCCTTCCACCTTCCTTTTCAGCCCTCATTCGACCAGATTCCTTAATATCTCTTGCAGTGCTTCACTGCATGCCTAATCATTCCATACTTGTTCATGCCCCAATGGGACAGCACACACTGAGTCTTCTTTCTGAAATGCCCATCCCTCTTTGTCCTCACCAAGTAAATCTGACTTCTTAAGCCACAGTTCAAAAATTGTCTTCTAGATGAAACCTTTGTACCCCATCTGGGTTTAAGTTGATCTAACTCTCTGTTAGTGACCATGAACTTTTTCAGCCTCTGGGGTTTATTGGGAAACTGTTGTACCAGTGACAGTTTATGCTGCCACAAGGCAGGGACCTTTATGATTATTTGAAATTGGAGAAACAGGTGTGTGCTGCAAATTACTGTTTTTATAGGGTATTGTATGAAGTGTCTGAATTTTTGGTAGGAAAAAGAGAAATTTTGAAAAGTTTTATTTTAACTCATATGTACCATAGGCCCTGATGGGGACTCTGGAGTATAATTAGTGGCACTTCATACGTACCACTAGTCACGTGCAGTAGGGTTATGGGGGGCGGGCAAGGAAAAAAAACCTATACTACCTACCGAAAATTTAGACACACTCAATGATTCAGCATGCTTCCGTTAATGAAAACATACTGTATAAATAAAAAATTCAAAGCAGAAAATAATTGAGACACGAAAGGGTTATCTCTGTTGTAGTTCCTACAGCAATATCTTATACTTAATTATTTATGTGTCTTCTTTCACCTCACAACACTTACCTTTACTCAACTAAGGGGAAATCTATGCCATATTAATCTATTAAACTGCTCTGTATATCACAGAAACATAGTGGATACTGAAAAAATTATTATTGCATGAATTAAACTGAACATACCATGTGTTGTGAGCACTTAAAGTAAATCTATTACCAAACATATGGCAAGCGTGGTTACATTTGGAGTCATTAGTCATTAGTATGTACTAATAATGGGCCCTATTCTATACGAGCGATATAGTAATGAACATTTATCTAATGTTAACCGTTATCAGATGAACAAATAAATTAGATAGTTCATTAGATGCTATCTAACTTTCATTAGGTGGATAGTATCTACTGAACAGATAATAGCTAACATTAGATTAACTATTCAGTTTGAATACAATAATAAAGTCAAGAATATTGACAATATTTTTACTCTTCAGTTCTTATGGCTAAACATCATGCTTCCTGAGAGAGGCACCATGATGTTTTCATGTATGTATCCTGAGCACTGCTTACATGGTTCCTATTGATTGTAGGGACTCTTTTTTTTTTTTTTAATTTAAACCGAATGCAAATATGAATACATATTTCTAAAAAGTAGTTTCTAAAACTGAGTCAGCACAGCCCTGAGTGAATCCTTAGCCTATCTTCTTAAGTGGCTCTCCATGTTTTGCACATTTTCCTGTCCTCCTATGCATATTCATATGATAGTTTAAAATTTAAAAAAATTAAAGGCAGGTAAAGTTCACTATGAGCTGGTTCTCGATTTGACGGCACTGGTAAAGTGATATACCACAGCTAACAAACTAAAATATTCACGTTGTTATACATGCATTATTTATTAATTGACTAAAATTGGCAAGAAAACATCCTACTGGCAGTTCTAGCTTCCAGTCTTTCATTATAAGAAAAATTATGACAGAGCGTAAGACCAGAGAAAGAAAGTGAAGACGGCACAAACGACAGGTAAGTGGATACAAAAATTCCAAAATCATTCAACCAAGAAGTGATAACCAAATGATGTTTAGTGAAATAAACATTTAAATTATACTAGATGTTGCTAAAGAGTACCTGGGTGGTGTAAACAGTTAACTCACTCAGCTGCTAACCGAAAGGTTGGAGGTTTGAATCCACCCAGAGGCACCTCAGGAGAAAGGCCCGGCAATCTACTTCTGAAAAATCACCATTGAAAACTCTATGAAGCACAGTTCTACTGACATGGGGTCACCATGAGTTGGAATCAACTGGCCACTGGTTTTTGGCTTAGAAGTTATTAAAGGGTAATTTTTTTAAAGTAAGATAATTACAGTTATATAAATACAAAATGTACATATGTAAAAAAATTTATTAATGACAGGGAACCAGTAAGATGTTTCAACTGGGTCAAAAGAAAATCAAGGAGTAGACACATCCATAGACAATCACGAATGCTGAAAAGTATTTACTTAATTGGTGCAAAACTGGTCAATATTTACAGGCAAATAATCAATTGCATTACATGGGACATATTTCTTTGCATTTCCGTGAACAAATATAGTTTGCATTATTATTAGTTTACTATTATTTACAGAGTTTTAAAATAACACACACACAAAGATAGAGATAACATGGAAGAGTATGTTAGCCAGGATGCCCGGTAAACTTTTTTGGTCATGTTAAAGTCATTCATACATTTTCTTGATAAACATGTCTATAATATTGTTTAAACTAACATCACATTTGTTATAATACAGATTTGTTTTTTGGTTAATGAATGTATCTATTTTCCTGAAAGTCCATGTCATGACATGGTTACATGCACATTGGCATGAATTTCAGGGACATTCAATAGAAGAAGATTTTAGCACATTCAGGATGAAAGAGAAAATTATGGGGCATATTAAGAAGGTTTCTAAATTTTTATGCCATAATTCAGTTAAAACAATTGAAGTAGTTCATATAAGATGGAATAATAGTATGTGTACAATTCTTAACAGTGTGAAATCAATTTTATTGCATTTCAAATTGGAAAAGATATATTCACTGAGGAAAAAACAATTATTACTTTCATTGAATTCTGCAATGTAAGATTTGAGATTATCTTGTAATTGCATTTAACTTTTTTGCAATATATTTTGACAGATGGTCACCCAGTCTGTGCTTAAAAATATTTTACTTGTCATATTTCAAAATCGGAATGGAAAGGTAATGGATCAAGATAATGAATTGGCTGTAAAAAAAAAAAAGTTTCATATCTTAAATACAGTTAACATATTTTAATCAATCTCAAGGGGCAAAAAGAAAAAAAAATTAAAAATAGTGCCTACAATAAAGTACAAGATTTGTCGAAAGAACTGAAGAGCACTGATGTAATTGATTGGGAAAGGGCCACTGAACTGGAGAGCATGATTAAAAGAGTTGTAGTACTTGGGTAGAATCCAGCCCAGCAGCCCAGCAGCCCAGCAGCTGCACATCTTGGACAATCTGTTGCTGATTATAGTAATAGAAGGCTAGGTATAACCATTGATGCCTATTGTTATGAAGACACGAATCAAAATTCCAACAGATTTTTTTTTACAATTTGATGGAAAGAAGAATATGGCCTTCTGAAATGACTTTTGATTTTCATGAGTAGTCAAGGAATCCTGTAGAAATAAATTAAAGTTACATTTACATACGTTGTTTCCCACTGAAGGTCATGGCCATATAATACCCAGAGAAAACTTACATTTGTATTTTAAAACAGTTCTGAAAAAACCTTGTAACATTTAGGAATTGACTGTTATTACATTTATATGCTAGAGTATCTTGTTGTTGTTGTTAGGTGCTGTCGTATCGGCCCTAACTCACAGCAACCATATGCACAACAGAACAAAAAACTGCCCAATCCTGCACCATCCTTACAATGGTTGTTATGCTTGAGCTCATTGTTGCAGCCACTGTGTCAATCCACCTCGTTGAGAGTCTTCCTCTTTTCTGCTGACCCTGTACTCTACCAAGCATGATGTTTACTCCAGGGACTGATCCCTCCTGACAACGTGTCCAAAGTATGTAAGACGCGGTCTCACCATCCTTGCTTCTAAGGAGCATACTGGTTGTACTTCTTCCAAGACACATTTGTTCATTCTTTTGGCAATCCATGGTATATTCAATATTCTTCACCAATACCACAACTCAAAGGTGTCAATTCTTCTCTGGTCTTCCTTATTCATTGTCCAGCTTTCCCATGCATATGACACAATTGAAAATACCATGGCTTGGGTCAGGCACACCTTAGTCTTCAAGGAGACATCTTTGCTTTTCAATACTTGAAAGAGGTCCTTTGCAGCAGATTTACCCAATGCGATGCTTTGTTTGATTTCTTGGCTGCTGCTTCCATGGCTGTTAATTGTGCATCCAAGTAAAATGAAATCCATGACAACTTCATCTTATCTCCTTTTGTCGTGGTGTTGTTCATTGGTCTAGTTGTGAGGATATTTGTTTTCTTTATGTTGAGGTACAATCCATACAGAAGGCTGTGGTCTTTGATCTATTTTCATTAGTAAGTGCTTCAAGTCCTTTTCATTTTCAGCAAGCAAGGTTGTGTCATCTGCATAATGCAGGTTGTTAATGAGTTTTCCTCCAATCCTGATGCTCATTCTTCTTCATATAGTCCAGTTTCTCAGATTATTTGCTCAGCATACAGACTGAATAGGTATGGTGAAAGGATACAACCCTGACACACATCTTTCCTGACTTTAAACAACTCAGTATCATCTTGTTTTGTCCAAACAACTGCCTCTTGATCTATGTACAGGTTCCTCATGAGCAAGATTAAGGGTTCTGGAATTCCCATTCTTCCCAAAGTTATCCATAATTTGTTATGATCCACATAGTCAAATGCCTTTGCATAGTCAATAAAACACAGGTAAACATTCTTCTGGTATTCTCTGCTTTCAGGAAGGATCCATCTGACATCAGCAATGATATCCCTGGTTCCACGTCCTCTTCTGAAACCAGCCTGAATTTCTGGCAATTCCCTGTCAATATACAGCTGCAGCCGTTTTTGAATGATCTTCAGCAAAATTTTGCTTGCAAGTGATATTAATGATACTGTACTATAATTTCAGCACTCAGTTGGAGTATCTTATTAGGCTGGAATAAAAACTTAGATAAAACCTATATGTAGAATTTGAAAATCTTTGATATGTAGGGAATGGAGATGGGAAGATAAGGAATCCTGAGGCTGGTGAAGAAAGAAAGTTTCAACTCTCTGAAGTCTGAGGTTTACACAGTCACAGCATATTGGGTGGTAGAACCTCTAGTGAAGTGAGGTTGTAGGAATGGATGGCAATGCTCAGTGAAAATAGTTAGAATAATAAAGGTAAGAGCCTGAGAGTTAGAGCATATTTGTTCTGGACACAGCAGAATGGACAACTTCAGAATTCAACCTGAATCATCATCTTGGTAGCCTCTATATATACAAGGGGTTAGAAAAAAGGCAGTGCAATATGAATTGAAAAACACCTCACTAAATTCTGTATCGGGTTGGGACTGAACACTTCTGCTGTGGGACTTCTACTACCCCAGGGTATCACAGACAGGCAAAAGAATACTCTTGTCACAATCATGACTGGCCAAATGGAGAATCTGGGAAAAGCTAACTGTATTTAATCAAGCATCATATCACCTGAAAGATCTGTCCTAAAGTGGGAGTAGCTAGAAACAAGGTCTAGCTCATCAATCAATAAAGAGGGAGTAGCAATAAAAGAAAAGTATGTTTTAAACTCTCCTAAGGCACAATCCTGGCTAGAACTGGAACAAGGTTAGGAGCAATGCAACTCAACTCAGAGGAAAGAGTCCTCATTCTTTCGTGGAACAAGCAACAAAAACTGTGAATTAATGACTACTAAAGCCCAATCTCCTTCTAAGAATAAAACAGTACATTTACCTTTATTCTCAGAGGCAAATCAGCAGAAATCTGTACCAGTGGAGAAAGTGAATTTCAATTTGACCAGAAATAAGGCCATAGAAGAACAGTGGCCAGAACCAAATGGAAGACCTACATGAAACATCTCTTGGAGGTCCCCATAAGTACTTTGGAAAAGGTAAATCTACAAGGGAGAAAGTTTCTTAACTGAGTGGTCAGGGGCATAAAACTATTGAGATTTATAGATCAAAGTTTAATATAGCTTTATCTTTAATTAGAGTCTGGCGAAGCCTGTGATATTCAGCTACTTTTGCACATTATAGAGAGAATCCATACCTAACATTTTAATCTGGCAATTATTTCTGATTAATATCTAAACCCCTGAAAAAGAAACTGTCCATTTCCTTGAATAAACAATGGTTTACAATATAAAGTGGCAGTGAACCAGCTGCACAATCTAAAATAGATACTAAATGCCCACTGAATGTAATGCTACAGTAGGAGAAAATACTTAAACATCAGAACACTATATTTAGCATAAAAAATGGGGTCAAAGTGTTTTATCAAACAATGGAGCATTAAAGATGAGATGGTGGTTGACTTGTAGCAATACTCGAGTTACTAGTAATTGATTTGCCATCCAGCTGTAAAAAGCTAGAAAAATGGACAAAATATATGGAAAAACTATCTACAGGTATTGGACAACAATCATCAAAGGACTATGATTTTTGATAGAAGAGGGGAAAATTGAAATAAACTCTAAAAATGGTCTAGTTTTATGCCATGATGCACTTTGTGTAGGGATGGGAAGAAGAGGACAGTGATCTTGCTGAGTGAATAATACAGAGAGCTCAGTTCTGGAGGTTGATATAGATGGAATTAGAAAGTCATGGTACTGTAAATGACTATGCTGAGAAAAGTAGCACCAGCTACTTGCATAAGGGGTAACGTGAGTCTGTTGAATACTAACTTGTGCTTATACAGGGTAAAACACCAAGAGACAGAGAAAAGAACTACCAGGGAGATGTAAGTGAACAATTATGAGAACTTTCACAAGTTTGGAAAATGTTCAATTTTTAACCAATCAAAATGGAGAGATCTTGCCACAGACGCAAAAATTTCAGTAGAGATATCAGAATGGTAACACCTGAGTAGTTGGGAAAAATTTGACCTAGAATAAAGTATATTGTAGACCTACTTAACAAAGCTAAAAAAAAAAAAAAAAAAACAAGCTTTAAAACCATCAAGCTGATCTGTAAGTAATAAAATTGCCTGCCTAAAAAAACTTTTACACTCTTTAAGGGAGCAAGATCCAGATTCTCAAAAATAAAACATTATTAGTGTGTCTAGTACTCAATCAAAAATTACTGGACATAGAAAAAAATAGGAAAATGTGAGCCATAAATGGGAGAAAAATAAATCACAAGAAAGAGATACAGAAATATGAGAACTATTGTAATTAGAAACAAAGTCTTTAAAATATCTATTATAAATACAGTTAAGCTTCTGAAGAAAAATATGAATATAATGAGTAAAGAAATTGAAGAAAAAGAAAAGGAAATAAAGGAACTTAAAAAAATGGAATTAAAATATCTCGGGTGAAAAAAAAATTACTGGGGGAGCCTGAAAGAAGCTTTTATTTGCAGAATAAAAGACCAGTGACCTAGATGATATAGCAAAGGAAAAAAATGAATTTAAGGATAAGAAGAGAGAAATAAACTGAACAAATGCATAAAGCCTTATTTACAAGTGGTCTAACACATATGTAATTGGATTCCCAGAAAGAAGGAGGCTGCAAAAAACATTTGAAAAATAATGTCTGCAGCCAAGACAAATAGAAAATCACATCAAGCATATCGTAATCAAATTGCTAAAATAAAAAAGAGAAAATAATTAGAATGATGAGAGGAGTAAAGACACTTTATGTCTTACATACAAGAGCGCAACAATAAGAATGACCTTGCATGTCTTGACAAAACTATATGATCCATAAAATAATGGAAAGGTATCTAAAAATAAGCATGTGGGTTAATTGTTCAGCTAAAGGTTTCCAAAGGGGTAGAAGATTTATTCTAGAAGACCTGTACATATTGTTGTGAAGAAAAGGTATCACTCCACTCTACAGATTCTATGACAGATACACATACACATGCTCACACATATACACTGAAAGGGATGGAAAAAAATTTTAAAAATTAAAAGTTTTAGATGCTTAAATCTAACTACAGCACACTGAGTCTACGATGTGCCCAAGTGCATGGCCTTCTCAAAGAAAGAGTGATCTGTTTTTTTTTTTTTTTGGTTATTATTACTCAATTTTACATTCTATGATGGTACTAAAGAAATAATAACTGTAACAAAGCACAATATTCTATGTTCTTCCCATGGGGCTTTTCTTCAACTAGGTAGGGCTTTTTTAGAGAAACTCTAAAACCAATATGCTTGTTTTTGAAGAATATATCAGACATTCCCCAAATATGCATCAGACCTTGGGTTATGTAAATAGGATATCAGGATGAAGGTATATTATTTGGTTATTTTAAATTTGCAATTATAGTTTACCTTTCTATGCTTTGTAAATACTTTGACTAGGAAATTTGATAAATTACATGAAGAAACGTGGAAATAGGATGGATGTGTGTATCAGGCACCTAATAGCTTATGAAATCAAAAGAAATAAGTCAATAATAAAATTAATCTATTAGATGAGGTTTATTCTGCCAGATTTGAGAATTGGGTGGCACAAAACCACATGTGGAAAGGTACTCTGCAGAATACCAGCAGTAACTGGCTTTTTCTTGACAAAAATGTGGAACCAAAGAAACTTATTTCTTATTAGTTTATACAGTTTACTATTGAAAGTGTCAGGATTTCATTGATCAACAAGTGTGGAAGTGCTGTCAGAATCATTGGTCAATGAGAGTGCCCCGATTTACAGGAAAGCTAGGCTTAAATTTCAGTAAAGACAAGTTTTAGGCCCACCTGACCCTGACAGCATTTTTTAACCACATGACTCCATTTTTATTTCATTTAACATGTCCTTGAACACATTACCTCTTAGAGGCCTTAGTGTCACAATATTTAAAATGGGAATAAGTAATCTTAACTTCTCATGATTTTAAAGTTGACCTGAGATAATAGAGTTTCTAAAATACTCTATAGCCTATTTTAAAGAACGATGAAGAGTCTGAGATTTTTAGCCTTCTTGCAACACGACTGCCACAGTTTTAAATATGCTGGCAGAAAACATGAGACTCTTGAGTCAGACAGAAAACTTTATTATTCACAGCACAGCAAGAAGCATGCGCTTCATATTTGCATTGGTTTCCCTGTAAAACCCATGAGGTGACACACAGTGTCCAGGTGGATGCTGCACACTCAGTGGGCTTACATCACACATAAGAAACCTTAAGCACAGGAAAGCCTGATCTTTTTAAGAGGCTTCAAGCAAACCTGCCCAAGTTTGGTCCCAGAGGGAGACATTAACTCTATAATCCTGGACAGCAAACAAATCACCCTCTGCCCCAAGGGGAGAGACTATTTATATCTCCCAAAACTGATTGCTACACAAACATCATAGAAAAGATAGTCTGGAAAAAAAAAAAAAAAAAAGCTGATACAGGTGTGTAGATATGTAGCAGGCCCGTGGAGAATTGCCTCTTAGCAGTAGCACATAATACATTCTACAACAGTTCCTTTCTACTCTCATATTCTACCTCTGTCACTCTCTTGTTCTATTCCTCCTTTTTTCAGTACTTCATTTGTTAGACTCTTGGAAGATGGATTTAATTAAATCAATAATCATTTTAAACACCTACTATATTCCAGGCGGTATGCCAGACACTTGATCAGGGCTGTCATGAACAATTGTGATGGAAATCCCAGGCATGGATTTTGTCAGCCAGCTGGTAGTGGCATTTCCTTTTGCTATTCCTACACCTAAGTACATCTATTTCAATTTTTTTGTTTTTGTCCTGAGAGTGCCCCCTTTTGTTATTTATACAAAGACACCGAACATGCTAGCAATGACCCTATTTATCAGGGGTCAATTAGTTTGCATCCAGTGTAAATCTTGTTTTGACACTTGGTGGATTATACTTTCTTGGTTCTATGTACAAAGACAAGTAACTTTGTAGTAAGTGTATCTTCAAAGAACATTTTGTTGTAACAGAAAGGTCATCTAGACAATATTATGATGAACACAATATTGTGCAAAAGAACCGTTTACCTGTTTTCCTACTTCAGGCACCACAACAGTAATCAGGTAAGAGCCTCCCAGAAAAGATATTCAGTGCTTGGAAGACATTCTTAAACTCAGGACTTTATGAAAGCAACAAAAGGCCTTTTGCAAAAATTACTTGGCCTCATTATGCCAAGAAGATGATACATAGAATACTGTATTGGAAAAATACATAAGGTGATCTCTTAATCAGTCATGACTTAATGCTGCTCTAAGTATCACAAGAAGGAAGGAGTCAAGGGCCTGCCAGAATACTGGATAACCTGGTAGAGCAGAAGTCAGGGGCTAGCTGTGTCTTATTGTAGTCAAAAGAACTTCACTGGAGCTGCCATCCAGAAATCAGGAGGCCACAGCTGCTGCTATGTCCCTCACAGTTGCCTTTCGCACACAAAGCTAAGGATGAAAACTGGAGATAAGAACTTGGGACAATGACTCTAGATGCCTCAGTTGTCCCTGCTTCTAGCAGAGGCTGCAACAGGAAGCTTCCCTCCACCTTCCCTCACTTCTGCTTTCCAGATTTTATGTAAATGCATCTAATTGGTGCATCTGACTCCCATCAGATTCATAGTCATATCCAGTCTAGGGAACAGTGTTATTTTTCTGACTTTTCCAAAAGAAAGGAAGTGGAAAGCAGGTGACATGAACCAATCTACAGTTGACTGGCACAGGATTCACTGTCCTGAATCAGGTAAGTTGATGAGCAGTGTATAAAAAATACAAGAGAATACAAGGGTTTCTGATATATGTCCAATCGGTGTTGCTAAAGGAATAATTTTGGATCCACTTCTATATTCTTAAGTTTTTCTTACTAACAACAGTATGAGTATCAGCCGCACTCAGCTGACTCCTTGCTCAGGATTGTCATTACTGACCGCTTTAAATTCTTCTTTGTCTTTAGACCCTTGCACAAAACTTAATTTGGAATTTATTAATAGTTTTTGGCAGTTGTTGTGTAACCTTGAGTCGATTTTGACTCATAGCAATCCCAAGTGGCAAAGTAGAACTTTCCCAGAGGGTTTTCTAGGCCATAATCTTTATGGGAGCAGATCTCCAGGTCTTTCTTCTTTAGAGGCATTGGGTGGGTTCAAACCACCAACATTTTGGTTGGCAGCTGAGTGCTTAACCTTTGCACCACCAGAGTTCCTTTTTTCTGTGGTAGGCTTTATTATCTTTACTATATGCTGCATGATTCTTTATTCTTTGCTCACTTGCAGAGACAGAACTGTCATGTTTAAAATGCATGCATCCCTTTCGCCAACTGCTAAAATAACATTAAATGTTCTTTTCTTGGTATCTGGCTACAGGGGGAAAGCAAGAAGGGGCCTCCTATAAATATTCACCTCGGAAAACTCCCTAAAGGTTGCACAAGTGGAAGATTTGCCTTATTTAATTTTGATATGACTTATCCCAAAATGCTTGCTATGCAGTTTCAACCTCCTAAGGATGGTGCAGGATCAGGCAATGTTTCACTCTGTTGTGCATAAGGTCTCTATGAGTTGGAACCACAGGACGGCATATAACAACAATAACAACAACAATTGAATATAAAACATGATTTTTTTTAATACTTTTTTTTCACTTATGTCTTCAGTGATGAAATTCTAAGAGAACCTACTGAGAGATACATTGCTCACTGTAAGCATGAAAACCACAGGAGTCAGAGGTGAGTCCAGGCTAGGGCTTACCTGAAGGGTAGATTTCCTTTTGTTGTATTAGAGATTGATAACTTTAAGAACTCTCTGTTCAGTCAAATAATTACACCTCTCTCTGGGTTAGGCTCTGGAATAATTACGTGTATTCATTCCATCAGAGCAATACTTCTGTATTGCTTAAGGCAACCCTTCAAGTTGCAGTTGTAAAGATTAAAAATGGAATGAAAGTACTCTTCGATTTTGAGAAATATATTTAGTGGGTAATATTGCCCAACACTTCAACAATCCTGAATACCCATGATGCATGAAACTAATATGTTTAATTTACTTTCTCTTAGAAAACCTATTCTTTTCAATTTAGTTTTCTCTAGGAAAATTGCTCTTTCATAGACAGTACTAAAACTTATACCAATAGGGAACAATATGGAGGCAAGAATTATATTCAGTGAAGTAATTATAAATGCAGCCTAATTTTTTACTGTGTTTTTAATGTGATTTTATTTCTAAGCCAGTCAATGTGTATATATGGTGTATCGGGCATAAAGCTTTTTCATCCTTTTCCCCTAGCTAGTACATGAGTACGTGGTCAATTTTTTACTTTCATTTGTTCTTTATTTCTTCTTCTTTTTTTGAATGTCTACACATCACAGTTCTCTAAAAATAGCTTTCAGAAAAGAATTTTTTTTTTTTTTCTCAAACTGCCTATGTTGCGTTCTATATATCACCTGTTTCCACAGCTCCAAGGCTGACTGTGGTGGAGAGAGGTCTGCTGCATTATGAAACCCCGTTATGAAGGTTTCTCGCACTTCACCACTGCCTCTCAGCAAATATCTTGCAAATGCAGGGAAGCTCATAAGGAGAAATGCACTCTCAGTTTCAGAATTTCTCCAACAATTCAATGAAGTTGTAAAACTTTCGTTCTCTGGAATTTTAGCTACTTAGATGAACTAATAAGTGTTTTCTAAGCAAGACGTTGTCATCTGCATAACGCAAGTTGTTAATGAATCTTCCTCCAATCCTGGTGCCCCATTCTTCTTCATATAGTCCAGCTTCTGGGATTATATGCTCAGCATACATATTAAATAGGAATGGTGAAAGAATACAACCCTGACGCACACCGTTCCTGAATTTAAACCACACGGTATCCCCTTGTTCTGCCTGAACGACTGCCTCTTGATCTATGTACAGGTTCCTCACGAGCACAATTAAGTGTCCTGGAATTCCCATTCTTCTCAATGTTATCCATAATTTGTTATGATCCACATAGTCAAATGCCTTTGCATAGTCAATAAAACACAGGCAAACATCTTTCTGGTATTCTCTGCTTTCAGCCAGGATGTATCTGACATCAGCAATGATATCCCTCATTCTGTGTCCTTTTCTGAATCCTGCTTGAATTTCTGGCAGTTACCTGTCAGTATCCTGCCACAGCTGCTTTTGAAGGATCTTCAGCAAAATTTTATTTGTGTGTGGTGTTAAAGATATTGTTTCATAATTTCCACATTTGGTTGGATCACCTTTCTTGAGAATAGGCATAAATATGGGTCTCTTCTAGTTGGTTGGCCAGGTAGCTGTCTTCCATTTTTCTTGGCACAGATGAGTGAGCACTTCCATTGCTGCCTTCATTTGTTGAAACATCTCAATTGGTATTCCATTAATTCCTGGAGACTTATTTTTTGCCAACGCCTTTAGTGCAACTTGGACTTCTTTCAATACCATCAGTTCCTGATCATATGCTACCTCTGAAATGGCTAAATGTTAACCCTCTTTTTGATATAGTGACTCTGTGTATTACTTCTAACTTCTTTTGATGCTTCCTGCATCATTTAATATTTTGCCTGTAGAATTCTTCAATACTGCAACTCGAGGCTTGAATTTTTTCTTCTGTTCTTTCAGCTTGAGAAATGCCAATCATGTTCTTCCCTTTTGGTTTTCTATCTCCAGGTCTTTGCACATATCATTATAATAATTTACTTTGTCTTCTCGAGCTGCTCTTTGAGATCTTCCGTTAAGCTCTTTTACTTCATCATTTCTTCCTTTTGCTTTAGCTACTCTATGAAGAATATTGGCAAAGAATATTGAACATACCATGGACTGACAAAAGAACGAACAAATCTGTCTTGGAAGAAGCATAGCCAGAGTGTTCATTGGAAGCGAGGATGGCAAGACTTCTCACATACTTTTGGACATGTTATCAGGAGAAACCCGTCCCTGGAAAAGGACATCACGCTTGGTAAAGTAGAGGGTCAGGGAAAAAGAGAAAGTCCCTCAATGAGATGGATTGACACAGTAGCTGCAACAACGGGCTCAAGCATAGCAACGATTATCAGGATGGCACAGGACAGGGCAGTGTTTTGTTCTGTTGTACACAGGTTGCTATGAGTTGGAGCTGACTTGATGGCACCTAACAACAACAACACTAACAAGCAAGACACTCAAAGAGTGGTTTAGAACTACAGGTAGTCCCTGGTAGTCCCTCATTTACAAGGGGTTCTGTTTCTACAACTCCATTGTAAGTCAGTTCTGACATAAGTCAAATACCTCTTTTTTTAATTTTCATTATTATTGCCTTTTATTATCAGTATCTTTAAAAATTCTGTCTTTATTTGTCTTTGAACATCTGTGAGTGAATATCTGAGAATGTAACATCAGCAAATCACGTACTGCAACATTTATGTAGCACATATACTAACAATAAAGTGTAGAAAAAAACCAAACCAAAGGCTGATGCCATGAGTGTGGTTCATAGTTACTCCAATGCGTGGTAAGTCAGGGACTACCTGCAGTCATTTGCAAAGCAAATAAGATAATTTGTGTGTTTTTTGTTTGCTTTTTTTTTTTTTTACATTGCAGTGGAAGAAAGGAACTGCCAAGTGGAACACGGTCCTGGATTTCCCGCAGATATTATTTTACCTAGAGTGTCAGATGTTAGGGTAGTCCCAGAGAAATCAACAATTTTATGTAAATTATTCAAATTTCCAGTTGTTCTAGTAATGTCATTTATTTCAAAAGAAAAAAAAATTCTGGTCCAGAACCGAATTCAGAATCAGGTGTTACCTATCTCTAGTCTTCTTTACCCCCACATATCTGTCAGTTTGTCGTACTGTGGGGGCTTGTGTGTTGCTGTGATGCTGGAAGCTTATGCCACCAGTATTCAGATACCAGCAGGGTCACCCATACAGGACAGGTTTCAGCTAAGCTTCCAGACTAAGACAGACTAGGAAGAAGGACCTGGCAGCCTACTTCTGAAAAGCATTAGCCAGTGAAAACCTTATGAATAGCCTCAGAACACTGTCTGACATAGTGCTGGAAGATGAGCCCCCCAGCTTGGAAGGCACTTCAAAGATGACTGGGGAAGAGCTGCCTCCTCAAAGTGGAGTCAGCCTTAATGATGTGGTTGGAGTAAAGCTTTCAGGACCTTCATTTGCTGATGTGGCACGACTCAAAATGAGAAGAAACAGCTGCAAACATCCATTAATAATCGGAACCTGGAATGTATGAAGTATAAATCCAGGAAAATTGTAAATTGTCAAAAGTGAAATGGAACACATAAACATCAATATCCGAGGCATTAGTGAGCTGAAATGGACTGTTATTGGCCATTTTGAATCAGACAATCATGTAGTCTACTATGCTGGCAATGACAACTCGAAGAACAATGGTGTTGCACTCATTGTCGAAAAGAAAGTTTCAAGATGTATCCTGAAGTACAACACTGTCAGTGATAGGATAACATCCATATTCCTACAAGGAAGACCAGTTCATATGACTATTATTCAAATTTACACAACATCCGCTAGGGCCAAAGATGAAGAAATAGAAGATTTTTATCAGCTACTGCAGTCTGAAATTGATCAAACATGCAATCAAGATGCATTGATAATTACTGGCGATTGGAATGCAAAAACTGGAAGCAAAGAAGAAGGATCAGTCGTTGGAAAATACGGCCTTGGTGATAGAAACAATGCTGGAGATCGAATGATAGAATTCTGCAAGACCAACGACTTCTTCATTGCAAATACCTTCTTTCACCAACATAAACGGTGACTATACACATGGACCTTGCCAGATGGAACACACAGAAATCAAATTGACTACATATGTGGGAAAAGACAATGGAAAAGCTCAATATCATCAGTCAGAACAAGGCCAGGGGCCGACTGTGGAACAGACCATCAATTGCTCATATGCAAGTTCGAGCTGAAACTGAAGAAAATCAGAGCAAGTCCACGAAAGCCAAAATATGACCTTGAGTATATCCCACCTGAATTTAGAGACCATCTCAAGAATAGATTTGACACACTGAACACTAGTGACCGAAGACCAGACGAGTTGTGGAATGACATCAAGGACATCATACATGAAGAAAGCAAGAGGTCACTGAAAAGACAGGAAAGAAAGAAAAGACCAAGGTGGATGTCAGAGGAGACTCTGAAACTTGCTCTTGAGCGTTGGGCAGCTAAAGCAAAAGGAAGGATTCATGAAATAAAGAACTGAACAGAAGATTTCAAAGGGCCTCTCGAGAAGACAAAATAAAGTATTATAATGATGTGCAAAGAGCTGGAGATGGAAAACCAAAAGAGAAGAACACTCTCAGCATTTCTCAAGCTGAAAGAACTGAAGAAAAAATTCAAGCCTTGGGTTGCAATAGTGAAGGATTCTGTGGAGAAAATATTAAATGATGCAGGAAGCATCAAAAGAAGATGGAAGGAATACACAGAGTTATTATACCAAAAAGAATTACTCAATATTCAACAATTTCACGAGGTGGCATATGATCAGGAACCAATGGTACTGAAGGAAGAAGTCCAAGCTGCACTGAAGGCATTAGCAAAAAACAAGGCTCCAGGAATTGATGAAATATCAACTGAGATGTTTCAACAAACAGATGCAGCGCTGGAGGTGCTCACTTGTCTATGCCAAGAAATACGGAAGACAGCTTTCTGGCCAACTGATTGGAAGAGATCCATATTTATGCCTATTCCCAAGAAAGGTGATCCAACCAAATGTGGAAATTATAGAACAATATCATTAATATTACACGCAAGCAAAATTCTGCTGAAGATCGTTCCAAAACAGCTGCAACAGTATATCGACAGGGAACTGCCAGAAATTCAGGCTGGTTTCAGAAGAGGACATGGAACCAGGGTTATTATTGCTGATGTCAGATGGACCCTGGCTGAAAGCAGATAATACCAGAAGAATGTTTACCTGTGTTTTATTGATTATGCAAAGACATTTGACTGTGAGGATCATAACAAACTATGGGTACAACACTGCGAAGAACAGGAATTCCAGAACACTTAATTGTGCTCATGAGGAAACTTTACATAGATCAAGAGGCAGTTGTTCGGACAGAACAAGGGGATACTGATTAGTTTAAAGTCAGGAAAGTTGTACTTCAGGGTTGTATTCTTTCACCGTACCTATTTAATCTGTATGCTGAACAAATAATACGAGAAGCTGGACTATATGAAGAAGAACGGGGCATCAGGATTGGAGGAAGACTCATTAACAACCTGCATTATGCAGATGACACAACCTTGCTTGCTGGGAGTGAAGAGGACTTGAAGCACTTACTAATGAAGATCAAAGACCACAGCCTTCAGTATGGATTACACCTCAACATAAAGAAAACAAAAATCCTCAGAACTGGACCAATGAGCAACATCATGATAAATGGAGAAAAGATTGAAGTTGTCAAGGATTTCATTTTACTTGGATCCACAATCAACAGCCATGGAAGCAGCAGTCAAGAAATCAAAAGACGCATCACATTGGGTAAATCTGCTGCAAAGGACCTCTTCAAAGTGTTGAAGAGCAAAGATGTCACCCTGAAGACTAAGGTGTGCCTGACCCAAGCCATGCTATTTTCAATCGCATCATATGCATATGAAAGCTGGACAATGAATAAGGAAGACCGAAGAGTTGATGCCTTTGAATTGTGGTGTTGGCGAAGAATATTGCATATACCATGGACTGCCAAAAGAACGAACAAATCTGTCTTAGAAGAAGTACAACCAGAATGTTCCTTAGAGGCAAGGATGGCGAGACTGCATCTTACATACTTTGGGCATGTTGTCAGGAGGGATCAGTCCCTGGAGAAGGACATCATGCTTGGCAGAGTACAGGGTCAGCGGAAAAGAGGAAGACCCTGAACAAGATGGATTGACACAGTGGCTGCAACAATGAGCTTAAGCTTAATAATGATTGTAAGGATGGCGCAGGACCGGGCAGTGTTTCGTTCTGTTGTGCATAGGGTCGCTATGAGTCGGAACTGACTAGACGGCACCTAACAACAACAGCCTTCTTTAATACAGTGCAGAATGTTCTTCAGCCTTTCTTTGTCTTTCATAACCTTGACATTTGTTTTTGTTCTTTTAATGATTTTTTTTGTTATACTCATAGTTTTATAGAAGTTTCAGAGATAATATAAAAAAAAAAAAGATCGTATACCCAATTCCTAGTCTTCCTTAATACCTTACATTATTATAATACATTTGTCACAGATAAGTGCTTGGCTGCTAACCGAAAGGTTGGTGGTTGAAACCCACACAGTGACTCTGCAGGGGAAAGATCTGATGATCTGCTCCCATAGACATGACAGCCTAGAAAACCATATGGGACAGTTCTACTGGTCACATGGGGTTACTATCAGTTGAAAGCAACTTGACAGCACTTAACAACAACAATGAACCAATATTGATACATAATTATTAATTGAAGTTCTTCTGAATATTTTATTCAGATTTCCTTACCTTTTACCAAATGTCCTTTTGCTATCCCAGGGTCCCATACAGGATACTACATTATGTTTAGTCGTCTTGTCTTCTTAGGCTTCTATAGCCTGTGACATTTTCTCAGATTTTCCATGTTTTTGATGACCTTGATAGTTTTGAAAAATATTGGTCAAGCATTTTGTAGAATGTCCTTCAATTTGGTTTCACCTCATGTCCTTCTCACTGTTAGATTGGGGTTTACAGTGGGTTTTTTGGAGGAAAAACCCAGAGGTAAAACGCCATTGTCATCATATCATATCAAGGGTACAAACTATCAACATAACTTATCACTGTTGCTGTTAACCTTGATCAACTGATAGAGGTAGTGTTTGTCAGTTCTCTTCACTATAAATCTACCCACCCCCCTCCACACAAACACATGTTCTATACTGCATTTTGGAGGAAAGCCACTATGCACAGTGGACAGTTATGTTTCACTGCCTTAAGGGTGAAGTTTTTACAGAAGAGGAATTTGTCTATTTTCTCTCATTTATATATTCAATCATTCATTTATACTGGTGTGGACTCATGGATGTTTAAGAAATTAAGAAATTGAAGATGTCAAGTGTTTCATTGTACTTGGATCAACAATCAATGCCCATGGAAGCAACGGTCAAGAAATCAAACAGCATATTTTACTGGGCAAATCTCCTGGAAAAAAAGTCTTTTTAGAATACTGAAAAGCAAAGATGCCACTTCGATGACTGAGGTGTGCATGACCCAAGCCATGATGTTTTTAATTGTCTTATATGCATATGAAAGGTGGACAATGAAAAAGAAGACTGAAGAAGAATTGATACATTCCAATTATGGTGTTGGCAAAGAATACTGAATATACCATGGAATGTCAAAAGAATAAACAAATGTGTCCTAGTGGAAGTGCAAACAGAATGCTCCTTAAAAGCAATCATGGTGAGATTTTGTCTCTCTTACTTAGGACACATCCCCAAGAGCGACTAATCACTGCAGAAAGACATCGTGATTGGTAAAGTAGAGGGTCAAAAAAAAGAGGGAGACCCTCAATGAGATGGACTGACACAATGGCTGCGACAATGGGCTCAAACACAGCAAAGATTATGAGGATGACTCAAGACCATGCAGTGTTTTGTCCCACATACCGTCACTATGAGTCAGAACCTACTTGACATCACCTAACAAAAACAATTGACATTTGACTGCTTTTAAAAAGTTTTCCCCATTTATTAACAACCCATTTATCTATGTCAGTATAAAGTCATGGCATCTTGCTATATCAATGGATTATAACCACTGACATCATTATTTACATGTATGTTTAAATTGTCTTAGCTGTGACCAATAGGAGCCTCTTTAACCTGACTCTTCTCCACGTTCTTTGAAGAATTTTTTTTCTTTTTTTAATTTAAGGCACTATGTTATGTTCCATCATTATTTATCTATCTCATCCTTGGAATCATCCTTGTCTCCAAGGAGCCCCAGTTTCCTTTTTGGATAATTGTATATAGAAAATAAGTTCTGGGCCCCAGGTGTGTACATTGCTACCAGGCAGAGGGAGGGTATAGCATCTATCTATACAGAATCTGCCTATGCATGCAGAAGAAAGGACTGACAAACTGCTTTCATAAAGATTACAGCCAAGAAGATCCTATGGAGCAGTTCTACCTCATAACACATGGGGTCATCAGGAGTCAGGGACCAACTAGATGGCAGCTAACAACGACAACACTTACAATCTATCTTTTTTTATTATTATTTTTGTACTCCAATGCCAACTAGCTTACTTATACATGTGAAGGGAATGATGGACTTAGAAAATCAGTATTTGTTAAGCTTCACGGTAGTAATTGATTCAGGTAAGAAACTTCAGTGAAAGTTGAAATTTTTTAAACATCAATTAGGAAGTTAAGTTTGATGGCTCCAGTCAGTCTCTCACAAAAAAACCCATCTACACCTTGCTAAAAAAAAAAAAAAACTACACACTACCAATTACTCTCCCCCTAATGAGACAGCCCACTCTCTCTGTCCACTCTCTCTTTTCATGTCCATTTCGCCAGCTTCTAACCCCCTCCACCCTCTCACCTCCCGTCCAGGCAGGAGATGCCAACATAGTCTCAAGTGTCCACCTGATCCAAGAAGCTCACTCCCTACCAGCATCCCTCTCCAACCCATTGTCCAGTCCAATCCATGTCTGAAGAGTTGGCTTTGGGAATGGTTCCTGTCCTGGGCCAACAGAAGGTCTGGGGGCCATGACCACTGGGGTCCTTCTAGTCTCAGTCAGACCATTAAGTCTGGTCTTTTTATGAGAATTTGGGGTCTGCATCCCACTGCTTTCCTGCTCCTTCGGGGGTTCTCTGTTGTGTTCTCTGTCAGGACAGTCATTGGTTGTAGCCGGGCACCTTCTAGTTCTTCTGGTCTCAGGATGATGTAGACTCTGGTTCACGTGGCCCTTTCTGTCTCTAGGGCTCCTAATTGCCTTGTGTCCTTGGTGTTCTTCATTCTCCTTTGATCCAGGTGGGTTGAGACCAATTGATGCATCTTAGATGGCTGCTTGCTAGTGTTTAAGATCCCAGACACCACTCTTCAAAGTGGGATGCAGAATGTTTTCTTAATAGATTTTATTATGCCAATTGACTTAGATGTCCCCTGAAACCATGGTCCCCAGACCCCTGCCCCTGCTATGCAGGTCTTTGAAGCATTCAGTTTATTCAGGAAACCTCTTTGCTTTTGGTTTAGTCCAAGTGTGCTGTCTTTCCCTTCACCTAAAGTAGTTCTTATCTACTATATAATTAGTGAATGCCCCTCTCACACCCTCCCTCCCTCCCCCATCTCATAACCACAAAAGAGTGTTTTCTTCTCAGTTTAAACTATTTCTCAAGTTGTTATAATAGTGGTCTTATACAATATTTGTCCTTTTGCAACTGACTAATTTCACTCAGCATAATGCCTTCCAGGTTCCTCCATGTTATGAAATGTTTCAGAGATTCCTCACTGTTCTTTATTGATGCATAGTATTCCATTGTGTGAATATATCGTAATTTATTTATCCATTCATCTGTTGATGGGCACCTTGGTTGCTTCCATCTTCTTGGCTATTGTAAACAGTGCTGCAATAAATGTGGGTATGCATATATCTGTTCATGTAAAGGCTCTTATTTCTCTAGGATGTATTCCAAGGAGTGGGATTGCTGGATCGTATGTATGGTCGTTCTATTTCTAGCTTTTTAAGGAAGCACCAAATCGATTTTCAAAGTGGTTGTATCATTTGACATTCCCACCAGCAGTGTAGAAGTGTTCCAATCTCTCCACAGTCTCTCCAACATTTATTATTTTGGGTTTTTTCGATTAATGGCAGCCTTGTTGGAGTGAGATGAAACCTCACTGTAGTTTTGATCTGCATTTCTCTAATGGGTAATGATCGTGAACATTTCCTCATATATCTTTTAGCTACCTGAACGTCTTGTTTAGTGAAGTGTCTGTTCATAGCATTTGCCCATTTTTTAATTGGGTTATTTGTCTTGTTACAGTTTAGTTTTTGCAGTATTATGTAGATTTTAGAGATCAAGCACTGATCGGAAATGTCATAGCTAAAAACTTTTTCCCAGTCTGTAGGTAATCTTTTTACTCTTTTGGTGAAGTCTTTGGATGAGCATAAGTGTTTGATTTTTAGGAGCTCCCAGTTATTTAGTTTTTCTTCTACATTCTTTATAATGTTTTCTATACTGTTTATGCCATGTATTAGGGCTCTTAATGTTGTCCCTATTTTTTCTTCCATGATCTTTACCGTTTTAGGTTTTATATTTAGGTCTTTGATCGTGACTTTCTTTTAACATCTACCTTATGTGGAGTTTGATGAGCATCTTGGATAGATATCTTCTCATCTTTCACAATATCAGGGAAGTTTTCTGCCAACAAATCCTCAACAATTTTCTCTGTATTTTCTGTTATTCCTCCCTTTCCTGGTACTCCAATCACTTGTAGGTTATTTCTCTTGATACAGTCCCACATGATTCTTAAGGTTCTTCATTTTTTTTAATTCTTTTATCTGATTTTTCTGATTTATCTTCGAGCTCAGAAATTCTAGCTTCTACTTGCTCAGTTCTGCTCCTCTGACTTTTTGTTGAGGTATCTAATTCTGTAATTTTATTGTTAATCTTCTGAATTTATGATTGCTGTCTGTTTATGGCTTTTTCCAGCTTATTAATCTTTTCATTATGTTCCTGAATAATCTTTCTAATTTCTTCAGTTGCTTTATGTGTGTGTTTCTTGGCTTGTTCTGTATATTGCCTCAGTTCCTTTCTGATGTCTTGCAGGGTTCAGTATATTAAACTTTTGTATTCTGGCTCTGGTAATTGCAGGAATGCACTTTCATCTAGAAGATCCCTGGATTCTTTGTTTTGAGAGCCTGTTGAGGTGATCATGGTCTGTTTCTTTACGTGACTTGATATTGACTGTTGTCTCCAAGCCATCTATAAGTTACTGTGTTAGTTTATGCTTGCTTACTGTGTCATAGCTGCTTGCTTTGTTTTGTTTTGGTGTACCCCTATGGGTTTATATTTATATTTTTAATATCTGCCTATTTATATTAAAAACCATGATTCACATTGGACCCCCACTTTTAATCTAATATCATAGAGTTTATGCTACGTTTCTTCTCCATATTTGTCATTCTATTCTTTTACAGTGAGAAATCAGACTTCACAATATATTTATTTATTTATTCAACCTTAAAATATACAGAGAATGTTTCATAAAGTCTAACTCATACCACTGAGAAAAACAAACTTGCCAACCAGAGTTTTAGCCAGTGCTCAAATGTTACTTACTTTCTGCCCTCTACTCCCCTCCCCTTAAAAAAAAAAAAAAAAATTTTTTTTTTCTTAGGGTAGTTATATTATTCATGAGAAATAGAGTTAGGCTTATTTGTTTCTGTTCATATCCCATGTTTTTCTTCCTTATCCTTATTGATTTTATTTTTTTGTTTTGTGTCAGATCCTATTTAAATTAATGCTTATACGTGTCAAGCAATTTTTGTAATCAAATGCTATTTTTTTCTAGCTTTTACATTACTATCCTTTAGGATCGAGGACTTTAAAGTAGATTTTCAAGTTGACTACAGTGAGTTGATGATGCCAAATTTCAAAATAATAGGCAAGAGCTATAGTAAGTACCTGAACAATAAGGTCACGTTGAATTTGACTTGAGATGTGTCTCACATGTTTACTTGGTGCAGTGACTAAGCGTCTTCTCATTTCAAGAAGAAATACTTAGATGTGGACTTTCAGCTCCAACTTATATTTTCCCTAAATTGCCTACTTTATAACATTAACTTTATAACATTAACATTAGTAGAGGTATAATAAGGCTATGTGTATACCTAGAAAATACAGAGTAACACCTTGATTTTGTATAATTTCAAATTGTTTGGGGAAGATTTTACAGACATTCAGTTGAAAAAATTACACTTGTCTTCTTTAAATCACTGCAGACTACTTACTAACAAAGCTGCCTTCCACTCCAGGAAAGGGGTATTTTATTAATCAAACTGATAAAAGCTTCTGTTTGTTGATGTATTTTCCTTCCCAAATCTAGAATCCTGGCCTTGGAATTTCATGCAATTATTTTCCCCCTAAGGCTATAATTTTAAAAGAAAAAAATAACCTGCTCTATCTTTCCACTGAGAAACTAATAAGAAGGCATGACCTAAGCTGAAGCTTGTAGGATTGAAGTTAGATGTACCAGAAAATTTATTAGAGACTTAGAGAAACCTTCAGCATCTTCCAGCCAAAACCTTTTCATTTTAGAGTTAAGGAAAACAAGGCAAGGAGAGTTTAAATGGCTTACTGAATACTACATACGTAAGGTTAACTCTGTTGTTTAAACACCATTATACCAACTCCCTATCCAGTGCTCTGTAAATTTACTGATGTTGTTGCTAAACATTTAAAGGAGGCATCAGAAGAGTTTATGTAGTCCACATTTATTGAAATCACCGCACTGAAACATACAAATATACATATTTAACATGGTCCACTTTAAAGGCAGAAGAGTGAGATGGGATACTTCAACAAGTTGTATATGTGTATACAATTATCTCCTTTAAATTTCTCCTGAAGATCTAGCATGATATTAGGTACAAACTAGGCTCTCAATAACAACTTTTGAAGGGATAATTAAAACCTTCTTTTCAGGGAATGATTATAACCAACTACTAAGTTGAATTATATTCATTCAAAGATAATTGAGTGAACAACACTTACTTCTACAAAATGGGAGCAGGGAATGGGGAATGAGTTGCTTTCCTTCTAAAAACTAATTTGATCCTTAACTGATAATTCAATATTGCCTTATCCTTTTCATGCTTCCATTTCATCACCTGTAAAATGAGTAAAAATAGTACCCATATGATTAAATTTCTAAGAATTAAATAAAAATAATGAATATGTATATTGTACTAAGAACTCTGCCTGACCGACAGTGACATAATGTGCTTATGCACTGTTAATATTAGGTTGTTTTTATTACAATAAAAATGCATTATTCTTGGAATTCTGCCTGATTTTGGGTTCCCCCTTAATTATTGCAAACTATGTGATCTTAGGAATACCATTACCTCTCGGAACTTATTTCCTCATCTTTGAAGTGGTATAATGGTCCTTATGACACAGGGTTGTTATAAAGACAAATAAAATAATTATAGGTGAATTTTCAGCTTAGTACTTACTATATTGTTAGAACTTAATAGTATGGATTTTATTCTATTTCCCTATTCCACCCACAGGCATGCATTTATATAGAGAGCAGTTTTTTAATAGTCAGTCCTAAAGATTCAGTTGTGAGGACAGAAAGGGTTCCTAAAATCTTTTAAGACAGGGTATATTCACACATTTATAAAATGTCAAACTAAAAAGGAAACAAGGTAAATACTATATCAATCTTTATAAAAGAAGAAAAGGATAACTTTGGAAATTACAGACTTACCAGCTTAGTAAACTAAGTAAACAATAGTAGACTATACAATTTATAGGAAATATAGCAGAACCTTTGAGAGAGTACTACTACATTGTTAAAGAAAATGTTGAAAGCCTGGGAAGGTTCAAAAGTAAGATCAATGAAGACATTTTATTTCAATGTTCCTTGGAATTTATGTTCCAAGGAGGGAATGAAAATGGCAGATGTGAGGATATCAGTAAGGGAGGAAACAAAGAAGGGAGGGAAGAATCAAGTAAAACTCCATGGTATAGAGCTCTAAAGAGGAGAAATGCTCATTTAAGTCACAGTCAAAGTCAGAGGCAGAAAACTAGGAAGGAACAGGCAATTTATCAGGTATTTCCTATGAGCCACTATGTTAAACATGAACTAACTCCATGTAACTCATTTAAGCTTTGAGCCACACTCAGTAGAACATCACAAAATGCATTTACATCTTTGTGGTAGTTTCTGGAGAAGGAAAAAAAAACTGAATAAATATTATAATTATAAAATTAAATATACTGCAAAGCTTCTTAGAAATACATTCTCCCCATCTCTTGTTCTCAACGTAGCTTGCAAACAGCAGTTAATCAAAACTCCCCCCCCAAATCCCAGATCACTTAAACTTGCTCAGAAATCCAGTTCACAGTCTAAATCAATCTTTATTACGCATCTAAAGTTGGTCTCCTTGTGGGATTATTTGATGAAGGCCTGGATTCCCCCTTAACTGTCAGCTCAACAACAGGGATCATTTCAGGTTTGCCACCACAACACATAAAAAAATATGTTTACGTCATGTGTGGGACAAAGAACTTGGTTTGGCCTCAGTCTCTGGTTCTTGAGAATAGCCTTTAGAATTCCCAAATAAACAAGGTACTCTTTGTTTTCTAAAATAGCCAGGCAACACTTAGACAGCGTAGATGAGGTGGGATCCCCTAATACCATCGTGGCAACAGACCTCAGAAAGGGACAGGGCGTGGTCCAGTTAATCATGCATATTCGTTAGTTGGATAGATCATAACTATGCATTAAGGCCCCAGTCATATATATTCATTGAGGTTCCAGTGACTAAGGGGCCTTGGACTTTGAAACTCTCTTTTTTGTCTTTCCGGAGTGGTGAGAACATCAATGCACAGGAGAGTGTGGCGCTTCCCTGGGGACAATGAAAGTCTCTTGCTGCAACCTCTCCCAGATCTTGCCTGATGCATCTTTCTTGTATCCTTTCTGGCCCACTTTGCCACCAGTGCACCTTTGCCTGGTTATAATAAACAGGTAACTGTAAGTATAAGTAAGTAGTCTCTGTGAGTTCTGTGAGTCATTCTAGTGAATTATTGAATCCACTGAGGATAGGAAGAGAAAATGCCATGTGGTACCTGGTGTCAGAAGTGGAGAAGTAGAAAAGTGGGGATATGAGTTATCTTCACATTTTGGGAATTAGCTACTTCTGAAAATAATTAGGCAGTGAAAACCTTATGAATAGCAGTGGAACACTGTCTGATATAGTGCCAGAAGATAAGGCCCTCAGGTTGGAAGGCACTTAAAAGACAACTGGAGAAGAGGAACCTCTTCAATGTAGCCGACCTTAATGACGGGGATGGAGTCAAGATTTCAGGACCTTCATTTGCTGAAGTGGCATGACGCAAGATGAGAAGAAACAGCTGCAAACATTCATTAGTAATAAGAATGTGGTATGTTGGAAGTATGAATCTAGCAAAATTGGAAATTGTCAATAATGAAATGGACAGCATAAAAATTGATATCCAAGGCATTAGTGAGCTAAAATGGACTGATATTGGCCATTTTGAATCAGACAATCATATGGTCTACTATGCTGGGAATGACAACTTGAAAAGGAATGGCACTGCATTCATAGTCAAAAAGAAAATTTCAAGATCTATCCTAATGTATATAATATATATATCCTAAAGTATATTTTATATATATATCCTAAAGTATATTTTATATATATATCCTAAAGTATATTTTATATATATATATATATAAGATTTATCCTAAAGTACAATGCTGTGAGTGATAGGATAATATCCATACACCTACAAGGAAGACCAGCTAATATGACTATTATTCAAATGCATGCATGAACCACTAAGGCCAAAGATGAAGAAATTGAACATTTTTACCAACTTCTCCGGCCTGAAATTGATCAAACATACAATAAGGTTGCATTGATCATTACTGGTAATTGGAATGTGAAAGTTGGAAACAAAGAATAATTGGTAGTTGAAAAATATGGTGTGTGTGATATAAATGAGGCCAGAGTTCGAATGATAGAATTTTGCAAGATCAATGACTTCATCGTAACTACCTTTTTTCAACAACATAAATGGTGACTATACACCTGGACCTTACCAGCTGGAATATACAGGAATCAAATCCGCTACATTTGTGGAAAGAGATGATGGAGAACCTCAGTATTATCAGTCAGGGCAAGGCCAGAGGCTGACTGTGGAACAGACCATCAATTGGTCTTATGGAAGTTCAAGTTGAAGCTGAAGAAAATTAGAAAAAGTCCAGGATAACCAAAATACCACCTTGAGTATATATCCCACCTGAATTCAGAGACCATCTCAAGAAAAGATTTGACGTGTTGAACACTAATGACCAAAGACCAGACGAGTTGTGGAATGACATCAAGGACATCATACGTGAAGAAAGCAAGAGGTTGTTAAAGACAGGAAAGAAAAGACCAAAACTGATATCAGAAGAGCCTCTAAAACTTGCTCTTGAATGTCGAGTACCTAAAGCAAGAAGAGGAAATGTTGAAATAAAAGAGCTGAACAGAAGATTTTAAAAGGGGGTTCAAGAAGACAAAGTATCATAAGGACATGTGCAAAGACCTGGAGTTCGAAAACCAAAAGGGAAGAACACACTCAGCTTTTCTCAAGCTGAAAGAACCGAAGATAAAATTTAAGCCTCCAGTTTCAATATTGACAGATTCTACCAGGAAAATATTAAACAACTCAAGAAGCATCAAAAGAAGATGGAAGGAATACACAGAGTCACTATATCAAAAATAATTGGTCAACATTCAACCATTTCAGGAGGTAGCATTTAATTAGGAACCAACGATACTGAAGGAAGAAGTCCAAGCTGCACTGAAGACATTGGCAAAAAACAAGGCTCTAGGAATTGAAGGAGTAACAGTCAAGAACTTTCAAGGAACAGACTCAGTGCTGGAGGTGCTCACTCATCTATGCCAAGAAATTTGGAAGACACCTACCTGGCCAATTGACTGGAAGAGATCCATATTTATGCCTATTCCAAAAGAGGTGATCCAATTGAATGAAGAAATTATCAAACAATATCATTAATATCACAGGCAAATAAAATTTTGCTGAAGATCATTCAAAAGCAGCTACTCAGCATATTGACAGGGAACTGCCAGATATTCAAGCGGGATTCAGGAGAACCAGGGATATCATTGCTGATGACAGATGAACCCTGGCTGAAAGCAGAGAATACCAGAAGATATTCATCTGTGTTTTATTTGACAATACAAAGACATTTGACTATGTGAATCATAACAAATTATGGATAACATTGCAAAGAAAAGGAATTCCAGAGCACTTAATTGAGGAACCTGTACATAAATCAAGATGCAGTCATTCAAACAGAACAAGGGGGTACTATGCGTTTTAAAGTCAGGAAAGGTGTGTGTCGGAGTTGTATCATTTCACCATACTTATTCAGTCTGGATGCTGAGCAAATAATCTGAGAAACTAGATTATATGAAGAAGAACAAGGCACCAGGATTGGAGAAATACTCATTAGTAACCTGCATTATAGAGATAACACAACCTTACTTGCTGAAAGTGAAGAGAATTTGAAGCACTTACTGAAGAAGGTCAAAGACTACAGCCTTCTATATGGATTACACCTCAACATAAAAAAAAAAAAGAAACAAAAATCCTCACAACTGGACCAATAAACAACATCATGATAAATGGAGAAAGGATTGAAGATGTCAAGGATTTCATTTTACTTGGATCCATAATCAACATCCATGGAAGCAACAGTCACAAAATCAAATGGTGAATTGCACTGAACAAATCTGCTGCAAAAGACCTCTTTACAGCGTTAAAAAGAAAAATGTCACCTTGAAGACTAAGGTGCACCTGACCCAAGTCACGGTGTTTTCAACTGCCTTATATACTTGCTAAAGCTGGATGATGAACAAGGAAGACCGAAGAAGAATCAATGCCTTTGAATTATGATGTTGGCAAAAAATATTGAATATACCATGGACTACTAAAAGAACGAACAAATTTGTCTTAGAAGAAGTACAGCCAGAATGCTCCTTAGAAGCAAGGATGGTGAGACTTCAGGGTGGTCTCACATAGTTTGGACATGTTATGAGGATGGATCAGTCCCTGAAGAGGGACATCATGCTTGGTGAAGTAGAGGGTCGGTGGAAGAGAGGAAGACCCTCAAGAAGATGGATTGACAACAAGGACTGTGAGGATGGCACAGGAGTGAACAGTGTTTCATCCTGTGGTATACAGGGTTGCTCTGAGTTGGAACTGACTTGATGCCACCTAACAACAACAGGTTATTATAAATGTACCTCACATATGGACTTACTTTGTTCTTTTTATCTCCTGACAAAGGTGGGTGCCTCATGGGGAACTCATCTGTTTTGTTCCCAGCTACATCTCCAACATGTAGTAGAGTGGCTAGTTTGAGACAAAAGGTATTTATCAAATAAACAACCCTTAAGTTGCACTCTCTTACTCATTTTTTGGTTTCTATACCCCAAAAGAAAAAAATGAAGATTCTGGGACACACCCAGCAAAGGAAATAGCTTTTCTATGGAAAGGTTTTGTGTCAGGAAGAGGTGAGAGCAGTCCTCAAGGAAATTGGAGACACTACTTTTATCAAAGAAATGTATATTTATGCACTGATTTCATAAGTGTTTATTAACTAGCGAAGTGATTAGTAGTGTCTCTATCTCAGCATCCTCTGGAAAGTTACAGTATTTTAGTACAGGCAAGACATTCACATAACATTTTCTTATAAACATGAAAAAAATTATAAATTAGAAAGAAATTTAATTCACTTGATTTCACAAGACAGCTTGTCCTAATGCCAAAGGAGCTGTACATTTAGCAAAGGCTAGGGATGCTCATATGTAGAGATTATCATGGACTAGAGAAGTCAGGGAAGCCTAATGGGACAGGTGATTAACTCAATACCTGATGCTAAACCTTACTTTGAGAAAGTTACTGACAATAGCTTTTTTTTATATTTTGTGGCATGTTATTAAAAATATCCTATCTCCATTGTCCTCTAATTCATATACAAATTGACACTTGTTATTTAATAATAGGAAACCCTGGTGGTATAGTGGTTAAGAGCTATGGCTGCTAACCAAAAGGTCGGCAGTTTGAATCCACCAGGTGCTCCTTGAAAACCCTGTGAGGCAGTTCTACTCTATCCTACCAGGTCACTATGAGTTGGAATCGACTCAACAACAGAAGGTTTGGTTTTTTGGGTTATTTAATAGCAATTACTGATTACAATAATAAAATATTGTATGTTAACTTTATTCAGTTGTTCATCATTCAACAGTTATATGTTAGGCAGTTACAATATGCAAGCCACTATTTAAGTGCTAATTATAGAACAGTGACTAAAACAGATATAGACCCTCAGCTCATGAAGCTCTCACATTTCAGTGGATGACATATTTAACACAAAGGTAAAGAAACATAAGATATCATTACTTCTTATGCTACATTCCACAAAGGAAAAAAACTGGTTAATAAGAAACAGAGTACCATGAGTGGGTGTTTTAGTGACATTAGTGTGCAATGGCACTCTTTTAAGGAATTACATTTGGTTGATATCTGAAAAGTGAGAAAAAACTAGCCATGTGAACTGCTGTGGGAAGAGATTTCCGGGTAACAGAATAACAAATGCAAAGTCCTAGATGTGGAAAAAGGCTTAATTGTGTAAGGGAAAGAAAAAAAGTTGGTGTGGCCAGAGTGCAATGATCCAGTTGTGGAAAGGTATGAGATGGGTTTGGAGAAGTAGAAAGAAATTGGAACAAAATGGGGTTCTGTAAACCATGAAAAGATACTAGATTTTATTTGAAGAGCAATAGAAACAACTGTAGGATTTTAAACACAGAAGAATAAAGAAGTGGCATAGTACAGTTTGTACTTTTGAAGATCATCTGGACTGCTGGAGAATGGATTCCAGAAGGGACATATGGTATCACAGAGCCTGGCTAGGAGACAACAGACTGCAGATGACCATAGTGAGATGATAGCTACCTGGACATTTGTGGGACTTTGGAGATGGGCAGTAGTGAATGGCTTAGAAGTATCGAGACCCACATCTATTCAATCCCAACCAAGGAGTATGGTTGCTACACGATAGCATGGGGTAGAATGGGTATTGAGGGACAACCATAATGTCCACTACAGTATATATAAAAATATTTTCAGATAAAGGGAAAGGATATGATTAAGTTACTCTAAAAGAAAAAACAACACCCGTTAGGAAGAAAGTAGAAGGCATTCACGTTAATATAAATAAACAGAATTTTATAACTTTCAATCACAGTAGGAGCTGGTTTATACAGTAGGAACACCTATCAGCATCTTATCAGGTATTTGTGTTCAGTGGAGCACAGCTTTAGAGTAACCTAGAATTCTTACGTGCAATAAATAAGTGGGCTTGAATTTTCTTTCCAAATCAAAGATTATTTAAAGACAATATTGCACAATATTCTATCACTAAAGCAGTAACACTGTGCATGCCTGAGAGGCCAGATAATTAAGAAAATTTAAACATTTAATTAACAGTTGTCTATTTTTTCACATACCATACTTACAGTCTGTCAGTAATGTAGTGAATATGATGAATGTCACTTTTTTTTTTTTCTTCTTGGGCTAAGTTTACTCACTATCAGTGAAATTTGTGCTCTTGAGTTATAAGGAGTTACTTACTGCCACAAATTCTGCACAGGAAGCATATTGGTATGCTCCTTTCTGAAGACACCATCTCATTTGAATATATAAAATCACTTTGCCAATATATAAGATTGATGATCTAAGAGTAGAAGACATAGAATCCATATCCTTCCTCATACTCTGCTCTGTTCAATAAACTTAGACTATATATTTCCTTCCTTATCTGTCTCTCAAGTTCATGTCAATGAATACAAGACAGTATGTAGAAGAATTAGCACAAATCCAATACTAAAAAAATCAGCTGATGGCTCTTATCTCTTAATAAGTGAGTCACTAAGGGCATCTTAAAATGGAGGAACATCAAATGGTCTTAATACCAAATGATTCATTTCCCTTACTTCCATGTCATTCTACCATATCCTAAAGTAATTAATCCAGAAATTTAAAGCTAAGCTTCATCAAAAATAATAATTAACAATAGTTTTCATTTACATTTTCAAGTATTCAGATATCAAATCTGTGAGGTGACAAAGGATTATTATACTATTTTACCAAAAAGTACCCAAAGATCAGAGAGGATAATTAACTTGCCCTATATGCATTTTTTTTTATATGCAAAGACCTGGCATTAGAAAACCAAAAGGAAAGAACATGCTCAGCGTTTCTCAACCTGATATATCTGAAGAAAAAAAAATCAAGTCTCAAGTTGCAATATTGAAGGATTCTATAGGCAAAATATTGAATGATGCAGGAAGCATCAGAAGAAGGTGGAAGGAATATACAAAGTCACTCATCCAAAAAGAATTGGTTGACATTCACGCATTTCTGGAGGTAGCATATGATCGAGATCTGATGGTATTGAAGAAAGAGGTCCAAGTTGCACTGAAGGCATTGGTAAAAAACAAGGCTCCAGAAATTGACTGAATACCAGTTGAGAAGTTTCGACAAATGGATGCAGTGCTGGAGGTGCTTGCTGGTCTATGCCTACAAATTTGGAAGACAATAACTGGATCAACCTCCTGGAAGAAATTTATATTTGTGTCCATTTCAAAGAAAGGTGATCCAGCAGAATGTGGAAGTTATCAAATAGTGTCGTTAGTATCACAGCAAGAAAAATTTTGCTGAAGATAATTAAAAAATGGTTGGAGCAATACATTGACAGGGAACTGCCAGAAATTCAGTCCTGATTAAGAAGAGGGTGTGGAAAGAGGAATATCGTTGCTGATGTCAAATGGCTCTTGGCTGAAAGCAGAAAATACCAGAAGGATGTTTACTTGCGTTTTATTAACTATGCAAAAACATAAACTGCATGGATCGTAACAAATTACAGATAACATTGCAAAGAATGGGAATTCCAGAATCCTCCTTATAAATGAGGGTGGTGAGACTTCCTTGCATGTACTTTGGACATGTTATCAGGAGGTACCAGACATTATGCGTGGTAAAGCAGAGGCTCAACAGAAGAACCTCAATAAGATGGACTAACACAGTGGCTGCAACAATGGGTTCAAATGTAGCAATGATTATGAGGATGGCATGGGACTAGGCATTGTTTTGTTCTGTTGTACATAGGGTTCCTATGAGTCAGAGCAAACTCTACTGCACCTAACAGCAACAGGCCACAGAGAAGCTCCATCTCCTCAGTTGAAGGGACAAGGGAGATAAGAATCCTGATTTTCAGAAGGAAACTCTTGTTCTCCCAAAGATAGGTTGATTTAGGATCTGTGTAGCCTAAACCTTATACAATGTGTATGTGCAAGGCGGTTCAGGGTAGTATACAGGAAAGCCCTCAAAAAAAAAAAAAAATACAAATGTTGATTCCAACTCATGGAGACCTCATATGACAGAGACTTCAGTGACACCAATGATCAGAGTGCCACACCTGCCATGCCTACTTGGATGTATCAAAACAAAACAAAAATTCAGGACACAGTGAACAAAAATACGATAAATAAATATAATAACTTCTTGAAGCGTCGGAGACAAAAGTCAATATCAAATCGTATAAAGAAGCAGGAAAAGATGGCTCTAGCAATCTACCAAAATAAAGAACCTGAAAACCTTCAGGAGGAAGAAAAGGCAACGGAACTACCTGATAAAGAATTCAAAAGACTGATACACAGAGATCTTCAAGAGATCAAGAAGATCAGGCAAAACACAGGTAACACCAACGAATATATAGATAAAGCAATAGAAGAATTCAGGAAAATATAAGAACAAAAAGACAGAATAAACAGGCTGCTAGAAGCCATACAAAAAATGTGCATAAAAATCCGAAAGATTGACAATAAAATTTCAGAATTAGACAACTCATTAGAAGGTCATAGGAGCAGAATAGAGACAATGGGAGTCAGAATTAGTAACGGTGAAGATAAATCCCTTGACACCAATTTGTTTGGTGAAAAATCAGAAAAAAGAATAAAGAAAAATTAAGAAAGCCTAAGAATTATGTGGAATACTATTAATGGGGGGAAAAATATAAGTAATCAAAATACCAGAATGGGGGGGGTAACAGAAAACACAGAGAGAATTGTTGAAGATTTGCTAATAGAAAACTTCCCTAATATCATGAAAGATGAGAAGATACCTATCCAAGAAGCTCAATGAATCCCATAGAGCATAGACCACCCAAAGAAATCACTAAGACATATCAAAATCAAACCTGTCAAAAGCAAAGACAAAGAAAGCATCCTGAAAGCAACTATGAATAAATGAAAAGTCACCTACAAAGGAGAACTAATAACACTAAGCTTTGATTTCTCAGCAGAAACCATCAAACAAGAAGGCAACAGGATGACATATACAAAGCCTTGAGGAAAAAAAAAAATTGCCAGCCAAGAATTATATTTCCACAAAATTATCTCTCAAATTTAATGGTGAAATTAAGTCATGTCCAGAATAACAGAAATTTAGGGGATTTGTAAAAACCAGACCAAAATTAAAAGAAATATTAAAGGCAGTCTTCAGGTTAGAGGACCAACAAGATTAGATAACAACCCAGGACTAGGACACAGGACAGATCAACCAGATACCAACTCAGATAGGGAATTCACAGAAACAAAACAAAGCTAAAAGACTGAAAATAGAGAACCAGAGATGTCAATATATAAATGACAACAAAGTCAAAACAAAAAGAAACAATAAATGGTATAATCTTCAAATTATCATATGAAGAGTAAGTCCAGGCAATATCAAGAAATAAAAGACTGGTTTAAACTTTTTTTTCTTTTAAACTTAGAAAAATAAAGGTAAATTTCAAGGTAATCACAAAGGAAGCTAACAAACCAAACCATCAAATTAAAAAAGAAGCAAACATAAAGACTCAGCAGACACAAGATCAGGAATAACAAAATAGATGAAAAGAAAAGTACTTGAACAAAAAGAACTCAATACAGAAAATTAAACAGAACAAAGAAACCGTCAACACCACACACACACACACAAAATACAACAAAATGACGGCAGTAACCTCATATCTATCAAAAAAAAATTTTTTTTTTTTTCAATAATTAACCAAAAAAAAAACCCTCTTTGCTATCAAGTTGATTCCAACTCATAGAGACCTTATAGGACAGAGTAGAACTGCCCCATAGGGTTTCCAAGGAGGGCCTGGTAGATTTGAATTGCTAACCTTTTGGTTAGCAGCCATAGCTCTTAACCACTATGCCACCAGCGTTTCCTATCAATAATTACACTGAATGTAAATGGCCTAAATCCACCAGGAAAGAGACAGAGAGTAGCAGAATGGATTTAAAAAACAAAACAAAAAACATGATCCATCTATATGCTGTCTACAAGAGAGAACACCTTAGACACAGAGACATAAACTAAAACTTAAAGAACGTAAAAATATATATATATATATCAAGCAAACAATAACCAAGAAAGAGCAGGAGTGGTAATACTAATCTCCAATAAAATGGACTTTAAAGCAAAATCCATCACAAAGGATAAGGAAGAACATTGTATAATGATTAAAGGCTCTATGCACCAGGAAGACATAACCATAATAAATATATACACACCCAATGACAGGGCTCTAAAATACATAAAACAAACTCTAACAGCATTGAAAAGAGAAATAGACAGTTCCACAATAATAGTGGGAGACTTCAACACACCACTTTCAGTGAAAGACAGAATATTTAGAAAAAAACTCAGTAAAGATACAGAAGATCTAAATGCCACAATCAACCAACTTGATCTCATAGACATATTCCACCCAATAGCAGCAAAATATACATTCTTTTCCAATGCATATGGAACATTCTCCAGAATAGACCACATTTTAGGTCACAGAGCAAGGCTTAACAAAATCCAAAACATCGAAATAATACAAAGCATTTTCCCTGATCACAGCACCATAAAAGTAGAAATCAATAACAGGAACAGTAAGAAAAAAAAAAAAATCAAATACATGGAAACTGAACAACATCTTGCTTAAAAACTACTGGGTAAGAGAATTAATCAAGGATGGAATAAAAAAATTCATAGACTCAAATGAGAATGAAAATACATCTTACCAAAACCTCTGGGACACAGCAAAAAAAAACAGGGCTTAGAGGTCAAATTATAGCAATAAATGCACATATCAAATAGGAAGAAGGGGCCCAAATCAAAACATTAATCCTACAACTTGAACACATAGAAAGAGAGCAGCAAAAGGAGCCCTCAGACACCAGAAGAACGGAGATAATTACGATTAGAGCAGAAATAAGTGGAATAGAAAAACAATTTGAAAGAATCAACAACAGTCAGAGTGAGAACATTCCAGAAGTCGCCAGCTCCGGCGCTGACGGGTGTGGACCCCAGACGTCGCTGGGACTCCTCCCGCGCTCGGCGGTGGCACCAGCCCATCCGCTCCCCTCCCCTCCCGCCTCCGCCTCGACCCCTGTGACCACGCGCCGCACTTCATCCCAGTCCCCGGCGAGCAGCGTTGGGTTTATGTCTTTATTTGACGAAAACTAGCTGTTGCGCAGCCACTGGTACCTGTATTGGGGAAACACAGCATACAAGCAAGAAGCTTACAGCCTCAGTGGCGAAAATTTTTTCATGTCAGAGACCGAGAACTCTTGCAGTCGTTTATGTCATCCCTTCTTCTCCAGACAGAAGATACCAAAAAGTTGCAATCAAAGATCTCTTCATTTTATTGATAAAGCCACTAATAAGCCAAAATGTCTGTCAACGTCAACGGCAGTGTGTCAGACCAGTTCTATCGCTACAAGATGCCCTGTCTGATTGCCAAGGTTGAGGGCAAAGGAAATGGAATCAAGACAGTTATAGTCAACATGGTTGACGTTGCAAAGGCGCTTAATCGGCCTCCAACGTATCCCACCAAATATTTTGGTTGTGAGCTGGGAGCACAGACCCAGTTTGATGTTAAGAATGACCGTTACATTGTCAATGGATCTCATGAGGCAAATAAGCTGCAAGACATGTTGGATGGATTCATCAGAAAATTTGTTCCCTGTCCCGAGTGTGAGAACCCTGAAACAGATCTGCATGTCAATCCAATGAAGCAAACAATAGGTAATTCTTGTAAAGCCTGTGGCTATCGAGGCATGCTGGACACACACCATAAACTCTGCACCTTCATTCTCAAAAACCCACCTGAGAATAGTGACAGTGGTACAGGAAAGAAAGAAAAAGAAAAGAAAAACAGAAAGGGCAAAGACAAGGAAAATGGCTCCGTGTCAAGCAGTGAGACACCACCACCCCCACCTCCAAATGAAATCAGTCCTCCTCCCCATGCTGTGGAAAAAGAGGAGGATGATGACTGGGGTGAGGATACCACCTAGGAAGCTCAGAGACGCAGAATGGATGAAATCAGTGACCATGGAAAAGTTCTGACCCTCAGTGATGACTTGGAGAGGACTGTTGAAGAGCGCTTCAATATCCTTTTTGATTTTGTTAAGAAAAAGAAAGATGAGGGTGTTATCGATTCGTCTGACAAAGAGACTGTTGCTGAGCAGAAAGGCTGGATGTCAAAGCCATGGGCCCTCTTGTTTTGACTGAAGTTCTTTTTTATGGAGACGATTAGGGAACAAATCAAGAAATACAGGCGCCATTTCCTACGATTTTGTCACAACAACAAAAAAGCTCAGCGGTACCTTCTTCATGGTTTGGAGTGTGTGGTGGCAATGCATCAAGCCCAGCTCTTTTCCAAGATTCCACATATTTTGAAGGAGATGTATGATGCAGACCTTTTGGAGGAGGAGGTTATCATCAGCTGGTCAGAAAAGGCCTCTAAGAAGTATGTCTCAAAAGAACTTGCCAAAGAGATTCGTGTCAAAGCGGAGCTGTTTATAAAATGGTTGAAGGAGGCAGAGGAGGAATCTTCTGGTGGTGAAGAGAAAGACGAAGATGAGAATATTGAGGTGGTGTATTCAAAGACTGCCAGTGTTCCTAAAGTTGAAACTGTGAAGTCTGACAACAAGGATGACGACATTGATATTGATGCCATTTAAAGTGATGGATGCAACCTAGCTTAACAGTATAATGCTGCAAAATTTTCTGCGTTATCAGCCAGAAGTGCAACATGTATGTGCCAAAGCTGCAATGGCTTAACATCATGCTACACTTTATACTAAAAACGTTATATTGTGAGTGGTCTGTAATTAGCCTAATGCGACATGTAAGGAGTCCATACACATCCAGAGCAGATATAAAAAAGAAAAAGCAGATATAGTGGAATTCAAATTCTCATAATCTGAGTTTTGTTCACAGAGGTTGTCTTAATAGAGTAATTCTTCACTTTGCTCTATTCAACTATCAAAATTTACTGTTTCAGACACCTATGTTACTTGATTAAAGCAATTTTAAAATTAAAAAAAAAAAACAAAAAAGAATGAACAAGATCAAAATCTGGTTCTTTGAAAAGATGAACAAAATTGACAAACCATTGGCCAAAATGACAAAAGGAAAACAGGAGAGGAAGCAAATAACCTGAAAATGAGACAGGTAATATCACAACAGACCCAACTGAAATGTAAAAGAACATAACAGAATACTATGAAAAATTGTACTCCAACAAATTAGAAAACCTAGAGGAAATGGACAAATCTCTAGAAATACACTACCTACCTGAACTAATACAAACTGAGGTAGGAAAACTAAACAGACCCATAATAAAAGAAGAGATTGAAGAGGTAATTAAAAAAAAACTCCCAACAACAACAAAAAACCCTGGCCAGACAGCTTCCCTGGAGAATTCTACCAAACTTTCAGTGAAGAGCTAACACCACTATTACTGAAGATATTTCAGAGCATAGAATATGAAAGAATACTCCTGAACCCATTCTATGATTGTGAAAATGTCAATACCAAAGCCAGGCAAACAAACCACACACACGCACACACACACACAATACAGAAAAATATCCCTCATGAGTATAGATGCAAAAATTCTCAACAAAATTCTAGCCAACAGAATTCAACAGCATATCAAAATAATAATAATGCATCATGGTCAAGTGGGATTCATACCAGGTATGCAGGGATGGTTTAGCATCAGAAAATCAAACAATGTAATTCACCACATAAATAAAATGAAACAAAAGAACCACATGATCTTATCAACTAATGCAGAAAAAGCATTTGACAAACTCCAATACCCATTCATGATAAAAAAAAAAAAACAACTCTCAGCAAAATAGGAATAGAGGGGAAATCACACGACATAATAAAGGGCATTTATACAAAACAACAGCCAACATCATTTTAAACGGAGAAAGACTGAAAACATTCCCCTAGTGAACCTGATCCAGATAAAGATGCTCTTTATCACTACTCTTATTCAACATTGTGCTGAAAGTCCTAGCTAGAGCAAGAAAAAGAAATAAAGCGCATCCAAATTGGAAAGGAAGAGGTAAAACTATCCCTGTTCACAGATGATATGATCTTATACACAGAAAACCACAAAGAATCCACAAGAAAGCTGCTGGGACTAGTAGAAGATTTCAGCAATGTAGCAGCAGGATACAAGGTTAACATACAAAAATCAGTTGGATTCCTCTACACCAAAAAAGAGAACTTGGAAAAGGGAATCACCAAATCAATACCATTTGCAATAGCCTTCAAGAAGATGAAATACTTAGGAATAAATCTAACCAGAGGCATAAAAGACATACACAAAGAAAATTACAAAACACTACTGCAAGAAGCCAACAGAGACCTACATAAGTGGAAAAATACACATTTCAACGTTGTGAAAATGTCAATTCTAGCCAAAGTGATCAACAGATACAATGCAATCGCTATCCAAATTCCAACAGCATTCTTTAACAAGGTGGAGAAACAAATCACCAGCTTTATATGGAAAGGGAAGAGGCCCCAGATAAGTAAGGTATTACTGAAGAAGAGCAAAGTGGGAGGCCTCACACTACCTTATTTTAGAATCTATTACGCAGCCACTGTAGTCAAAACGGCCTGGTATTGGTATAACAGACAGATAGACCAATGGAACAGAATTGAGAACTCAGATATATATCCATCCATCTGTGAGCAGGTGATATTTGACAAAGGTCCAAAGTTCATTAAATGTGGAAAAGACAGTCTCTTTAACAAATGATACTGGCATAACTGGATGTCCATCTGTAAAAAAAGAAACAAGATCCATACCTCACACTACACACAAAAACTAGCTCAAAATGAATCAAAGACCTAAATATAAAATCTAAAAAGATAAAGGTCGTGGGGAAAAAAAAAAAAAAGGGACAATGCTAGGTGCCCTAACACATGACATAAGTAATATGCAAACCATAACTAACAATGCACAAGCATCAGAAAGAAACTAGATAACTGGGAACTCATTAAAATTAAACACTTATTCTCCTCAAAAGAATTAACCAAAAGAGTAAAACGAGAACGTAAAAGACTGGGAGAAAAATTTTGGCTATGACATGTCCTACAAGAGTATAATCTCTAAAATCTACAAAATACTTCAACACCTCAATAATAAGACAAATAATCCAATTTAAAAAATGGGCAAAGGATATGAACAGACAATTCACCAAAGAAGGCATTCAGGTGACCAACAGACACATAAGGAAATGCTGGTGATTAAAAAAATTAGCCATTAAATCAAAAAAACCAAAACCAAACCCACTGCCATCAAGTCGGTTCTGACTCAGCAACCCTATAGGACAGAGTAGAACCACCTGGTAGTTTCCAAGGAGCGCCTGGTGGACCTGAACTGCTGACCTCTTGGCTAGTAGCCATAGCACATAAGCACTACACCACCAGGGTTTCCTATTAGCCATTCCACCCACTGCCATTAGGGTAATGCAGATCAAAACTACACTGAGATACCATCTCACTTCAACATTATTGGCACTAATCCAAAAATCACAAAATAACAAATGTTGGAGAGGTTATGGGGAGATTGGAACTCTTATGCCCTGCTGGTGGGAATTTAAAATGTTACAAATACTTTGGAAAAAGATATGGTACTTTCTTAAATAGCTAGAAATAGAAATACCATGTGATCCAGCAATCCTGCTCCTAGGAATATACCCTAGATGCCAACTATCTACCTACCTACCTACCTACGCACCTAACTACCTACCTACCTACATACCTATCTGCCTACCTACCATCTATCTATATCTATCTATCTATCTATCTATCTATCTATCTATCTATCTATCTATCTATCTATCTATCTATCTATCTATCTATCTATCTATCTATCATCTATCTATCATCTATCTATCATCTATCATCTGTCATCATCTACCTATCTCTCTCTCTACCCATCTCTCTCTCTACCTATCATCTATCTATTTATCAAGATGTTAGGATTTTGATGACTGCCATTACCTTGGGCTCCCGGAATTCTTCCAATAGATGATTGTTTTCCCACCACGAACACAAGATGGAAGCCAAACATATCTGCTCTGTGTGCTGCTTGGCTACCAACCATGATGACATTCTGTATGTTGCATGAGCAATCAGGAAATATGATTCCCTGGGTAAGTAACTAGAATGTAGTATGGCTTTTGCTGTCTAATATAAGTAGGTTGGAAAACTGACTCATGTGCTAACTGGCTATACTTTCCCTGTGCATATGAAACAGTATTGAGTACATGAGCTACTCTTGCTATAATTTTATTCATGATAAATTGAAATACAATGAAGTGAATTTGATGGTCTAAGGTCACTTGTTAGGCCAAAACCAGGTTTAGGATCCTAATCTCTTGAATAAAAAAAAATCTCTTGACCCTTTGTCTAATCCTTTTCAGGGTCTCATGCTCCTTTTTAGATATTTTTTTTAAATCTGAAAAGGACCAACATTGTGAATTTTCAGTCATTTAGATTCTCTCTGTTATTTGTGAGTTGAATAAGTTTCATTAATGCCAATTGCAGCATTAGTAAAGTAAGGACAAATCATGTCACAGTGTTATGAGAATTGTAAATAAAATTTGATAAAGTGTCTGGAATAGTGTTTAAGGAGCCCTGGTAGCACAGTGGTAAGTGCTTGGCTATTAACCAGAAGGTCAGCAGTTCGAATCTACCAGCTACTCCTCAGGAGAAAGATGTGGTAGTCTGTTTCCATAAAGATTGCAATCTTGGAAACCCTATGGTACAGTTCTACTCTGTCCTATAGGGTTGCTATGAGTTGGAACTGACTAGATAGTGACCAGTTTGAGTTTATTTATTTTGATTGGAATACTGTTTAGGTATACTCATGTTGGCTTATCTTCTTTAATATTTGTATAGAACTTTAAAATATTTGCATAATATTTTCATTGCTTTGTCTCTAACTGTTTATTTTAATTCTGTTGTCATCAGTATCATCTGATGCGCCAACCAGAGTGATACACTGCACTATATTCTGTGATTTTATTTGTTTGTAAGGCCCAGCATATTCTCAAATCCTGAAACTGAGCTCCGCACCAAGTAGATGAGCAATACCCTAGGATTTTTTTTTTTTTTCATATAGGCATTCTCCTCTCTCCTCTGCCAGACAACACACGTAACAGTGTCATTATAATGAGCTCAATTTTGACCTGCCCCTGCTTAAAGCCAAAATACATAAATACATCCTCCCTCTGGCAGAGTAATATCTATTAAGAGCCCAGGCAAGAAGAGCTGAGGCTTATCCCTCTCCCTGCTTCATAAACAATAGACAGGTATAGCTTTCAGAAGATTCAAATGTATCCCCAGAGGCGCTCTTCTTTCAGGTAAAAGTTGGGTTTCCTTAACTTCCCTAAAAGTTTTCTCATTTGTCCCCACCACCTGAAGAACAATTTACACTGAGGTCAGGCTGATGCTCCGAGACAAGTCACGCAGTGTCTGAGATTTTCATTTCAGGCTGCCTCTCTGATTTAAACTCCAAGTGCTGCAGTCAGAGCCTCAGGTATCACCCAGTGGTTTTTCATCTGAGAGTACTCTTTTTTTTTTTTTCTTTAAAGGTATAAAGCCTTTATATTTCTCTTCTTTATTTTAAAATAAAAAACATCTCAAATATAGATGCTGGCTTTCTTCCACGAGCAGAAAGCCGTCACATTTAAAATATCAGTTTCAAGAGAAGATTTTTTCTGTATTTTTTTAATGCAAATTTTCAGTGAAAGATTACTGTTACCTCCAAACATGGCTGAGCCACTTTTAAGCATTTGCATAGCATGACTTTGACTATGCCAAAGATTAAACCAAGCAAGCTGAATGATGGCAGGGTTATGATAATGTTGGTGGTGATGATATTTGTCGTCATGATGTATGATCACTTATCCAATATCTATTCAGAGCATAAGGAAAGATACTGAAATAAATAAGATATTTCCCCAAAGGACCAAACTTAAGAAATACATAAACATGGTTATGATGTAGATATAAAATAGTCATTTCATTAAATAACACATCTAAACTCTAAAGCTGGAATAGATCATTTCAGAAGGTAGATTATGAAATGAAATGGAGAAATCAAGACTATGTCAAGAGATCTCTGTGTTTAAATACAGTCTTGCCATTTATTGATTTTGCAAATTTGGTCAATGAAATTAGTTACTCTGAGACTTACGTAACTCAAAAAGAGAAAAAGATAGACAACAATATTTAACTTGAAATGCTACTTTGAGATATGATAATTTATACGAAAGCAGATACATGGCACAATATCTGATCTGTGGCAGCTACTCAATATTTGTTAGATTCCCTTCTCTCTATGAGTAGAATGAGAAAATTTTATTAGGAAGATGGCATATGAACTGAACTTTGTGTGGTGAGTAGAGTTTAAACACGGAAAAATAAAGAAGGGTGCTGTAGGCAGATAGAAATAAGATAGTCAAGTCTATAAAAATGTTAAAAGCAGCATGAGAAGTGAGTAACTGTAATTATGGAATTTCATGAAAATATATGTGACGAGTGTTAAATCTGCAAAAGTGTATTGGGGTTAGTTTATTAATAGCCTTGACAATGACGCTAAGGGATGTAGAACATATTTTATAAAGAAAAGATGGGAATATACTGTTTTTTGTTTTTTTAGCATGAGTATTAAATGATATGAAGGGTGTCTTGGAAACCTCTTCTTGGAAATAAGGTATCAAATGGATTGTAGAGATTTGGGGAAGAAAATGATTTGGGGGAGTCCAATTAGAAAGCAACTAAAATAATCAACAGTAGAAACAATAAGGGTAAATTAGGCAAATACCAGTAGCAATGTGAGTGAAAACACCAAGACACATTTCAGAGATAAAATGGACTGGACTTGGTAACAGATTGGATGTATGTGTGGAAGAAGAAGTCAGAGGAAAGAAAAATGCTTTCAGATTAAGAACTTGTAGAACTGGAAGGATTGTGGTATTATGTAAAATAAAGATTAGAGAACAAGCATCATATATTTATAAGTTTATATTTTTTCAAAAACTTGTAATTGATTCTATTGTGAAATGTATCATACAAAATGAGTTTCTGTATTGAAATTTATTTTTATATATCATAAAAGTTGGGGGAATATATATATGTGTGTGTGTGTTGTTGTCATTTACGGTTGAGTCCATTTCAACTCATAGCATTCCCATGCGATAAAGTAGAACTGTCCCATAGGGTTTTCTAGGCTGTAGTCTTTACAGAAGCAGATCACTAGGTCTTTTCTCCTGCAGGGCAGCTGATGGATTTAAACTACTGCCCTTTTGGTTAGCAGCTGAGTGCTTAACCATTGTACCACCAGGGCACTCGCTCCCTCTCTTGTTTTCTCTCTCTGTCTCTATGCATAGTGTGTATGAGTGTGTGTCTATTAATATACATATGCATATACACACCCACATATATATACATTTTCATATGCATATACATGGAGCCCTGGAGGCACAGCAGTTAAGAGCTCAGGTGCTAACCAAAAAGTTGGCAGTCCCAATCCACCAGCCACTGCTTGGAAACCCTATGGGGTGATTCTATTCTGTCCTATAGGGTCACTAAGAGTCAGTATCGACTTGATGGCCATGTTTTTTTTTTTTTTTTTTTTAACACGTATACATTTACGTTTAATGACATCAAGGAGGTGCTAAGGACATGAAAATTGGAAATCCCATGTTTTCAGAAAGGCAGCATCTTTCTTTCTGAGGGCAATTGCTGATCTTGAATGCAGAGCAAGAAACTGAGAACCTGAGCTTTATCTAGGCAGAGGGCCACTGGGGCAATGAAATTAAAAAAAGATCTTAATGTTTTTAAGTGTTCAAATCATACAAAATAAACACTCCCAAATATTTTTATTAAGCTTACATAATGTTGGTATCAAAACACAATAAAGAGGGAGGAGCGATGACTAAGTGGAGCAGAGCATTTTTAGGGCAATGAAGCTATTCAGTATGATACTATAATGTGGGCATATGACAGTTTGCACTTGTCAAACCCATGGGACTGTACAACACAAAGTGTAAATGCTAATGTAAACTATGGACTTTTGTTAATAATAATATCAATATTGTTTTATCAATTGTAATAAATGTACAATATGAGTGCAAGATGTTAATAATAAGGGAATCAGAGTCCAGGGGAGAGAGAGGGAATATGGAAACTACATACTTTCTGCACAATTTTTCTGTAAACCTAAAACTGTTCGAAAAAATTGTCTATTAAAAAAATACAATAAAGATAGTAGAAAGGCAAATTACAAACCAATCCCAATTATAAATATTAGCAAACAAGAATCAAATTATAAGAATAAGAAATCATGACTAAGTGATGTTCATGTCAGTAATGTTAGGATTGTTCCATTTTACAAAATCTATTGATATTAACCTCCATATCAATAAATCAGAGAAGAAATTAAGATGATCAGCTCAATAGATAACCAAAAGTCATTTGATAAAAATAAAACAGCTATTCTTTAGGAAGATCAAGAATAAGTAGATGTGGATTTTCTTACTGTTTAAAAAATGTATTGCTAATCCAAAGTTATCTACTTGCTTAATGTGGATTCCTGAGAAGTATTTACATTCATGTTGAGAATAAGAAAAGAATGTCCATTCACACAAAAATTTTTAAACAATGTCTGAAATTACTAGTCAATAGAATTTGACAAGAGAAAAAAAAATAAGGACTGTAATATATAAGGAAAAAGATAAGTACCATGCATTTGCCCAATGGAAAAAACATATGATTATGTATATAGAATATATGATTATACACTTAAAATAAACAAAGACAACTTTTTGAAAACTATTACTAATAGTAAAAGAGTTCAGTAAGATATACAAATTAATAGATTTCATAATGCAAGTTACAAACAGAATTTATAAACAAAAAATAAAATTTCACATTTAATAGACCATAAAATAAATCAGAAAAGTGAAAACCAATAAAATAAATACATAGGAATAAAATAATGGCAAATATACCAGATATTCATGGAAAATAAATAAGTAGATAGTGTTACTAACAGTCACAAAAAGACCCCTGAAGAGAGGGAAAGTTTCAATATGTTCTTGTATAGGAAGACACAATTTCATAAATATTTAAAGCCACCTCAGTTAATTTATAAATTAAATATGAACCCAATACAAATGCCTACAGGAACTTTTTTTACAAGAATTGGGTTACCTGCTTCTATAGTTCATATGGCAGTACTAAATGGTAATGAAATCCAGAATAACTTTTAAAAAGTAATGAGGAGGAAGTATTATAATAAATATTAGAAAATTATTATAAAGTTGACATAGTTAAATGATGTGCTTGTATGTGAATAGATACATCGGTGCAATGGAATGGACAGTCCAGAGGTAGGCTGAAATATAAAACAAGCTCAGTGCAATCTGTTATATTTAAACATTTCAAATAATTTGGTGGAACACTTATTGCTTAATAAATTGTTTGTACAACTTAGAAGCCACGTGGTTAAAAAAAAAAAAAAGCAGAAATGAAGAAATACACCACACAATCATTTTTATACAAGAAAATAAATTGAAATACTTAAAAAATAAATACATTAAAATAAATTCATGTTGGAACATATATGTGAACTTAGTAGAGAATCCATAATGGTACTAGAAAAATAATGAGGTAAAGTAATTTAATGATCTCAAACTGAGAAAGTTCTATTTAAAGAGACACAAAACATAGGAACAAGAAATTGGGAGATTTAAAAATCTGACTATATAATAACTACAAAAATGCATGATAAAAAGCAACAAAAATATGAAAGCACAAACAAAAATTGGGATAAGTTTACAACTCATTACATAAAAAAGGAGATGTGTATATCCAAACTATTTTTTTAAACGAAAAAAATTAAAAAATGAGCAAAATATATAAAAATGATGATTAACAGAAAAAGAAATATAAAAGCTAATAAACAATTTGAAGATACTCAACTATTTTTCATAATAAAGAAATCCAAACAAAAACCATTCTGTGGTATCTTTTTTTAAGAAACATATCTGATTATTAATGATCTAACAGTTGATGAAACATTGTGAGGTTGATTATGTGAGGACACTAGGTACTCTCATGCATTTCTCCTGGGAATATAAATTGGTATAATATCCATAAAGGCAATTTGACAGGAGCTACAAATTATAAAAGCAGTCACTATTTGAACCACCAATTTCAGTTCTAGAAATGTGTCCTATAGTGGTAATCACACATGAGTGAAATGACACCGAGCATTGCTCTTATACAAAAAATTTGGAAACAAGCTACATGTCTATCAATAGCAAGCTGGTTAAATAATTTATGGTATATTTACAATAGAGTATTGTACAGCTGTAAAAACAAATGTATAAGTCCATCTGGAACAACCTTCAAACTGTATTTTAAGTGAATCAAGAAAAATGCAGCATGATGCATAGTGGCGTGTGTGTGTGTGTGTGTGTGTGAGTGTGTGTACAGAGATAGATTGGAAGATATTATCCCTGCAAGAATACATTAGAAACTAGAAAATTTGGATGCAGTGAGAGGGAGAATTCTTACCGTATGTTGTCTGTTCTGAATTTTTTTTTTAAATCAAGTAACTATTTTTTGCTATTATATAAGAAAACAAAATCTAGAAGACGAGAAAGAAAAAAGAAGAAAAAGGAGGGAAGCAAGGAGGAAGGGAGGGAGGAAGGGAAAGAGGGAGGGAAGGAAAGAAGGAAGGAAGGAAGGGATGAAGGAAGGAAAGAGAAAAGAGAAAGAATAGGGTAAGAAGGAGGGAGAGGGAAGAAGACATAGATTTATAATGTTAATCCTGTGATACATTAATAAGATGTTGAAGGTGAAGGTTTACTCAGATTATTATAATATGATGTTGAACAATAAATTCTGAAGAGGAAAATAGAATAACATAAAACATAGAAGCTTAAGGAATTTCATCTTGCATTTGTCAAGTCAAATCCCAACTACAGTTCGCAAACAGATTTTTAGTTTAGAATGCCCTTTCGTATATGATTATCTTTTTAGGTAATTATTATTTTCTCCATTTTGAAGATGGTTAACTAGAGCCTAAAAAAGTCATGTGACACACAGTGAGGTAAATAGTTTTTAAACCAAGGTCTTCTGGTTTCACATCCCATGCTTGGTACAGACCACCATATTTTCAAAAGTATGGATAAACTTGCCTTCTTTATTCACCCTGCTCCATGCCGTAATAGTTTTGGGCAAATATTTGGAGCTATCAGTGAGTGGGTGAATAACGGAATGAATATCTGACTGAATGGATGCTAATTTAAGAGATTTAGAGAAACACAAATGAAAAATTGGAATATTTTAAATATAAGAACTACTTTGAACTTGCTGGGAGTGGTGCAATCTTTCTGGAGGTCAATTAAGCCATTTCAAAAACCTCGAAATGTGTAGAAACTTACATCCAGCAATTTTCTAGGAATTTTTCTTTAAAAAAATAATGTCACTCATGCACAAGTATAAAATGTACATATTACTTGCATATAAACTGAAAAAAGGATTTTAAACAGTGAAGATTAAAAGAAATTCACCACCAAAATAAAGTGCGTAAAGGAAAATTCTGCCTTTTTTACTTCTGTCTTTTAACATAAACTTCCTTTTACACTAGCTAAAATACTCATCAAGGTCTTCACCAAGTCTGTCTTTGCTTAGTCTCTTTCAAAATGGGTGAGATCTCCCATCAGTAGCCCACTTAGTCCTTCAAAGTTTAATGCATTTGAACATCAGTGTTTATTCAGAGCTGGGTGCAAAGCTTCCTTGGTAGCCGAAAGATTTAATTGGGATCAGTCACTACATTTGAAAGCATCACGACTCTCCCTTTTGAACCTTTGTAAGATCAAAGGCCCTGCTTTCAGGCTCAGCACCTAAAGACCTCACCATCAATTAAAGGATTCTTACTCCAAACCCACTAGAGCCCTGTATTGTGTTCCTGAAGCATGTATATATCTAAGGCCATTCTTAAGACTTACAGATTTAGTGCTCTACAATAGCCACTCTTTCTGGCAGGATCCTTTCCCCTCTGTCTCTGCCAGTAAATTGGACAGAAATCCTCCTGTTACTCAGTTATCTGAAACCTTAAAAAGAAAACCAACATTTTTGTGCTGGATAAAAGGACCTGTAATTGTGACTTTACCCTTCTAAGATCTTGGTCATAATGTTCTGTGCCTGCTATTTCCCCTCCCAATCTGCTGTTCATAATTACAACTTTTCTAAATTAAAAGCTCGTCTATGATGTGGTATCTCCAACCCACAATGAGGACTACTGCTAGTGAGCAAATATAGAGGCAAATTCTAATGTTCACTCCTAAAGCAGGGGCAAGAACAAACACCAAATTCATAGTTGCAGATTATATAGATTTAGATAATTCAAAGATGCCTGGCAAAATTTGTATTGTAATGAAAAAGCTAGCTAATAGTTTGGATTTTGCTATATGTTTATCAAATTTGGGGTTCTTTCGTGGTTATGTCACAGGGCCCTTCAAGTATAATTTTAAAAAGCAGATTACTAATTGAGGACTTAGCTCAATAATTACAAGGAACAGTAACGTGTAGAAAATAAAAAATGCAGATTCTGTCCTTGGGAATTGCAGATGATTGAGCTCATTTGCTTCCATCTTTAAACTAGAATGTCTTACCTTGACAATTTAAGCTGGGACCGACAGACACCATATGATCAATAGGATCAAAATGAGTGACATTCAGTCACACCCTGCATTGTTATGTGCACATTTTAATAAGATGAATGATGGCCTTGCAGTACCAGCAAGACACAAGAAATCATCCATTTTTTAACAAATCATCAGTTTCTTGAGATAAGAGCAATGCTAAAGGGCTGAAGCATCATCTCTTGGCTCTGTGTTACTTGCATAAAAGAGTCATTTCACCTAGTCTGTGATACCAAGTGTTACCTTTAATACTGATACACATTAAATCCCTTCAACAAGAGGAGGCAAGCTAATACTAAAGATATTCCCTTTTCCCATGGACATTTCAGTAATCTAAACCAAAGGGAGAATTTTATTTGACTTTTTATATACATGCGATGATTGTGTGTTCTTGAGTCTAAAAAGCTGTCTATAAGTCTCCTATTTATTACGTATGTATTTATACAGAGTGTTACTCAACTACAGCATTTCTTTTGGAAATGATTTTTAAAGACTTATATTTGTCACTCTTTTTTATTCTATCAGTCAGGTCATACTTGACCTAATAGATCTTATCAGAATTTAAGCAGTAGAATGAGTAAGTTTAAATACTAAACATTGACTTAATTTTTTTCTTTTTTTTTTTTTTCGGAGCAGATAGATACACAGCAAATGCCTTTCTTTTCTTCATTCCTCAGTCACTGTGTAAATGATTTATTTACTGTTACTGTCAGCCAGCTAAATTTTATAATGAAAGGAATTCATTTTTTTTTTTGTAGAAAGATTCTTGCAGTGGAGTAAATTGAAATGAAATATTTTATTACTTTTGCCATTTTGTTGCAACGAAAATTCTAATTTCACATTTCTCGTTAGTAAAGAGCCATAAAATTGAATAACATATACATTTTATCAGAATGCTCCTTAGAAGCAAGGATGGTGAGACTGCCTCTTGCATACTTTTCACATGTTGTCAGGAAGGATCAGTCCCTGGAGAAGGACATCATGGTTGGTAAAGTAGAGGGTCAGCGAAAAAGAGGAAGACCCTCAACAAGATGGATTGACACAGTGGCTGCAACAATGGGCTCAAGCATAACAACGATTATGTTGCAGGGCTGGGCAGTGTTTTGTTCTGTGGTACACAGGGTCGCTGTGAGTTGGAACTGACTCGACGGCACCTAACGGCAGTAAGAATACATTTTATCTATAAAAAATAATTTTCTTTCTCCAATCTTAATGAGATTTTGAAATTAGGTCTAGTAAATAAACAAATAAAAATATGAAATAAAATTCCATTAGCAAGGGGGGAAATCAGTATGAATAGACTGGAATTTACAGATGGGCAAGATGTCTGATTGAAATTACAGGCAATGCAGATTGGCTGCAGATAGTGATAAAACTGGCCCAGAAATTAGAGTTCATGCCATCTTTGTTTTTATTTCTTAAGTTCATTTCCCAATTTCTTATTTTGCTAGGCACAGTTCCATCATACGAACCAGACTTCAGGACTTTCACACTTTACAATTTCATAACATTTGTCTTTCATCTACAGAAAGATCACACTGAACATCAACATCACTTGGTGAACTGATGCTGTTTATGCTTCTTAAACAAATTAATTTAGCTATGGCCATCATTCGCTTTTGAAAGCAAGAGTTCCTAGTTCAACCTGGGGTTGTACTAATCCACCAATATTTGACAGTGAACACACTTTTGAACAATAATAGTATCACAAAGAAAACTCAGAAAGAAAATAGCCTATGTAAAGTCTCAAGATTAAAAAATACATATTTTAAAATTAACATAATATTTAGACAAGAAGATTAGTAGATCGTATTCTAATCTAGGATTAAGGAAAAAACTACTTTGACTTTAGTTTTCATCACACATTTAAAATGCGTCAGTGTCTTAGTTGCAAACGACAGAATCCACTTTTGCTAGCTAAAACAGAAATTGAATTTCTTAAAACAGGAGTCTGCAAACTTTTTCCCATTGAGGCCAGAGAGTAAATATTTTAGCCTTTGTAAGTCAAATTGTCTATGTTGCAACTATTCAACCCTGCCATTGTAGCAAAAGCCACCACAGACAATATGGAAATTAATAAGCATGGCTATTACAGTAAAACTTTATTTACAAAACAGGTGTTTTTGTCACTATGTTAAAAGATATTATGCACCTCAAAGAATCGTGAGGATTTCAGAGCTGTAGATTCAGGATCAGAAGCTACACAGCCAGTTTCAATGGCAAAAACCACTGAACTACACTTCTCACAATTAAGATCCAACCTCCACTGGCCACTGAAGATTACAACTTGCATCATAGACACTGAACACAGAGCATTACTACCAGCATCTCATTTACTATTGTTATCTCTGTCACCTCATCTTAAGGCCGCATTTCAATTAATAAGGAATAAGTTGAAGTAAACAAGGGAGACGACCTCCTTAGTATAAGAAGCTTTGTACATACACTCATATGTAAAATTAAGTTCCTTCAGGAAGGGTCAGCCTAAGATTGTTTACCAAGATGCAACTTTTAGTTCTAGCACTTACACATTTATCACAAAACATTTAAAAACAGTATTTGAAAATATATTCATGAACTCCCTACTATTATCTTCCTTCATATTCTTACAGATGAACCCAAAGACAGGAAGAAAACATTTTCGTTTCAATTACAAGAATTGTTCAGATATTCCCTGGATATGTCCATTTGCCTTGACTTCCTTTGGAGAAAATATATTCACTTCCAGCATCCCAAAAGATATTTTCAAGGGAAGGGAAAGAAAACTGGGAGATGCAACTGAGCATGTCTACAGAGAGGGAGGCTGAAGAGAAAGACAAAAAGAGTAGTCAGAGCAAAAGGATGCTTGCTGATCACAGCTTTCAATAGCTTCATTTCAAAACCATTAGAGGAAGATGGGAGATAGGATTTCTAAACATTTAGGTACCCAACAGAACTCCATAGAAAATTGAAACGTCACATTATTTTTACCTGTTATTTTTATGAAAGTCATTTTTCCCCAACCATAATTTTCAATGTGAAATCCTTTAAAATTTCTGACTGTCATAGCAGAGATTTTGATATAAATGACACAACCAGGAGATACCCAGTAATTTCTACGACATGTTAGCCTCTGTGATTCAAAGTGATTCAAAGCTACAGATTTAAACAATTTTTTTTTTTTTTTTATAACTTCATATTACCCATCTGAAGCCTGGGAATAACAATAACCATCCTACTTACGTGACAAAGATTTAATCAGTATCAAGTGAGAAGTGTTAGAGACAGTGGGAGTGGGTATGGAGAAGCAAAGTAGGAGAAAATTCTTATATCATTATATCAAAGTAAGATATTGAAACAATGGATAATTTTTATGTGCATTTATGAGATTTTTTAAATGAAAATTACATAGTTATATATACACGTTGGTGGGTGCTGTCAAGCTGATTCTGATTCACGGTGACCCCACGTAACAGAGTAGAACTGCCGCATAGGGTTTTCTTGGATATAATATTAATGGAAGCAGACTACCAGATCTTCTTCAGCAGGGGTGTTGGATAGGTTCAAGCTTTCAACTTTTCTGTTAGCGGCTGAGATCTTAACCATTGTGCCAAGAGGTCTCCTTGTACATACACATAAACATATGTATAACTATGAATGGATAGATAGAGATCTTTTTTTAAACAGAGAACAATTATCAAGTATTTTCCCAGAGGGCACACTTGATCATTGTTTATTTACCAAGGCTTTATTCCCATGCTTTCAAGACTGATTAGTCAGGCTGGACGGAATAGAACCCAAAGCAGTCACTCAAGTGGATGTTTTCAAAGTTCACATCATCTCCTGCATCTCAGAACAACAATTTTGTAGGTGAAACCCTAAGCCCTCCGGTGGCATCTCTGGTGTGACTTATAGAATTCTTTTAAGCCATGGGTGTCCAATTTCTCCTCTGTCAGTTAAATCTAATAAGAAATCTGTCAGCTGTGTTTCCAGCCTTCAAAAAACTTGTCCAAAAAGACCGATGCCATAGAACATTATTTGTTAGACTGAGTAACGAATTTACGACTCTAACCTAATAGATAATACTTAAAAAAGTCAGCCTTATAGAAAAGATGCCCATGCTCAATAATTTAGCTAGAATAAACTAAAGACATAAAGAACACTGCTCTTTATTTATTTATTTATTAATGTGGTTTTGTTTTGTCCCTGCAGGCCACTGAAGTGGAGATTCTGGCCAGTGATGGTGTTTACCTTTGCACTTTTTTCTAACGTTTGAATTAACACTATCTGACTTTATTTATATTACTTGTGAAAACGCTGAGTTTTATGCATACAGATACAGCAAGACTTTCCATTAGGAGGAAGAAGTGGAGGGGATACAGTTGTGTATTAAGGGTTAAACTGTAAAAACACTGAAGATCTCACAGCAGATGTGCAAGATGACGTTAAAGAGATAGAATGGTTCATGGACAGGACATGATTGACCAAAACTCCTGCCTACCACAAATCTAAAGAAAAAAAAAAATATATATATATATATAAAACTTAAGATTATTGGCCAGCTCTAAAAGCATAGTGAAAGGAGAGGCATGATGGCTAATGTCTAGAAAAATAGTGTTCAGAAGAGATACCTCCTTAGTTAAAAATTGTTAACTATGATGTTCCCACCAGTGCGTTCACCCCATTGTGAGATTGCATGAACAACAAAAAGGTTCTTAGTATCTGCTAGGAACTGTTCTAAGCATTTCATATGCTTCATTTAATATAAGGTAAGTTACTACCATCACCCTCATTTTACTAACAAGTATATTGAATGAGAGAGAGGTTAAATGAATTTTCAAGGGTTACGCAGTTAGCAAGTACTCAGGCTGAGATTTGGCAGTTCAATTTCAGAGCCTCTGCACTATACTATAGTACTTAAATTTAGCTTAACACCTATAAATGCTCATCCAACTCTACTTGTTCTCATTTTATGTTTATTAAGCAATGTTGTGATTAATCCTTGAATTTTTTTTTTGTATGTGATGGCTATGTTTCCAATTTTAAGTTAATAGATTGGCATTCTGGCTTTATACATCAATCACATGAGTTTGGTTAGTGGGAGTCTTCTTGAAAAAGAGTGTTTCTTAAAAAAGAGTGTCTTATCACTTTAAGGATTGAACAGTGGACATTTACAGGGAAATGATGAGCTTCTAGAGATAGCTATGTTTGGCTGCAGAGTATTAGATGGAAATCAAGATCATTGGATAATACCCTCAGGGAAGGAAAATTCTCTTCTCATCTCTTTTCGTGATAGATTCCAGTGATTCTTATGAGCATCAGGTTATTATGGACTAGGAGAGAGATTTTTTTTATTATTATTAACTTTTATTGAGCTTCAAGTGAACGTTTACAAATCAAGTCAGTCTGTCACATATAAGTTTACATACATCTTACTCCGTACTCCCACTTGCTCTCCCCCTAATGAGTCAGCCCTTCCAGTCTCTCCTTTCGTAACAATTTTGCCAGCTTCCCACTCTCTCTATCCTCCCATCCCCCCTCTAGACAGGAGATGCCAACACAATCTCAAGTGTCTACCTGATATAATTAGCTCACTCTTCATCAGCATCTCTCTCCCACGCACTGTCCAGTCCCTTTCATTTCTGATGAGTTGTCTTCGGGGATGGTTCCTGTCCTGTGCCAACAGAAGGTCTGGGGACCATGGCCGCTGGGATTCCTCTAGTCTCAGTCAGACCATTAAGTATGGTCTTTTTATGAGAATTTGGGGTCTGCATCCCACTGATCTCCTGCTCCCTCAGGGGTTCTCTGTTGTGCTCCCTGTTAGGGCAGTCATCGATTGTGGCCGGGCACCAACTAGTTCTTCTGGTCTCGGGATGACGTACCTCTCTGGTTCATATGGCCCTTTCTGTCTCTTGGGCTCTTAGTTGTCGTGTGACCTTGGTGTCCTTCATTCTTCTTTGCTCCAGGTGAGTTGAGACCAATTGATGCATCTTAGATGGCCGCTTGTTAGCATTTAAGACCCCAGACGCCACATTTCAAAGTGGGATGCAGAATGTTTTCATAATAGAATTATTTTGCCAATTGACTTAGAAGTCCCCTTAAACCATGGTCCCCAAACCCCCACCCTTGCTCCGCTGACCTTTGAAGCATTTATTTTATCCCGGAAACTCCTTTGCATTTGGTCCAGTCCAATTGAGCTGACCTTCCATATATTGAGTGTTGTCTTTCCCTTCACCTAAAGCAGTTCTTATCTACTAATTAATCAATAAAAAATCCTCTCCCTCCCTCCCTCCCTCCCCCCCTCGTAACCACAAAAGTATGTGTTCTTCTCAGTTTTTACTATTTCTCAAGTGGTCTTATACAATATTTGTCCTTTTGCCTCTGACGAATTTCACTCAGCATAATGCCTTCCAGGTTCCTCCATGTTATGAAATGTTTCACAGATTCGTCACTGTTCTTTATCGATGTGTAGTATTCCATTGTGTGAATATACCATAATTTATTTACCCATTCATCCGTTGATGAACACCTTGGTTGCTTCCAGCTTTTTGCTATTGTAAACAGAGCTGCAATAAACATGGGTGTGCATATATCTGTTTGTGTGAAGGCTCTTGTTTCTCCAGGGTATATTCCGAGCAGTGGGATTTCTGGGTTGTATGGTAGTTCTATTTCTAACTGTTTAAGATAACGCCAGATAGATTTCCAAAGTGGTTGTACCATTTTACATTCCCACCAGCAGTGTATAAGAGTTCCAATCTCTCCGCAGCCTCTCCAACATTTATTGTTTTGTGTTTTTTGGATTAATGCCAGCCTTGTTGAAGTGAGATGGAATCTCATCGTAGTTTTAATTTGCATTTCTCTAATGGCTAATGATCGAGAGCATTTTCTCATGTATCTGTTAGCTGCCTGAATAGCTTCTTTAGTGAAGTGTGTGTTTATATCCTTTGCCCACTTCTTGATTGGGTTGTTTGTCTTTTTGTGGTTGAGTTTTGACAGAATCATGTAGATTTTAGAGATCAGGCGCTGGTCGGAGATGTCATAGCTGAAAATTCTTTCCCAGTCTGTAGGTGGTCTTTTTACTCTTTTGGTGAAGTCTTTAGATGAGCATAGGTGTTTGATTTTTAGGAGCTCCCAGTTATCGGGTTTCTCTTCGTCATTTTTGGTAATGTTTTGTATTCTGTTTATGCCTTGTATTAGGGCTTCTAGAGTTGTCCCTATTTTTTCTTCCATGATCTTTATCATTTTAGTCTTTGTGTTTAGGTCTTTGATCCACTTGGAGTTAGTTTTTGTGCATGGTGTGAGGTATGGGTCCTGTTTCATTTTTTTGCAAATGGATATCCAGTTATGCCAGCACCATTTGTTAAAAAGACTGTCTTTTCCCAATTAACTGACACTGGGCCATTGTCAAATATCAGCTGCTCATACGTGGATGGATTTATGTCTGGGTTCTCAATTCTGTTCCATTGATCTATGTGCCTGTTGTTGTACCAATACCAGGCTGTTTTGACTACTGTGGCTGTATAATAGCTTCTGAAATCAGGTAGAGTGAGGCCTCCCACTTTCTTCTTCTTTTTCAGTAATGCTTTGCTTATCCGAGGCTTCTTTCCCTTCCATATGAAATTGGTGATTTGTTTCTCTATCACCTTAAAAAATGACATTGGAATTTGGATCGGAAGTGCGTTATATGTATAGATGGCTTTTGGTAGAAGAGACATTTTTACTATGTTAAGTCTTCCTATCCATGAGCAAGGTATGTTTTTCCACTTAAGTATGTCCTTTTGAATTTCTTGTAGTAGAGCTTTGTAGTTTTCTTTGTATAGGTCTTTTACATCCTTGGTAAGATTTATTCCTAAGTATTTCATCTTCTTGGTGGCTACTGTGAATGGTATTGATTTGGTTATTTCCTCTTCGGTGTTCTTTTTGTTGATGTAGAGGAATTCAAGTGATTTTTGTATGTTTATTTTATAACCTGAGACTCTGTCAAACTCTTCTATTAGTTTCAGTATTTTCTGGAGGATTCCTTAGGGTTTTCTGTGTATAAGATCATGTCATCTGCAAATAGGGAAAATTTTACTTCCTCCTTGCCAGTCCGGATGCCTTTTATTTCTTTGTCTAGCCTAATTGCCCTGGCTAGGACTTCTAGCACGATGTTGAATAAGAGCGGTGATAAAGGGCATCCTTGTCTGGTTCCCGTTCTCAAGGGAAATGCTTTCAGGTTCTCTCCGTTTAGAATGATGTTGGCTGTTGCATAGATGTCCTTTATTATGTTGAGGAATTTTCCTTCAATTCCTATTTTGGTGAGAGTTTTTATCATAAATGGGTGTTGGACTTTGTCAAATGCCTCTTCTGCATCAATTGATAAGATCATGTGGTTTTTGTCTTTTGTTTTATTTATGTGGTGGATTACATTAATGGTTTTTCTAGTATTAAACCAGCCTTGCATACCTGGTATAAATCCCACTTGGTCGGGGTGAATTATTTTTTTGATATGTTGTTGAATTCTATTGGCTAGAATTTTGTTGAGGATTTTTGCATCTATGTTCATGAGCGATATAGGTCTGTAATTTTCTTTTTTTTGTAATGTCTTTACCTGGTTTTGGTATCAGGGAGATGGTGGCTTCATAGAATGAGTTGGGTAGTATTCTGTCATTTTCTATGCTTTGAAATACCTTCAGTAGTAGTGGGGTTAACTCTTCTCTGAAAGTTTGGTAGAACTCTGCAGTGAAGCCGTCCGGGCCAGGGCTTTTTTTTGTTGGGAGTTTTTCGATTACCGTTTCAATCTCTTTTTTTGTTATGGGTCTTTTTAGTTGTTCTACTTCTGAATGTGTTAGTTTAGGTAGGTAGTGTTTTTCCAGGAATTCATCCATTTCTTCTAGGTTTGTAAATTTGTTAGAGTACAATTTTCGTAATAATCTGGTATGATTCTTTTAATTTCAGTTGGGTCTGTTGTGATGTGGTCCTTCTCGTTTCTTATTCGGGTTATTTGTTTCCTTTCCTGTATTTCTTTAGTCAGTCTAGCCAATGGTTTATCAATTTTGTTAATTTTTTTAAAGAACCAGCTTTTGGCTTTGTTAATTCTTTCAATTGTTTTTCTGTTCTCTAATTCATTTAGTTCAGCTCTAATTTTTAGTATTTGTTTTCTTCTGGTGCCTGATGGATTCTTTGGTTGCTCACTTTCTATTTGTTCAAGTTGTAGGGACAGTTCTCTGATTTTGGCTCTTTCTTCTTTTTGTATGTGTGCATTTATCGATATAAATTGGCCTCTGAGCACTGCTTTTGCTGTGTCCCAGAGGTTTTGATAGGAAGTATTTTCACTCTCGTTGCATTCTATGAATTTCTTTATTCCCTCCTTGATGTCTTCTATAACCCAGTCTTTTTTCAGGAGGGTATTGTTCAGTTTCCAAGTATTTGATTTCTTTTCCCTAGTTTTTCTGTTATTGATTTCCACTTTTATGGCCTTGTGGTCTGAGAAGATGCTTTGTAATATTTCGATGTTTTGGACTCTGCAAAGGTTTGTTTTATGACCTAATATGTGGTCTATTCTAGAGAATGTTCCATGTGCGCTAGAAAAAAAAGTATATTTTGCAGCAGTTGGGTGGAGAGTTCTGTATAAGTCAATGAGGTCAAGTTGGTTGATTGTTGTAATTAGGTCTTCCGTGTCTCTGTTGAGCTTCTTACTGGATGTCCTGTCCTTCTCCGAAAGTGGTGTGTTGAAGTCTCTTACTATAATTGTGGAGGTGTCTATCTCACTTTTCAATTCTGTTAAAATTTGATTTATGTATCTTGCAGCCCTGTCATTGGGTGCATAAATATTTAGTATGGTTATGTCTTCCTGATCAATTGTTCCTTTTATCATTATGTAGTGTCCTTCTTTATCCTTTGTGGTGGATTTAAGTCTAAAGTCTATTTTGTCAGAAATTAATATTGCTACTCCTCTTCTATTTTGCTTATTGTTTGCTTGATATATTTTTTTCCATCCTTTGAGTTTTAGTTTGTTTGTGTCTCTAAGTCTAAGGTGTGTCTCTTGTAGGCAGCATATAGACAGATCATGTTTCTTTATCCAGTCCGAGACTCTCTGTCTCTTTATTGGTGCATTTAGTCCATTTACATTCAGCGTAATTATAGATAAATAAGTGTTTAGTGTTGTCATTTTGATGCCTTTTTATGTGTGTTGTTGACAATTTCATTTTTCCACATACTTTTTTGTGCTGAGACGTTTTTCTTAGTAAATTGTGAGATCCTCATTTTCATAGTGTTTGACTTTATGTTTGTTGAGTCGTTACGTTTTTCTTGGCTTTTATCTTGAGTTATGGAGTTATTATACCTCTTTGTGGTTACCTTATTATTTACCCCTATTTTTCTAAGTAAAAACCTAACTTGTATTGTTCTATATCGCCTTGTATCACTCTCTATATGGCAGTTCTATGCCACCTGTATTTAGTCCCTCTTTTTGATTATTGTGATCTTTTACCTATTGACTTCCGTGATTCCCTGTTATGAGTGTTTTTTTTTTTTTAATTAATCTTAATTTGTTTTTGTGATTTCCCTATTTGAGTTGATATCAGGATGTTCTGTTTTGTGACCTTGTGTTGTGCTGGTACCTGATATTATTGGTTTTCTGACCAAACAATATCCTTTAGTATTTCTTGTAGCTTTGGTTCGGTTTTTGCAAATTCTCTAAACTTGTGTTTATCTGTAAATATCTTAATTTCACCTTCATATTTCAGAGAGAGTCTTGCTGTATATATGATCCTTGGCTGGCAGTTTTTCTCCTTCAGTGCTCTGTATATGTCATCCCATTCCCTTCTTGGCTGCATGGTTTCTGCTGAGTAGTCTGAACTTATTGATTCTCCCTTGAAGGAAACCTTTCTTTTCTCCCTGGCTGCTTTTAAAATTTTCTGTTTATCTTTGGTTTTCGCGAGTTTGATGATAATATGTCTTGGTGTTTTTCTTTTTGGATCAATCTTAAATGGGGTTTGATGAGCATCTTGGATAGATATCCTTTTGTCTTTCATGATGTCAGGGAAGTTTTCTGTCAGGAGTTCTTCAACTATTTTTTCTGTGTTTTCTGTCTTCCCTTCCTGTTCTGGGACTCCAATCACTCACAAGTTATCCTTTTTGATAGAGTCCCACATGATTCTTAGGGTTTCTTCATTTTTTTTTAATTCTTTTATCTGATTTTTTTTTCAGCTATGTTGGTGTTAATTCCCTGGTCCTCCAGATGTCCCAGTCTGCATTCTAATTGCTCGAGTCTGCTCCTCTGACTTCCTATTGCATTGTCTAATTCTGTAATTTTGTTGTTAATCTTTTGGATTTCTACATGCTGTCTCTCTATGGATTCTTGCAACTTATTAATTTTTCCACTATGTTCTTGAATAATCTTTTTGAGTTCTTCAACAGTTTTATCAGTGTGTTCCTTGGCTTTTTCTGCAGTTTGCCTTATTTTGTTTGTGATGTCTTGAAGCATTCTGTAAATTAGTTTTTTATATTCTGTATCTGATAATTCCAGGATTGTATCTTCATTTGGGAAAGATTTTGATTCTTTTGTTTGAGGGGTTGGAGAAGCTGTCATGGTCTGCTTCTTTATGTGGTTTGATATGGACTGCTGTCTCCGAGCCATCACTGGGAAACTAGTTTTTCCAGAAAATCCGCTAAAAAAAAATGCAGTCAGATCCCTATCAGAATTGCCTTTGGATTATAACTGCCACCTTGTTCCCTATAAGGATGAAAGTCTGAGATTTGGATCATATATGCTTGGCTGTAGCTGGTTCTGTGTTTTTAGTCCAATTAGGGGTGGATTTTTGGTCTCTGGCTTTTTTTTTTGTTTGTTTTTTGTTCCTTCTCTTAGGCCGAAAGAGTGGTTTAGGAAAAGACCAAAAGAAAAAAAAGGGGGGAAAGCAAAGCCGCCGCAGAGCCAGAATCGTTCTCCCTCTGGCTCAGGCAATTCCAATGTTAATGAAGCCACCTGGGTAGGGTGGGGGAGGGATCAGAGAGATAGGAGAGTAGCACCTCAGAATATAGCCAGAGTTGCTTGTCTTGCTTGGAATGACTATTATATCTGAGATTCCCGCTGGGCGTGTCGCCTATGTGTGCTGGCTGTGTGGAGATTGCCCCCGGGGGTCTGGCCCTCTGAAGCCAGCCGCTGCTAGTCTAAATCCTAGCGTCAAGGTTCCCCTGCTGGGAGAGTTTACTCCCGGCTCCAAAATCAGTTGCTGCCTCCTGGGGACTTCTCGTCCAGCCAGCCAAGTAGCCGCACCACCCCCGCGGACTGGCTGGGCCCCCCTCCCCGGGTTAGTTCAGGGGAGTGGAGCAGCTCTCCGTGCTTGTGCCGTACCAGCGCCCAGTCAAAATCCTGGCAGGACGGTTCCCTGGCTGGGACGCTGCTCTCCAGCTCCAAGACCAGTCACTGCCTCCTGGGGACTTCTCCCACCGGCTGCGTCGCCACGCTGCCCGCGCGAACCGGCTGGGCCCCCTCCCAGGGTGAGTTCGGGGGGGTATGGCTGGGCCCCTTGTTTGCACTGTCAGCTCCCCTGGGCTCTGCCCTAAATTGGGCGCCAAAGGTTACCTGACTGGGACGCTGGCTCCAGGCTCCGAAAACAATCACTGCTTCCCTGTATTTGTTTGTTTTCTGTCTCTAAATCTGTGTTTGTTGTTCAGGGTTCGTAGATTGTTATGTACTTGATCGATTCACTTGTTTTTCTTAGTCTTTGTTGCAAGAGGGATCCGAGGTAGCGTCTACCTAGTCCGCCATCTTGGCCCCCAGCTGGAGAGAGATTTTTTAATGCTATTTTGAAATGATTGGAATGTATATGTGGATACATGAGTTTATCTGTGATGAAAAGGCTTATTTGTGTAACTACTTGGGATATCACATCAACCACATGAGTGACACACAGTCAACATGTCTTCAAAAAGTAGAACAAAATAAAATTTTGTATCATGGAATCAAAAGATATTATGAGTTATAATTCTGCTACTAATATTGTATATGGGTCTACATAAATTCACCTAGGTTTTTCCGTATAAGTTAAGAAGGATAGACGACTTTCTAATCATAACAATGTGTAAATCCAGAAGAAGCAACTGTCTCTTTCAGAAGCCATATGGTGGGTGCTGTAGGAAACCCAAAAAAACAAAACAACGTAACAAGCAATCAAAAAATTCTTGAACTCAAGAATTTTTCCAGTCATGCAAACCCACCAAGTGGAAGGTTTCAGAGAGAAGATAGAGATATAGATGATATATATTAGATATGTTGTTAGGCACAGTTGAGTTGGCTGTAATCATCACAGAAGCAGATTGCTGGGCCTTTCTCCCAGGGAGCCACTGGGTAGGTTTGAACTGAACAATCTTTTGGTTAGCAGTCAACTCCTTAACTGTTGTGCCACCAGGGTTCTTTAAGATTAGATATAGATAATGTAGAGATAAATGCCTATTCACTCATACACGTGCACACATACGTTGTTGTTGCCGTGTGTCAATACATGAGATGCTCTAAAACAATGTACTGGGGATGGATAATGAGAGAGATAAAAGATAAGATGTTTGATAATCACCTACTTGAGGTCTTTTTCTGTGATTTTACTCATTTTATAATAGGTTCAATAGCCTTTATAAAACTTTTAATTTTTTCTTTTATTATTATTATAATAGTATCAGTAGTATTAATATTTTTAAGGAAACAGAATATGCAGTTAGTTCAGAATGCATCTCTTATTAGTATTCAAAACACAGGGCGTTTTTACACATTCCACAAATTGAATGACCTAATAGTGTGCACACATTTTTCTTTCCTATGTGTGTATGTTAGGCTCTGATGTTAGTCCAATACCAAACTGCAAGACACATATCATAAAACTTCGAAATATAATAAACCCTGTGTTGGAGTTTTCACTTGCAAATATCTTCTTCCAAAGAAGTAACTAAGGAGGGTGGAACAAGATAGTGAAGTGAGCAATGAACTCATTGAAAAATGAATAAAAACAAGCATGGACTGAGATCTCAGAACTCCAGAAGGCAGCTGAGGTGTTGGAGGGTCAGGGTGAGTTCAGAAGCAGGGGAAAGAAGGAGTAGGGATGGCACAGAAACTGGGAGAACCTACACATTAATATCTGGGACACTAACTCATCGCAGCCATTTTGGTACAGGGCTGGGCAGCACCTCAAACAGGGAAAACAGAAAGGGTGCTAATCTGAAGAACCTGTAGCCCAAATTTTTAAGTCAGAGCAGATTGGCCATGGACGTTCATGGACAATGCAGTTGAGAAGGGGTGAAGGGCTATGAGAAAGCACTATTGAATCTTGCTGAGGCCCAAGACAGAGGAGTACTAGGATTGGGAGGAACTGCGAGGGCAGCAGGGCAAGGGAAATGCTTTTGACAGCTCCCCGCCCACAGTAGGGCACCTTGGCAGTGTTTGTGCAGGTGTGTCCATGAAGGAAAGACATAGAGAGTGCTCCACCTTTGCCACAGGCAAGTTGGGCCCCACAGCTTACTTCAGCATTTGCAACTGACTAAACCACCCCGCCCCCCCACATGAGTATTGAATTCCAGGGATCAAGCATCCAGAACTCCTGAATCAGCACAGAAAAAAATAAGTGTAAGGGTGCCCTCCAGTGGTTCTAAGGAGAAGATGCCAGGCCCACTGCTGCTGGGTCAATTCTGACTTATAGAGACCTTGTGGGGTGGAGTGAAGATGTCCTGTGGGGTTTCCAGGGTCATCACCCTTTGAAGAGGCAGGCTGCCACATCTTTCTCTTGTGGAGCAGCTGGTGCAGGACCAAACCTCTCACTTGGCAGCAGGCACTTGGCTGCTGCACCACCAGGGCATGCAATCAGAAAATTTGCCTACAAAAACTGGAACACAAAATTTAAATTAAAAAAAGATAACAAAATGGCCCAAGTTAAACAAAACATAGCAAAACACACAAAATCACAAGAGAAGAAGGACCAATCAAAAGTTAAAACAGGAAGGAGAGAAAATTTTTCCTATGGTGGCCAGACTAAGGGAACAAATTGAAAAATTTCAGACTGTGATGCTAAATATATTTAAAGACAGCAGAAAGCCCACAGAAAACAAACTAGCAGAGATCAGAAAATAAAGGAACAAGAGACTCAACAAGGAAATTGAAAACATCAGAAAAAAGAAGAGAACTACTATAACTGAAGAAGAAAGCAGCAACAAAATTAGAAAAAAAGAGAAACAATTGACAATAGAATCAAATAGAAGCTAGAATAAATGAACTAAAAGACAAATAACTGAACTTATCAAGTCTCAAGAGAAACAAGACAGAAGAACAAAGAAGAGTGAACAAACTCAAATGAAATATGAGCTTTAATTAAGAAATCTAACAGTAGAGTTATTGGAATCCCAGAACACCATGACAATAATAAAGGCATAGAAACAATTTTCCAGGAGATAACCAGAGAGAATCTCCCAGACCTGAACAAAGAAACAAGCCTACAAATACAGGAAGCTACATGAACTCCAATTAGAAGAAACACAAAAAAAATCAACTCAGAGTCATATCCTAATAAAATTGTTGAAAACAAAACACAAAAAGAGAATTTTGAAAGCAGCCAGGGAAAAACAGAATGTAATATACCAAAGGTCTTTCATAAGAATCAGTGCAGACTTCTCCCCAGAAACTCTAGAGGCCAGAAGGCAATGAAGCAACATACATAAAATACTGAATGAAAACAATTGCCAAGCAAGATTTCTTTGCTACCAAAGTTGTCATTCAAAAATAAGGGGGAAACCAAGACAAAAAAAAAAAAAAAGCCACTGCCATCAAGTCGATTCTGACTCATAGTGGCCCTATAGGACAGAGTAGAATTGCCCCATAGAGTTTCTAAGGAGTGCCTGGTGGATTCGAACTGTCAACCTTTTGTTTGTCAGCTGTAGAAGTTAACCACTATGCCACCAGGGTTTCTGAAATCAAGATATTGCCAAACAGAAGTTCTGATAGTTTTCCGCTACAAGATGAGTTTTGAAGCATTGCTCAAGGGAGTACTCCAAAAGGAAAGGCAAGAGCATTAAATAAATACTCATATCTGTACATGGGAAAAATAAATAAATAAAAATTAAGAATGAGATCTCCAAAAAGCAAAAAATAAATGGGCAATCATAAGGATCAAGTATATGATATTTTCAGGGAATAAATTGAATAATTAAATCCCTCAAACAATACATCAAGTTGGTAAGAAATAAGTAAAAAGTAAATTTATCAAATATAGGCTGTATATTGAAGCTAATGGAAACACACCAACAGAAATGGGAGAGGGAGGGGCATATCAGGAATAGATTTATTTTATTAAGTTTGTAAGTTAACTGCTACTCATATGTTAAATGTTTCAACTGTAAGTTGTGCAATGTGGTATATGTGGTAACTACTAATAGCCAAGAAAAAGCCTTCAAAAGAAAAGAAGACAGAGAAAAGACTTACTGCAAGAAAACAGCCAAATACAAACAAAACAGAAAAATCAGAATAAAAAAACAAGATACGAAACACTCAAAAAATATATCAAAATGAATGAGGTAGACACTTCCTTTTCAGTAATAACTTTAAATGTAAATGGTCTAAATGCCCCATGCAAAAAGGAGAGAGTGGCAGAATGGATAAAATAAACACAGTCCATCCTTTTGCTGTCTACAAGAAACTCACCTTAGACATAAGGACACAAACAGACTGAAAATGGAAAGACGGAGAAAAATATCCCAAGCAACCAGTAAACAAAAGAGCAGGATGGCCATACAGATATCAGATAAAATGGACTTTAAATAAAAATGCATTAACAGAGATAAAGAAGGAGAGTACATAATGATAGAAAAGCCAATCCAGCAGGAAGACAAAAATTCAGGCATTAGCAAAAAACAAGACTCCAGGAATTGACAGAATGCCAGCTGAGATGTTTCAACAAACGGATGCAGAGCTGCGGGTGCTCATTCATCTATGCCAAGAAATGTGGAAAGACAACTACTTGGCCAAATGTCTGGAAATCCATATTTGTACCCATTCCACAGAAAGAGGATCCAAAAAATGCTGAAATCATTGAACAATATCATTAATATTTCACCCAAGTAAAATTTTGCTGAAGATCATTCAAAAGGAGTTGCACCAGTCCATCAACAGGGAATGACCAGAAATTCAAGTCAGATTCAGAAGAGGATGTGGAACAGGGGAAAGTATTGCTGATGTCAGATAGATATCCAAATTATGGATAACTTTGTGAAGAATTGGAGCCCCTTGACACTTAATTGTGCTGATGAGGAGCTTGTACCTAGACCAGGAGGCAGTCATTTAAACAAGAGGATGCTGCTTGTTTTAAAGTCAAAAAAGGTATATGTCAGGGTTGTATCATTTCACCATAGTTGTTCAACCTGTAGGCTGAGAAAATAATCTAAGAACCTGTACTATATGAAGAAGAAGAATGGGGCATCAAGATTGGAGGAAGACTACAGATTGAATAAGTGTTATGAAAGGTTACAACCCTGACACACACCTTTCCTAACTTTAAACCACACGGTATCACATAGTTCTGTTCAAATGACTGCCTCTTGATCTATGCACAGGTTCCTCATGAGTACAATTAAGTGTTCTGGAATTCCTATTTTTTGTAATGTTATCTATAATTTGTTAGGATCCACACAGTCTAATGCCTTTGTCTAGTCAATAGAATACAGGTAAGCAACTTCCTGGTATTACCTGCTTTCAGCCAGGATTCATCTGACATCAGCAATGGTAGCCTTCATTCCATGTCCTCTTCTGAATCTGGCTTGAATTTTTTATGGTTCCCTGTGAATGTACTGCTGTAACCCAAAAAAATACAATGAGATACCATCTTGCCTTGGCTAAAATGGCACTAATTAAAAAAAAAGAAAGAAAGAAAAGATAACAACAAATGTTGGTGAGGATGTGGAGAGATTGGAACATTTATCTCTTTCTGGAGGGCCTGTAAAATGGTACAAGCCACTATGGAAAATGGCATGGCACTTTCTCTAAAAACTAGAAATAGAATTACTCTTAACATACAGCAATCCCTGTCCTAGGTTAATATCCTAGAGACCTAAAAATAATGACACAAAAAAATGCACATCTATTCTTATTGCTGCTTTATTCACAATAGCAAATAAATGGAGACAACTGAAGTGCCCATCGACAGATGAATGGATAATCAAATTTTGGCACAAACATACAATGGAATACCATGTAGCCATAAAGAACAATGATGAGCCTGTGAAACAATATAGATGGATCTGGAGGACATATGCTAAGGGAAATAAGTCTGGCATATAAGGACAAATATTGTATTATCCTCCTTTTAACAAGAATAGATATTCAGAGAGACCAACGTTCGTTGGTGTTTACCAGGCAGAGGAGTCGGGGAGAGGAAAGCATGCTTTAGATAGTATAGACTAATTAATTTTGGTGATGGGAAAAGTGACACAAAAAGTGGATGTTGTGAGCACAGCACAACCAAAGTAAAAATGAGTGTTTGAGCACATATGGATGGGTATAGGCATACTGGTATACGGGTAGGTACAGGTGTATACATAGGTGAGAACAGATATCTTTCTATAAATACAAATATGTGGGTGCAGGCATACATATTTGTTGAACATACAAATACAGATGCTTCTCAGACATAACCAAACACCTCCCAAGTTTGGTTTTCTGGGTTTGAAAACTTAGGACCATAGTCTCAGGAGACAACTCAGTCAGTTGGCATAATATAGTTCACAAAAATCATGATCTGTATCCCAGTAAAGGGAGTAGCACCTGGGGTCTTAAAAGCTTGCAAGTGCCATCTATGGTACAACTACTCACCAGGAGCAAACTAGTAAGAAGGTAACCAAAAACTCAGAGAAGAAACAAGTCTACATGAGCCATGACCTCAACTACCCTAAGACCAAAACTAGATGATGCCCAGCTATCACCACTGACCATTCTGACTGGGGTCACAATAGATGGTTGTGGATAGAATGGGAGAAAAATGTGGAACAGAGTTCCAATTCTTAAAAACAAACAAACAAAAGCCAGACAAACTGGAACAGCACAGAACAGAAGACTCTCTGAGACTATTGCCATGAGACACTCTTTAAACATGGAACTGAGTCTATCCTCTGAGATTACCTTTTAGTGAAAAGCAGAGTGAAATACGAAATAAATGATATTATCCATAAGATCAGTGCACCACTTAAAAACTATCTGTATGAGGCTGAGAAGTCAACAACTACTCATAAGTAAAGATGAGACGGTAAGGGGGCAGAGAAACTAGAGTCCTGGAAATAGAACAAACGGAACAAAATTAAATAGAATGTTGACACGTTGTGATAAATGTAACTAATGTCACTGCTCAGTTTGTGCAGAAATTGTCAAATGAGAACCTAACTTGCAGTGTAAACAGTCACCCAAAACTCAATAAAATGTAAAAAAAAAAAAAAAAAATGTAACTAAGGCATAAACAACCTTGTCATCTTAAGGTGTAATTCACTTGTGCTTGTTCTTAAAAAAAATGATGAGTTGAATCCATTGTTTGATTAAGTCTCACTGTTGTTGTTGTTAGGCGTCATTGAGTCAGTTCCAATTCATAGGGACCCTATGTACAACAGAACAAAACATTACTGGGTCCTGCACCATACTCACAATCGTTGTTATGCTTGAGCCCATTGCTGCAGCCACTGTGTCAATCCACCTCCTTGTGGGTCTTCCTCTTTTTTGCTGACTCTACATTACCAAGCATGATGTCTTTCTCCAGGGACTGATCCCTCCTGATAATATGTCCAAGGTACGTGAGATGTAATCTTGCCATCCTTGCTTCTAAGAAGCGTACTGGTTGTACTTCTTTCGAGACAGATTTATTTGCTCTTTTAGCAGTCTGTGGGTTTATTTAATATTCTTTAGCAACACCACAATTCCAAGGGTCAATAATTCCTCAGTCTTCCTTGTTTATTGTACACCTTTCATGTGCATATGAGGCAATTGAAAACATCATGGCTTGGGTCAGGCACACTTTAGTCTTCAAGATGACGTCTTTGCTTTTCAACACTTGAAAAAGGTCTTTTGCAGCAGATCTGCCCAATGCAATGCATCGTTTGATCCCTTGACTGCTGCTTCCATGGGTGTTGATTGCTGATCCAAGTAAAATGAAATCCTTGACAACTTCAATCTTTTCTCTGTTTATCACATGTTGCTTATTGGTCCAGTTGTGAGGATTTTTTATTTATGTTGAGATGTAATCCATACTGAAGGCTGTAGTCTTTGATCTTCACCAGTAAGTGCTTCAAGTCCTCTTCACGTTCATCAAGCAAAGTTGTGTTATCTGCATAACACAGGTTGTTAATAAGTCTTCCTCCAATCCTGATGCCCCCTTCTTCTTCATGTAGTCCAACTTCTCCAATTATTTGTTCAGCATACAGATTGAATACGTACGGTAAAAAGAATACAACCCTGACACACGCCTTTGTTGATTTTAAACCATGCAGTATCCCCTTGTTCTGTTGAAACAACTGCCTCTTGGTCTTTGTACAGGTTCCACATGAGTGCAATTAACTGTTCTGGAATTCCCATTTTTTGCAAGGTTATTCATAATTTGTTATGATCTACACCATAAAATGCCTTTGCATAGTCAATAAAACATTTTTAATTATCTTCAGCAAAATTATATATTAATGATTTTGTTTGATAATTTCTGCATTCTGTTGAATCACCTTTCTTTGAAATGAGCACAAATCTGGCTCTCTTGCAGTCAGCTGGCCAGGTAGTTGTCTTCCAAATTTGGTGTCATAGACAGGTGAGCACTTCCAGTGCTGACTCCGTTTGTTGAAACATCTCAGTTGGTTTTCCGTCAATTCCTGGAGCCGTTTTTTTCACCAATGCCTTCAGTGCAGTATGGACTTCTTCATTCAGTACCATCAGTTCTTGATCATGTGCTACCTCCTGAAATGGTTGAATGTCAACCAATTCTTTTTGGTACTGTGATTGTGTATTCCTTCCGTCTTCTTGTGATGCTTCCTGCATCATTCAACATTTTGCATTTTGCCCATAGAATCCTTCAGTATTGCAATTTGAGGCTTGAAGTTTCTCTTCAGTTATTTCAGGTTGAGAAATGCTGAGCATGTTTTTCCCTATTGGTTTTCTAACTTCATTATAACACTTCAGTTTGTCTCCTGGAGCCACCCTGTGAAATCTTCTGTTCATCTCTTTTACTTCACCTTTTCTTCCAATTGCTTCAGCTACTCTACATTCAAGAGAAATTTTCAGAGCTTTCCTTCATGTATGATGTACTTGATGTCATCCCACAACTCGTTTGGTCTTCAGTCATTAGTGTCCAATGTGTCAAATCTATACTTGAGCTGGTCTCCAAATTCAGGTAGGATTTACTCAAGGTTGTACTTTGGCTCTCATGGACTTGTTTTAATTTTCTCCAGCTTCAACTTGTACTTAAATATGAGCGATTGGTAGTCTATTCCACAGTCAACCCCTGGCCTTGTTCTGACTGATGTTATTGAGCTTCTCTATCATTTCATTTCACAGAGGTAGTCAATCTTATCCTTGTGTATTCCATCCAGCAAGGTCCACATGTACAGTCACCATTTACGTTTTTGAAAAAAAATATTTGCAACGAATAAGTTATTGGTCTTGCAAAATTCTGTCATGGGATCTCCAGTGTTGTTTCTATCACCAAGGCCATATTTTCCAACTACCAATCCTTTGTCTTTGTTTCTACCTTTCTCATTCCACAGTAATTTCTCATTCAACAGTAATTATCAATGCACCTTGATTGCAGATTTGACTGCAGAATTTAGCAAAAATGTTCAACTTCTACATCTTTAGCATTAGTGGTTGGTGTATAAATTTGAATAGTAGTCTTATTAACTGGTCTTTCTTGTAGGTGTGTGGATATTATTCTATCACTGACAGAGTTGTACTTCAGGAGAGGTCTAGAAATATTCTTTCTGGCAATGAATGAGATGCCATTCCTCTTAAATTTGCCATTCCAGCACTTTAGATCATATACTGTACCTGCATGCAATGTTGCTTTACCAAATACCCTGAACACTTGCAAATAACTGGTGAAGAGGGTAAAGTCCCTGCACACAAAGTGTGAGCATGGGAGAAAGGAGAAACAGTCTTGGTCCTTAATTAAAATGAAATTGAAGGGAAGTTGTTGAACTTCCTCAAATATCACCATGTACATCTTAATTTTCATAGCTACTGTAAAAGCAGGTCTCGACACTCATTTTATCAATAAGGCCCTTGAGACACAGAGAATTACAGTATTTTATCAGACCACATACCTAATAAGTAGGAAAGCCTGGAATTGAAATAATGACTCTATGATTTACTTTTCTTTGAACTTAGTCCATAAACAAAAGATTTAATATATATATAAAAAAAAAAATGTACCTTACCTTTATCACTCACTGCCCTTTCTGATTGCCTCATTATCTCTTTCATGTTCACAAGGAATTCTCCAATGTCTCATACTGAAGAGAAAGGGGCTAAAGCCACTCTCTGAGGCCTTGATCATGGAAGGTCTGGGCTGTGCTCTTACACCATGCCTAAAAGAATAGATGAGGAAGGATAGATAATTTCTTCTGTTGAACTGGCTTGAATGACAGGCCTTTACATTTCTTATATCATCTGTTATATCCAAACACACTTATCTCTTATACTTTAGTAGCTACATGATTCTTTCTATGTTTCCTGTCTCCCATTTTAGGTTAAAGGTATGTCTTAAAAGCTTATGTAAACAGTTTGTGCTTGACTATTAACCTTAAAGTATGTGATTCAAATTCACCCAGCAAGGCTGCAGAATAAAGGCCTGGCAATCTGCTTCATAAAGATTACAGCCAAGAGAACCCTATGGAGTAGTTTTATTCTGTAACACATGGAGTTATCATGAGTCGGAATCGACTCAATGGTAATGGGTTTTTGGTTTTTATTCATCCTGAAACCTAAAATATCATCTTCTTCTATGGAGTCTTTTCTTGTTCTCTCAGACCCTTAATCATTTCTTCCTTCTTTGTTGCTCTAGAATTTCCAGATATTTTTATTATTGTACTTCATTGTACTGTAGTTGCTTGTGTGCGTATATGTCTGCTCTTCTACTCAGAGCAACATGAGGAACGGTTCTGTACTACACAACACCTATTCATAGACATAATTTTATTGATATGGGAAAGCAATCATTGTATATGAAATATACATAATTCACATGGGGAATAATCTAGAGAAAAATACAACAACATATTCACAATTGTAACTGCTGCGTAGTGGGATTTGGAGTGATGTTTTTCTTTTTGCTTACCTCAACTTTCTAATTTTTCAGCACTGATGATATTACTTGCATACTCAAAGTGAGAGATGGTCGAAGTGTTTATATTGTTTTAGTCACTGATTAAACTCTGTATGGAAAACTGTATCCTACTTTACTTCATTAACTCTTTAACATCAGGAATAAAAAAAAAAGAAGCATTGACACAACGTAAGGGGAGGAGAAGAAGGTGGAAACTCATACCTGGGTAAGGAAAAACTTGTTGTTGTTGTCAGGTGACTTTGAGTCAATTAAGACTCATGGTGACCCCATGTGACAGAGTAGGACTACCTCATAGAACTTTCTGGGCTCTAATCTTTAGGAAGCGAATCACCAGGCCTTTCTCCCACGAAGTCACTGGGAGAGTTTAACTGCCCACCTTTCAGGTAACTGCTGACACTTAACTGTTGCACCACCTGAGCTCCTTAAGGAAAAAGGTACAAACAAACTGAGATGATTCAACTAGTGAGAAATTACTATTCACTGATTGCATAAAAGATAAAGTCACATACAAATTATGGCAGCTGGCTGGTCTGCACCCCTATGTAGGACTGAAATAAAAAGATAAGGGGGAAAAAATGAGCTAAAACACAAATAGAAGGGTTTTAGTTGATACATAAGGAAGACTTTTCTGAAAGTGAGTACTGTTAAGTACTGCACCAGATTGCTAATGAAATAAGGCAATCTCTCTCTGCCTCTCTCTTCTTTTTTGAAGCCTCATACAATTGGTCTGGAATAATTTTTAAATTGACGTGTATAGATAGGGGAATGGTTGGGTTGACTTTTCATGCTCCTTTGCCGTAATTTGTTTTTATAGCATGATGGATTTTGTAAGGATAACACTAATTTCTCACATGACACTAAGTGACTTATTTCAAGACTTTCCAGAAGCCCCCCCCCCCCCAAAAAAAAAGCCCTATCCCTGGTTCTCTAATGACATGTAGTTTTTATTTTCTAAATCTCCAGGGTGGAAAATAGATTTCTTCAGTGTAGGCGTTGGGATTTTAGCAATCCCATAAAGCTACTATGCTTTGAATTCCCAACTCAGATCAAATTCATTTTATGCCCAACTAAAAGCATATCATCTCTGAGAAGCATTTACTTCTCTTTAAAATCTAGCCCTCCCCTTCCTGTCTTTCACATTGACTCCTCTATCGACAAGTTCACTTTAGCAGAAGATATACTTTAGTCTCTGGCTTTTCTTATTAGTTCAGACCATGACACTGACTGTATTGCTATTTATGTAAAGGAAATTAAGAAAATGAGCAATTAGATAGTCAAGAAGATTTCCTATCTCGAGCTCACTTCATACTACCTATATTGTTTGTTATTCTTCCTTGTAATTAAATAATTTCAAGACTGAATTGTTGTAACTGTTTCTCTCCAGCTTAATTAACATTGCCTTGACTGACTAATGTACAATTTCATTTTTTTCTCTTAATGTGATTTCCCCTCTAAGAAAACATCTCTCAAAAGACTTAAGAGTGCTCATTCTTCCACTGCTCAACATTAATATCCTGTTATTAACTGGTTTTATTGTTTCAAGGGACCTTCAGTGTGAAATATGTGGAAAAAGATAACAATTTAAAAAATAAGGTAATGTAAATTTTAAAAGATTTGTTTAGAATAAATTCTTTAAATTTACCTTAATTTACTCAAAATCCCAGTAGACACAGTTTGATCTTTATCCTCTTGGAGATTATACCATTAAAGAAAAAATGCTCTGTCTTTTTTTTCAAGATGACATAGATAAGGACACAGAGAACATATTTTCCTGAAAATTAACCATTCATTCATTCATTCATAACCTTTGTTCTTTAAAAAACGAATCTATCAAGTATTGGAGGCCTGGTGGTATAGTAGTTAAGAGTGTGGCTGCTCGGAAAAAGGTCGGCAGTTCAAATCCACAAGCTGCTCCTTGGAAACCCCATGCGGCAGTTCTACTCTGTCCTATAGGGTGGCTATGACCCTATATATTTTTAAATTTTTGATGGAAACCATTTAATGGAAACCATTCACTCATTCATAACCTTTGTTCTTTTAGGAACTTATCTGCCAAGTATTCAATAATGTCATCATTCCTTTACCAAAGCTTACTCAGGAAAACATTGGTGAGACTAGCAGTCATCAGAACACTGATATTTCATGAATAAAAATAACTAAAAATGTGCCAGGCACTGTGGTAGGCACTAAGGATAAACTAATGAAAAAGAGTCAAGGATGAGTGAATGAGATATATAGACAAAAACAGGAAACTATGATGTTATAAGATTGGGGTACGATGTGACTCTATGGAGCATCTAAGAGGGATGAAAAACCTGTATTTGGGGAATATGCCTAGTGGAGACAAAATAAACAGAAACGTGAAAAATAAATAAGAGCCAGGAATGCAAAAAAGGGAAGGTAATGGGGAAGCAGGGGGTAAAGCTTTGCAGACAGAGCAGAGTATGAGAAATGTACTAAAGGTGATTATGTGAGAGTAGTAGACCTCAGGGAGTCCTGGTGGCACAGTGGTTAAGAGCTACAGCTGCTAACCAGAAGGCTGATAATTCAAATCTATCAGCCGCTCCTGGGAAACCATATGCTAGGGATGGGGCCCAGCAATCTGTGTTTTATCAAGCCCCCTGAATGATGCTGGTGCAAGCTAAAGTGTGAGAATCATTGTGAAAGGGGAACTGAAATTCAAATTGGCTAGAGTAAGTAGAATGCGCAAAGTGGCAAAAGATTAACTTTGCAATAAGAGTAATAAGAACCAGAAAAATCACAGCATTATAGATTCCGTAAAGGCAATGAGGATCCACAGAAGAGTTATAAGGAGGAGAGTGACATTGACATCACTTCCTTGGAGGAGTTTTCCCTGACCACCTTAGCTAAAGCAGCCCACGGGCCATTCTGCCACACCACGAGTTGTATCTATGGCATAGCTTTTATCACTATCTTATACTTCTTTTGTTTAGCTTTTGTTTATTTTTGCCTGGCATCTCTCACTATACCCTAAGTTCCCCAAGGGCAGAGACCTTATCTGTCTTGTTCAATATTGAATTTCCAGTGCTTAGAACATTTCTTGCTGTGTAACAGACACTCAATAAATGTTCAATGCATGAATGAATTACTAAGTCTACAGAGATGCAGAGACAGGAAAAGACAGTCCCAGATGCTGAACTTGTGGAGCTTACTTTCTGGTTTTTGTGACTAAATTTGCATTTTAGGTACCAATTAAATTTCTGTTGGGTGAATGGAAGTCCCTGGGTGGCACAAGCATTTTGTACTCCTCTACTAATCTAAAGGTTGGCGGTTTGAACCCACCCAGCAGTATCAAAGAAGAAAGACTGGGCAATTTGCTTCAGTAAAGATTAACTAGTTGCAGTTGAGTAGATTTTGACTCATGGTGACCCCATGTGTTACAGAGTAGAACTGGTCCATAGGGTATTCTTAGCTGTAATCTTTAAGGAAGCAGATTGCCAGGCTTTTCTTCTGTGGCGCCATTGTGTGGGTTTGAATTGCCAGTGTTTAGGTTAATAGTTGAGTGTAAACTATTTCTACCACTCAGAGACCCTTCTATAAAGATGGCAGCCAAGAAAACCCTATGGAGCAGCTCCACTCTGTAACACACGAGGTAGCCAAGAATCAGAATCAACTCAATGACAACGGATTTGTTTTGTCGTTTTAGGGTGACTGGAGGCAAGGTTGGAAAGAAGAAAACTGATTTGGATGCTAGTTGTTGCCATTAAAGTCGGAGATAATGGTGACCACTATTAGAGAAATGGCAGTGGAGGTGGGAAGCAATAGACACATCTAAGATACATTTAAGACATAGCATTAAGAGGCTATGGGAGGAGTGGGAGGAGTCAAGTTATGAGGAGCTGAATTCTGACGTAAGCCACTAGAGGACAAAGACACCATTTAGGCAGAGAAAGCTCACTGGAGGAGAGGCAGGCAGGAGAGGCACTGCATGGGACATATTTATACTAGAATTTATTAATCGTTTATCTGAAGATAAAATTTTACTAAGTGCCTTGTGTTTTTATTGCCTAGTAAAATGCAACACAAAATGAAATAAAAGCTTGTTGGTGAAATTCATGTACTAATGAACACACATTTCTTTATAGGGAAATGTAAATGATAAATTAAACAATGAAAATATTAAATACTGATCACTCAGTGGTTTCATTTGCTATCAAAAAGACCCCAAATTGTCTTAAATTCCTAAGAATTATGCAATTATAGGCAAGGAAAAGGATATAAGAATTAGTGAGTAAACATTTACTCTTTTCATGCAAAACAATATTTTTGAGGTTTTAGCATAATTGTTCATGCTCCCATGTGTACTTATTCCATTTTCAGAAAACAGATATTTATTCTCTATTTCCTCTTAATGTTTAAGTAGGCATCAATAATCTTGGGTTTTTGAAAATTGTCAGTTAATGATTGTCTCTATCTGAATTCTGTAAGTATGAATAGTTATCCATCTCTGGATTTCTCATATTACAATTCAGTTTGTCATGTAAAAAATTTTCTCACCTTTCATTTTTCATCAATTACAGGGATAGGACTTAAGAATTATCTTCTCTGTTTATCAGAGTGGAGGAGAGGTCAATAGTATATTATTATGTCCATCATTTAGGGGGGAAAATAACAGCCACAATGTGGTAAGTTTGAGGACCTATATTTTTATACCATATTGTTCTTGTTAGCTTCTGTCAAGTCGATGCTAATTCGTGGTGACCACGTGTATGCAGAGTAGAACTGTGCTCCATAGGGTTTTCAAGGCTGTGACCTTATGGAAGCCGATTTCCAGGCTTGTCTTTTGAGGCATCTCGGAGTGAGTTTGAACTGCCAATCTTTCAGCTAGTAGTCGAGATTTGAACCGTTTGTGTCACTCAGCCACTTGTGATTGACACCACAGGGCTACTTAAAATCTGCCTGGTATTCAGAGCCCAGTGTCTCAGAAAACAGGAATAGAGAGCCTTACAGAAGACCTGAAACTCTGTGGGCCCTGAGACCTGAAACTCTGTGTCCTTAACTCTTGATGGACTGTCAGGTTAGGCAAGGTGGCTTTCAAATTACTTTTGAAGAGCCTTAAAAATTTTGTAACTGCCCTAGGTGTCAATTTTCAGGGATGAATTGGGGCGAGGGCATAGAGGTTCAATCGTGCCCCCTCTGCTTGAACCAGATCAGCTAGTCTATATCTATATGGGGATTCTCACATGCATTTGTTTGAAGTTTATTTACTGTAGCTAGAAAATTTGAACTAGACTAGGTCACCACAATCTTTCCTTCCTACTTTAAATTTACTAGCAGCAATGTTATTTTGTTGTTTCCAAGCTCAGAGTGCCAGTACCTTCTACTGTATTTTATCCCTTCATCTCATCTCTTCTGTTCTCTCCTCTCCTCTCCTCCCCCCTCCCCGTCCTTCCCCTCCTCTCCTCTCCACTCCCCTCCCCTCCTCTTCTCTCCTCTCTCTGTCACGCACAGAGCCTTGCCAAGTGACTGTAAATTCTATCGTGACTTCTTGATTGTGCATTTGCTCGGCTTTTGTCTGTCACTCACAAATCTATCTCAGGTTTGTGGGGAAGGCTCCAGCTGGAAAAATAAGCTTCCTGTTCAGGCCCATCCTGTTTCTAATCTGCTGCTGTTGTAAGAAATTCCCTTCAGGGATTTCTTTACTTCCTATTGCTTTGCCTTTGCTGCTATAAACCTCACAAATATTAATCTCTCCAGGTCCCCATTTTCCCTTACTGCCTAACTTTTTTTTTGTCTAAAATGCCTGCCAGTACTTTTCACACTTCATCATGTCTCCAGGAATACTGGTCCTAGGTCAAAGCCAGAGGCTGCAACTTGACAAAATGTGTTGCGAGGTGGTTTTCCCTCCACATTGTCTGCAGCTGTCATCTTCTCTCAGGTCCCCAAACTGCAAATTAACCAGAGTCAGCATGGGATCATGGGACTTTGTAGTTCCTATTCATTAGACAAAGAAGAAGGACATGAAACTTTTTCCATATCTAGGGAAAAATTAACCAATAAATCTCTATCCTTTTTTTATTGTGCTGTAAGTGAAAGTTTACAAAGCAAATTAGTTTTTAATTAAACAATTAAATACACAATGTTTTCTGACATTGGTTGCCAAACCTGCAACATGTCAACACTCTCCTCAACTCTGGGTTCTACATCACCATTCATCCAGCTTTTCTTTCCCCTCCTCCCTCCTCATCCTTGCCCCTGGTCTGGTGTGCCCACTTAGTCTCATATACACAGTTGACCTGTGTGTATTATTGTTTGTTTTATGGGTCTGTCTAATCTTTGGCTGAAGGGTGAACCTCAGGAGTGACTTCAGTACTGAGTTAAACAGGTGTTCAGGAGCCATACTCTCGGGGTTTCTCCACTCTCTGTCAGACCAGCAAGTCTAGTCTTTTCTGTGAATTTTTTGTATCACATTATTCTGCAGCTCTGTCCGGGACACTCTATCGTGATCTCTGTCGGAGCAGTCATTGGTGGTAGCCAGGCACCATCTAGATGTGCTGGACTCCGTCTGGTGGAGGCTGTGGTAATTCTAGTCCATTAGTCCTTTGGACTAACCTTTCCCTTGTGTTTATGGTTTTCTTCATTCTCCCTAGGTCCAGATGGGGTAGAACCAATATCTTAGATGGCTACTCACAAGCTTTTAAGACCCCAGACTCTACATACCAAAGCAGGATGTAGAATATTTTCTTTATAAACCAATGGACCTAGGAAACGTCTGAGACCATGGCCCCAAACCCTCAGCCTAGTAACTCAGGTCCCTCAGGGAGCATGGATGTGTCTATGAAGCTTCTATGACACTGCCTTGGTCAAGTTGTTCTGACTTCCCAGTATTGTGTACTGTCTTACCCTTCACTAAAGTTACCGCTTACCTATTATCTGTGTAGTATTTTTCCTTCCACAACCCTCCCCTCCCTCATAACCATCAAAGATTGCTTCTATGTGTAAACCTTTTTGATGAGTTTTTAATAGTGATCTTATACAATATTTGTCCTTTTGTGATTGATTTCTTTCACTCAGCATAATGCCCTACAGATTCATCCATGTTGTGAGATGTTTCACAAGTTCATCATTGTTCATTGTCATTGCATAGTATACCATTGTGCTTATGTACCATGGTTTGTTTACCATTCCCGTGCTGATGGGCACTTAGGTTGTTTCCATTTTTTGCTATTGTGAATAATGCTGCAACGAATATGGGTGTGCATATGTCTATTTGTGTGGTGGCTCTTATTTCTCTAGGGCATGTTCCTAGGGGTGGGATTGCTGGATCTTATTTCTATTTCTAGATTTTTAAAGAAGCTCAATATGTTTTACAAAATGGTTATACCATTTTGCATTCCCATCAGCAGTGCATAAGAAGAGTCCCGCAGCCTCTCCAACATTTGTTATTTTCTGTTTTTTTTTTTTTTTTTGATAAATGCCAGTAATGTTGGGGTAACATAGTATCTCACTGTGGTTTTGATTTGCATTTCTCTAATGGCTAGTGATTGAGAAAATTTCCTCATGTGGCTGTTAGTCACCTGAATGTCTTCTTTAGTGAAGTGTCTGCTCACATCCTTTGCACATTTTTCAATTGAATTATTTGTCTTTTTGTTGTAGAGGTGTTGGATTTTCCTATAGATTTTAGAGATTAGAACTTTGTCAAATATGTCGTCACCAATTTTTTTTTCTCAGGCTGTAGGTTCTCTTTTTACTCTTTTGGTGAAGACTTTTGATGAGCAGAAGTGTTTAATTTTTAGAAGATCCCAGTTATCTGGCTTATGTTCTGGTGTTTGTGCGTTTTTGGTTATGGTTTGTATCCTATTTTTGTCTTATTAGGCCCCAGATTTGATCCCATTTTTTCTTCCATAAGCTTCATAGTTTTTGGTTTTATATTTGGGTCTTTGGTCCATTTTGAATTAGTTTTTGTGTATGGTATAAGCTATGGGTCCTGTTTCATTTATTTCATATAGACATCCAGTTTTGGCAGCACTATCTGTTAAAAAAAAGACTGCCTTTCCCACCATTTAATGGACTTTAGGTCATTGTCAATCATTAGGTGAACATAGGTGGATGGATTTACATCTGAGTTCTCAATTCTGTTCCATTGGTCAATGTGCCTTTCATTTATACCAGTACTAGGCTGTTTTTACTACTGTAGCTAGCTGTGTAGTAGGTTCTGAGGTCAGGTAATGTAAAGCCAAACATTTCATTCTTCTTCAATAATGCTTTACTTATCTGGGACCTCTTTCCATATAAAGTTAATGATTAATACTTCCACCTCATTAAAGAATACCGTTGGTATTTGGATCAGGATTACATTGTATGTATAGATTGCTTTGGGTAGAACTGACATTTTCACAATGTTGAGTCTACCTATCCATGAGCATGGTATGTTTTTTCATTTATGTAGGTCTCTTTTGGTTTCTTGCAGTGTTTTGTAGTTTTCTTTGTAAAGGTCTTTTACGTCTCTGGTTAGATTTATTCCTAAGTATTTCATTTTTTCGGGGGCTATTATAAATGGTATTGCTTTCCTGATTTCTTTTTCATAGTTTTCTTTATTGGTGTTTAGGAATCTGACTGATTTTTGTATGTTTACCTTGTATCGTGCTACTCTTCAGAATCTTTCTACTAGTTTCAGTAGTTTTCTTGTGGAGTCCTTTGGGATCTCTATGTTTAGTATCATATCATCCACAAATAGGGATAATTTTACTTCTTCCTTGCCAATTTGGATGCCCTTCATTTCTTTTTCTCGCCTTATTGCTCTATCTAGGACTTCCAGCACAATGTCAAATAGGAGTGGTGATAAAGGGCATCCCTGTCTTGTTCCTGTTCTCAGGGGGAATGTTTTCAGCCTCTCTTCATTGAGAATGATGTTGGCTCTTGGATTTGCACAGATGCCCTTTATTATGTTGAGAAATTTCCATTTGATTCCTATTTTATGGAGAGTTTTTATCAGGAATGGGTGTTGGACTTTTATTAAATGCCTTTTCTGTGTCAATTGAGATGATCATGGGACTCTTTTGTTTTATTTATGTGGTGGATTATGTTGATTGATTTTCTAATGTTGAACCATCTTTGCACACCTGGTACCAATTCCACTTGGCATTGATGTATTATTATTATTTTTTATATGATGCTGAGTTCTATTGCCTATGATATTGTTGAGAATTTTTGCATCTATATTCATGGGAGATATTGGTCTGTAATTTTGTTTTTTTGTGGTGTCTTTGCCTGGTTCGGTATCAAGATTGCACTGACTTCATACAGTGAATTTGGAAGTATCCCTTCCTTTTCTATGTTCTGAAATATTTCGAATAGCACCGGTGTGAGCTCTTCTCTGAATGTTTGGTAGAACCCTCCAGTGAAGCCTCGACTAGTTTTTGTTGGGAGTTTTTTTTTTTTTTTTTTAATCTTTTCAATCTCTGCTCTTGTTATCAGCCGGTTTAGATTCTCTACCTCAGTTTGTGTTAGAGTAGGTAGTGTGTTTTTGGAAATTTGTCCATTTCCTCTAGGTTTTCAAATTTGTTGGAGTATAGTGCTTCATAGTGGTCTGTTATGAACCTTTTTTATTTCAGTTCTGTCTGAAGAAACGTCCCCCATTTCATTTCTTACATGGGTTATTTGTATTCTCTCCTCTTTTTCTCCTGTCATTTTGGCCAATGGCTTGTCGATATTGTTGATCCTTTCAAAGAACCAACTTTTGGTTTTGTTGATATTTTCTATTTCATTTATTTCTGCTCTGTTCTTTATTATTTCCTTTCTTCTGTTGGCTGTGAGCTTCTTTTGTTGCTCTCTTTCTATTTGCTCCTATTGTAAAACTAACTTTTTCATTTTACCCCTTTTCTTCTTTTTTGATATGTGCATCTATCACTACAACTTGACCTCTGAGCACCCTGAAGATTTTGGTATGTTACGTTTTGGTTCACATTTAATTCTAGAAAATTTTTTATTCCATCTTTGATTTCCTCTATTACCCAGTGGTTTTTAAGCAAGGTGTTATTCAGTTTCCATGTGTGTGATTTTTTTTTTTTTCTTTACTCCTCCTGTTATTAATTTCTGCTTTTATGGTGTTGTGATCAGTGAAGATGCTTTGTATTATCTCAATGTTTTTGATTATGTTGAGGGTTGTTTTGTGGCCTAAAATGTGGTCTATTCTGGAAGACGTTCCATGCATGTTGGAAAAGAATATATACTTTGCTGCCATTGGGTGGAGTGTTCTATATATGTCTAGGTCAAGTTGGTTGATTTTAGATTTTCTGTATCTTTGTTGAGTTTCTTTGTAGGTGTTCTGTCCTTTACTGAGAATGGGTGTTGAAGTCTCCTACTATTATATTGGAACTATCAAGTTCTCTTTTCAGTGCTGTTAGAGTTTATTTTATATATTTTGCAACCCTGTCATTGGGTGTGTAGATTTATTTATTATAGTTATGTCATCATAGTGGATTGTCTCTTGAATCATTATATGATGTCCTTCATTGTCTTTTATGGTGGATTTTGTCTTAAGGTCTATTTTGTCTGAGATTAGTATTGCCACTCCTGTCTTTTTTCAGTTGCTGTTTGCTTGATTTTTAATATATTTATATCTTTGTTTCTAAGGTGTGTCTCTTTTTTTTATCCATTCTGTCACTCTCTGTCTCTTTATAGGTGCATTTAAGCCACTTATGTTTGGTGTAATTATTGATAGGTGTGAGTTTATTTTCGTCATTTTCTTGTATCTTTTTTTGGGAGGGATGCTGATGTTTTCTTTGTTTTTCTTATTCTCCTATACAGAGTTCCTTTTGCTTTTGAATTTCTTTTTGTTTCTTTCATTATTGTAGATTTTATGTTTACTGAGACTTTATGTTTTTCTTCTTTATTTGGTGAGTAGGTTTGTTCACTTTCTTTGTAGTTACCTTGAAATTTACCCCTATCTTCTTAAGTTTGAACCAGTCTTTTATTACTTGATATGGCCTTGACTTCCTCTGCATTTGAATTTATATTCTTTTGCTGATTTGTTTTGATGGGATCCTGATTCATAGAACCAGAAATTTCAATATAGACAAAGAGAAAATATCTTTTCCTGGAGAAAAATGATGCAAAAACTTTGGCTATAAGAATTGTATGCTGCCCTTTAAAAGGAAACAAATGCTGCACCAATATTGATTAGTATTTAAATTATCCTTTGAGCAATTGTGGTAGCCATGGTGATTCCCGTGGCATCACTAAGGTTGATGTCATACAGTGCAGGAACTTCTGATGTCACTCGCTCCCATGGACCTCCTCCTGTACTAGACCAAACAGAATCCTTAGTAATGTTTTTTGCACTGATGTTACTCATAGATCGTAATTCCTTCTTTTCTTTTGATTACTACTTCATTCTCAAAAAAAGTTATTGATATAGGTTCACAAACACTAATTACCACAATATTTAGCTAAAACACCATAAAATTTGACAAAATCAACAACTATAAAAACACTGGCAGCAAAGAAAACAACAACACAGTGTGCCTGTAGCATGTGCAGATAAGACTATGTGATTCAAAGCATCATAGTAATTGGATAATAATGACAGCTCTGATGGACGGGCATTAAAAGTTTCAAAAAGTAAATTATCATAGAGTTTTAACCTTGTAGGTATATTGATACAAGTAATCTGGGCCTATGAAAAAGCTTTTGTTGCTATAACTAACTACAGGGATATTTTCATAAGAAAATAATAAATTTCTACTGAAACACTGCACAAAAATTTTATAGACAGTCATTTTGGTGTCACCCCTTCTGACAGCGTCACCCGGTGTGGTCTGCACCCCCCACACCTCCCTAGTGGCATCGCTGAGTAGTTCTATGGCAGAGATAACCAGTTGTCTTTATTTAGAGAAAAAAATGATCTAAATTTCTCTAAAGTAATTCTCACCTAAAAACAGTTAAAAGCACTGTTTTCTATATTCTAGGTACTATGGGAATTGACTCGACAGCACTGGGTGGTGGGTTTTTATGTTTTATAAACATCCAGTTTGAAATCAGTGTGGAGATCATCAATTATTTATGGGTTGTACTTTGTTTTACACACTTGCACAGAATAACCTTTAGACATTACTGACATAAGAATATGATCTTCATTCCATTTTCTTTTTGAATAAAAACTTAAATATTATTTCAGTTCAAATCCTGGAATAGTTAATCCTAAGTAGTTATTCTATGGATTCTGTTTTTCTAGAATTCTGTAATAATCAGCTATTCTTTTTTTTTTTTTCAATTATTGACCTTGATGTCCCCCTAGACTACCCCTAGGCCCCAACCCCAGCTACTTGGTCTCTAAAGTGTTTGAATGTGTCTAGGAAACTTCTATGCTTTTGCTTTAGTCCAGTTATTTTTAAAATAAGTTTGCCATAAATTTGTGTAATGGAATTTGTGTTTTACATATTCTGATGATCTTATATAAATTTCAAATATTTATAAATATCTGTTGAGCAACTACTGAGAAATGTGCTGGGCACTGGGGATGCAAAGAAAAACAATAATCAAGAAAAAATCATATCCTCATAAAGCATTTAGATATTAAACAAGTAATTACAGATAAAGTGTTGAGTGTTAAATTTTCTGGATTTCTCTTTGCAGTCTTTGGGAAAGAAAAGCAATTAAAATAAAATTGTGTTTTTGTGCTTTTATCCATGAGTATTAAAAATGAAATATTTGCAGAGTTTGAGTCATGATCAAGACCATATCCAAAACTGGACAAATATTTATACCTTTAAATAATAAATATTATTATATAGTTTTTATATGTCACACACAAAGCATGAAAAGTTAAACATATTTTTATGCATTATTTTAGTTTTATCAGACCAGCTTTTAGGATGAGATTAGTAATGAAATTGTCCAATAAAGTAAAAATCTATACATCACATATTGTCCCTCATATTAACTGACACATACAAAAACCATCTGCATCCTTCAGTAAAAGTGAGATTTAGCCATACAGTCAGAGGAGAAGTATATTCGTTTAGGTGGCCGCACATGAATGAATGAATGGATAGAATGCAAATTTAGATAAACAAAAGCATACTTGATAAGCTGTATGTACTGAAAATACACTCAGTAGCTGTATAACCAAGGAGCTCTGGCAGCACAATGGTTAAGAACTCACTTGCTAACTGAATGGTTGGTGGTTTGAACCTATTCAGCAGCTCCACAGGAAACAGACCTGGTGATCTGCTCCCATAAAGATTACAGTCTAGAAAACCCCGTGAGGCAGTTCTACTCTGTCACATAGGGATGCTATGAGTCAAAATTGACTGCACCCAACTACAACAACAGCTATGTAACCACAGAACTAAGATTCCAAAACCAGGATTTGAATGCTTGGCTCTGCCTTATAAGCTGAGTGATGGTAAATCTTTTAGCATCTCTTGACTCAACATTTTCATCAGCAAAATGGAGGTACTTATGATATCTACTCATAAGTTATTATAACAATTAAATGAAAATGTGTATATGAGAGGAATTTTTAAACTATGAACTGCAATAAAATTATTTTTAATTTTTTTGTATTCATTATATAATCTGATTGCCAGAGGATGTAGAGATATGAAAATTATCCAACTGACTGTGAGAATATTACAAGGCCAAAGCAAGTGGCAAGAACCTCTATGTTACCTATATTCTTCTTCTCTCATAACTCTCATCAGGTTAATTGATTATCATCTTCATCAACTACCACTTTCTAGGGGCAGGTGACATATTTCTCCAGGATACTGTAGGAATTTCAGAATTAAATTCATACCTGAAAAACAGTGAGCATTTAGTAAATGTATGATGAATGAAGAATTAATGAATGATACATCTCTATTCATGTCCATCTGCTACTTTGAGGGACTTTGGTAGACAGTCTGTTGGTTCTGATAGTTAGATTTGTTTTAGAGAGAGAGAGGGGAAAAGTTGTATTATGAAACTGTCTAAAGTGTTCCAAATAAAAAACAGAGTGGTTTAGAAATTGAAAGAAAGACTGAAACACTATCAGTTTAACCCACTGTGTCTAAGTTTTTCCAGGACACTATTGAGCTCACACCTGGTTGTGAGATCTTAGTAATAAAAAAAAAAAAAAGCAGCATCTGGTTTCATGAGTCTGAAAACAGGGCAGATTTATGGAAGGAGGTATATATATATTTTACACTATCATATTTGCAAGACTGGATTTCACTATATGTCTAACTCAATATTTTTACTTCCTAGTGTTCCCAGAGTTAAGCTTTAGATGCTTACCAAGCTCTATTACCATCCTAGAACTTTTGAAGTTCTTTTGACCAGTGTCGTATGACAACAGCTAGTGTTTAGAATACCTAGACCACAGACAAGAACAGGAGATTTTCAGACTTTTAAAATGAAAAGTACAATAGATTGGATACTGAGCTATCAGAGTATACTTAAGCTTGACAATAGAAACTTTTTCTAGGAAAGGACTGGAGCCTTATATGAGCAGTATAATCTTGTGACCCAAAGTGAGATTTGTTGACATATACTATATAATATCTTTTTCTATCATCATGGTTCTTATGCTAACTTCAAAATAACTATGATGAACAGTATGAAATATAAGTATTTTCTTAAAACATTCTCTCTTACATGATAGAGATTAGGACTGTGGCTTGTAACAGGCAAGAAAAAATTATTAAGCACTAAATTCAAGAATGTGCCATGCACTACAATGTGTGTGCTCAGGGACACATGTGAATAGGTGAAGGAATAGTTTAAACAATGTATCAATAAAGACAGCTATGGGAAGATTAATAAAGAAAACTGATAATAGGAAAGGCACATGGAAAGGAAACTGTATTGCTGTATCCACTGAGGATTTCAATTCATAGAAAAATAAGTAAAATTTTGAAAGGATAAAAATTTCAGAATACGTTAAAGTAAACACAATAGAAAGATTAGAATATCTAAAGTGAACACAGCAACTAGGTGTTGAGCTTTATAAAGGAAGGAATCAAACATTTCTCATTTAAAAGGATGTTTGCCTATATGGGGTCCAATGCTTATTAAATTATATATTTATTGAGCACTTATTTTGGGCTGAGTATGGTTCTAGAGGATACAACAGTAAGAAAGACAAAGGAAAGGAGGGAGGGAGGGAAAAAGGGAGGGAGGGGGGAAGGAAGGTAAAAAGGAAGGAAAGAAGGAAGGAAAGAAGCAAGGAAAGAAACCCTAGAGCAGGAAACAGAGCCCCAAAACAAGTAAGCAAGCAAATGATTTTTTTTTTTTTTAATTTTTTAAAAAGGTCAGATAGCAATAAAATCTGAAAAACAAAGTGAGAGGCTATGACAGAGTAACTGGTTTGGAAGTTGGAAATCTTATCTCTAGGGAATCGAGTGACATTTGACCTGAGACCTGAATGACCAGAAAGACCAGCCATTCAAATAACTGAGAGAAGAGCAAAGTAACAGCAAGATCAAAGACCTGAAGCAAAATTAGCTTAATATGTTTGAGAAAGACCTAAATGACTAGTGTTGATAAAGTATGGAGAACAAGTGAGTGGTTCAAGGTGACCTTGAAGAGGTAGGGAGAGATTAGATCTCACAAGGCTTGCTAAGACTTTGGTAAGGAGTTTAGATTTTGATTCAAGTAAGAAACCATTAGAGGGTTTCAGGTAGATATGATCTAATATATATTTTAAATAACATCACTTTAGCTACTAGAGTACAGAATGGACTGTAGAGAAGGAGATCTCTTAGGACGCCTGTTGGTTAAGAGATAAACTATGAATCTGGGTTGGAAACATCAGTGGTATGAACAAGAATAGTGTGATGCAGACAGAGGGAAGTGGATAAATGAAAAACATATTTTGGAGATAGGGTTGACAGGCCAGCTGCTGAGGGGAGGGGGTGTGAGGGGAAAGAAATATCAAGGATCATTTCCTAGTTTGGATTGAACATCTGGGTGGATGGTTGTGTGATTTGGTGATATGCAGAAAAGGAGAAAGAGCAGTGGTAAAGAGTTCTGTTTGGGATATGTTAACTAAAAGATTATCTGTTTCAAAGTAAATATTAAGAAAAAAGATGAGAACATAAATCTTAAAAGAAATATTTTTGAGATTAAAAGCAGAAAACCAAGGGAATCACTCATCATATCTTTCTGGAAATGATGAGGTAATTTTCTGTGTAACATTCATTTTAAATATTTTTTTCTGTTTAAATACTGATATTCATCTAACATTTACATAAATATAATCCAGATGTGTAGGCCTTGTGAAAATAAAATGAGCTATTTCTAAGCCATCTTCTACTACATGACAAATATGTACTTTAAAATTATATACTATATTAGTAGAATGAAGTGCACAACTTTACTTTTTTAAGAATGATGACAATACGCATATTTTAGAGTTTAGTAGCATATTCGGTATGCAAATATTTTTCATTGACAGCAATTTAAGTATATCTTTTAGATTTAAGAAAGGCAGAATTTTCTAAAATACAAACTCTTCTTGGCATAAAGTTTTCCTTTTTGAGATGTTAAGCAAATTTTATGAAGAGCAGTTCATAAATATTTTAAAATGACTTCTGCCTATTGCACTGAGTGCTTTTCATATTTTCAAGTTCAATGATTCAACTTCAGTAACACACTTGACATTAAGTGGTTGCATGGAAATGATGTATTTTCATATAACTTCCCATTCTAAGTGCTTGATTTTGTCACATATGTTTTCCCCCTATTAATTTTTTTTTTTTCTTTCTGATTATATACTGATGGGAAAATGCTAAAGAAATACCTTTTTATCATTTGGATAATTTTGTATTTTAAAATCTCAAATGATAAAATTGTTTTCAGTGCTTTTTCTTTTATGCTGGAAATACATTTGAATAAATCTCACTCAGCTCACAATGACACTGGGTTTCCTAAAAGTTAGGAAACCCAGAGTGAAGGTGGTAGAGTTTGCTTCTACCACTGATCCCAATACAGTCCATGAAGTGTAACAGAAATACCATGCGCCATTGATTGCACAAATCTACCCTCATGGAGGGAGGACAAAGTAGCTAGATGAGTATAAGAGAATCCGCCAGGCTAAAAGATCTTTACAACAAAATGGGGTCATTTGTGAATACACATCACAAGCACTGCATATTTTGATTTTCCAACATATAAGTTCAGGGAAAAAAATCACTGGCCTCCAAAATAAGCAGTCATGCTGGAAAGGTACGTATAAATATATTTAATGAATGTAAGTATTAGAGTTATTTATTCTTCAGTTAATTTTGGGAATGTGAATAATGATATAAATGAATAAACACTATCAACATTTCAAAGATTATTTCCTTGCTCTGTAAGTAGTATATACGTTTTCAAGATCCTGAAAATAATAAATTTTATTGTAATCTTCTGGAAACTGTTAATTTATTTTCTCTCATTGAGGCTTTCAATTTAGCTGTCAACATTCTTTTTCTTCCCCCTGATTCAGAGACAATCAACACACTATAGGCATATGTGTGCTTGTGTGTTTGCATCACTATATAGATACTGATGTCTATGTAATTATTAATAAAAATATAAGATATACTGCAAGTTAGAAATTACGAAAAAGTTCAAAGGATAATCAATGTTTCTATTTTAACTTAGATTCCTTCAGGTTTTCTTAACATAAGGGGTCAAATCTTGTTTTTGTTTATTCCATGTCTTACCAAATTCACATTTGTATGGACCAAAAAAAAAAACACATAATGGCTCATTGGAATTTATTTATGTGCTCACGAAATTTGAAATATAGTAGCAAACAATTGTTAACAAGCAGATATAAAATTGAATTTACTATGTTGTTTATAGCAATATTTCCTTCTTATTATGTCATATTAAATACTGAAAAAAATTTTAAAGATGAGCGAAATAAGGAAATGTAGGAAATTTAGGTACTCTTGGCATACAGAGATAATCACTGCTAACATTGTGTTACATTACTTTCTTTAATCAAAATTTGTCCAAACGATAGCTTTTGCTTTGTAACATACTTGTAGCAATTATTGTAAAAAGTATTCCATGTCATTAAACATTATTCTATGATAAATTCATTGGCTACACTCTACTCCATTATACGGAAGGGTAAGCCTTTAAATAATACTCTGTTAGAAAAGTAGATTATTTATATATTTTTTATAATTAAACTTTGCGGCAATGAATAGCCTTGTGTCTACAACCTTGCCTATATCCATGATTATTTCTCATTGCTAGCAAAACATGACAGTGCCTATTTTCATGCTATTGCATTTAATAAATCAAAACACTCAGGCAAACTATAAAATAGACTTAAATTCAGTCACAATCATTGAATCTCTTCTCTCAAATTGTCATATTTTTGTAGCTTTTTAGCAATGCAGCCTGTTTTCTCTTGTGCTTCTGAATTTAGACTGTGACCCTTGAATAATGAACACAAATACAGGTAATACTTTTTGCTTACATCTTTGATTTAATATCTTACGGCATATAGTTGTGTGGTTGGATACCATGTTCTCAGTTTTGTACTACGGCAGGAGATAGCAGGTATTATTCTTAGCTCGAGGAAAACAGTTTCTATTCTCTAGGGAATAATACTTTATCATACTGTACGTCTGTGATCGTTCTTGCTTTTGTTAGATATTCTGATTCTGTTTCGTAAAGATTCACAGTAGGAAAATTTGCCAAATTTGGCAATATACTGGCTTTCAATCTGGAGTGTAACGTAACATCAGTATAAAATCCAGTACTTCTGATTTAACAAGTTCAAGAAAATTTCAGGCCTCATGTACACTTGCGGATAAAGCTTAGAACATAGCAACTGAAGAACAAAAGTTTTACTTCCATCATAGATTTGGTGGCTAAAATATTTTACATTTAATAAATCATTAATGTTGGGAAAAATTCTATGGGACGTCTTCCCCAGTCTCTGAGCCAGTGAAGGCATTTTTCCAACAAGTAGCCATCCATTTTGTTGTTTTTAAAGTAAAACAGCGTATTTCACTCTTAGGTAGAACGGTTAGAAATTTCTTCCTCACATCGTACGTACATTTGCTCGTTTTTAAAGTCCACCCATCAGATCATATCATGTTCTCTTCTACATAACAGGAAGGCAAATATAGGAAAATACAGATATTGTAGCCCCTTCAGTCTTTCTTTTCAAACATAATATTTTCAATTCTTTCTGTATTTTCTAACATGACATATTTCCTCAGTTCTTTTACCAGATTATCTTCCTGTGGAAACATTGCCTTTGCTCACTGGAAGGCTCACTAACAGAAATTTAGGGGTCAGATAAGAGATCCGGACCTACTGAGCTTTCTGCTCATTGGAGACTGGAGTGTTGTCTCCAAATCTACACACAATTCAAACAAGAATGTATTCAGTGGAGATGTATCTACTGTAATCCTGAGTAAATGACCTGCATTCTGTTCATTGCCAATTAATCAGTATGGTCCCTTGTATATGAGCTGCATACAGAAATAAAGAACAAAATATTTAGAACTTGCATTAATGGAATTGAGAAATACTTATCTCATGTAACAGTGTTGTTGTACAAAAGGAGGTAGATAATTCAACCCAGCCAGTAAGAATTCAAGAATCAATTCATTAAGTGGTAGTATTTTAGTAGCACTAAAATAAGGAGCTCTGGTGGCACAGTTAAGGGCCCACTGTTAACTGAAAGGTTGGCAGTTTGAACTTACCTTGTGGCTTCAGGGGAGAAAGACCTGATGATTTGCTTCCCCGAAGATTACTGCCAAGTGGGGAAGTTCTACTGTGTCACATGGGGTCTCTATGAGTTGAAATCAACTTGATGGCACCTAAAAACCACAAGGTAAAATACTGGGATGTAAACACTTTAAGACATTCTTCAGAAGTTAGTTATGTACTGTTCTTAAAAAAAGAAGGGTAGTTTTGTCAAGAACAGCCCCTCCTTCTCTCATTTATCCTGTAACCTGGCTGCCAGACAACACTTTCTAAAATCCAGCCCAAGCATGACATTTCTCCTCTGAAAAGGTTAAAATGACCAATGAGTCACCATTTACTACTAAATAAAATCTGGAATACCTCATTTTGGTGCTTTAAAGTCTGAATCTATTCTTACTTTCTAAACCACCACTGTTACTACTGCTTGCTATCCTTGCTACTAGAAAAGCTCAGCTTTGTATTCATGTTCTCTGTTATATGCCTAAGTACTGTGTAAAAGTAAGAAATCAGTACAGATTGTAGAAAACTAGGCAATTTTATTGACAGCATGATTCCCACTTCGATCCTGACTACAGGAACTGAAATGTGTCAAACCCAATTGTTTAAAATTTGTTTTTATTGTGTTTTAGGTGAAAGTTTACAACTCAAGTTAATTTCTCATACAAAAATTTATGCACATATTTTCTCATGTGACTCTAGTTGCAATCCTTGTAATGTGACAGTACAACTCCCTCTTTCCACCTTGGGTTTCCCATGTAAATCCAACTAACTCTTGTCCCTTCCTGCCTTCTCATCCTACGCCTAAACATGAGCAACCCATTTGGGCTCTTGTGTCCATTTGAACTAAGAAGCACATTCTTCACGAGTATTATTTTATGTTTTGCAGTCCAGTCTAATCTTTGTCTGAACAGTGGGCTTTGGGAATGATTTTAGTTCTGGGTTAACCGAGCATCCAGGAGGCCATGGCTTTGGGGGTTCCTCCAGTCTCAGTCAGACCATTAAGTCTGGTCTGTTTACCTGAATTTGAGCTCTGCTGCACACTTTTCTCCCACTCCATCAGGGACTCTCTGTTGTGTTCCCTGTCAGGGTGGTCATCGATGATAGCCAGGCATCATCTAGTTCTTCCGTACTCAGGCTGATAGAATCTCTGTTATATGTGGACATTTTGTCTCTTGGGGTAATATTGTCCTTGTGTCTTTGGTGTTCTTCATTCTCCTTTGCTCCAAGTGGGTTGGGACCTATTGATGCATCTTTGGTGGCTGCTAGCAAGATTTTAACACCCCAGATGTCACTCACCAAAGTAGGATGCAGAACATTTTCTTAATAAACTTTGTTATGCCAATTAACCTAAATGTCCCCAAAACTATGGTCCCCAGACCCCAGCCCCAGCTACTCTGTTCCTCGAAGTGTTTGGTTGTGTTCTGGAAATTTCTTAGCTTTTGGTTTAGTCCAGTTGTGCTGACTTCCCCTGTAATGTATGTTGTCCTTCCCTTCACCTAAGATGATTCTTGTCTACTATCTGGTTAGTGAATTTATCTCTCTCATCCTCCCCACCCTCATAACCATCAAAGTGTGCTTTCTTCCCTGTTTAAACCTTTTCTTGAGTTCTTATAATAGTGGTCTCATACAATATTTGTCCTTTTGCAGCTGACTAATTGCACTTAGCATAATGCCCTCTGGATTCATCCATGTTGTATTTCTCCAATTCATCATTGTTCTTTATAGTTGTATAATATCCCATTGTGTATGTATCATAATTTGTTAATCCTATTGTCTGTTGTTGGACACCTAGGTCGTTTCCATTTTTTTGCTATTGTGAACAGTGCTACAATCAACATGTTGTTGTTGTCAGGTGCCATCGAGTCGGTTCTGATTCATAGCAACCCTATGCACAACAGAACAAAACACTGCCCAGTCCCGAGCCATCCTTACAATCTTTGTTATGCTTGAGCTCATTGTTGCAGCCACTGTGTCAATCCACGTCGTTGAGGGTCTTTCTGTTTTCTGCTGACCCTGTACTCTGCCAAGTATGATGTCCTTCTCCAGGGACTGATCTCTCCTGACAACCTGTCCTGTCCAAAGTATGTAAGACACAGTCTTGCCATCCTTGCTTCTAAGGAGCATTCTGGTTGTACTTCTTCCAAGACAGATTTGTTCATTCTTTTGTCAGTCCATGGTATATTCAATATTCTTCACCAACACCACAATTCAAAGGTGTCAATTCTTCTTCAGTCTTCCTTATTCACTGTCCAGCTTTCACATGCGTATGATGCAATTGAAAATACCATGGCTTGGGCCAGGGGCACCTTAGTCTTCAAGGTGACATCTTTGCTCTTCAACACTTTAAAGAAGTCCTTTGCAGCAGATTTACCCAATGCAATGTGTCTTTTGATTTCTTGACTGCTGTTTCCATGGCTGTTCCATATATTTGCTCTTAGAAGAGCTCTTATTTCTGTAGGGTATATTCCAAGGAGTGGGATTGTTGGATCCTATAGTTCTCTTTCCAGCTCTTTAAGAAACTGCCAAACAGATTTCTGAAGTGGTTGTACCATTTTACATTCCCATCAGCAGTGTATAAGTGTTCCAATCTCTCCACAACCTCTCCAACATTGATTATTTTGTGGCTTTTGGATTAATGCTAGCTTTGTTGAAGGGAGATGGTATCTCACTGTAGTTTTTATTTGCATTTCTCTAATGGCTAATGATCGTGAGCATTTCCTCATGTATGTGTTAACTGCCTGAATGTCTTCTTTGGTGAAGTGCCTGTTTGTGTCCATTGCCCATTTTTTAATTGGGTTATTTGTCTTTTTGTTGTTGAGGTTTTGCAGTATCTTGCAGATTTTAGAGATTAGACCCTTATTGGATATGCAGTAGCCAAAAATTTTTTTCCCAGTCTGTAGGTTGTCTTTTTACTCTTTTGGTGAAGTCTTTGGTTGAGCATAAATGTTTGATTTTTAGGAATTCCCAGTTATCTGGTTTCTCTTTTGGTGTTTATGCATTGTTATTTATGGTTTGTATTCTGCTCATTCCATGTATTAGGGATCCTAGCATTGTCTCTATTTCTTTTTTTTTTCATGATCTTTATTGTTTTAGATTTTATATTGAGGTCTTTGATCCATTTTGGGTTAGTTTTTGTGCATAGTGTGAGGTATGGGCCTTGTTTCATTTGCTTGCAGATGAATATCAAGTTATGCCAGCACCAATTGTTAAAGAGACTGTTTTTCCCCACTTAACAGACTTTGGGCCTTTGTCAAATATCAGCTGCTCATAAGTGGATGAATTTATGTCTGTGTTCTCAATTCTGTTCCATTGGTCTACGTGTCTGTTATTATACCAGTACCAGGCTCTTTTGACTACCATGGATGTATAATACATTCTAAAATCAGGTAGCGTGAGACTTCCGTCTTTGTTCTTCTTCATTAACGCTTTACTTACCAGGGCCTCTTCCCTTTCCGTATGAAGTTACTGATTTGTTTCTCCATCTTGTTAAAAATCTCCTTGGACTTTGTGTCAGGATTGCATTGTATCTGCAGATTGCTTTGGGTAGGATTGACATCTTCACAATGTTGAGGCTTCCTATCCATGAGCATGGTATGTTCTTCCACTTATGTAGGTCTCTTGATTTCTTACAGTAGTGTCTCGTAGTTTCCTTTGTATAGGTTTTCACATCTCTGGTTAGTTTTATTTCTACAGTATTTTATCTTCATGGGGGCTATTGTAAATGGTATCGGTTTGGTGATTTCCTTTTTGAAGTTCTGTTTGTTGATGTAGAGGAATCCAGCTGATTTTTGTATGTTTATCTTGTATCCTAATACTTTGCTCAAATCTTCTATCATGTCCAGTAGTTTTCTTGTGGATTATTTGAGGTTTTCTGTGTACAAGATCATATCATCTGTAAATAGGGATACTTTTACTTCTTCCTTACCAGTTTGGATGCCCTTTATTTTTCTTTCTTGCCTTATTGCTCTGGTTAGGACCTCCAGCACAATGTTGGGTCAGAGTGGTGTTAAAGGGCATCCTTGTCTGGTTCCCATTCTCAAGGGGAATTCTTTCAGACTCTCTCCATTTAGGATGATCTTGGCAGTTGGATTTGTATAAAGGCCCTTTATTATGTTGAGGAATTTCCCTTCTATTCCTATTTTGCTGAGAGCTTTTATCATGAATGGGTTTTGAACTTTGTAAAATGCCTTTTCTCCATCAATTGATACGATCATGTAGTTCTTATCTTTTATTTTATTTGTGTGATGGATTCCATCAGTTGGTTTTCTAATGTGGAACAGTTCCTAGATACTCAATATGAATCCCTCTTGGTCATGATGAATTATTTTTTTGATATGTTGTTGAATTCTATTGGCTAAAATTTTGTTGAGGATTATTACATGTAAGTTTGTGAGGGATATTGGTTTGTAATTTTCTTTTTTTGTGGTGTTTTCACCTGGTTTTGGTATCAGGGTTATGCTGACTTCATGGAATTAGTTCAGGAATATTCCATCCTTTTCTATGCTCTGAAATACCTTCAGTAGTACTGGTGTTAACTTTTCTCTGAAAGTTTGGTAGAGTTCTCCGGTGAATCTGTCAGGGCCAGGGTTTTTTGGGGGGAGAGTTTTCTTTCTTTCTTTTTTTTTTTTTACCTCTCTACTCTCTTCTTTTGCTATAGATTTATTTAGTTTTTTTTTTTTTTTTACCTCAATTTGTATAAGTTTATGTTGGTAGCGTGTCTAGAAATTTGTCCTTTTCCTCTAGGTTTTCAAATTGGTTGGAGTACAATTTTTCACAGTATTCTGTTATGATTCTTTTATTTCATTTGGGTCTGTTGTGATATCACCTATCACATTTCTTATTTGGGTTATTTGCTTCCTTTCCTGTTTTTCTTTTGGCAGTTTGGCCAGTGGTTTATCCATTTCGTTGACCTTTTAAAATAATTAGGTTTTGGTGTTGTTAACTCTTTCAATTGTTTTTCTATTCTCTAATTTATTTCTGCTCTAATTTTTATTATGTCCTTTCTTCTGTTGCCTGAGGGCTTCTTTTGCTGTTCTCTTTCTGTTTGTTCAAGTTGTAGGGTTAATGTTTTGATTTCTGCCCTTTCAACTTTTCGGATGTATGCACTAATTGCTATAAATTGACCTCTGAGCACTGCTTTTGCTGTGTCCCAAAGGTTCTGGTAGGATGTGTTTTCATTCTCATTTGATTTTGTGAATTTCTTTATTCCACCGTTGATTTCTTCTATAACCCAGTAGTTTTTGAGCAAGGTATTGTTCAGTTTCCATGTATTTGATTTTTTTCCTTGCTTTTTCTGTTATTGATTTCTACTTTTATAGCTTTATGGTCAGACAAAGATGCTTTGTAATATTTTGATGTATTGGATTCTGTTAATGCTTGCTTTGTGGCCTAATACGTGGTCTATTCTGGAGAATGTTCCATGTGCATTGGAAAAGAAAGTATACTTGGCTGCTGTTGGGTGGAGTGTTCTGTATACATCTGTGAGATCAAGTTGGTTGACTGTGGCATTTAGATCTTCCATCTCTTTATTGAGCTTCTTTCTAAATGTTCTGTCCTTAACGGAAAGTGGTGTGTCGAAGTCTCCTACTACTACTATTGTGGAGCTATTTCTCTTTTCAATGCTCTTAGGGTTTGTTTTATGTATTTTGGAGCCCTGTTTTTGGGTCCATATATATTTATTACAGTTATGTCCTCCTGATGTATTGACCCTTTAATCATTAGAAAGTGTCTTTCTTTGTCTTTTGTGGTGGATTTTTTTTTAAAGTCTATTTCGTCAGAGATTAATATATATTTTTTTCCATCTTTTGAGTTTTAGTCTGTTTGTGTCTTGGAGTCTCAGGGGTGTCTCTTGTGGGCAGCATATAGAAAGATTGTATGTTTTTATTCATTCTGCCACTTTCTTTCTCTTTCTTGGTGCATTTAGTCTGTTTATATCTAGTGTAATTAAAAAAAAATTTTTTATGAGTTTAGTGCTGTTATTTTGATTTTTATGTGTGTGTGTGTAGTGTTGACAGTTTCTTTGCTCCACTTAATTTTCTATGTTTAGTTGTTTTTCTTTATGTATTTCCTTTTCATCTTTTTCATTGTTCATTTTGTATTTGGTAAGTCATCATGTTTTTCTTCTTTTTTATTTTGATATGTAGATTTGTTAATTTCTTTTGTGGTTACCTTAAAATTTACCTCTGTTTTTATAAGCTTAAACCAATCTTTTATTTCTTGACATCACCTTAACTTTTTCTCCATGTGAAAGTTCTTTGACTACACTGCTTAATCTCTTTTTTTTGTTTGTTTGTTTTAATGTTGTCATCTTTTACATATTGAAGTCTCTGTTTCCCTACTTTCAGTGTTTTAGCTTTTACTTATTTTTCTGACATCCCTATCTGGGTTGATGTCTTGCTGTTCTGCCCTATGTTCGTGTTTTCGGCTGTTATCTGATATTATTGATTCTCTAGCCAGAGGACTACCTTTAGTATTTCTTGTAATTTTGCTTTGGTTTTTACAAATTCCATTAACTGGAGATGCCCTAATTTCACCTTCATATTTGAGAGACAGTTTTGCTAGATATATAATTCTTCAATGGATTTTTTTTTTTTTTTTTTTTTTTTTTTTACCGTCAAGGCTTTATATGTCATCCCATTGCCTTCTTGCTGCATGGTTTCTGCTGAGTTTTCAGAGCTTAGTCTTATTGACTCTCCTTTGTATGTGACCTTTTGCTTATCCCTAGCTGTTTCTAAAATTCTCTCTTTATCTTTGGTTTTGGCAAGTTTGATTGTAATATGTCTTAGTGACTTTTTGGGGGATCTACTCTGTGTGGGGCTTGATGCAATTCTTGGATAGATATCTTCTTGTGTTTCGCGATATCAGGAAATTTTGTGCCAGTAAATTTTCAACAATTCTCTCTGTATTTTCTGTTATTCCCCCCCCCCCCATTCTGATACTCCAGTCACTCGTAGGTTATTCCTCTTGATAGAGTTTCTTAGGGTTTATTCATTTTTTAAAATTATTTTATCTGATTTTTCCTCAAATACATTGGTGTCAAGTGCTTTATCGTCAATCTCACTCTGACTTCCATTGCTTCAATTCTGCTCCTATGACTTTCTATTTAGTTGTCTAATCCTGAAATTTTATTGTTAATCTTTTGGATTACTATTTATTGTCTCTCTATGAATTCTAGTGGCCCATTAAATTTGTTATTTTTCTCTTGAATAGCTTTCCTAAATTTCCCTATTGCTTTGTCTGTGTGTTCCTTGGCTTGGTCTGAGTTTTGCTTGATCTCCTGCCTGATCTCTTGAAGAGCTTTTTATATTAATATTTTGAATTCTACCTCTGGTAATTCCAAGACCTTGTCTTCCTCTGGGAGATTTTCTGATTCTTTATTTTGATCACTTGCTGGAACCATCATGGTCTGCCTCTTTATATGATTTGATTTAGACTTGTCTCTGAGCCATCAATAAGTTAGTATATTTATTTATTGTATGTGTGCTTACTGTGTCCTAGCTTCTTGTTTTGTTTTGTTTTGATATGCCCAAATAGGCTGGGTGTGTGGGTTATTTGATTATTGACATCTTTGAAGTTCTCATGTCCTGTCAACCATTGGTTAGAGCTGCTAGTAGGTGTGTGAGCCTAGGAATCCCTTTACTTTTCTTGTGTGCATTCAGCTCAGGTGTCCAGGTCATTGGTCACTGAGTGTGTGATGCATGCTCTCACCTACAGTCCTAGATGAGCAGAGCCACATGGGGTGACTGGAACAGGCAGAGGTATATGGCTACAGTAGGGGGTTATGTGCTGAGCAAGGTAGGGGGCTGATGGCTGCCTCTGAATGCCTAGGTGGGAGGTGTGTCCCTGTTCTCTAGAGTGCATAGGTGTGTGGGTTTTGCAGCCAAACTTTGGGCAACCAGTGCTGTTGGCTGTAAGAACTTGGAGGGACCACTTATTCTTGAATTCCTGTCATGGTTGGCTTGGGGGGATGGGTGAAGCCATGAGTCCTCGGGCCCCTAATGTGGGTAGGTGAAGAATCTGTGTAATGGGCACAGCAGTGTAAATGTCAGGAATCTGCCACTCCCCCTTAGCTTTTGCAGTTAAAAATAGGCTTCAGGTTTAGGTATATACCTTGTTGTGCTATGTGAATGAGGACCTATGCTGTTCAATGGGCCCACACAGGTCTAGGCAGGCATGAAAGGCATTCAAAGTATGTGGGCTCCTTATGCCTGTGCCTGGGCAAAGGGGCTATGCCTGCCATGAGTTCCCTGCTTAGGGGCGTCTTGATTTTTTAAAGCCCCAAGACTGGTTTGGGTGTGATTAGTCCTGAGCTCCCAGCCTAGGGGAGCTGGTTTCTTTTTTTGTTTGTTCATTTGTTTATTTGTTCCCTCTTCAAGGCTTAGAGACTGGGTCAGGCATGATGGGTTCCACTTCTGGCTTAGGGAGTGTGGCAACTGCTGAACACTGCCAGACCAGCACCAGAGCAGAGCGGGGAGGGTGCAGGTGAGGGGAAGAGAGGTACTTCTCCATTACAGAAGTCTTAAAAGGGTAATGCTCATTTTGATCCTACACACTAGTTCAGACACTCGCACTTAACTTTTGCAGATCCAGCGCCACGTCCCCCTGGCTCCGAGGCTTGTGTAGATTCTCTGTTGCTCAGTTTCTCCTGACATGGTAAAACGAGTCTCAAATGCTCTCAAGCCCAATTTATTAAAAAAAAAAAAAAAAAAAAAAATTCTCAAATAAACCTTCTTTCCTTATTGCATTATTTATTCCAAGTTCAGACTCATCAACAAAATAACCTCAATCAGCTTTAGGAAATGGGAAAAATGCCCAGAGAAATGAAAGGTATGAGACTACAAATGTAATTTTTATTCCTAAAAAAGGAAGTTTTTGTCCTCATGGTCTCATCTAGGTGAAAGTCTTTTTTGTAATATCCAAGCATTTTTTAGATACCTTCCCATAAGCACTGCAATGTTTTCTAGTGGAGTTCTTCTAACAGCTTGGCATCAAGTATTACTTCAATAAACAACATCAAGGAAGCACGAAGTTACTATATATTGTAACAATACCAATTCTATCTAAACATGTCCAAACACACACCGACACTACTACTTTTGTGTTCCAAATTCCATGATGCAGCCTTGTTCTCAACACACTTGAAACTTCAGAATCATCACTGAATTCTTCCTCTTAGACCTCAATAACTTACCAGAAATAGTTGGTTCTGCCTCCATAACATGCTCAATTTGTGTTTTTAAATTTATTTAATATTTGATACATTTATTACTTACACATACAATAAAAAAAAAAAGCCAACAAGTTGATTTTGATTTATAGCGATCACTTGTGTGTCCGGTTAGAACTGCACTCCACAGGGTTATGGCTGATTCTTCAAAAGTAGATCACCAGGCCTTTGCACAGGGGCACATCTGGGCAGGCTCAAACCTCCAAACTTTTGGTTAGCAGAAAAGCGCGTTAGCCATTTGCACATCCAGGGATTCCTACATGTAAGAAGTGCCAACCAAATGTCAAATGCTACATACATGAATCTTTGACTCTCCATTAATTTTAGTTTTCTGTAAGATTTATTCCCAACTCAAATTATGAACTCCCTGTTAGGTTCACACCTCGGCATTGCAATTGGCAAACCTTAACAGTACATATAAACATATACTAACATGGAAATCAGAGAAGTGTTTATTTTATATGTAGAGGACCTTGAGCCATTCAGTTCCAAAAGGAAAATGGACTCTAGTAGATTATTAAAGTGTAATAATTCTGTACATGATCTGTAAAGGCAGCAATTTGCTTCATTCTTAAAAAATATTCACTAAATTTCTAATGAAGAAGAGTTTATATGTGGTATTTTAAAAGGAAGCTGAGACTCAGAGAGGGCATTTCAGTGCACAGATTTTAATATGAACTACAGTAAATTATACTGTATAAAAATTAATAAGCCAGTTCTACCAAGTTCCTCATACTAAATCTATGCATTTTTACATTCACAAAGTTATAAATCATAAACACAACCTAGAAATCAAGAGAGCAACTTGGAAAGATCAGCCTTTCTAAAATCTCTTCATTATTTTTAATATTCCAAATGAATGAGATTAATAACCCTTTATATGTTCTTGCTAATGTCACATGAGTGTTGGCTGAAAACAGAGAATACCAGAAAGTTTACCTGATTTTTATTGATTACACAAAGGCATTTAACTATGCATATCATATCAAATTATGGATAATATTGCAAAGAATGGGAATTCCAGAACACTTACTTGTGCTCATGTGGGTCCTGCACATAGACCAAGAGGCAGTCTTTTGAGCAGGAAAAGGAGATACTGTAGGGCTTAAAATCAGAAAAGGTGTGTGCCAGGGTTGTATTCTTTCACCATACTTATTCAAACTGTGTGCTGAGCAAATAATCCAAGAAGCTGAACTATATGAAGAAAAATGTGGCATCAGAATTGCAGGAAGACTCATTAACAACCTGTGATATGCAGATAACACAACCTTGCTTGCTGAATGTAAAGAGGATTTGAAGCACTTAACGACGAAGATCAAAGACTACAGTCTTCAGTATGGATTACATCTCAACATAAAGAAAACAAAAATCCTCGCAACTGAACCAATAAGTGACATTATGATAAAGCGAGAAAATTTTGAAGTTGTAAAGGATTTCATTTTACTTGGATCATCAACACCCTGGAAGCAGCAGTGAAGAAATAAAATGACATATTTCACCAGGAAAATGTGCTGCAAGAGACCTCTTAAAAATGTTCAAAAACAAAGGTGTCACCTTGAGGACTTAGGTGCACCTAACCCAAGCCACGGTATTTTCAATGGTCTCATATGCACAGAAAAGCTGGACAATGAATAAGGAAGACTGAAGAAAATTTGATGCATTTGAATTATGGTGTTGGCAAAGAATATTCAATATAACATGGACAGCCAGAAGAACAAACAGATCTGTCTTGGAGGAAGTATAACCAGAATGTTCCTTAGAAGCATACTTTTTAATATGTTATCAGGAGGGACCAGTCCCTGGAGAAGGACATCACTCTTGGTAAAGCTGTTGTTGTTGTTAGGTTTTGTTAAGTGGATGCCAACTCATAGTCCTATGCATAACAGAATGAAACACTGCCCAGTTCTGAGCCATCCTCACAATCGTTGTTATACCTGAACCCATTGTTGCAACCACTGTGTCAATCTGTCCTGTTGAGGTTCTTCCTCTTTTTTCCCTCACCATCTGCTTTACCAAGCATGATGTCCTTCTCCAGGAACTGGTCTCTTCTAATAACATGTCCAAAGTACTTGAGAGGAAGCCATGCCATCCTTGCTACTAAGCAGGATTCTGACTGTACTTCCTCCAAGATAGATTTGTTCATTCTTCTGGCAGTTCATGGTACACTCAATATTCTTTGCCAATACCGTAATTCAAAGGCATCAAATCTTGTGTTCCTTATTCATTGTCCAGCTTTCACATGCATATGAGGCAATTGAAAACATCATGGCTTGAGTCAGGCACACTTCAGTCCTTAAAGTGACATCTTTGCTTTTTAACACTTGAAAGAGGTTTTTTGCAGCAGATTTGCTCAGTGCAATACATCATTTGATTTCTTGAGAGGGTCAGCAAAAAAGAGGAAGACCCTCAAGGAGATGGATCGGCAGTGGCTGCAATAACAGGCTCAATTATAGCAACAATTGTGAGGATCATGCAGGATCAGACAACATTTCGTGGGGACCAACTCGACAGCACCTAACAACATTAACAAATCTTTTTCTATTACTGTTTAGAATTTAAAGATGTTTATACCGCAACAAGTCTCTTACTTCTATTTCCTTTATTGTAGAAAATTTACATATCCATTATTTACTTAAGTATTAGGGGAAAAGCCATTTGATTGAGGGTTTCTGTAGCAGCTGCAAACAGGTGGCTAGCATTCGTTATTAAGGGTGCTAAATTCTGTGTAATTGGTTTATTTTTAATGTTTTAAATAGCAATAAAGTCTAGTATAATACTGGTCAGTGTTTACTGGTGAAATTAGGTTTCACAAGGAAGGAACCAAGTAGAAAAAAACTAAAGTGGTAAATCACCTTTTCTTATTGAAGTTTGGTGGGAGAAAACAGGAAATCATTTTGATTTCATATGCTTTCTTCTTATTTAAACCATGAATGTATTCTTTCAGGGAGTCATATTTCTTCATGAAGGAATTACTGAGATCTTGATAATTTGTTGAAAGTAGTACTTGTCACAGGATGAACTCTCTCTGCCTCAGAGTCCTGGCCCCTCTTCATAGTGCCTAGCAAAAACCCACTCACTCAAGGCCGGCTCAAAGAAGACCCTCTGTGTAAAGTCTTTGCTTAGCATTCCTCCATTCCATTTCGACTTGGTTACAACCAAATCTCTGCTTATTCATGCTTTAATCCAATTTAGAAGCACTGTGCGTATGCAAACAAATCACTAGACAAAGCCAAAAAATATAATTGCTAAATAGGAGCAAATATAATATTCAATGAGATGTTACGGAGACCCTGGTGGCATAGCGGTTAAGAGCTATGGCTGCTAACCAAAAAGGTCAGCAGCTGGAATCTACCAGGCACTCCTTGAAAACTCTACTAGGCAGTTCTACTCTGTCCTACAAGGTTGCTATGAATCAGAATCGACTTGGCGGCAACGGGTTTTTGAATGACATGCTACAGGAAAGGAAGTATACTTTCTATGGGAATATAGACCTGCTTCTTGAAATGGGTACATTTGATGATTTATAAATCTGTTTTACTCTGATATCATTCCCTAGGCTGTTGGCTATTTACAAAACTCTCCACTCTGAGCTCTTAAATAGAAGGACCCCATTAGGAAAATATAATTTGTGAATCGTCCAAGGCACAAATCAAGTTTGCTTTATTAAAAATATAATGTTTCTTTCACTTTCAAATAACTATTTTAACAATAACAAAAACAACAAAAGAGCAATACCCAACAATATTGCCATATCCAACTACTTAAAAATTAATATCACAGAGAATTAAAATATGTACAGAGTGTGATAATCATAATGATGGCTCCCCAATGACATCCATAATCTAATCCTCAGAACCTGTGTGTATGTTAGGTTACAAGGCAAAGGGGAATTGAGTTTGCAGAAGTAATTAAGATGCTAATCCACCGGCCTTAAAATAAAGAGATTATCCTGGATGATTCCAGTGGGTTGGGTATAATCACAAATTTTCTTAAAAGTGAAAGAGAGCTGCAGAAGAGGAGAGTCAGCCAGAGGGAGATGTGACTATGAGAGAAAATCAGAGATGTACAACATGGCCAGCCTTGAAGAAGGAGGTGGGGATCATGAGGCAAGGAATGTGGAAAGCCTCTTTGGACCAGGAAAAAGTCAAGGAACCTCTAACCTACCGAACTGTAAGATAGTAAATTTGTGTTGTTTTAAGTCATCAAGTTTGTGATAATTTGTTTCAGCAGTCATAGAGAACCAATACACTTGAGAAAATGAATTAATTTTTTAGTCATTGGATGAACTGCAAGGCCATTTTACTCTCATAACTACTATATATTTATACAGTCATGGCCTCCAGATACAAGGTATCATGCACACGTATGAGAAAATAAAAAGCACCTTGCCACACTTGCCTGAAATTACTGCTATTAAGTGTAAGTAGCATCTAAGTTATATAGAAACTCAGCAAAGAAGGTGGGAAAGGGTACTCCAAACAAAGGTAAAAATATAAATCCACAAAGGCATAAATCTGCATTTTTAGAGGTGGAGGGAAAACTAAAGCATAAATTTTAAGACATCAAGTATCAGTAGACAAACCTTGAAGGACAAATAGAACCGAAAGTGTGAAGGACCATACTAGAGAGCTTCAACTTGAACTTTATTTTACAGGCCATAAACTTTGTCATTGGTACTTATAAATATTTAATTTTATTGCAACTCAGACATAAGCAAATCCCATGCCATGGACCACAAGGCTTTTGTCTTTTTCTAATCTTGAGCATTGTCACTCTCTTATTCACTGTGTGCCATTCCTACTGGTCTGTTTTTGCTCCTTGACCATGCCAAGCTCTTCTACACCACAAGTGTTTGTACGTACTGTTCCCTCTGCTTAGAATGTTCTATCCCCTGCCACACACACACACGACCACACACACACACACACACACTCTGACATTTCTCAACACTCTTTCTTGTATTTTACTGCAGGCTTATATGTCACCTCCTCTAAGAGGTATTTCCTGAACAGCATTATAAATTTTCTCCATTCTACTGTTATTTTCACTATAAGCGTATTGTTTGTTTCCTTCATTCCATTGTCAATGTTGGTATTTTACTATTTGTCTGTTTATTTGCTGTTGTCATTAGCTATCATCAGGTTGGTTCCCTACTCATGGTGAACCCATGCACAACAGAATAAAATGCCTGATCCTATGCTATGCTGTGTGGACTTGGGGGTCAGACTGCTGGGATTCATAGGGTTTTCATTGGCTGAGTTTTGGAAGTTGATTTTCATGCCTTTCATCCTAGTCTGTCTTAGCCTGGAAGCTCCTCTGTTCAGCATCACAGCAACATGCAAGCTTCCACTGACAAATGGGTGGTAGCTGCACATGAGGCACGTTGGCTAGGAATCAGACCCAGGTCTTCAGCAATGTCCTCATGACCTATTAGATTCTATATAGTCCTCTTCTACACTTCCATTTCTTTCTCTTTTTTTGTTACTGTTATATTTTTAACACCCTGCACAGAATCTAGTGCATAGTAGTTAGCTGAAAAAAAAATCTATTGCATGAAGTAATTCACAATTAGTCATTTATAGACAATTTGATCATTTTTTTTTCTAGATAAGTGGGTGGCGATGTTAAGATAATTTTATGATATTCTGGAATAAACATACAAAAGGATTCAACTAGAATCTTGACCACAGGAATATAAAAGGACAGAATTTAGAATAGGATTATCATTACTGATAGTCATATAAAGGAGATATCATTACTGATAGCCACGTAAGGGAGAAAAATGTGGTGTCCAGAAAAAAATTGACACCTGCGTTGAACAATGAGATTCCACAGCATGATGTAAAGTGATACGTTAGGTAGAAAAGTAATAACATTAGAGAGAAGATAATTTGCTTAATATAGGAAATATTGAGGTTGAAGTGCTTATAATCATTCAAGGGAAGGATTCAAGTAGATCTTTATATTTACAAACCTGAAACTCAGGGGAGAAACCCTGACTAAATAGTGATTTGGAATTTTTCACATGTAGGTGACTTTTCAAATCATAAAAGTCATTAACATCGTCTAGAAAGAATGCATGAGCTAAAAGTACCAGAGAATAGGGAGAAGTACTACTTTGTACATAAGGGGGAGAAGAAAGGGGAAAAACTGAAAAAGAAATATGAGAAATTATAATTAGAATTTATTTTTCTAAAAGTCAAGGGAGACTAGTATTTTAAGACTGAGACAGTATCTAGGTGTTAAATACCAGCCAGGTGACTGAAAAATTATCTAGAATCTAGAATACCTCCTTTACTGATACAATAAAATATAAAAACAAAGCAGCCTCATACTTTGTTTTAACTTATCTTTGGTTTAGCAGAAAAGAGTCTGATGTTTTTACTTCTTTTTGTTTGTTTCTGATGGGGAAGGGGACTGGGGTACAGAAAAACAGCATAGAAGTGGAGCGAAAAAGAGTATTATGATACGTACTTTTTTTTATCTCATGACCTTTATGAGGTCAGTTGACACCGGTTGTAAGTAGTCTAATCATGATATTATAGGAATATTTTATTATATAAAATAAAAATGTTTTATTATATATAATTTTGCAAATATTATTATCACTAAAGAGTAGCTTTTTCCATGTGCTTCGCTTCCTCATCACCTCTGACTGGCCTCAGCTATTTGACCTCTGGCATTTTCCGTTTGGTATCTTGTTTATTGGGGTTCCTGGGGATCAGCACCTTCTCTGCAGCACACAAATTTCATCTTAGAGAAGGAAATCTTTTAGACGCCCCAATGAAATTGATATCTCTGTCCGAATATTTCTATCTCAGGGGAAAACAATCAAAAAACAAATGAACACCCTGTTGGAACAGGAGAAAAGTAGGGTGCAGAACTCAAATTCTAGTAAAAGGACCAGGCTTAAAGGTCTGAGTGAGACTGGAGGAACCCTGGAAGCCATGGCCCCCAAACTCTCTGTTAACCCCCACTAAAACACATTCCTGAAGCCAACTCTTCATACAAAGATTAGACTGGATTATAAGACATAAAATGACACTCAGGAAGAGAGTACTTTTTAGCTCAAGTACATAAAAAAAAAAAAATATATATATATTTTTTTTTTTACATGAGACTAAATGGGAAACTTCTGCCCAGAGACGAGATGAGAAGGCAGAAAGGGATAGGAGCTAGCTGAATGGACATGAGAAATTCTTGGTGGAAAGGAAGAGTGTGCTGTCATATTGTAGGGAGAGCAACTAGGGTCACATAACATTGCGTGTATAAATTTTTGTATGAGAAACTAACTTGAGCTGTAAACTTTCACTGAAGCACAATTAAAAAAAAGAAACAAACAAAAATCACTGCCATAACTAAAAATGTCCATGGGTGGTGTAAAAGGTTACCTCACTCTGCTGCTGACCAAAAGTTTGGAAGTTTGAGTCCACCCAGAGGCACCTTGGAAGAAAGGCTTGGTGATCTGCTTCTGAAAAATCAGCCAGCCACTGAAGACCCTGCAGAAAACAGTTCTATCCTGACACACATGGGATCTCCCTGAGTTGGAATCAACTCCACAGCAATGATTTTTTTTAATAACTAAAAGCATGTATAAAACAAACCAAACGACTTCCAAAAACCTTCCTTCAGTATTTCCTCCTAATTATCCAACCCTATTATACACCCTTTGGGACAGTAACCAAAAAAAATCTCATTGCCATCGAGTTGATTCTGACTCATAGCTACCCTATAGAACAGAGTAGAACTGCCTCTTAGGGTCTTCAAGGCTGTAAACCTTTATGGAAGCAGGCTGCCACATCTTTCTCCTGTGAAGCAGCTGGTGGATTCCAGCCAACAACCTTTTGGTTAGTAGCCTAGTGCTTAACCACTATGCCACAAGGGGTCCTTTTGGGACAGTACAAACAGTACACATGAGTAAATCATATGCACTTAATAAATTTTTTAGTGTGAATACTTAAGATAGACATATGTGTTAAGAGAGAAATTGGGAACATTTTCTTTAGAATTCAAATGTCAGTCCCCAATTTTAGATTCTGACGCAACCCTAGGAATACATTGACATTAATAACTCATAAAGAGCAGCAGGTGAGTAGAATCAGCTGCATTCAAGAGTTGATTGAACTACAGTGTCCTGTCCTTTATCCAGTGATAACACACGGATCCTCTAAAGAAAAAATTGACCCATGGCTTGATCTTATCTCATGGCCTGATTCATATATTGGAGGTTCATCTAGCTTGAGTCAGTATCAGTGACATACCACAGTCCAGGTCAAGAGGCTTTTGTCAAATTGCACTCTTGGAAATTATTTAGGCGTTTTAATAGTCTCAATTCACAGATAAGCAGTCATTCAGTATGATCTTAAGTCTTTCAGCTCCTTTTTCTTGGCTGATGATCATCATTATGTTTTTACCTTAACAGGCATTGTAAATAACAAAGGTATCTGGTGTTCTTTTCAATGGTCTTTCAAAGAGTCTCTTTCTCTTCTGTTTTGTCACAATCCAATATATGCATGGATTATTATTTATGTTACTCTCTCCTACGCTGACATTGCTCTATCACAGGCCTGGCTTACTACCTGGATACTCTCCCTCAACACCAATCGCACTTCAGCACCTACCTGGATTGTTGCATGGATCACTCTCCTCTCTATGGCTTCATTCCAGCACAGGCCCAGGTTATTATCCCTGTATCCTCGCGAAATTTTAGGATCCCAGGTCTCCTCACAATCTATCCTTTTAAGGTAAGGTTCCATGGTACCACTCCCTTGTTCAACAGTTCCCAGTGTCACATAGCACAAAACGTAACAGTAGATATTCAAGTATTTTTTGGTTCAGTGTCTAATGACTAGTACATGACTTAAACATGTTGAAATATCTAAATATATTGCAACTTTAGATTAGTCCAACTCATTATAACACTGAACTCAAGGATATTGCAGACCCGGTTTAACCATTTCTAGAGACACACTCTGTAAGAAATACTGGATTTAATCTTTTTCCGGCATGTGAATTTTTCCTCACCCCAAGGCCATGTATTGCCTAGTGTCAGGGAACACACAGCCAAAGAGAAAGCCCAAACTACTACACATACCTCTTTACCCAAATACTAGGCATTCTGTATCCCTTAGAAGTTTTCTTTTGCTCACCACCTTGTTAATTTTTTTTTTTTGCCCAGAATGTGGAAATCCATCCAAATACCCAATATGAGCACCCAGATTTATTTCACAAATGAGAATACCTCACATCCACTTTAAAAAAACTCACAGTAGAAAGGAAAAGACATAAAAATAATGCATTGCTTTCTGTGTTGAAGAAAATTAAGAGTTCTTTATCTGTAGGTGAAAAGAATATTGTGAAAGAGATAAAATATAGGATTCTCATTACAGATACATGGATTTAAAAAAAATAGATGTGGCTTGATGTACAATGTTATTTGTACTCTAGAAAGCTACTTAATAAGTACATTTTAGGTTAATATTTGATTAGAAATCAAGATATTCACTGCTTGCCCACACTCCTTGAACATTTCTGAGTTAGTGGTACTACACAGTGTCACTCTAAACAATTCTCTGTGGAGGGTAAACAACGAAGATATAGAATTGACTTTGGACCATACGACAAAGAAAGCAATGCAATGCAAAGGAAAAATGAAATAAGTAGGAAAGTAGAGGAAATTTCAAAAGGAGACATTTTAGAAAGCTTATGCCAAAGACTCTGGTAGGTATTTTACACATTATCTAATTTAATCTTTTTAAGTATGTGAGATGGTTATTATTATGTACAATATATAAGGGAGGAAACTAAGGTTTCAAAATATTAAATCACTTTTTCAAGCTACACAGGAAATGAAAAAGCCAGAATGTCGTTAAACCCGTTGCCTTCAAGTCGATTCCGACTCATAGCAGCTCTACTGGACAGAATAGAACTGCCTCATAGGGTTTCCAAGGAGTAACTGGTGGATTTGAATAGCTGACCTTTTGGTTAGCAGCTGAGATCTTAACCACTATGCCACTAGGGCTCCAGAATATCACTAGGAAATGACAAAAATTGGGCTTGTTCTTTTTCAATATACTAATAAACCTACTTGTCCATTTTCATCTTTGTATCCCACATGATACCTAGTACATGTTTTGTAAACTGTAGGTACTCAATAAACATTGACTGAATTGAATTTTATTTCATGAAATACATACAATCTCATGACATATTAGTGCTTAGAATCATCTTGTGCTGGGAGAAAGTTCACCTAAGTATATGAAATTCAAACATGATTATATTATCAAATACTTTCCTTTTCATAGTTCTAAATATCTCAGTATGATACCCAACGTTAATTGAGCAGACTGTGGGTAACACTGAGCAGTCTGAACCACGTTAATAGAACATTTTCTGCTTTAGTTCAGCTTGAAAAATTAATGAGTTATCTTTCACAATGATTCTGTACCACGATTAGCTTATGTAATACATTTTGCCAAGTATTTGATTAAAAACTTAGATTTCCTTATTTTATTCTCTCTTAAAATTAGTTGACCAATGATGGTGTTAAGCTCACTTGGTTTAGGAACCTAATACTGAAGGTCTAAGAATAAGATCAGGCACATAGAACTGTCCTTAGGGATAAAAAGTTTTAGAAAATATTATATATTTTATACTCTACAACATATGCTATTAAAGCGTTAGAAACACAGCTATCAAAATAATTAGCATGGTCTTTGCATATTGGGCCAGAGTACCATTTTCGGGGACCCACATAGTCACACATTTCCCTATCCCTTTACTACCCAGGAACCCCAACAAAGGCTCTGAGTTCCAATCTTTGCCTCCAAACTTAGCCTAGCCACTTTCTTGATTGTGAATTTCTTGAAAGCATGGATTGTATGAAGCATTTTTGTGTCAAAGACAGGCCCTACCAGAGTATCTTGATGTGCAGTCAGTAGGTATTAATCATTAAATTTACGATCTTGTAAGTCCTCCAATTTTCACTTAACTCAGAAATATATTCTGTGGTATCTCTAGTGCTTTTCCTGAGATCTTTCAGTAAATATATAAAGAGAAAGTACAATTTCATAATAATTTAAATTCCCTTCCTTTTTTACACTGAATAAAGGCCTGGTGATCTACTTCCTAAAAAGCAACTATTGAAAACCCTACGGAGTACAGTTCTACTCTGATGCACATGAAATCACCATGAGTCAGAATTGACCAGCCATCAATTAATTGGTATGATGTTTTCTTACAACTTCTCATCTTTACACTAAATTTCCCTAGGTCCTTCAATCATTACTTATATAACATAGTTCTTTGATTCTTCTTTATCCTGGATGTATTCCAAGGTGACAATAAAATTATATCATTAAAATATAAGCCTCTAACAGTACATAGAACTCCAAAGGTGGTCTGAACAAAGCATTTTATGGTGGTATTCTTTCCTCCTTTTGCTGAGGTCCAAAATGCTGTAAGTTCAGCCTTAATTTGCATTAAACTTTTTAGCACTAATATCACATTGAATATTCAGTCAAATACTCATAACTTCACAGATTTTAAGCCTGACTTTTTTTCATCTTATGCTTGCATAGCTGATTTTTAAAAATTGAAATAGGATTTCTATTTGTTTTATTAATTTGAAGCATCATCTCAGCCTGTCAATGTTTTTTTTTGATTCCACCTTTGCCATTTAACATGCAACTTTTCTCTTTTAGTCTTGCTTCTTTACCTTCATTAAATACATTGACAAAATGTTGATACACTCGGATGTTCTGATACAGGCATCTCAAATGATCTGGTTCTATGTTCCTCCCTAGACCTCTTTTTTCTTTGTGGATGGCTCTCTAAATTGTTTTAAACATTCCAACTTTTAATATCTTTGTTACCCATCTTTTTCCATAATTGCTCAAAAAATATTCTGAATGTTATTATCAAATGCCTCATTGAAGTCAAGATACACTTCATTCATTAAATCAACCAGCATATTAGCAGCTATAAAAAATGAAGAACTTGATATTTATATGAAACAATATGTTATTAGTGAACACATGCTGCCTCCTAGAGATCAATTATCTCTTTAATGATATGTAGTAAAATTTTACCACAGATCAACTTCAGGTTTGAATTTAGGTATGGAGGCTGGCTATTTACTAGCTGTGGAAACTTAGGTTGTTACTCTACTTCTCCATGGCTCCATTCCCTCTTCTTAAAATAGCAAAAGTAATAGCACCTGCCTCATAGGTTTTTGGAGGAACTAAATGTGTTAATTATGAAGAGAGTTTAAAAGGTTGCACAATATTACAGTGTCTCTCTATATGTTAAGTTTTACTATGCTTGAGAATGGGACTACAAATATAATTTCTTAATTATTTTATTTATACTATAATGTATTTTAATTTTTTTAAGAATGACATACTGTTTTTATAGTGGAGAGACTTTTTAAAAAATCAAGATGTAGGAAAAGACAAGAACATAATGACAAAACGCAGTGTGTTAGGTACCATTAAAATGTACAAAAAAAGTACCAAAAAGTGATAAAATATGGGAGAGATTGAGATTACATCCAGTTACAAGATCAAGAAAGACTACATTGGGAAACTCCAGCTGAAAAGACAAACCTGTGAAAAACTGCAAATTGGAAAGGAACTTTGGAGCATGATTTTCAGGAGATGTATGTTATACTTAATTTGATAGAATTAAGGAAACGGTATAGATTTGGAACCCAAGAATATGTTTGTGAGACAAATTTTCATGTTAAGAGACAGAATCTAGGACCCTACATTACATGTGTCCCAGTGATCCTAGTGAGGATAATTCATCTCTACACTGGAAGTGTTAGTAATGGAAATTAGGGATATGATTATAGCTACATTCCAGCTCAGACTCCGTATCTTTTCAAGTAAGGATAACAGAGAAAAGGAGGAGCTGGAAATTGTAGTACTCCTTAAACATGTGTTGAGTAGGTCTTAGGTGGCAGGCTAAGTGCTTCGCACTCTTTGATATTTTAATACTTATTAAACCCTTTTGATGTGGGCTATTATTATTATCATCTTCACATCATTGTTGTTACGTACTGTTGAGTGGATTTTCGACTCATAGCAGTGACCCCATGAGACAGAGTAGAACTGCCCCATAGAGTTTTCTAACCTGTAAACTTTATGGGAGCTCTGGTGGCACAGCAGTTAAGAGCTCAGGCACCAACCTTAACTCTTGTGCCACCAAAGCTCCTTCATCTTTGTGTTACTTATCTGGAAACCAGGGCTTTAGCCATTTGGCTAGTTGTTACATACTACACAGCTAGTAAGCAGTAGAGCTATGGGGTAGAGTGGGGCACTCAAGGTCTAGAGTCTGTCCTTCTTTAAATTACTCAGCTTTATTGCTTCCTTGACCTTGAAGCATCAGGCCTAGGTAACTACCTGAATCTAAGAGAAAAGCCATCACGGTTACTACTTGGAGTAGATGGAGGATGAAGACATGAATTTGGCTTGAAAGTCTTGACTTCAAGATGTCAATGGGCATCAAACTATGGTTGATGATTTAGCAAATAAGAATACTGGTATCCTGGTTAAATTTGAATTTCAAATAAACAGTGAGTACTTTTTTTTAATATTAGTATGTTTTATGCCATATTTGGGACATACTTATATTTAAAAATTATTAACTGGATTCTATGTATCTTACCTGGCAACCGAATGTCAAGGTGAATATGTCTGATAAGTAGTTGGACATGAGTTGCAGTGGTTTGGGGAGAATAAAGATTGGAAATATAAAGTTGGGAGTTATCGGTAGTTACTAAGTTATACGTGTATCTAGCACTCCTGTTGCCTGCCAGGCCAGGTATTAGGTTCTATGGAGAAGTGATAGATGAAAACAATGAATACATAAAATCCATGAATCAAAACACTTAGCCAAAACAAGAAAGCAGTTAGAGAAACACTAATTTTTGGAAAACATTTTTAAGGGGTGAGAAATTGCCACATAACCGGAAGAAGCATGGAGGTAGGGCTCAAAACAGAGCTGAAGTTGATATGAAATACAATCTAGGGAGGTTGTTAGAAGAGTGAGATGCTGAATACTATTGTTAATGAAGATGAGGCACAAGTAAAGGTCATTACATTCAGAGTTTATCTGTTATGGAAGAGTGTTGCCTGAAGACAGTGGTTCGTTGTGCTGCTGTTGCCAAGACAGTGCAAGGAGATTGAGCACATTTCCCACATTAAGCACATTTTTTCTCTCCTTAAAATAAAACAACCATGGAATTACATATCTGAATATGCAAGTGAAGATCCGTAGAAAATCAAGAGCAAAGATCAAGTGATTTAAAAATAATTACCTTTAAGAAAATATTTCAGCTGGCCTTTTAATTTTTTCCCTTCTTTTGTTTGCTTGCTTTTAATGCAGAAAGACAGACACAAAGCAAAACTAGCAAAAGTTAAGGAAGGCATAATGACTGCGGAGTGGAGGAACTTAAATCTTATCTATATGAGTTTTCTATTGCTACCTGATAAATTTCCACAAAAGCAGAAGCTTAAAACAACTTCCATATGTTATCTCACAGTTTCAGTAGGTCAGAATTCTGGCATGGCTCAACTTGGTTTTCTGTCCAGGGTTTTACACTTAAGGTGTTGGCCATCTGAATTTTTAGCTGGAGGGTCTGGGGGAGAATCAGATTCTGAGCTTGTTCAAGCTATTGGGAGAATTCAATTCCTTGTGGTGATAGGACTGGAGTCCTTGTTTCCTGGCCATTGGTCAAGGGATGCTCTAATCTCGAAGACGCTACTTGCAACTCTTTGCCAAAGGCCTTCCCACAAATTTGAGGCTGGCAGTAGGATCCCTCAGGTAGAAGGCAAATCAGCTGACTTGGGAATTTAATTAAATTGATGAAGTCCCTTCACAGAAGTGCCTAGATTAATGGTCAGTTTAATAAATAAGGGATAGAAATCTCATGTGGAGGGCTTGAGGGGGTAAGAGTGGGGAGGAGTCTTTAGAACTCTGCCTATCACATTATTCATCAACTTTTCTTTATTTAAAATTAAAAGGAAACCTTGAAACAAAGTGAAAGACAACTACTTGCTGTGTACTTTGTTAGATACCCGATGAACATTCTTTTGTGTAATTCCAACAATATTTCTAAGAGTTGGATAAAGTTATCACTATTTTCAGATAAACGAATTCAGGCTTAGAACAATTAAATATTTTACCCACATCACGCAGGCTGTTCAGGTCACATTAAATCTTTGACATTTCCATGATACTAAACATGCATGTGAATTCCAGCAGTTTTAAATTCACCTTCAAATTTCTGATTCTGAAACCATGAGTAATAATGACTTGGGTGATAAAACTATAGTCAAACTTTACCTCAAGACCTTTTGTTCCTTTTCACAATGGTAAAAACCCCCAAATCAAACCCATTGCTGCTGAGTTGATTTCAACCCATAGCAACCCTGTAGGACAGAGTAGAAGTGCCCCGCAAGGTTTCCAAAGAGCGGCTGGTAGATTCAAACAGCTAACTTTTTGGTTAGCAGCCTTATCACTTAACTACTTAGCTGCCACAAGATAATACTAGTCAATTCTGAGTACCTCTTATGGTAACTTTAACTTCTCCTTCTCCTAATAGAATGCTAATTCCGTGAAGGCACAGACTTTGTCCAGTAAAACACAGACTAGGTAAATTCAACTGGCAGGCTCATGGTGAGATTTCGTAGTACAGTAAAACCTGCAAAAGCCAGAACCTGTATAAAGCAGAAATCTGTCAGAGAAGGAAAACTCAAATATTTTCCACCAAAAGGAGCGATAGAAAAGTGGTCAAGCTAACACTGTTAAAGGTAGAAAACTTGCGAGGCCTGGAAAAACAAGGCAGTTTTGTGGAAAGCTGGCTGTCACAGGTGTCACTGTATTTGTTGATAAAGGAGAAGAGGTTTACCACTTTTTCAGAAAAATTGTGGTGCTTTTATCAGAGGTTAAAAAATAAAAATAAAAATTCAGTATAAATAGACCACGTAAGTTAATTCTTGGGCCCTGAGGATTTTATTTTAAGCACTGTGGTACCTGACATGGCTCACCAAATGATATGTTTACACCACACCTGAGACATTCTCTGACCACAAGAATAAGATGAGATTGCATAAAGGGTTCACTTGTACAAGATCTGTAATTTAGTTAGAGAATGCAGGGAAGGGTTTTGTAAAAAGTAACCATTATTATATTGGGTGATAAAAAATATATATAGTCTTGAAACTTTATACCAATGGTCTTCACATAAATTTAGATCTTTGTTAAAAAAAAAAAAAAAGTAGCCGTCAAGTCGATTCCTACTCATTGCGCCCCTGTAGGACAGAGTAAAACTGCCCTGTAGAGTTTCTAAGGAGTGCCTGGTGGATTTGAACTGCCGACCTTTTGGTTAGCAGCCATAGCACTTAACCACTACTCCACCAGGGTTTCCTTTGTAAATATACTTTTTTTTTTTTTTCAGGGAATGTCCTTTCTACTCTAAGAAAACTCGTACAAAAATAGAATGTATAATATAGATGAGTTAGTTATTAAATAAAGTCTTACAAAATAATTCTTGGCTTCAAGAATAAAAAGAATAAATTCTGAAAAACTCTAATAACTATGCAAGCCCCATACTATGTTGATAAAAGGAAAACAGTAATGTTATTAATATAACTAATTCCAGTGATTATGATGTAGCCGGCACATGACTGAAACACTTTTATATATCTATATATATGGTTTTTTATATATATGTAACATTAAAAAATGTGTATACTCATTTGGGACAGTGGTAGTTCAATGGTAGAATTCTCCCCTCTTATACTGAAGGCCCAGGTTCCATTACCGGCCAAGGCACTTAATGCAGAGACATGCCCTGTCTGTTGACGAAGACTTGTGCATTGCTCTGATGCTGAAGAGGTTTCAGCAGAGCTCCAGAGTAAGACAGATAAGGAAGAAAATCCTGGCTATCTACTTCTGAAAATCAGCGAAAGAAAACCCTACAGATCACAATGGTTCAATCTGCAACTGATCATGGAGATGGCTCAGGACCGGGCAACATTGTGTTCAGTTGTGCATGGGTCGCCATGAGTTGAGGAAACTGAAGCTAAGTATATTTAAGAAATTTGCTGGAGTCACATATCTTGTAAACAGGAAAACTAATTTTATTTGATTCCTGTTTAAAAACTTTCAGTGCTCAATCCTTTGTGTAGCAGATGGTACCCTCTACCTGTTACAATTAATTGTTTTTAGTAATATTTATAGCTCAGAGAGTCTGAAAAAGTCCACATATATGTACTCACATTATTAAGAGGTATGTATGCTTTTGCATTTTTCTAGTTTGTTTACTGCTCATGTAAGACATTCTGTACTTATTTTAAGGTACCAAAAGTAGATCTGCTCTATACTAATTAATCTACCAGCAGCAAGAATTAGCAATGTTGTTCAGAGAATTGGTAAAAATAAATAAGAGATGTGTGTGCAGTAGTTAATTTTCTTCACAGACTATTTTAAATAAGATTAACTTAATGATAATTAACCTGATTCAGTATGCAGCTCACCTCAACAGACATTCATTGAACACTTTGCATATAAAAGGCAGTGTATTAGGTCTGTATGGGTACTTTGGCCTCTGTAGAGCTAAAAATCTAGTAGAAGGTACAAAATACTGATAATTACTTTGAGTACTTGGCAAAAAATAAATCAGGTCACTGAGAAAGGAGCACTCAACTCCAATTAAGTTTACTGGAGAAGGCACGAAAAAGATGACGATATATGAGCTTGATCTTGGAAGGTTTCAATAGTCCAAGAACATCCCAAGTGTAGGGAAAAGACCATACAAAGGCAGGTGTGAGTTAAGGGCAAAATGTTCCTGGAATAATAAATAGTTTAGTTTGTTTTATACAGAAGGGTGAGACAGAAAATGAAGACAAAAGAATCAGAAGGGTCAAAATTAGGGAGAGCCTCAAATACCAGCATTTTGCAATTTTGTATGTTATTATGTATAATGGGAATATACTAAACCTTTTTCAAGCGGGCAAGTTAGGTAATCAGATGCTTTACAAAGTTAAATCCAGGAACGGCATGGAGAACACATTGAAAAGAAACTGAATATAGGAAGATTAGATAGGAGGCTATTAAAAATAAACTTTTACAATTCTTGTGATCCATACCACTATAATGTTCTCATTTCTAGATGAGGTGATAGAGTTCCAGGTGCGTACCTAGTATTGGGTGAGTCAAAGTAGTTAGAACCCAGATTTCCTGACTTCCAGTTCTGTTTCCTGATAAAATTGTTGCTATTTTCTCTTTAATTCTTATGTTGAACAGTTTTAAACACTTGTTTTGGTGTCTGGGCAACTTAACAGCTATGTTATAAAATAGACATGAGGTTTTTATGGTATTACAGTATTAACCCAGGTTTGCCCAGATCTCATTCTGTCACGTGTAATTTTTCCACACGTCTTTATGTGAGTAAGCAGCTAAAGGCAAGGAAAAATGGTCAAATGTGGATAAAAATACCACTTTATTTAATAGTTAAATCACCAGTGCATAGCCACCATGAAGAGATTTGTAATTGAGGAATTAAAAATGTAACTTGGAGCTAAACAGGGCTTCCTATTCTCCCTACTCACCATTTCACTCACTTCTCTCACAAATTGCAAATCAAGTCTTGAGTCTACCTAACGAATTTCAATAAAGGATAAAAGCAAAAACAAGACTCTGCGTTGACCTGCTTGCCTCACAGATGCAGAAAAATGAGAGCCCACTACTCATCCGTCATTTATATCACAGCAGCACTGTCCTTGGTGGTGCAGTGGTTAAGTGCTATGGCTGCTAACCAAAGGGTTGGCAGTTCGAATCCATCAGGCGCTCCTTGGAAACTCTATGGGGCAGTTCTACCCTGTTTTGTAGGGTCACTATGAGTCAAAATCCATTTGATGGCAGTGGTTAGCACTGTCTACTAATCAAGCCTAACCCAGCCAATATCTTGAGCTCTAAATAATCACATCAGCAAGGTCTCTTTCCTTAGAAGGGAAATTAGGGAGACTACAGTTTTTTACGGAAAGGGGAAGAAGCAATGATTCAGGAGCTAAAATGTCCCGTTCTTCTACTTTTCTTCATAGAGATATACTGAAGGTAACTTTTTGGCATAAACTAGAAATCTGACAGTCTTCATAGACTTCTTCCTGTTCTTCATACTGAAATTAAATTTACTGTTTACTCTGTTTAATTCTTTTTTTTTTTTTAACATTTTAACTATTTTTAAGTGCACAATTCAACATTATTACAGTCACCATATTGTGCAACTATCAAGTGAACCTGTTTCCAAATGTTTTTCATCACCCTAAGCGGTCACTCAATACCCCTTAAACAATAACTTCCCATTTCCTGCTCTTCCCAGCCACTGGTAACCACTAATAAACTTTAGCCTCTATACCTCTTGAAGAAAGAACAAACTGTTTTCCACAGTGGCTGCACCATTTTACACTCCCACCAGCAATGAACAAAGGTTCTGATTTCTCCATGTCCTTGCCAACACTTGTAATTTTCTGTTTTATTATTCACAGCCATCTTACCAATACTATCTCATTATGGTTTTGATTTGAATTTCCTTAATGATTAATGATTTTCAGCATCTTTTCATGTGCCTGTTGGTCATTTGCATTACTTCTTTGGTGAAATGTCTGTCACAAATCAATAACCTAACTTTACAACATGAGGAACTAGAAAAAGAAGAGCAAATAAATCTGAAAGAAACCAGAAAAAAGGAAAAAACTTTGAGCATCTCTTCATGTACTTATTGGCCATTTGTATATCTTCTTTGGAAAAATGTCTATTCAACTACTTTATCCATTTTTTAATTGGGTTGTTTGTCTTTGGTATTGAGTCATAGGAGTTCTGGATATTCAATTTTATACTGTTACCAAATTATTATTATTATTATTCTGTAGATTTTCTCTTCACTTTTTTGGTATGGACCTCTGATGCACAAGTTTTTCTCGTTTGTTGCTTTTAATTTAGATGAAGTCCAATTTATCTGTTTTTTTTTTGTTGTTGTTGCTGTACTTTTGGTGTCATATCAAATTATTGCCAAAGAAAACAAGGTCCTGAGTCTTTATCCATATATTTTCTCCTATATATTACGGTTTTTGCTCTTATATTTAGGTCATTGACTCCTTTTGAGTTAATTTTCATATGTGGTGTGAGGTAAGAGCTCAACTTCAATTTCATTTTTTCTTTTTTGTGTGCAGCACTCCAATTGTCCTAGCCTCATTTGTTGAAGAGACTGTTCTTTCCCTATTGATATACTGGGTATATTTGCTGAAAAGCAATTGGCCATAGATATATGGGCTTATTTCTGGGCAATGAATTACATTCCAAAAATCTATGTCTATCATACACTAGGACCTCTCTGTTTTGATTACTGTAGTTTCATAGTATGTTTTGAAGTTGGAAAGTATGAGTCCTCCTTTTTTGTTCTTTTTTAAGATTACTTTGGCTATTCAGGCTCTCTTGCGATTCCATACGAATTTCAGTATTGGCTTTTTTATTTCCGCAAAATAGGCTGTTGAAATTTTGTCCAGGGTTGTATTGAACCTGTAGATGGCTTTTAGCACCTTAACAATATTAAGTTTTCCTATCTGTGACCATGGGAAGTCTTTCCATTTACTTAGGTCTTCTTTAATTTCTTTAAATTATATTTTGCTGTTTTCAGTGTACATGTCTTTCACATTTGTGTTTAAATTTATTCCTAGGTATTTAATTTTTTTAGACGATATTGTAAATGGAATTGTTCCCTTACTTTCCTTTTCAGAATGCTCATTGATGATGTTTAGAAACCTGACTGATTTTATATGTTGACTTTGTAGTCTGTCACTTTGATGAATTTACTTATTAGCTTTAGTAGCTTTCTTGTGAACAATTTGGAATTTTAGATATAGGATCAAGTCATCTGCAAAAAGAGATAGTTTTATTTCTTTTTTGCCAATTTTTATACACTTTATTTTTCTTGTCTAATTGCCCTGGCTAGGACTTTCATTATAATATTGAAGAGCAGTGGCAACAGGTTGACATCCTTGTCTTTTTCCTGATCTTAAGGGAAAAGCTCTTAGTCTTTCTCCATTGAGTGTGACGTTAGCTATGGGTTTCCCATAAAAGCCCTTTCATACTGAGGAATTTCTCTTTTATTCCTAGATTGATTAGTGTTTTTATCATGAATGAGTGTTGGATTTTGTCAAATGCCTTTTCTTTACTGGTTGAGATTATCATGTACCCCACCCACCTGCCTTTGGTCTAGTAATGTGGTGTATTGCATGGCTTGATTTTCCAATGTTGAATTACCTTGCATCCTTGGGATAAGTCCCACTTGATCACGCTGTGTAATCCTTTTAATATACTTTTGGATTCATTTTGCTAGTATTTTGTTCAGGGTTTTTGCACATATATACATATGGGATATTGGTCTGTAGTTTTCTTATGGTATCTTTGTCTTTGGTATCTGGGTAATGCTCACTTCATAGAATGACTCCAATCCTACTTAAACATTTTTTTTTTTAAGTTTAAGTAGGATTGGAACCGCTTCTTCTATAAGTCTCTAGTAATGTCTTCAAAAATCTCTAATTTTTTTTTAAGTATCTCCTGAATACATCCTATTCATCCACCACCATTGTCGTTGGAAAAGAAACATTTATTTTCAATACATTATATGCTAAAAACCATGTTCCTAAATTCAATTACATTAACAGCTTGATTTTTCTTTAATATAAAACTCAAGCTAACAACTATATCAAACATAGAATGAAGTACTAATGTTTTATGTTTCCAGAGTTAGCTGATACATTTGTTTGTGGATTTTATATTACCTATTGCTATTTTTTTTTTTTTTATTGCTACAGCCTTTCATCTCCAAAATATAGGAGTTTCCAGATTTGTTCATGTAGCAGAGCTACTAGAGAAATAAGATATCACAAGTGTAATATTACGGTACATATTAAACCTAAACCTATTTTAACTCAAAAATAAGCAAAATTATATTCAGGGCTAAATTCAATACCATTGTATGCTAGACAGAAACCCCTGATGGTGTAGTGGTTAAGAACTATGGCTATTAACCAAAAGGTCTGCAGTTCGAATCCACAAGGTGCTCCTTGGAACCTGTATGGGGGCCGTTCTACTCTGTCCGTGTAGGGTCACTATGAGTCGGTATCAACTCGATGGCAACGGGTTTGGTTTTTGGTTTTATATGCTAGATGGAGCCCTCGTGGCATAGTGGTTAAGAGATCAGCTGCTAACCAAAACACTGGCAGTTCAAATCCATCAGCTGCTCTTTGGAAACCCTATAGGGCAGTTCTACCCTGTCCAATAGGGTTGCTATGAGACGAAACCCACTCGATCTACTTGACAGCACCTAACAACCACAACAAATGCTAGATGCTAGTGGAAGAAAGCAGTAGCATGTGACAAATGTTTAACAAATGTGTGCCTGAGAACACTATCAATTAAGAGTTTTTCAAATTATTTAGCAAATTTAGAGCTTTATAATATGGGGGTTGGAGTTGCAAAACAAATTAGTTCACACATAAAAATCATTTTTCCTTAAGAATATACTGTGAGAGGCTTTATTATAATACCCTCCATGTATATATTAAATTTCAGGGAAAGGAAGAAGCATGTTACCCAAAATTAACTTCTGTATTATTTCGTAGGTCATGACCTTGATAGTTTTAATTTCTGAGTTTCTGACATCAACAACCATTTCCTAAGGATCACTCACTTGTCACTGAGGTAGTTAGTTAAGGAAATAAAAGCAAATAACACTTCACTAGAGAGTAGCTCAACCTTTGCAATTTTATCCTAGAGCTATTACATTCAGTCAAAATTAAAGATGATAGCTCTAGTCTGAGTGAGTAGTACAGGCACCAAACCATATGAGGTATTTCCCTTTATATCCCAAACTGCCTCAGTCTAGTTGAGTCTCATGCAAGAAGAATCAAAGGAAAACCCAAGGCTTTGAACCCAAGAAGTACTGAGATCAGATAGCAAATGCATTATCTAGTCCATCTTACCCTGCTCCTAAGTTGTCATTAGTCAGCTTACATACCTCACAGTCACAAGGAATGACTTTGTGACTTTAGCACACTGGAACAGTTTTCAAAATTTCAGGCTCCAGCTCACCTTTTCTCATTATAAAAAACTACCAATATTCTAAATGTAGGACATATTCCTTCACCAGGACTAAATAAATGAGTTTTTGGATCAAGGAACTATTTGATAAGGACATTTGGGAATGGTAGATTTCAATACAAAAGTTTCTCTATTTCTGTTACAACAATTTTTGTACTCGAGGTAAGGGTTCCTGTATCTTCCTTCAGAAATAATTTGCTCTTCATTTCACTTACAAGATATCACATACTTCATAAGGATGATAGGAATATAAAGAAAATACAGGCTTTGAAGACGCAACCAGTTTATTTTACAGGTGAAAAAGCTACAGCTTACTAAATAAAAAGAACACACCTGTAGTTATACTATGTCTTGCCAAAGCCTGGGTGGTATAAGCAGTTTGCAACTGGCTGCTAACCTACAGGTTGGCAATTTGAACCCACTCAGCAGCTCCTCGGGAGGGAAGTTCTGGCTATCTGCTTCCGTTAGGATTAGAGCCAAGAAAATCCTCTGGAGCAGCTCTACTCTGTAACACATGAGGTCACCATGAGTTGGAATACACTCAACAGTAAACGGTTTGATTTTTTTCTCTTTTTTGGGGGGCAGGGGGTCATACTATGGCTTAGTGTGGAAACAAGGATAAAATTAAATTCATTTTCTTTTTAACCGATTTTAATTTTTAAAGACTTCAAATAGGTCAACGGTTCTTAAACTGTGTTCACTGAACCAGAAGCAATAGCATCACCAGGAAACTTGTTAGAAATTGCAAATTCTCAGGCCCACCCCAAAAACTCAGGGGATGGTGACGGGTGATAATGAATTTTAATAAATCCTGCAAAGGATTCCAATGCATGCTAAGGGTTCAGAACTACTGAAATAAATAAATCACAGGCAAGTTCTGTGAAATTATTGAAGAAATATAGCCAAATGCAACATTTTAATTTTTAATAGTTTACATTGGGATTATTATCATTTCCTTGATAAATGAGGGGAAAACGTAGAAGGTTAGGTGAGTTTTCTAAGATTATTTAAAATTAATCACCAAAAAGAAAAAAAAAAAAAAAACCCAAACCCGTTGCCATTGAGTCCATTCTTACTCATTAATCACACGGGGGATAAATCACTGGTACCTTGATACCTATGCTCAATAAACTTTTCTTTCCTTTTTACATAGACAAAGATTATAGTGATGCAGTAGTGAGTGGATTTAAGAAATATTTAGACAGTGAAATCAACAGGAGTGAGTGACCGATGGGATAAGAAAAGTGAAGGATATGATGCCAATAACTGGGAGAATGTGTAATTTTGGGAATGGAGATGAAGGAGTTCTGTTTTATGACCATTGCTATTTTGGGATAGGTGGTGTTTGATAGATGTTTGGCAGTCGTCCAGGTGGAAAGGTCCAGTAGGTAACATGAAATGGAAGTTTCCCAACCATTGTTCTAGTTGAAGCTCTCTTCACCACAGTTATTGAGGAACTCACCACCCTTGCTTCAGCTGAAAAATTGACCAAAAAAGCTTTCCCACATCCTTAACCATTTGTTTTTGAAGATACAGACAGTACTCTGTACTGTAACCTCCAGACAAAGAACTCATGCCCAGGAAATGATTCCTGTTGTTGTTGTTAGGTGCCATTGAGTCAGTTCCAACTCACAGCGACCCTATGTACCACAGAAACACTGCCTGGTCCTGTGTCATGCTCACAATCATTGTTATGCTTGAGCCCATTGTTGCAGCCACTGTGTCAGTCCATCTCATTGAGGGTCTTCCTTTTTTTATTGATCCTCTACTTTACCAAGCATGATGTCCCTCTCCAGGGACTGGTCCCTCCTGATAATATGTAACATGTCCAAAGTATGTGAAATGTAGTCTCCCCATCCTGGCTTCTAAGAAGCATTCTGGTTGTATTTCTTCCAAGACAGATTTGTTGGTTCTTTTGGCAGTCCACTGTATATTCAATATTCCTTGCCAATACCACAATTCAAAGGCATCGATTCTTCTTTGATCTTCCTTATTCATTGTACATCTTTCCCATGCATATGATACAATTGAAAATACCATGGCTTGAGTCAGGTCCACCTTAGTCTTCAAGGTCACATCTTTGCTTTTCAACACTTTAAAGAGGTCCTTTTTAGCAGATTTGCCCAATGCAATGTGTCTTTTGATTTATTGACTGCTGCTTCCATGGGTGCTGCTTATGGATCCAAGTAAAATGAAATTCTTGACAACTTCAATCTTTTCTCCATTTATTATGATGTGGCTTATTGGTCCAGTCATGAGGAGTTTTGTTTTCTTTATGTTGAGGTGTAATCCATACTGAAAACCGGTGGTCTTTGAATCCTCATCAGTAAGTGTTTCAGGTCCTCTTAACTTTCAGCAAGCAAGGTAGTGTCATCTGCATAGCGCAGGTCGTTGCTGAGTCTTCCTCCAATCATGATGCCCTGTTCTTCTTCATAGAGTCCAGCTTCTCGGATTATTAGCTCAGCATATAGATTGAGTAGGTATGATAAAAGGAAACAACTCTGACACACACCTTTCCTGACTTTAAACCATACAGTATACTATTGTTCTGTCCAAACAACTGCCTCTAGATCTATGTATAGGTTCCTCATGAGCACAATTAAGTCTTCTGGAATTCCCATTCTTTGCAATGTTATCCACAATTTGTTATGATCCACACAGTCGAGTGCCTTTGCATAGGTTAACATCCTTCTGGTATTCTTTGCTTTCAGCCAGGATCCATCTGACATCAGCAATGATATCCCTGGTTTCACATCCTCTTCTGAATCCGGTCTGAATTTCTGGCAGCTCCCTGTCAATGTACTGCTGCAGCTGCTTTTGAACGATCTTCAGCAAAATTTTGCTTGCCTGTGATTTAATGATATTGTTCCATAATTTCTTCCTTTGGTTGGATCACATTTCTTGGGAATAGGTATAAATAAGGATCTCTTCCAGTCAGTTGCCCAGGTAGCTGTCTTCCAAATTCTTGGCATAGACAAGTGAGCACTTCCAGTGCTGCATCTATTTGTTGAAACATCTCAATTGATATTCTGTCAATTCCTGGAGTCTTGTTTTTTGCCAATGCCTTCAGAGCAGCTTGGACTTATTCCTTCAGTACCATCAGTTCCTGATCATATGCTACCTCTTGAAATGGTTGAATGTCAACTAGTTCTTTTTGGTATGATGACTCTGTGTATTCCTTCCATCTTCTTTTGATGCTTCCTGTGTCATTTAATATTTTCCCCATAGAATCTTTCACTATTGCAACTTGAGGTTTGAATTTTTTCTTCAGTTCTTTCAGCTTGAGAAAAGCTGAGCGTGTTCTTCCCTTTTGGTTTTCTATCTCCAGCCCTTTGCACATGTCATTATAATACTTTGTCTTCTTGAGCTGCCCTTTACAGTCATAAGGTTTTCCCTGGCTAATTCTTTTCCGAGGTAGACTACCGGGTCCTTCTTCCTAGTCTGTCTTAGTTTGGAAGCTCAGCTGAAACCTGTCCTCCATGGGTGACCTGCTGGTATCTGAATACCAGTGGCATAGTTTCCAACATCACAGTAACATGCAAGCCCCCACAGCACGACAAAATGACAGACACGTTGGGGGATATGCTTGCTGGAAAACAATATTTTGATATGATACATACAAATGGATGATATGCAGAGAGAATTAGCAAATGCCTGAATCACAGAAAAATGGAGCACTTGCAGAGGAAGTTAAATGAAGGGAAAATAATCAATTGTGCATGCTAGTGTTGAATGAAAGTAACAGCATTAGAATTAAAGTTTTCTATTCTTATTATGGAAATCTTGGTGGCATAGTGGTTAAGAGCTATTGCTGCTAACCAAAAGATTGGCAGTTTGAATTTACCAGGTACTCCTTGGAAACATTATGGGGCAGTTCTGCTCTGTCCTATAGGGTTGCTATGAATTGGAATCAACTCAATGGCAATGGGTTTGGTTTTTAGTTTATTCATATTATGGAAACCCTGGTGGCATAGTGGTCAAGAGCTACAGCTGCAGGCAGTTCAAATCCACCAGCCGCTCCCTGGAAAACATATTTACATGCAGACTGACAAAGCAGTAAACTGGCTGATGGTCCTAACCGAATAAATCAATTAATTGAATATTCTCATTTATTCATTTTTCAACTAAACCTTGTTGTTGTTATTTAGTTAGTTGCTGTTGAGTTGGCTCCAACTCATTGCAACTTTTAGATAACAGAAAGAAACATTGCCGGGTCCTATGCCAGCTCTATAATCTTTGATAAGTTTGAGCCCATTGTTGATGCTGTTGTGTCAGTCCATCTCATTGAAGGTTTCTCTCATTTTTGATGATCCTTTACATTACCAAACAGGATGCCTTTTTATAGAAATAGGTGTTTCCTGATGACATGTCCAGAGTAAGCAAGTTGAAGTCTTACCATCCTAGCTTCTAAGGAACATTCCAGTTTTCTTTCTTCTAAGACTGATTTGTTCATTCTTCTGGCAGTTTGTAGTATAACTTAAATGTTAGAATCAGTGCTAGACATTACGATAACAGAAGTGTTAAGACCTGGCCCTTTCTCTCTCAAGAAACTGAAACTCTAGGGAGAGAAAAATGATCTGTAGATTAAAATTTAGTGTAATGTGTGTGAAAGTAAAGGACTATACAAAACACTGTGAGAGCCCAGAGCAGAAGGGAAATTAACTGCACGGGGAAGTCAGAACAAGCTTCATAGAGATGATAACATTTTATCCCAGCCCTATGTAATTTGACACAGTGGCTGCAACAATGGGCTCAAGCATAACAATTGTGAGGATGGTGTAGGACCTGGTAGTATTTCATTCCATTGTGCATAGAGTCGCTATGGATGGCACCTAACAACAAAAATTCCAGCATACAACTTGGCATAGTAAAAGATGCTGGAAGATAGGGTTGAAGACGAGAAGGGCAGGAATAGTGTTAAGATGTTCCTGTCTTAGAGAACAGCATGAACAAAAGCACTATGCTAAGAACATATATAGTTTTTTTGTTGTTATTAGGTCCCATAGAGCCCATTCCAACTCATAGCAACCCCATACACAACAGAACAAAATACTGCCCAGCCCTGTACCATCCTTACAATCATTACTATGTTTGAGCTCATTGTTGCAGCCACTGTGTCAATCTATCTCATAAGGGGTCTTCCACATTTTCACTGACCCTCGACCTTAACAAGCATGATGTCCTTCTCCAGGACTTATCCCTCCAGATAACATGTCCAAAGTACTCGAGATGAAGTCTAGCCATCCTAGGTTTCAAGGAGCATTTCAGCTATATTTCTTCCAAGACCAACTTCCTCTTTCTGGCAGTCCATAGTATATTCAGTATTTTTTGCCAACACCATAACTCAAAGGCATCAATTCTTCTCCAGTCTTCGTTACTCATTGCCCATCTTTTGCACGCATATGAGGTGATTAAAAATATCATGCCTTGGGTCTGGCCCACCTCAGTCCTCAGAGTGACATGTTTGCTTTTCAACATTTTAAAGAGTTCTGTGTTGTTTGATTTCTTGACTGCCGTTTCCATGAGCATTGATTGTGGATCCAAGTAAAATGAAATCTTTGACAACTTCAATAGTTTTTCTAGCGACAAAATTAGTTTTCAGATTCAAATAGAGCTGGCAGCCTCTCAGTTGGGTTTGGGACTTTAGGTAACTTTTTTTTTTTTTTAATATTCACAAGGTATGAAAACTCTTCCAAATCAGGCTCTAATCTACTTATCCAACTTATGTATCTCCTCACTCTGTTCTGCAAAGGCTGAGACACAACCACATGTATTGTCACATTTCCCAAGTTCAGAGGACTCTTTCTGTCTCTCCCTTCCTGAGCTCACTGAGGCTCTTTCATTGTTTTAATATTGTTCTGGTTTCCCCTCCGCGGCCCAATTGGTAAACGCTTGTAACTCTGTAACGCACATTTCCTGGAGTCAACCCATTCCTACCACTAGACAAAGTAGTTGTCTCTTTTAAACATGTATTTATGGTAGAATTGTTTGCCTGTGTTAGTGGAATAGTTGTTTCATATTTATGAGCTGCTTTGATTCCATGAGTTTCTGAATTGGCATGATGCCTAGAGAAGACTCAAGAGGCATCCTCTATTGAACCAAAAAGAAAAGGCACATTTTGGTGTGGTTGACTCATGTATATATACAACAATTTATGACCATTATGAAAAGTTTTTTTGAACTGGATATATTAAAACACATGCACACAAAAATTTATATAATATATGGAGCCTCAAAGCAAACCAAGTACATATATTTAGTATAATAAAGACAGGCTTATTTTTTTAATTTATTTTTGAATAGATAATACATTTATAAGATTCAAAAAAGGTGTAAAAAGTTATACACTGAAAAGCCTTGGTCTCTCTCCTGTTCTTTCCACTCTGTTTCCCCCTTCTAATTCATTTCTTACTCCTTACTCCATATAGATACCCTTTTAATATATTTATTTACTTCACGTATATATTCTTCCAGTGTTTCCTTATACTAATACAAGCAAATACGAGTACCTGTATATATATTTTTTACGAGCCTCTTTCTTACACAAAAACTAGCATAATATATACAGTGCTCTGAGATTTGGTTGTTTTTGTTTATTTATTATTTTCTGTTGATTTTTTAATTTTTTTAATGGCTATCTGTTCTGTGAATTTTTTTCTATGTCAGTTTAGAAGGAGTGCCTCATTTTTTTTTAAACACTGCATAGTATTCTATTGTTCAGATGTATCTGCCAATATGCTACCTTATATGGCAAAAAAAAAAAAATTTTTTTTTTTTTATGGCATAAGGGATTTCACAGGTGTGATTAAATGAAAGATCTTGAGATGCCTTCACAAGGGACACAGAACTGCCAGCACCTTGATTTTAGCCAAATGAGGCTGATTTTGAACTTCTGACCTCCAGGGTGGTAAAATAATAAATCGTATTGTTTAAGTCACTATATTTGTGGTAATTCATTAAAGCAGCAATAGACAATTAATATAGATATCTTTGCCAGTAACATGTGAGAGGAGCTTTTTCACAACAGCCTCTTGAGTTGAGTGTATTGTCAAACATTTGGAGTTCTGCTAATCCGATTGGTTAGATTAGGAATATCAGTGGATTTTGTATTTCTCTTATGAGTGGAATTGGGCATCTTTTTCCATGTTTAACATTAATTTGCATTTTTTCTTATAAACAGTCTTCATGTGCTTTGCCCATTTTTAACTGGACTGTTGGTTTTTACCTCTTGATTTCCAGAAGCCGTTTATTATTTTGGAGATCTGGTGGTGCAGTGGTTAAGTGCCATGGCTACTAACCAAAAGGTTGGCAGTTTGAACCCAGCTGCTCCTTGGGAACACTATGGGGCAGTTCTACTCTGTCCTATAAGGTCCGCATGGGTAGGAATCAACTTGACGGCAATGGGTATGGGTTTTAATTATACTAGAGAGATTTTGTGGTATTAAATACAAATATCTTTTCCAGTTTGCAATTAATTTGTCTTTTGTTTTTATATGTTGTTTTTTATTATCAGACCATGCATGTGGACCTACATTTTCAACTAATTTGGGTAGATAACTAGGAACACAATGGCTGGATAATATACTAAGCCTATTTTTATACATTGGCAAACTGTCTTCCAAAGTGGCTGTACTATTTTGTGTTTCCATCAGCAATGAATGGAAGTTCTTTTTGTTCCACACTCTTGTCAACATCTGGTGTTGTCAGTGTTTTGGTATTATCAAATTTTTTTCTTTTAATTGAGATATAATTCACATATCATAAAATTTACCAATTTAACATGTATAATTCAGTGGGTTGTTTGTTTTTTATTGTATTCTCAATCTCTCAAGGCTGGAAAATAATCTTCCAGTTTACCTGCGTATGTGGCCAATGGACCCACCCTACAGACTCTGAGTATTAGCCACACTCTCCAGATTCTGAGTAGGGGTCCCACTTTCCTGGCCGACTTGCAAGGCAGCTCTACCCCTTCACCTTTGGGCACTGTCCCTATTCACTTGGCCCACCAGAATGGTAGCACCGACATCTGAAACCAATGTTGTGGCATCCTCACTACTTGAAACTTAGGCAGTAGCTCTACCCTTTGAAACCTAAGACAAGGAGAATTCACTCCCTCTGACAGTTCTTCTGGTCTCTGAGCTAATCCCAGGATGGTTCCTTTCTTTTCTTGGAGGACAACAAACGTTGCAACCAAGCAGCTCCTACAGAATTCCAGGAGGCAGACAGCTTTCCTTCAGTTTGTCCTATTTCCATCCTTTTCGCTCTAAGCTTACAGGGTTTCTGCTGAGGTTTTTGATTAGATCCATTGGTCACAGGACTAATCTCTTCAGCAAAAGATTATGTACGGCACTCTTTGTGTGTGTATGTGTGGGTCTGTGCACGCTTTAGATGAAAGTTTACAGCTCAAGTTAGTTTCTCATGCAAAAATTTATACAAATATTATTATGTGACACTAGTTGCCCTTCCTATAATGTGACAGCACACTCCTCCTTTCCATACCAGATTTTCCGTGTCTATATAACCAGCTCCTGTCCCTTTCTGCCTTCTCATCTTGCCTCTAGATGAGAACTGCTCATTTAGTCTCATGTATCTAACTGAGAAGTACACTCTTCATGAGTATCATTTTATGTCTTATCGTCCAGTCTAATCTTTGTCTGAAAAGTTAGCTTCAGGAATGGTTTTAGTTCTGGGTTAACAGACAGCCTGGTGCCCATGTCTTCTGTGGTTGCTCCAGTCTCAGTCAGACCATTAAGTCTTGTCTTTTTACTAGAATTTGAGTTCTGCACCTCACTTTTTTCCTGATATGTCAGGAACTTTCTGTTGTGTTCCCTGTCATGGTGGCCATTGGTGGTAGCCAGGTACCATCTAGTTCTTCTGATCTTAAGTTGATGGAATCTCTGGTTTATGTGGACCTTTTTGTCTCTTGGAAACCCTGGTGGCAGAGTGGTTAAGAGCCATGGCTGCTAAGCAAAAGGTTGGCAGTTCAAATCCAAGAGACACTCTTTGGGAACTTCATGGGGCAGTTCTAGTCTGCTATAGCATCTCTACGAATTGGAATCAACTCGACAGCAATGGGTTTGGCTTTTTGGTTTTTGGTTTTGTCTCTTGGGCTAATATTTTCCTTGCATCTTTGGTGTTCTTCATTCTCCTTTGCTCCAGGTGGGTTGGGACGAATTGGTGCATCTTAGATAGCCACTCACTTTTAAGACCCCAGACTCCACTCACCAAAGTGGAATGCAGAACATTTTCTTAGCAAACTTTGTTATGCCATTTGACCTAGACGTCCCCTGAAACCATGGTCTCCAGACCCCCGCCCCTGCTACACTGTCTCTTGAAGTGTTTGGTTGTATTCAGGAAACTTCTCAGTGTACAATGCCCTTGGTGTCAGTTCCAGAACAGGATCTCTTATTTTTTACAATTGAATTTTCCAAATCTTTAAGTTCTGGTTTCTTTTTGCACTGCTCATTTCTCAATCTATCTCTTTCCTCCCACATTTTACCATAAACAGCAAGAAGAAACCATGTTGCCCCTTTAAGATCTTGCTTACAAATCTCCTCAACCAAATACCCAAGTTCATCACTTACAAGTTCTACCTTCCACAAAACATTTGGACGTAATTCTGGCAAGTTCTTTGTCTCTTTATAATAAGAATCACCTATTTGTTATTCTCCAGTGTTCAATAACGTGTTCATTGCTTTGTTTTAAAGGTTCAACAGAAGTACATTTAACATTCACATTTCTAGCAACTTTTTTTTCACGATGTTGGAAGCTTTCCCCACAGCTCTCAATTCTTTCTGAGCCCTTATCACAATTGCTCATAATATTCGTACTTCTACAGTAAGTATTCAAGACAACTCAGGCCTTATTCTCAGGCACATCAATATTCCTCCAGCCTCTACTCATTACCCGATTCCAAAACCACTTCCACATTTTAGTATTTGTTAGAGTAATACTCAATGGTACCAAATTTTATTATATGGAGATTTAAACACAGGACTTTTAATGGTGAAAAATTGAAAGCAACCTGAAAAGTATGGAAGAATATTTAATGACATAGGAAATAGGTCATGACACAATGCTAAAGGAAAACAGTGTTATAAAGCCATGCGTGTTACACCTTCATAATTTTATAAAATTTACATATATCCCAGTAATACATTAAAATGTCAATGTTAAAATGTTCCAAGATTACACAAAATTTCTACTTTATTTTCTGATTTTTTTTTAACAAAGAAGCATTACTCTTAAAATCTGAGAAATCATATTAAATTAAAAAACTGAAATTATTTATGAGGATGATTTTTTAAATATGAGTTATATTAAATATATAAATTACATATGAATTATATAAAATGTATATTATATTGTGTTGTACTATGCTGAACTATGGGGAAAGACATCTTGGTTAGAGTGAGAACACAAAGGTTATTTGGGCTGAATTTTTTATTTAGTAGTTTATTGAAAGCACAAGGGGTTGGAGAAATAAAACACCATTTTTTTTTCTTTTTTAAATTTGTATTGTGCTTTAAGTGAAAGTTTACAAATCAAGTCTCTCATACAAAAATTTATATACATCTTGCTATATACTCCTAGTTGCTCTCCCCCCAATGAGACAGCACTCTTCTTCTCTCCACCCTTTATTTCTGTGTCCGTTCAGCCAGCTTCCGTCCCCGACTCCCCTCCACCCTGCCCTCCCATCTCCCCTCCAGACAGGAGCTGCCCGCATAGTCTCATGTGTCTACTTGACCCTGTATCTTTTTCTATCCTATAATCCAGTCCAATCCCTATCTGAAGAGTTGGCTTTGGGAATGGTTCCTGTCTTGGGCTAACAGAAGGTCTGGAGACCATGACCTCTGGGGTCCTTCTAGTCTCAGTCAGACCATTAAATCTGCTCTTTTTAAGAGAATTTGAGTTCTGCATTCCACTGCTTTCCTGCTCCCTTAGGTGTTCTCTATTGTGTTCCCTGTCAGGGCAGTCATCTGTTGTAGTCAGGTACCATCTAGTTCTTCTGGTCTCAGGCTGATGTAGCCTCTGGTTTATGCGGCCCCTTCTGTTTCTTGGGCTCATAATTACCTTGTGTCTTTGGTGTTCTTCATTCTTTTTTGCTCAGGTGGGTTGAGGCCAATTGATGCATCTTAGAAGCTGCTTGCTAGCTTTTAAGACCCCAGACGCCACTCTCCAAAGTGGGATGCAGAATATTTTCTCAGTAGATATTATTATGCCAATTGACTTAGATGTCCCCAGGAACCATGGCCCCCAACCCCACACCTGCTACACTGGACTTCGAAGCGTTTGGTTTATTCAGGAAACTGCTTTTGGTTTAGTCCGGTTGTGCTGACGTCGCCTGTATTGTGTGTTGTCTTTCCCTTCACCTAAAATAGTTCTTGTCTACTGTCTAATTAGTGAATACCTTTTTCCCTTCCTCCCTCCCCACTCTCGTAACCATCAAAGAATATTTCCTTCTCTGTTTAAACTATTTTTTGTTAGTTCTTATAATAGTGGTCTCATACAATATTTGCTCTTTTGCAACTGACTAATTTCACTCAACATGATGCCTTCCTGATTCCTCCATGTTATGAAATGTTTCATGGATTCATCATTGTTCTTTTTTGATGCATAGTATTCCGTTGTGTGAATATACCCTAATTTATCCATTCATCCGTTGATGGGCACCATCTTTTTATTATTATATACAGTGCTGCAATGAACACGGGTGTGCATATATCTGTTCGTGTAAAGGCTTCCTGGGGCAGTTCTACTCTGTCCTATACGGTCGCTATGAGTCGGAATCGACTCAATGGCACTGGGTTTTTTCCTGGGTAAAGGCTCTTATTTCCCTAGGATATATTCCAAGGAGTTGGATTGCTTGATCGTTTGGTAGTTCTATTTCTAGCTTTTTAAGGAAGCCCCAAATTGATTTCCAAAGTGGTTGTACCATTTGACATTCCCACCGGCAGTGTATAAGTGTTCCAGTCTTTCCACAGCCTCTCCAACATTTGTTATTTTGTGTTTTTTGGATTAATGCCAGCCTTGTTGGAGTGAGATGAAATCTCATTGTAGTTTTCATCTGCATTTCTTTAATGGCTAATGATCGTGAACATTTCCTCATGTATCTGTTAGCTACCTGAATGTCTTCTTCAGTCAAGTGTCTGGTCATATCTTTTACCCATTTTTAATTGGGTTGTTTGTCTTTTTGCAGTTGAGTTTTTGCAGTATTATGTAGATTTTAGAGATCAGATGCTGATTGGAAATGTCACAACTAAAAACTTTTTCCCAGTCTGTAGGTAGTTTTTTTTACTCTTTTGGTGAAGTCTTTGGATGAGCATAGGTGTTTGACTTTTAGGAGCTCCCAGTTGTCTAGTTTCTCTTCTGCATTGTTAGTAATGTTTTATATACTGTTTATGCCATGTATTTGGGTTCTAGCATTGTCCCTTTTTTTTCTTCCATGATCATTATCTTTTTAGAGTTTATATTTAGGTCTTTGATCCATTTTGAGTTAGTTTTTGTGCATGGTGTGAGGTATGGGTCTTGTTTCATTTTTTTTGCAGATGGATATCCAGTTATGCCAGCACCATTTGTTAAAGAGACTCTTCCCCATTTAACAGATTTTGGGCCTTTGTCAAATATCAGCTGCTCCTATTTGGATGGATTTATGTCTGGATTCTCAATTCTGTTCCATTGGTCTATGTATCTGCTGTTGTAACAGTGCAAGGCTGTTTTGACTACTGTGGCAGTATAATAGGTCCTAAAATCAGGTAGCGTGAGGCCTCCCACTTTGTTCATGGTTTTCAGTAATGCTTTTACTTATCTGGGGCCTTTTTCCCTTTCATATGAATTTGGTGATTTGTTTCTCCATCTCATTAAAAAATGTAATTGGAATTTGGATAGGAATTGCGTTGTATCTATAGATCACTTTTGGTAGAAGAAACGTTTTTACAATGTTAAGTCTTCCTATCCATGAGCAATATATGTTTTTCCACTTATTTAAGTCTCTTTTGGTTTCTTGCAGTAGTGCCTTGTTGGTTTCTTTGTACAGGTCTTTTACGTCTCTGGTAAGATTTATTCCTAACTATTTTAACTTCTTGGGGGCTACTGTAAATGATATTGATTTGGGGATTTTCTCTTCAATATTTTTTTTCTTGGTGTAGAGGAATCCGACTGATTTTTTTTATGTTTATCTCATATCCTGATACTCTGCTGAACACTTCTATTAGTTTCTGTAGTTTCCCTGAGGATTCTTTAGGGTTTTCTGTGTATAAGATCATGTCATCTGCAAATAGAGATATTTTTACTTCTTCCTTACCAATCTGGATGCCCTTTATTTATTTTTCTAGCCTAACTGCTCTGGCTAAGACCTCTGGCACAGTGTTGAATAAGAGTGGTGATAAAGGGCATCCTGGTCTGGTTCCCAATCTCAAGTGGAATGCTTTCAAATTCTCTCCACTTAGGATGATGTTGGCTGTTGGTTGTGTATAAATGCCCTTTATTATGCTGAGGAATTTTCCTTCTATTCTTATTGTGCTGAGAGTTTTTATCATGAACAGGTTAAGCTGCTAATTTACATATTCTGTGTATATTCCATGTATGTTGAACAAATACATTTCTACGATAAAAATGGTTATAGAGATGTGGAAATGATTTTGCCTTTCTTTTATACATGAGGTAGATATACGGTTTCCCTTCTTGTTCTTAGTGCATTTATATTTCCCTTCATTTATGTAGTATCCTGGGATGAAAGTACATTGAGAGCGATTGCTCAAAGGCACAAGCACACTTAGGTGTTGTAAAGAGAGGCAAAGCCAGCACCAGATTGCAAATGCAGAACAAAGCTATAAAAAAAACGCAAAATGCATGCTTATGGTGTGCTATGTAAGAGACTGAAGAGAAAATTCCATCTGGAGGATAGTGACCAGAAAGATGATATAGAAATGTCAATCCCATAAATTCAACTGATTGTAAGATTTAAAGCTTTAGAAAGGGGGGGTTAGCCATGAACTTAGCTGATTTAACTTCAGAATCAAACAAAATGAGGCTGATCTTCTTAGATTTTCTAAAAGGCATGATGAATACTACATTTCTCTTTGTTTATGGGAAAAAAAATTTCAAACTCCAAAAAATAGTTTCAGTATTGCTACAGGAGATCTTGTGCTTAGGAACAATGCTGAAGATGCCTATTGCAAAAGCAAAGTATAATCATTGCAAAACGCTCAATATAGTGGGCAAATAAATATACCAAAAAGTATTTTCCTCAAAAACATCTTTAGATGATTTTTGAAGAAATCTGGATTTCAGTGGAAATTTCCCAACACACATACCAAGCAGACTTTCAAGGGCAGTTGCAATATTCAACAATGTTCCTAGACATGCTGTGAACACAAACTCCCCATCTTATAAAAGGTGTAATCCTCCTTGTGCTATAACTTTTATGATGAGATGATACTCCAGGCCAACTTCTGTGTGTACAGTTCAGGAGCTCATATATGAATGCTATTACACTTATATGTAAAAAAAAGTAATAGTTATTATAAAGGAACATATTTTAAACAATACTTTGAATGTTGCCTACAGTGTATGCAAGACAATTTCCTGTTGGTTTCTAGTTTCAGGACAATTTCCTGGAGGCTTCAAATTTTCAGCACTTGCCAGATACTATTTCTTTGGGCAAAGGGAGAAATAGAGGAGAAAAATGGTACTTATTACAAGAGCAATCACGAATGTTCAGTTACAATTGAAAAGCCTAGCATGAAACAAGACTATATGATTGCATCAAAGTATGGTAAGATTTATGTGTTGTTGAGGCTGTTGGCTAAGAACTGGATGCAGCATCATGACATATTTCACTGTCTTGTAAATTACATGATCTACCACATGAGTTTTTTGTCAGCACAATTTTTTTATTTATTGACCACAATGTCAAAAATGTCAGATGAGACAAAAAGTCATCCACAACAAATAACGATCACATTTTTCTAAAATGATACAAACATTAGCTCTTGGTCGAACACCAGTGCTGTTTCTTCTCCTTGAAGTTTCTGTCATCACTTTTTTAAATAGATAAATAAGGTCGATTCTGTTCTTTCTTCCCTCTGCTGCAGCTAAAATAATTACTTATTTCACTCATCCTTTTTCCCAGGTGTTCACACAAAAGAGAGGTTCTTATTTAGTTTCAATGCACAATGGATTAGATTATTTTATATCCTTCATGTATTGCAAGTACTATTTAAAAGCCAGAGTAGCTGGTGTGCTGGCCTCTTACCTTCTTCTTGGGCTTCTTACTGAGAAAAGGCTGCATTTCATAAATAAAGGACTACTGGTCTGGTCAAGAGGGAACCAGAGTTCTTCAGCCTTTTTGGCACCAATACTCTGTGTACCCTTGACAAATCTCTTAATATTCTCATGCCTCAATTTTTTAATCTGTGAAGTGAGAATGTTTAAACCATCTCTAAAGTCCCTGACACTCCTAAAATTTTTAATTCTAATTTTAATATATTTGATTCTATTGCTTATCAATAGAGCAGATGAAGAAATATTAGGTTTGATTTTAGTTTGTATTTTAATAACATTTTAATTGCCATTTAGGTAAGGTATGTACAAAGTTTTCTTTCTGAGCAAGATAATGCAAGTACCATATCCCTATTATTTTTGTATTATTTATAAGGAATAATAAGCAGTATTAGAAAAAAGAAAGATGAACATATTTAGATATTCAGATTTGGTTTTGGATATACTTGCTTTTTGATCTGTTGACACACCAATGAAGAAGAGAGGAAATCGAGGACCTCTTTCACCAGGCTGTATTATTTTTATTCGGGATGTGACACTGTAATGGTTCTAAGCAAATCTTTTGCATATTGGATGAAACCCCTCTCCTCTTTTCTTTCTTCTCTTTTTTCAAAGATATTTTTCTATAAAAACAAACAAACAACAGTATACAGAAATAGAACAGGAGAATGAACGCTAATGCTGAGTGGCAGGAGAGTCATTAAAACTCTTCGCTGTGATTGGGACCTGATTTAACTGTCTAACGTTCAAGGCCAAAACCAATCTCAGGGCCATTGCACTTATGGTCCTTTCTGCTTTCCAGATAACCACATGGCTTGCTCTCTTATCAGGTCTTTCAGGTATTTGCTTAAGTATCACTTTCTCAGTGAGGCATTCTCTTATCACCTTTTTTTTTAATTGACCCCTCTACACACATGTTTCAATTCCTCGTTGGCATTTCATGCTTTATATTTGTCCATACTGCTTATCATAATCTAACCTACCAGATATTCTATTTTATATTTGTCAGTATCTCACTGGAGTAGATGGAGTAGGAGCCCTGCTCATGCTCCCTCAGCACTCTCCCTTCTTGCCCATGACTACAGCAGTCTACTGCAAGCACCTGCGACTTCCTGCCTGAAGGTTTCCTTTCAGCCCCTACATGGCCAGAAGTGCTGGGAGGTCTGCGCTCCCATGAGCAGCTCAGAATCAGGAGAGGTAGAGTTGGAAAATTAATACCCCAGTTTTTCCACCTTTTAGTGAGATAATTCTGATTCATATTCTATACTGTCTCCCAGAGTTCCGCAGTGGAATTGACCCTCAGGCATCTGCAGAGGCACCCTGCTTGATAATGCATCTGTTGCTGGCTTCCTCACGTTCCCTGTCTCACTCCTCATTCTCTTATGACTGCTTTCTGAGACTATCTCCAAATAAACAACTTCACGCAAACTTCTATCTCAGGATGTGCTTGCAGAAAAGCAGGACCCAGTCCAGGACATATGCCAAGAGTTCCTAGTTTTTAAGGGTAAGAGTTTTTTGTCTGATTTTACTGATTGATCTCCAATGACCAAAACAGAGCCTGGCTCACAGTAGAGACTCCATAAATGGTTGTTGAATCAATGAACTCCTATTAAAAAACATCCCTTGACTCTACTCTCACCACAGGCTGTGCCTGATCTTATAATCATCTAATCTACCAGTAACCTGTTCAGACTAAAATTCATTTTCTACTTATATCAACTGTCAGTGTTGCTGATATCTAAGTTGTGAAAAAATGTGGAGCTTTTGTAGAGTCAGCTGGTTAAAAATTGAGAAAAAAAGACAAATGTACTCAGTAACAGGGATTACTTTTTGTAGCGATATCCAAATTTGGCTGATCCTTAGGACCACTTTATTGGGTTTACAAAATTCTGATTTTTTGGACCTTGTCTTTCTGAATTCTGTTTCACAAGGTCTGAATTAGGGTTCAGAAATCCATGTATTTTAAGTGTTCGCTTGATGATTCTGATGTACAACCAAGTTTGAGCACTACTAGCTTAGTTAGGGAACACACCTGTAGGTAATCAAGTATTTACACAAGCATATAAAATTTCAGAATAGAAATATGGAGTCCTCAAATATTCCCAATTGTATTTAAACAGGAATCTAAAACATCACTTTAAAAAAATACTAGCCTTTGCAAAGTCCATGGAAGTAAATTTTTTTTCATTATTCTATCAAGCTGTAGTCACAATGGCATCTGAAGGAAAAAGAGGAATTAATAAATATCTGTATGAAGGAAAACTGTTAACATGTGTGTAATTTAAGATACAGATCATCCATACAAATGCAGAGCGAGAACATTTTCACTAAAAATCTACTTTGAAGAGTCTAAGAGCTGTATTTTTCTTCAAATATCCTGAATTACAGACACTAGAGTTTCTAGTGTCTACCCACCAAATATTAATGAAAGGAAAAAAAATCATCAAGTACACATTAATCCAGGTTACATATGAACCATATGGTTTTTGCACATTTTAATGCTAGTGTAATTGCTATATTAAGGGCTAACTTACTTGCCTCTTGCTGACCTGGAGTAAGAAAAAAGGGATAAAAAAGACAACTTTGTCTTCTCTTGAATTCTCCAGTGTAATCATGCACACTCCAAAACAACAGGAAGTGGATAAGAGAGCCATCTGTCTTTGGTTGCCAATTAATGGCTTTACAGAGGAAACAAAGACTTTATTATCCTTTTTGAGTTGCCTTCTTGCCACATTTAAAAAAAGAAAAATCTAAGTAAAAGCAGGACTCAGGCAGCCTCATTAGTGACCCTTGGAGGAGGCTGTGTTTTGAATCTTAATTATAAAAAGATGATTAATAAATTGATCTAGGGAGTTTCTTTTATGAAGCAGATGGATCACTCTCTAGTATCAGAGGGCAGTTGTTTCCCAGGAGAAGAAATGCTTTAAGTCTCCCTAAGACTATATTTCTTAGTCAATAAAGTCTGATAAAGAATAAAAAAGAATGCAAGGTTACAGGTGTTAAAGATGGAAATTTCTGTAGGGTTTTTGTTTGTATATGTGTATGCGGGTATCATGGATTGAATTATGTCCCCTCCCAAAATGTGTGTATCAGCTTTGGTTAGGCCATGATTCCCAGTATTCTGTGGTTGTCCTCCATTTTATGATTGTAATTTTATGTTAAAGAGGATTAGAGGGGGATTGTAACACCACCCTTACTCAGGTTACCTCCCTGATTGAATGTAAAGGCAGTTTCCCTGGGGTGTGGCCTGTACCACATTTTATCTCTTGAGAGATAAAAGGAAAGAGAAGCAAGCAGAGAGTTGGGGACCTCATACCACCAAGAAACAGCACGAGGAGCAGAGAGCATCCTTTGGACACGAGGTCCCTGCGCCTGAGAAGCTCCTCCACCAGGGGAAGATTGAGGACAAGGCTCTTTCTCCAGAGCCCACTGAGGGAGAAAGCCTCCCCCTGGAGCTGATGCCCTGAATTTGGACTTGTAACCTACTAGACTGCAAGAGAATAAATTTCTCTTTGTTAAAGCCATCCACTTGTATTTCTGTTATGGCAGCACTAGATGACTAAGATGGGGTGGGGGGGGTGTTCAGTTTTTTTGTTTTCTCTTTGTTTACGTAAATCCACCTTGGCAAGGCTTTTGAAAAGTGCTAAGGAATTTTAATTCTTTTTTTTGCCTTTTCATGGAGTGAAACTATGCAAGGAGGACTTGGCACAGGGAACGGAAAGAAAGAAAATGTGAAAAAATGGCCCACATTCTGGTTTTGTAGAACACAATACACTATTGGAAATATCACTCACTTTTTCACCTTTGGGATTAAGCATGATGGAAAGGGTGCTGTACAAAGAGTCAGGTAGTCTGGACTAGGCTTCCTATTTTTGCCCTAGTGGCACAATGGTTAAGTGCTTGACTGCTAACTGAAAGGTCAGAGGTGCTAACACAGCAGCCACTCTGGGGGAGAAAAGATGCCATCTAACAACAACATGTAACTTCAGTTATTTAACTACCTTACATTCATTCATTCATCAAATTGTGGCTAATATTTGCTAAATATATATTAGGAGTTATATATATATAAACAGGGGAAGACATAGTCTCTAGATTTAAAGAGCTTTTATTCTATTTTTAAATATTAGCCAAACGAAATTACAATAGCATAAACTTGCTAACACATTAGATAGATTTTTAAGGATTCCTTCAGTAGTAGGGAGAGACAGAAGTCCAGCTCAAAGTGACTTAAACAATGAAAAAGAATTTATTGTTTCCAGAAATTACAAATCTTATGATAGAGATATGGTTGAATTTAGATTAATAAATGTTTTTAAGACTTAGTTTTACTCTCTTTCTCCCAAGTGGGAATAGCATTCCCTTATAGTGCCTCCCGTCCCAAAAACATACAAAATTCATCATATTTTCAAGCCAATTCTTACTCCAGAATAAAATCTCTCAAATATGTAACCCACTCTCCCACCACATGGTCACCCTTAGTTTGGGCCTTCATTATTATTTATTTATTTTTGCTTAGTCTATTGGCATCAGACATAAGCAGACCTTTGCTGTGTTTTCTGGTTATCTGGCAGCTTTCACACACCCTTTTTATGTTTGAGAAATTTCTTGTCTGATGAGTCTTTCCTTCTCCCAGTAACAGTCTCAAAACCGAACTTTCCTTGCTACTACCATGTAAGCATGTGAGACAGGTTCAGACAACCAGGCATAGCCTCAAGACGTTAGGATGTGATTCATGCAAAGAATCAAGTGCTACATGGAACAAGTATTCTGCTGGGATGAGAATGTAAGTATCTGAATATCAGGGAAAGCATTGGTGAAGACTCAGTGTCTGGAACATGCTGCTGTGTCTTTGCTAGAATGGGTGATAGTAAGGTCTCCCCTGGGAAAGCCCTATGGGGTAGTCTGGCCATCGTTACTGGCTGCATGGGCTCCAAGCACAGCTCTTTGGTAATCTTTAAACAAATTCTATGACCTTAACAATATCCTTGAATATATTTGTCCTTTTTGTTTTTACTTATACTAGCTAGAATGATTTATTATTTTTACAAATATCAATATACTTTTGAAGTCAAGTTTCTTGTTTTTATGCTGACCGACATGGTTTATCTTAATCTCATAAGATCTGTCACCTGAACTCTTATAAAAGCGTCCCTATAATTATCTCATCTCTATTTCCCTCTATCCTGTTTGGTGCTTCAAAATTTATCTGAGGCCACTTTATGTCTCTGTATTAAAACTTTGATTGGCTCCACACATGAAGAAAATCCAAGTCCAGATAAAAAGTAGTCTTCCCACCTAGCACACAATTTCCTCCTCATATTCACCTTCAAGCACCCCACCATCCCTTATCTCCAGTCACATTGCAAATGTTTCTGGCTTCTCTAATACAACATGATTTTTTTGAGTTGATACACTTACTGAAAAAACTCACTTACTGAAGTTATCCACTTCTTAACCTTCTGTGAAATTTATGCCCATCCTTCAAGATACAAATCAAATATCAGCTTACTATATAAACTCATTCTCACTCCTGGAAGGGAAATTAAGCCCTCCCTCCTCAGTGCTTCTAGTATTCTCTTCCTCTATCAGTAATATTTATTGCAACATATCTTAATTGCATGTTTATATATTTCTTTTCTATAATTTCTCATATCCTCTTTCAAGGCAAAGCTCATGATGTATTTCCAGTGCTGCTCGTATGGTAGGTATTTAGTGAGTATTCGATGAATGAATAATGTACTCTAACTTATATAAATGCAGCCAAACTTCTCTCTACTGTGTAATGGAGCCTTAGAGGGTACTTATCATTTCAGTCATATCATATTGTAATTTTCCTCTTGTTATGAGTTTATAAGGCTGCCTCTCAATTATCTTTAGATCTTTATGAGTATATTCTCTTTGCCAGTATTTAACAACAAAAATCCCCATTAGAACAATTAGAACTGTTAGAACAGTATTTTGCATCCCTATATGGGTGGTTTGTTGGAAAAGGCATTAATGCTGGAATATTTTTAGGAAGTAGCTTCTTGAGTCTAAAAAATTACTTTCTCCTAATGAGTCAAATTCTTCTATAGATAGTTACATTAAGGTATTTAAGAGAAACACATCACATAAAAAAGTTTTATAAATATCTATGTCAATAAGATGGCAGAAAAAAAATTGAGTTGTTCCTGAGATGTACTTACAGATTGAGAAGAAGAAATGTAGTCTGCAATCCAATTGTGAAGAAGTGGATGGAATGTAAAATAAAAATTTTAATGCAGAAATTTGGGAAAGTGTGTCAATACACAAAGGCATGACAACCCATTGAGTTTATGAACAATGAAAAATGGAGATTTATTGTTGGCTATAAGCAAATAACTTAGTGATGCTACGAATGCAGAGCTTCAGTTCTTGTCCTGCTAAGAAATGACCATGTAAATGCTAGAATTTATTACCCTCTGCACCTAAATTTTTTATTTCTGAGTACTTCTTTCTGCTGACACAGTCCTGTTTATTAGCCACAAAGTTACAATTTTGCAAAGCTGGAATTTGATTAGTTCTATTTGACAGATAATTCATTGAAGGGCAACTATAGTATACGGAACTAACCATTTATGGTAGCACAAAGTATGGAAATTGGCCACATCTCTCTGATCAGTAGAAAGCTAAGTGAACCCCTGAAAGGAGACATAAATATTTATGACTGTTTAAGGCAGTGGTTTCCAGATTTAGTGTTCCATGGACTACTTAACAACTTTTCTCTAGGGTCAATTGAAAGATAGGTACAGGAGTCTAACAAGTGCAGATTCAAATAATCATCTTTATTTTTATAAAAATGCTGATATTGGAGAATGTGGCTTTATGTATATTGGCTAAGTTGGCTTGATAAAACTTTATCAATGAGTTAAATAGCCTTACCTGTTCAATTAGGGGTGGTGTAAACCACAGACTTCATCCTTTGAGAACTTGTGCCTGCAAAATTACAGCAAGGAGGAGTTGGGTGCAATGTGTGTTTCTTGATAGTAAATGGTTCCTCAAAGATAGATATGAAGAGGCATGCCCAGTTCCTTCTCCAAAACTCAAAAAGAAGTATCTTAGTTGCACTCCCCCTGATTTGAGCCTCCAGGGGCAGTCTCTAAATTGCACCTCCCACTAGCATTTCAAGGTGAGTAGACTTTGATAGCAGCTTTTTTTTTTTTTTTTTACAAGTCAGCTTAAAAAACTTCCTCTGTCTTGTCTGGCTGGCTCAGTTAGGCGCCTTTCATATTTATGGCTCCTCAGAATGTCATTCTGCGCCTCCTCTGGCACTCTCTTGGATTTGTGCCTGGGAAGCTGTGCCTCTAGGGAGAGAGTGATAGGTCAGAGCTGTTGCTTTAGGGAAGTTCTTTCTACATGGAAGCCAGAAGAGTGGAAGACAGGCATTCCACACTAACCTTTATTTTCTGTGTTCCTATATAAAGATACTGGGGAAAAAAAAAATGAAAACAGTTAACACCATCTCATGATAACTAGGGGAGAGAACTTGACATCTGTTCCCTGTGTTTCCTCCTCAGTCCCCCCAGATTTTGTGGCTCTGTTCCTTCCTATGCTGGTCATATACCCCATGCTCACATCTGAGCTCACATCTGAGTCCTTTTCCCCATTTCCCCTGACTTTCCCTGTGGCTGCAATACTTCTCAACCCATCTATGATGAAAGATGAGATTTTATCATCCTGATTTGTGGCAGATGATTAATTTTATGAAATAAAATGGGAATAAATCACCAGAAAAATAACCACATGCTTGGATGTCGTGTCAATTTCAAATTGTTACAAAAGTTTCCAAGCATTTACTCTCAATTTTTGTCCTTTCCTGGTGTGTCCCAGTACCGATACTCAGACTTCACTTCAAGTAGTACTGGCTTAAACCATGTATCCTTACCCAGTGTTATGGATTGAACTGTGCCTCTTCCCCAAATATGTATAGCAGTTGTACCTGTGGGTGTCATCCTGTTTGGAAATAAGTGTTTTCTTTTATTATGTTAATGAGGACATACCTGAATAAGGAGGCTCCTCACCTAATCACTTCTGAGGTATAAAAATAGCAGAATAGACACAGAAACACACACAGAGGGAAGACAGATGCCAATGAATATCAAGCAATGCCAAGGAACATCAAGCAATGCCAAAGAATGCCAAGGATCTCACCCAGATACTAACAAGGAAGAACCACCTGAGACAGATAGGGTTAACTGTGCTGGCTGAACAAAAGAGCTGTTAAAATATTACCTTCTAGAAGTTGGATAAACAGGAACCACACCCTGTCAACATGCTATAAGGCTGAAACAAGCCATGAATTACTATCTCCTTAGTGCTTTTCTAGTCCCTTCCCCCTTTACAGGCTCCCACATGTGCAGAAGAACAAAGCGTGACCCCTGTTTAACCTTCCAAAGCCCTTCGAAGATGGTGATGTAGTGCCAAAGATCAATCCACTTACACCTTATCCCATAATAAGTGATGCCAAGGGCTGCAGAGAGAACTCCATCTTGAATATCAGCAGGTTCCATCTTGGATTCTAGATGTGGCCTCAACCTAATTAACATGCACCGCCATTCTGAGAAGTACCCGCCCCTTGAAAGAAGCCTACTAAATATTTATTACTCTACTGTCACCACAGAACCCACATAAGCCCTAGCCTTGCTTCCCTTTTCTAGTCAGTCTTTTGGAGAGATTTAGATCCCCGCTGACTCCTTTTGCTTGATTCAAGCAAAATAAAGCTTGCTGAAGATAAAGTTTGTCTTTCACATGTATTCTTACTCAGGAAAAGACAAGGACCCTTTGTGTCAAATTGGCAGTTGGTAACACACCCTCTAGAGCCACAGCCTGAATCTGGACTTCTAGCCTCTTAAACTGTGAGAAAATAAATTCCTGTTCCTGTTCTTTAAATCCATCTATTTTTTTTTTTTTTTACTGTAGAATTTTGTTGTTATGGGAACACAAAGTGGCTAAGACACGAAACATTTGGCTAGAAGATTAGGAAGTAGGTAACTTTAACCCCAGTGCCTTTGAGTCGATTCCGACTCATAGTGACCCTATAGGACAGAATAGAACTTTAGAAAGTGGATTTTTCAGTAAGTGGATCACCTGGAAAAGCATGGAGTGTTATGGAAGCCAGAAACATTTTCATTGTGACTGGAGATAAGGGAAGGAGGGATGGTTGAAGGTGATTCTTCCATCATAGCACATAACTTACTTAATACAGCTCCTGCTGCCAAAGTTAAACCTAAATAAAGTGTTCTTATTATCTCAGCCACTTTGTACCCCAAACTATTTTTTTTTTCTCATGATTCATTATTTTAGCAAAACATAGTGGAGGTTTAGGTGACTAGAGTCTAGGAATCATCCTACTCTCCTCCTACGTTTTTTCCCAGCTCTGATCTAAGCATGTTCTACGTACTGGAGATCTATTTTCTAAATCCAGTTGCCTCATTTCCCTTTTCTGCTGTTTATCATGTTCTGGAAAGATAACTGCAATAACTTTGTTTGATTCCCATACCTTCAGTGTTAAAAACCAAACCAAACCCATTGTCATCAAATCAACTCCATCTCATAGTGACCGTATAGGACAGAGTAGAACTGCAGTGTTACTTGCTCAGAATCAATCCTCTACAGAGCCTCCAGATTGATCATCTGGAAATCTGATAACGTCTATTTTGCTTAAAAGCCACCAGTGACCTACCACTACCTTTGGTATGAGATCATTCCAGCTTAGTATAATTTATAGCTTTTTATTTTCTGATCGCTGTTCACATGTCCAATCACTCATTAAACTATAAACTATGCACGCCCATAATTGCCCTAGCTGGTTTTCTTCTTTTATATGTCTTTCCCCTTAATTATAGTTTTACTTCTGCACCACCAATTCCATACAGATGAATGCCAAATTGTCTTCAAGACCAAACTGAGGTGACACCAATCATCAGTGTTTTTATTATTGGCATCCATAATGCCCAGTACTGTAATGAACAAATAATTGTTGGATGAAAAGTAAAGAAGCTAGAACTATGTATTACCAGGACCAGAGTAACTAATCTGTTGAAATGTGTTTCCAAGTAAATTTCCATATTGCTCAAAGTCCCTATTGAAGTCATGTTTAATTTCAGTTATCATAATTTTACTGAGAATGCATTTCAAAGGGTGACAAATGATTGCTACCAGCAACATTTTCTATAAAATATCTAGGCACTGGAGTAGCCAGGAAAGATATTTCTTTTGTTTTGAAACATAATTATATTTTAACAGGTACTCTCTTAAGAGTCTAACAGGCAATTAAAGTTTCATGGTCAAATGAGAAGGAGTGTAGGTGTTTTCAAACCAAAAACCCAAAACCAAATCCTTTGATTCCAATTCATAGCAACCCTATAGGACAGAGTAGAACTCCCCCATAGGGTTTCCAAGGAGAAGCTGGCGGATTCAAACCGCCTAACTTAAGGTTCACAGCCGAGCTCCTAACCACTGAGCCACCAGAGCTCTGGTTGTTTTTAGTTCCTCTCAAAGCATACCAAGATAGGCAACTAGCTATTTCACTTATGGATCAACCTGTCCATAGGAACTAGACAAAGCTAGATATAGACACTCATTCAGATTACAAATGCAAATAAAAGTCTCATAAAAAGTAAGGACTATTCCTTCTGCCATATTTTAATTAAGGATGACCTTTATTGTCCATAACAGAAAAACTGTGGTCACTAATGGCAGTTATCCATTGACTTGTTGTGATCAACTTGAGAAAATTAATCGGGAAATAGGAGGACAAAACTCTGCATTGAAAGGATGTTGTTCAGGGACCACTACTACTTGCAAGAGTTACAACTGTGTTCCACAAGATTGCTCCACAGTGGTGATGTTTATTCCCACACAGCGGAGCCAAGAGGAGCGATTAGATAATTAATTGGATCAATGCAAATAGTCAGCCCCATTAAGGCAACCAAAGATAAAAAGAAAAACAGAATTCTTAAACCAATTGCTCCTCAAATACAAAGTTATTTTCATGCTACAATACCCAGGTTACTTAAAATGATGAGTAAAAATTGTGTGTGTATGCATATATCATGCATTTTGATATATTTTACATATTACATGTGTATACATATATTTGTGTGTATATTATGTGCATATATAATTAATGTGCATATGTATAATTTTGTGTATGAGTATTATTTATATTCGTATATATATATATAATGCAGTATAAATAGGGATGATATTAAAAATATTTAACACCCTATTGGGCATTGACCAATCAGAATGGACTTTGATCATTGCCCTGGAAGAGTGTTATGAAGGACCTATGCTGAGATGTTATTCTCTTAAAGTATGGATTCTGGGCAGTGAGGGAGGAAGCAGGGTGGCACATAATGGGGTTAGGGCAGTAGTATGACAACATTTCAATATTTTAAAAATGAGTACAACCAAATTTAATGTTCCTTGAATGTGCATACCTATATTACAAATCAATACATTACTGTACACTGTTGGACAGCGTGTTTTGTAACGTGTATTAAAGCAGCTTTCTAAGAAGGAAAAAGAGACCTCATATCCCCATATTTCAATGAAGTGTATGATTTGCTTGAGGTACATGTTTTAAGGACTGTTTTGTAAAGCACAACCACAGTTGTAAGGAGCAGCCTTCCTGTGTGCACACTGTGGGACAGTCTGTTACTCATTTCTTGGTTCATTCAGCCAAAAATTTAGTAAAATTATCATTGAACTGTTGTTAGGTGCCATCCAGTTATTTCTGACTCATAGTGACCGTGTATACAACAGAAGGAAACACTGCCCAGGCCTGCATCATCCTCACAATCATTGTTATGCTGGATCCCACTGTTGCAGACCCTGTGTCATTCCATCTTGTTGAAGGTGTTCCTCTTTTTCACTGACCCTCTACTTTACCAGGCACGATGTCTGTCTTAGTCATCTAGTGCTGCTATACAGAAATACCACAAGTGGATGGCTTTAACAAGAGAAATTTCTTTACAGTAAAGTAGGCTAAAAGTCCACATTCAGGGTGTCAACTATAAGGCAAGGCTTCCTCTCTGTTGACCTTCTCATCAGTCTTTCCCCAGACTAGGAGCTTTCCCACATAGGGGCCCCGGGTCCAAAGGATGCGCTCTGCTCCCAGCACTGCTTTCTTGGTGATATGAGGTTCCCTGTCTCTGCTTGCTTCCCTTTCCTTTTTATCTCTTGAGAGAGAAAAGGTGGTGTAGGCCACACCCCAAAGAAATTGCCTTTACATTGGATCACAGATGTGACCTGGGTAAGGGTGTTACAATCCCACCCTAATCCTCTTTAACATAAAATTATAATCACAAAATGGAGGACAACCACACAATACTGGGAATCATGGCCTAACCAAGTTGACAGATATTTGGGGGGGACACAATTCAATCCATGACAATGTCCTTCTCCAAGGGCTGGTCCCTCCTGCTAACGTGTCCAAATTACATGAGACAAAGTCTCACCATCCTTGCTTCATCAGTGTTTAAAGTCCCCTTTGATTTCAGCAAGCAAGGTTATGTCATCTGCATATTGCAGGGTGTTAATTAGTCTTCCTTCAGTTTATCCTTTCACCATGCTTATTCAATCTGTATGCTGAGCAAATAATCATTGCACTAGGAATCGGGAAATCTAGACTCTATACCTCACCTGCGGCATTGCATATTACCTGTTTTACTGTGATTAAGTGTTTTGAATTCTTGGAAACTCAACTTCATCATTAACAGGGTATTGTAATAGATTTGGTCACTTTTGGTGCCTTTCTATTTGTGGAGAAATTCCAAGACAGTTGGAAGGCAGAGCTTTATCTCCTTCTACAAAAGGTTAATAATGCCTCTACCTAATCCCTGGTAGCTAAAGTACACGTCTAATCAGATGATCCCTCCAAGAGTTTAAATCTCGATAACTTGGCACAAAGGCCTAGTGTCATGGATTGAATTGTGTCCCCCCAAAATATGTGTCAACTTGGTTAGGCCATGATTCCCAGTATTGTGTGGCTGTTCTCCATTTTGTGATTTTCCTATGTGTTATAAATCATAATCTCTGCCTGTAGTTAAAGAGGATTAGAGTGAGATATAACACCCTTATTCAGGTCATATCCCTGATCCAAAGTAAAGGGAGTTTCCCTGGGATGTGGGTTGTACTACCTTTTATCTTATAGGAGATAAAAGGAAAGGGAAACAAGCAGAGAGAGGGGGACCTCATACCACCAAGAAAGAAGCACCAGGAGCAGAGTGTGTCCTTTCAACCCAGGGTTCGTATGTGGAGGAGCTCCAAATCCAGGCAAAGATTGGTTAGAAGGACCTTCCTCCAGAGCCCTCAGACAGAGAAAGCTTCCTGGAGCTGATGTCCTGAATTTGAACTTCTAGCCTACTAAAAAAAAAAAAACCGGGGAGAAATAAATTTCTCTTTGTAAAAGCCATCTACTTGTGGTATTTCTGTTGTACCAGCACTAGATGACTAAGACACCTAGGGTTTCACAAAAGTTTACCTTTAATGACATGTATAAAAAAATTTTTTTTTTTTTATGACATAATTGAAAATCCAGCGACATGGTGGTCAGTGCCCAGTATCCACCAGTATTGCAGCAAATGTCCAGGTTTGAAAGCTGTAGTCAGTGCTAGAGTGGTATTTTAAGGTTAATGCTTATATGTCAAGGCTGGACCTCCTTTAGTTTCTGTCTGAAACTCCAGCCTTCCCATTGGTTCCATGAGCTACTTGATACCATTTTACACAATTATTTTCAGCTGAAATTAAACAGAGACACTCTATATTGGATTCCTGAAAATACTTGATTATGATCAGAGCAGGAGGTGGGTTGAGTATGGAGAGTGACAGGCAATGATTTAAGCTTAATCAGGTGATATTTACAACTATGGCTGCTATTCTGGATACTGCCTTCTCCTTTCTAAGCAAATGAATTTAATCTCTGACACATGCTATGCAGCTATTTTTTTCTTTTATAATTATGGCTGCTTTTTTTCAATTATTATTTTTTAAATTCCTATGTCACAATAACAAAGAACAACAAAGCAAGTTCACTGACAGAGAGCACGGTATTTCTTTGATTCTTAGCCACAATTTCATCTACAGAGCCTTTGGCCACTTCACCATTCAGGGTGCATCATTCTGTAGGATGACATTGATTTATCATGCTTTCTGGAATGTAGAAAATAAAAACTTTTGAGCAAAACTTTAATACCTGGAGGGTAAGAAAGAGCTATTACATAACTAAGGAGTTGTCTGCCTTTGTTGTCTGGGAGTACAATGGTCTGGGTCAATGTAGTAGATGGAGGCTGCTAGTGACCGACCCAAATCTTCATTAGTAGTCATATGTATTCATCCACCAGTTGGCTGCTAATAGCTCACAGACATAAACTACTACTGAGCACAGTCTTCAGCAGTTCAAAGTCTCTCTTAGCTTGGGCTATTGTTGACACAGTTGAGAATTACCTGAGGTTGTATCCACACGTAGGGGTGTCCCCACAGCTGATGCTTGGTTGAGATGGAGATACAAAATGCCAGACTTCATGCCTCAAAGTAGTACATTTATGTGCTGCCAGTCATGCTCCAGTCTGAGGTTAAACCCACAGCTGAACCCACACCTTCTCATATCCTGCTTCCCACTCCCTCAGTAAATCACTTGTAGGAGAATCCCTATCTCAGGCTCTGCTTCCAGATAACCTGACCTAAGACAGCCTTGTAAGGGTATCACCTACAAAGTACATAACAATCGTTAATCTTCAACCTAAAATTTATTTACCTAGATAGTACTCTACTTGCTAATCCATGACTGTGATTTAGTATACTGTAGAAAAGTTATCTTCAAAAGGGGTTGAAAGAAAAAAGGTTTTTAGTTAAATCTTCAAAAACCTATGTAGTAAAATTAGTTCATGATTAAAAACAAATAACTATCTCACTTGACCCTGCCAAAATCCCTGAAAGGTTGGGACAGCAAGTAGTATTACTTACGTTTTACAAATGGAGATATTAACAACTTAAGTTCCTGAAAGTCTAGGTGTCAATGTCAGAATCACAAATAAATTACAGATTTTCCATTTCCTAAGCAAAGTGTTCTTTATTCTACATCTGACGTCCTTCCAGGTTATCATTTATTCCACAAAAATTTTTAACCAAAATATGTTAGTGTACACACACACACAAACACACAATAAAAACAAAAAACAGTACCATTCTAGAGTGTGTCTGCTTATACACACACATACCCATAAATGAGTGTCCCAACAGTAGCTCACAGTCTAACTATGTATGCATTTATATTGTACCATCAGTAGCACAATACACTATCTGAATGAATAACTGAAAACATGTCTATGTTACTAAAGTTATCAGACATCCTGAAAATGCAAGCCCTCTTTGAAAATTTTATCTTGCCGATGCTTCTCTGTTAGAAGTGAAAGCACGTGCCTCCCAATTTTCATGTGGATACTACCCAGTAAAATGCTGATAAATTTAAGTTTTCACAGATGGTTGTTATAATTACCTAAGGAAGAACAGAGTGACCTGATTAATCCTCCATCAATTTATACTATTTTCCTGGGACTTTTTAAGATGAAATCATCAATTGTAGATCAAGGGGAATGAGAAGAATGCCTCTTCTGGCAGATACGGTTCTAAAATGGAAAGAAGGAAAGGAGAATTTGTTCATCTATTTTTGATCAGTAATTCATCCAAGAAACTGGAAAGGTTTTTTTGTTTATGACAAAAATGTGTTTATTCTTCTAATTAGTCAGCCAATATTAGCTGGTTTTGCCCTTTTATAAATCTAAAAAAAGTTATTGTAGAAAACATTTCCTGGAAAAAATCATACACTTATTCATCAACTCCCTATGACCATATTATCTTTACTGTCCAATAACAAGGATATGAATCATGGAGTGTGTTTGGTATTTTACCTTTCTGGGGCCATATGAAGTTGCCAAACACATGAAGAACCAGATACAAAGGTGCTGAGGGAGTCTTGCTGAGCAATATTGTTCCTCTATGGCAGACGTCATACGTGTCCTTCTACCTGCCCCAACAATGTCAGTTTAACGATGGTTTCCATAAAGCAGCACCGAATGGTTATTAAAGTTGTTGTCAACTTTACCTGCTTGTACTTGGCTTACAGGAGTGAAGGGTCACAGCCACACCAAGTAAGTATACTCTATGGGATAGTTCTACTCTGTCCTATAGGGTTGGTATAAGTTCAACAGTTATTTTTGTCTAAAGGATTGAGCTGACATCAGCACTTTCAATCACTTGTGTGAGTTGATTCTTTACCTCAGGTGACTGGTTGGTGAGTCTTAATAATAAGAATAACAAACTCACTACCTTCCAGTCGATTCCAGCTCATAGCAACCCTATAGGACAGAGTAGAGCTGCCCCACAGGGTTTCCAAGGCTGTAATCTCTACAGGAGCAGACTGCCACATCTTTCTCCTGCCCAGGAGCTGGTGGGTGCAAACCACCGACCTTTTGGTTAGCGGCCGAATGCTGCAACCACTATGCCACCAGGGCTCCCATGTTGAGTCTAGTTTAGCATAAACAATACATAAATCTCAACGTCCTCTTCAAAAAATGTTAAGATTCAGAGTACAGCACCAATAACAGACACTACCATACCTAGTAAAGGAAAGCTGTTCATTAGTTTCTAAATTTCAAGTTGCCAAAGAAACTTTGTATTCATTAAAAACAAAAAGAGAAAATGCATTTAAGGGAAAGATTTTAGGTTTATGTGCACAAAAATACATCTAACATTATTATGTGTATCACATCTGTTTGTTTGTTTTATCATTTCTTCATTTAGGGAGCCTGAATTGAGGGCACAATCATAAATCAAAGCTATTTTAGTAACTATAATATTAAATCTCCAGGATATTGTACATATGTTTAAATGTGGGATATAAGCAATTTTATTGGTGAAATACTGTTGTTTTTCTACCCAGAGGTGCCTAGGAGGAGAAGCCAGGTGATATACTTTAGAAAAATAAGCCATAAAAACCCATATGGCATACAGCTCTACTCTGATACACATGGAGTCATCATGCGTTAGAATCCACTTGAAGGCAAATGACTTTTTTTTTTTTTTTTTGCCCTAAGGTCAGAAAATGTTTTCCATAATCTTTTTCAGAAGCCCTTCTCTTTACTCCCCAAACAAGGGCCTCTTCACAAGTACTAGGCAAAACTTTTGACCACCTCGCATTGCCACTGCTCCCACCCCAGAGTGAATTGCTTTTTGAAGTGAAGAGGACAAGAGAGGCAAGGTTTAGCCTAGAAGAGCCTTACGGATGGCCAGGGTTTATACTCTTCCTGGATAGCAGTAGTAGCCCTGGGCAAAACCATATTTTCAGATGAGGCATCCATGACATGCCTGACCTCTTTGAAAGGATTTAGTTCCCATATTTGATTGATTTGTTACCCCCTAGGTACCTCCCCTGGTGGCATAGTGGTTAAGTGCTACAGCTGCTAACCAAGAGGTCAGCAGTTCAAATCCATCAGGTGCTCCTTGGAAACTCCATGCGGGCAATTCTATTCTGTCCTATAGGGTCTCTATGAGTCGGAATCAACTCAATGGCAGTGGGTTTTTTTTGGAGGTGCCTCCCAGTTGGTACCTCCTGGGGACTCTGACCTTAGAACAAAGCCCTTCTTTCTCTCTTCCAGCCTACTTAGCAGCCGAGCACTTAACCATTATGCCCCCAGGGCTCCTTATTTAAGAAACAGCATATAAATACTGAAATATCAATATCATTCTTGTGCGACAGAACTATAATCTCTAATTCTTCTTTAATCCAGGGTGCTGTGCTGAGGGATTAAAAAGAAAGACGTTAGGCAAAGACCTAGATTTGAGTTTCAGCACTACCACTTAGAAGCAGTGTGACACTGGAAAAGTCAATTGACCTTTATAAGCTTCAGCTTTTCCTGTAAGCTAGTTGGATAACACCTACCTTCACAGGGTTTTTGTAAGGTTAAAACTTGAAATAGTATTTTAAAAGCTTAGCAGAGTACAGGGAACTTAAAGGGTGTACAATAAAAAGTACGTAATTTTATTAAAATTGTTTTAGCATACAAGGACTCAGAAACTAAACCTAAGAAGAAAGAAAATAACAACTACTGAAAGCACACTAATACTGGTACTTCCCATGTTACTTTATTTAATCCCCACAACAGTTCTACGCAATAGGTGTAACTACTAGCTCTATTTTATATGAGGAAACCAAGGTCAGAGAGATTAAATAACTCATCCATTGAGAGTGATTGACTTGAAAACTCATTCTTTTTCCACAATTACGCCATGCTGAGCTGTTCCTGTACACCCAGCTTTGTGCATAGCACTTAAAAAGATTGAAGTTACATACGAGGCAACTCGTTCGTTGTGGAGCACATTTGGATGATTTTGGCTGCCCAGCATCCATTCCCCTTGCTAATAACAACCTTGACTTCCCTTTGAGGAGTCTCTCTCCCCCATTAGCATTAGGAGACATGTAACTCCCGAATCTACTTCTCCTATGGAAGAAAAGGGACACAGATCTTCCTCTACCAGGCCCTCTATTCAGTGGGCAGGTACATTGTTTAAACTCTAACATCTCTGTGACTTTGAATCTTGAGCTAGGAGAGTAAAGCAAGAATAAAAATTGATTAACCATTTCTGTGGCAGCAACAGTGGCTACAGGACAACTACAAAGGCTGTAGAACACTTGCTGTGCTCCCTGTTTCCTAATCATTGTCCCTCTAGAATTCTGGGGCTCCCCAGTCTCCTGTAGATTCTGTGTTCACCCTCTCATCATCTTTCCTCTCTCTTAATTTTGCCAGTTGGTTTCTTTTGCTTGCAGTTAAGAATACTAACTAATGCACCCATGTTAACATCTCTTGTCTACTCTATTCCTATTTCTATTCCTAAAGAGTCAGTAAAATATTGGGTTTAAGAGTACAAACTTCATGAGTTCAACTCCCAGTTTCACTGATTTCCAATTCTTTATCTGTATCTACCTCATGATGTCCCTGAGTAGTGCAAACGGTTAATGACCTCAGCTGGCACTGAAAGGTTGAAAGTTCTAGTCCACGCAGAGGTGTCTCAGAAGGAAGACCTGGCAATCTCCTTCCAAAAAAATCAGCCATAAAAAATCCTATGGAGCACGATTCTACTCTCACAATGGGCTTGCCATGAGTCAGAATCAACTATGAAGCAAATGTTTTGTTTTTTTTTTTTGGTTATCTTTTTACCTTATAGGTTATGAGAATTAAGTAATTTATAGCTGTAAGATTCTCAGAACAATGTCTAGAACGTAGTATGCTTTACATCAATGTTTGCTATTATAATCCACTTGGGTCCTGTCTTAATTATCTAGTGCTGCTATAAAAGAAACACCACAAGTGGGTGGCTTTAACAAGTATATTTTCTCATAGTTTAGGAAACTAGAAGTCTGAATTCAGGGTGTCAGTTCTAGGGGAAGGCTTTATTTCTCTGTTGACTCTGGGGGAAAAGCCTTGTCTCCTGGGTTTCTTCTCCCGGGTGATTTTCACGTGGCTTGGCATCTCTCTTCCCCCATCTCTGCTTCCAAGCTTGCTTGTTTAGTTTGTTTTATATCTCAAAAGAGACTGACTCAAGATACACCCTAAACTAATCCCTCTTTATTAGCATAACAAAGACAGCCCATTCCCAAATGGGGTCATAACCACAGGCATAGAGGTTAGGATTTATAACACATATTTTGAGGGAACATAATTCAATCCATAACGGATCCCTATTGTGAAAAAAATTTTTAACAGTATAATTTTGAATCCTTAGAAACACTTTATAACTTTTTTCGGCCTCCCATTTACCTCTTCCCAAAAAATCCAGAAGCCTCTCAGTTGAAGAAAGGGCAACTGAAAGCTAAGTGCTTATCTTTCTGAATGATTTACGGAAGGGTAGTGCACTAATCTCACAAATGTGGAATTAGTTCTTGGCAGTTACCCAGTCCTACTTGCCAATTACGTAGTTGAAATAACACAAATTTGGTACCTCCCCTCACCTTATTAAGGCAGCATGTACTTTGTTGGACCTACTTGCCCACGGTTGTAGGAGCCCTTGCTCCTGATGCCTGATGCCTGTAATTCCTGCTTTGTAGGGCTTCCAGGACATCATCTCCACCACAGACAGATTATTCTGTCCAGGAACATTCAGAGGATTCCACAGCTGTGAACGAATTAAGTTTGTACCTTGCTCCCTGTACTAGCTGTCAAGAAAAATAACAGGCTGACTTTGCCATGACCTTGCTGGGTTTTAAAGTCCTCAGAAGGAGAGTTACTCTGTGCTGTATTTGTGACTTCAGCCTTGGGCTTGATACATTGTGCCCGTGGAGTGGGCTTTGTTGTGTTTTGGGTCAACAGGCAGCTGTGGCATTAGCTTCAAGGACTGCAGAACATAAATCCTATTTCTTCTTTTATACCTCAGCTTTTCCTTACCATCTGCTCGTTGTAAATAGTGATCCCCTCCCACCCCTGCTTTTTTTTCCTCACTCTTGTAATTAACCATGTGTATGGCCTTGATTGGTTTTTCTTTGGATCAGACTTTCCCCTTCTCTACTTCGTTGATGCTTTATTGTTTATTATCACAATTGTTCTGTCCAGAAGTGCTTTACATGTTAAAATATATAACATTCATAATGTTAGGAAAACAGCATGGTCTGTGCTTTCTCTTCAAATAACCAAAATCTTTGTTTATAAGGCTCACTTTTAGAACTTTCAAAAGACATCTCTGGAGTCCTTAAGTTACGCCAATAAACAGACAAGAGAGGAAAGAGAGACAGAGAAGATTGAGGTCTATTTCTTGATTCAACCCAGCCTAGCTGAATCTTCAGTAAAAGCACCCAGGAAAGTGCATGGCACAAAAAAGCATTTTGGTGAATATTTGTTGAAAGAAACAGTAACTATGGCTTGTTCCTTTTTTTCAGAAACACATCAAAGAATGGATTATCCAGAGGTTGCCAAGCTATTCTGGTGCTTGTTCTCCTAAAACGTATATTTAAAATATTATATCATCACTGCAAGTAATTATAAACCCAATGTGAGATGTTTAATAAGTGAAAATAACCATTGAGATTGAGCAAAGCAAATGGTAGATGTTTACAATATTTAGGATTAACAGCCTGTTCCTTCATCCTGAGATACCACAAAAGGAGAGGGAAATTGCAAGATGAAGTGTCATTCGGCTGTAAGGAAGTCATTTGTCATTGTAGCTAAGAACTTAAAAGACTGTCAAACTCAATAAATGAAGTAGTTCATTGATACAACTCCCAATCACTGATGCATAGCATCAATACATAATACCTAATTAGGTGTAATTGGTGAACTTATTTTTATGTAAAGTGTTTATGTTTTATAGAAGGCACAGTGGAATTTTTAAGCTTGGTGCCACAGTGGCTAAAGCGCTCAGCTGCTAATCGAAAGATTGGAGGTTCAAAACCACCAGCCGCCCTGTGGGAGAAAAATGTGACAGTTTGCTTCTGTAAAGATTACAGCCTTGGAAACCCTATGAGGCAATTTTGCCTTGTTCAATAGGGTCGCTATGAATAAGAATCGACTCGAGGGCAGTGGGTTATAGATTATATCAGGTTATGCATGGGCTTCCTATTGCAAGCCAAGATTCCAAAGGAAAATCATTAAACACTGAATACTTCAGTAAAATGAATTTGCCCTGTGAAAGGTGGTGTTATGTGTGCTATATATCTTACAGAGATACTGCACTTGAGAGTTTTTCAGGAGATAACACAGAAGGTATATTTTGGGATACAACATTTATTCCTTTTCAAGCATTTTAAGTGTGACTGTTGTTTTCTGCAACCGTTCAGCATTGCATAGAGATAACTTTTCATGCACCGTGTTCTTAACAGAGAGCTGGAAGGAATATTCCGTGTTGGTTCATAAACATGTACCGTATGGTTTGAATCCTAATGGAATAAATAAGCAGTGATTATGGGCATTGTTCTTTCACAAGAGGCTTTTGTACAGATTTGTTAGGTCTACCCAGTGCAAATCCAAGTGTCACCTATAAGGCTGGTCTATCTATCAATAAGCTGATTTATATTTAAGTGGTTTCCCGATTTAAATATGAATTTCCATTTGTAAACTCTAGACAAACTGTTTTGATACTTATGTCATGACTCAAGAAGACAATATGTGAAGAAGAAACAAAAAAAAATCTATGCAGCTTATTATCATTCACTGTATAACATGAATTCAATTTTATATTTTTAAAATAATTCACTTGAGGCATGAGTACACTCAGATAAAAAGTACTTTGTGAACCTAATGAGGTTTAGTGATTGTTCATCCGTGTACACAAAATCCCAATAAAAGCTAACATAAACTTTGCTATCCCTTGGGTAGAGATCATTAATATCTAAGGACAGTAAGGTCAAATTTCAAGTCCCAGGCATTATTGTAAATCCATGGCAAATTATTTGTTTGATGACATATGGTCCAACTTGAAATTCAGCCGTCTCTGAGAATTTCAGGGCCAAATTATCATTCAGAATATGCAAGTTATACATAAATTCTTGGATTCCACATCTGTATCACCATTCATAAAATATCTTATTAATCAAATATGTTAAGGACTTTTATTAGTATTGATCGAATATACCATGGGATTTATATAATGCAATCATAACATTAAATCATTGTCATCAATTTAGATTCTGTATATTACAAGAAGAACTGGCATTCAAGATAATGTGACATTTCACTATACAGAAGCAGGATATATGTGTGGAAATGGAGTGGTAAATTGGAAAAAGTCAAAATATCTGAATTTAAATCCACGTGCTGCTACTTACTAGCTTTATTATTGTGCACTAGTCGTTTACTCTGAGCCTCAGGCCCACATTTTTAAAATGTTGAACATAATGTTTCCTACCTCAATATTGCTAGAATTAAACAAGACAGTAAATGTGAAATATAGAGTGCTTGACACATAGATCGTTCTCAGATATTTAGCTTCTTTGGAACTATCCCTCTTATAATGAATTCCAAATGACTACACAAGTTTCCATAAGGTAGGATACCTGTAGTTTTTTCATTTTAAATGTGATACCCCGTATCCCCTTGTGCCACCTAAATTAGTTTCTCCAAATCAGCTTCTCAATTCACTTGTTGGGGGTGGCGGGTGGGAATCTTGTCTTATAAAAAGGAATGTATGATCATACCTACAATGCATTAAATTTCAGCTAAATAGGACTCTGAGGTAGTGTGTTTGTGGTCTCTCCAAAGTGGAACTCAAAATATTAGCAAGTCATTGCAAGAAAGTACACAGAGTAAAGGCAATTTGGACAAGATTGCAAGAAAAATCAATGATGTCTAGCCAAACCTAGCTCCTAGAGGTAATGCTATAACTATCATACTTAATCATTTTAATATTTCCTTATTGACTCATTGGACAGTGTTTGCTCTCTGCTACATTTCTGACAAAATGTTGACATTTCTTCAGACCACCGATAGTTATTCTAAAATGTTTAAATACGAAGACTTTTTGCCTTGTGCTATATTAGCTGAGGCTCTAAACTAAATAATGAAGAAAACTCTCACACAGCTATGCCTGAAAAGTAAAATCCAATATAAACAAACCTCTTTCACTGTCATTTTTTTTTCTTTCACTGTCATAGGAGTACAACATGGGTCTCTTATACCATGACAGACTTATTAAAGGCCTCTCCATGATTGCCCTATGCTGCGCCCAAGGCCACATTTGAGGGCCGTGAGTCCTTTACATGTTTTCCAAAAAAACAAGAACAAAAAAACCAAACCCATTGCCATCGAGGTGATTCTGATTAACAGGAACCCTACAGGACAGCGTAGAAGTGCCCCATAGGATTTCCAAGGCTACAATCTTTGTGGAGGCAAACTGCCACAACTTTCTCCCATGGAGCAGCTGATAGGTTTGAACTACCAACCTTTCAGTTAGCAGTCCAATGCTGAACAGCAACAGAGCCCAGCTAAAAAAGGTTTTAACAGGGAACACCAATCTTGATGGCATGAAAGCTGGTTTAGTCACTGGTGAGTTTTATGGAATTCGAATATAATGTTACTTGTGTAGCCTATTTCCATTCAATCAACATAACTTTTAGGTAATATGGCAAGGCATAATACATAGTCTTTGTTTTCAAGGAGTTATAATCTACTTAGATAAAGACTGCCATTAGGAAAATCTCAGCCAAAATTATTAGGTAGAAAAAAGAAAATGGGAAAAAGTGATTTTTCCATTAAGTGACTAATCAAATCATGAAATCATTTTACAGTCAACAAAAATTTGAATGTTTACATTTTGCCAGTCACAACAATATAATGCTTAGCTACAGAAACAGATATTTGATATAGAGACTAGAAGTAATTTCTCTGCTATATTTACATGCAAGAACTATAGCAAATCTAATCTATACTGTACACTTAAATATATATAAAGAGAGTGGAAAGTATTTGGTATATAATTCAATTAATGAAATGGAAAAGAGATTTATGAGCAAAGGACAATAGCAATTTTTTTTTCAGTATACTGAATGACTCTACGAATAGCTAACATTTACCAGGTTCTCTCTATGTCCCAGACATTGCTCTAGGCACTTTTAGACTAAGTGATTTATTTAATCCACATAACAGTCTTTGAAGGAGACTTGATGGCACAATGATTAAGCACTCAGCTGCTAACGAAAAGGTCAGTGGCTCAAATCCACCAGTACTTCAGTTGGAGAAAAGACCTGGCAATCTGTCCCTGTAAAGATTACAATCTAGGAAACCCTATGGGACAGTTCTACTCCCTATAATGTTGCCATGAGTCAAGTTGAATTGGTTCGACAGCACATGACAACAACAATCTTTGTGATAAAATCAATTTTTTATCTCCTTTTCAGCCACTGAAGAAAACAAAAAAAAAAAAACATGTAGTTAAATGTTTAACCTAGGTTAAATATCATATAAAGAACAAAGATGAGATTTAAATTCATGAAATTGGGCACCAGAGCTCAGAATCATAACCACCAGGTATACTGATTTTCTCTCATATAAGTACAGTGTTTAAGAAAAGGCTCCTATTTCCTTGTACTCAATATACTCTACAACCTATGATGGAAGCAGTATGCTGCTCCCATTATTTGATTTGTTGCCTAGTACTCATTGGTGGTTAATTCAGTCTTTACTCTTTGCAAAATTCCCATACCAGTGACAATGACCTGCACCTCAAATTATATGTGGCATACGAAGCTAAATCTTGTACTATTTCAGGTCGTTTGTCTTCATAAGACATTATTACTACAATAAAAGTGGAGGAAGTTGATTGAGTGATGCAGCTGCAGGAGAAAGTAGAGAGAGGGAGGGGATGAAAATACAGAGGAAAAGAGAGACATCTGAGCTACGAAATGGCCAGAACATCTAATTAGTGCTGAAAATTTTAAAGATATTACATCAATAACTTCATCTACCTTCTTTTACCTTTCCATCAATATTTATGATCTATGCAAATCTATGAAAAAATATAAAATTTATATATGTGTGTGCATGTGTATATTGTAAGTATATGTGTGTGTATACTAAATACACTTCCAGCACCAGCTAGGAGGTAGAGGGGTAGATGGGCAGAGAGGGCTGGATTTTTTTTTTTTTTTTAATAACAATGTATTTTTCTTCAATGCCATACTATCTAGAATAATCTAAAACGTATGCTGGAAAAAAGCTTCCAAATAACCATGACCCACCTATAATTTACTTGGAAACCATTTTTAACCCTTGTCTTCAGAGTCCCAAAAAGTGGTTAATGGAGTCTGACTGTGAAAGAATCAATGAAGCAGTGCTTTGCAGCTCTTACAGATGGATGGGCGTACATGTGTGGAGGATGAATCAAAGTTCACAAAAACACTTCAACTGCGTTTTCACAGAAGCTTTGAAAAAAAGAGCAGGCACACTGCAAAATATATTCACTATGAGCATATATGAGAGCCTAGACAACAGGGAATGTTTGCTCTTAAGGACTAGGAGAGTTAGACTTTTGTCAGGACAGCATGAGAGGCTTCCCAGACCCGCACCCCAGAGATACTGGTGAAAATTAATTTTTTAAAAAAGTAAGTCTCTGGAAATTGTCTTCTGATCTTATAGCTAATGAAGAAACAATTATTCAAGGAAATATACTAAAACTTGGTAAGAACGGCAATAGTCTGGTATTTGAACCAAGACTTATGCCCTCCCACCCACTTACTAGCTAAGTAAGATGTAAACTCTACTCTGAACCGGTACAGCCAAGAGCACAGGATGCCTCTTCCCTCAGAAACTAGGTGGAATGCTATCTTCTTAGGCGGGACAGGACATCAACATTTCACAACCTGCTCCCAGATGTCTGTTACTGAAACTAAGTTCCAGGTAAGAGAGGTGGCGGATGCCTTCTTCCACCCAGCCTCTATTCACGGCATGTAGGCTCTGCCTTGCACATGGCATGGCTGACAATAATGGGCCCCCAATCTCCCTAGTCCCATCTCATGGGGCAGAGGTTACAAGAAAGGCTCTGCACTGAATCTGAAGCATATCGCAAAGCGCTTTGCTCATATTAGTAAATGAATATATATCTGTTGTCTGGTCAGGTTATCAACAGATACTGAGTGCTTACTGTGTGCCACAAACTGGACATTGTATGTATTACTTCACATAATCCTCAAAAAAAAAAAAAAAATTTTATGGAGGCACTCTTATTCTGAGAGTCCCTGGGTGGTTTAAACAGTTAAGCACTCAACTACTAGTCAGGTGGTTGGTGATTTGAACCAGCCCAGAGGGGCCTTGGAAGACAGGTCTGGTGACCTCTTCGAAAAGGTCAGCCTTGAAAACCCTGTCGAACTGTATTATTCTGCATACGTGGAGTTGCCATGAGTTGGAATTGGCTCAGCTGCAAATAATGACAACAACTCTTATTCTTTTATATGCATAAGTCATCTCTAACATCATCTGGCATGAAGATCTCATCCTCTTTTTTCCAATGCACAAAAGTGAAAAATAAATACACACTTCTCTTTGAATTTTTCAGACATATCCATTTGACCGACAATGTATTCATTGAACATGGAGGAAAGGGTGTGTGTGCCAGGAAGTGAAGACTGCTTCCTGTTTATTCTCCGCAGATTTTCTGAAGAAAGCTGCTTTCCATACCTATTCCATGCTAAAAATTGAAACTAAACCTATACAAAAATAAACGGAACTTTTCTTATGTGAAGTTTGTGGTTATCTTTCTTTTCTAGCTTTAAATACTTACACTGAAGTAGCAAAATATGATAGAAGAATCTTTAAAGTTCAACAGACGTAGCTCCATTTGTTAGGAATAAAAGTATTTAAAGGTAAAACTAATTAGTACATTTGCCTTTATAGCTTAGAAAAGCTCTATTTTAAATGACATAAACATGATAAACATGATTATGGTGTCAACAAAATAAATTGTACATAATTTGTGTCTATGTTCTTAATCTAGTATACTGACTATAATTATATAACGAGTTCTTTAAAAAAAAAAAAAGGAAAACCTCCATAGTTTCCATTTCTTGAAAAATATTCCAAAATCACATTTTATTCCATGGTTGAAATTATCCCTTTTTTTTTTTTTTTTACTCTTTGCATACTTCTGCTAATTAAGACAAAGAACTTAACCCTATTTAATAACAGCACAGAGTTGTAAAAAGAGCACACGTTTCTAAACCAGACTATTTGGTTTTAAATCTCAGCTCTGGAAATTTCTAGCTCTTTGGCCTTTATCAGGTATTTGACCACTCATACGTAACTTGTAGTTTGTGGTGAAAACAAAATATAGTAAAAAGTGGATGCAGTTAGTAAGTGACCAATTATTATTCCAAGAACAATTGCAAAATATACTCTTTTACTCATTTTAAATTTTCAGAAATCAACTTTTTTAGTGCAGAGAGTGTGCACAGGGCATGTAAGAATAAAAAAAGTATTAATTATTATGATTATTGTTATTAAAACAGAATCCTCAGACATATTACTTTTTCTAATTTTCCCTACTTTCAGCTTGTTCTATGCTTTTCCAAACCATGCTTTTCTACTCTCTTCAGCCAGTCCTTCAACCAGTCTTCTGTCTTGCACTCTCCTTTTGTCATTCAAACTATTGCTAAAGATCTACAACCTTTATAAGATATTTTGAGAAATTATCTGGTAATGTAGCCCCCATCTCCTTTGTAAAACAAAATCACCCAGGATGCAGATGTGGTAGTTTTGTTCTTCCACGTTGTTTGGCTTGATCTTATAGGATGACTAAAAGTGTCGTTTGATAAAGTAATTTTGACAAAAGCTCATTCTGCTCTCAGTGTTTGGGATTATAAACTTGAACGAAGCTCTGTTGTTTCGGGGTCTCAACTGTATTAGTAATCAATTTCATAATAGAGAAGATTACTTATACTTGCTCTGGGGAAAAAAAAAACTTAGCTGTTTATGAAAGCTTCACTTTGTCATAGGTAGAAAATCAAAACCCTTGATGGCTCCATGTCACTAGTTTACAACACAATGGTGAGTAGGGAAGGATGGACTGATGTTCCAATGGTCCAATAAAATTCCTTCTTCATATGTGCACAACCATACTTTCTATTCATTCCTTTCTGTCTGGATATTTAAAATTATGACCCAAGGCTCTGATTAGGCAGTTCAGGTGAGGATTGGAAGGCCACACGCTCAACAACCCCAGCAAACGAAGGGCATCTGAATACTCCAAACACAGCCAGTTATTCCGGGCATTAGTTGATATAAAATGGCCAGTTTAATTCTTTAAAGAATTCTTTATAAATGTAAAAATTAGTAACAGCCTTCTGGGGTGTCTACAAAAATCGTAATTAGCTTTGTACCTCAAAATTTAGAAATATATTTTAAGTTATTTTAATCATTTTTCTTTTCCTTTAAAATCACCATCAAACCACTTGCAGACTGTGCATTGAGAAGCATTGCACCATGACACAGACAAGAGTGCCAGCTAATAAATACAAGAGTCAAACACTACAAAGAAATGGACATGGAACCAAAATCCTGTCTACATATCAGGTAACGGGAAAGGGAGAGCTGGGACAGCACAAAAGGAAATGGCAGGCCTCAGCGTGAGACTCAGAGGAGATTTGGAAATCTGAAGCGAAATGTTACCCAAAGGTAATAAAGAAATAAAATAGGGTAAATAAGAGAGGTTCTTAATTGATTCAAACAATATCTTTTTTTGTCAGTAATTCCCTAATGAAAGAATCCTTGTTAAAACTTTGGCCTTCTGTGCCAGGCCTCTGGCAGGATTTGTTTCGGAAGCTTGTAGGCATGGATAAGATTTCTTTCTTTTTTTTGAATTGCTGGCTGTTTATCAAGGTTATTTGTTGTGGGTTATAATCTCCTAAATGGCTGGAACATGCTATTTTACTGGTTGTATATGTCCCCAGTCACACACTTCAGAGAAACAATATTTAAAGGCGTTTGGGGGTCATGACCCTGACTTGCACACTGATTTTGTTTCCTTCCTGAAAAGATCTGTAAGGAAACATTAACAAGTAACACTGTTCTAATAAATGTATTTAATTGAAATCATTGCCTTAGGGCACGGTTACATAAAAGTTTGTTCCGCTTTTCCCAAGGTATATACGGAACAAAGAAAAGAGCTATAAAATTTCGTTCATAAAATTGCATAGAGTCCTTTTAGGATATTATTGACCTCAGACTTCATAAACTTTGTTCTAGCTTTCAAATGCTTTGGGATGAAAACTAATAGCTGAATGTACTTAATGCAATGTTTCCTTAGGCTAAGATACAGCGTCACATATTTTTACAGGAATTGGAGAGTTTGTATGTGTGCATGTTTGGGTGAATTTTTATGATTGAATATTCTGCTTAATTTACTATAACCTGAATTTCATTATAGAGTAAATAGCTAGGTAGGTCATTTAATGCCCTTGATAGTCTATTGAATGAATACCATTATACCTATAAGGTTCTGTTTACACTTCTGTAGAGATTAATCTTGTTTTCAAGTCATAATGATATTTTAAGCCTACAGACGTGTAGCAAGCTTTCCTATTGATTAAATACTAAAGGTATTCATGGAAAGTAATACGTGTTTTTATTCATTTATAAAGAACAACTACTTTCATAAAGCAAAATCCTAATCACAATAAATGACAAAACGTTGCAGTAGAAATATAAACAGTGCCTGACTTATTATTGTGATTATTGTGCTCTGACAAATAATATAATTTAGAATGCAGTCTACGATCTCTGTTTTGTGCTCTGAAAAAATACTTCAGGTCAGAAGGAACAGAACACAATCAATTTACCAAGGTGGTGAAGGTTTATCATAAGGATACACATGAAATAAGGTAACAAAAGAAACCATCTCAGCCGGTACACAGCTAAGTCTTCAGGAGACTAGAGTATGTGCCCTTACCTTTTGAGAAACAGTAAGTAGGACCAGGAGTCCCATGGTAGTTCTATCCTGCCACTCCAGAGATAAGATATCTGCTTTCCTTTATTCTAGACATTATCATTCTCAGGACTGACATTCTCAGGATTCTTCTATTGTGTCTCTCTTTTTTTTCTTTTATGTATCTGATTCTATTCCTCTGTTGGTCTGTTTTATATTTCAAGTCCTTCCCAAGTGTGACTCTTATTAACTCTATCAGTCACCATTCAATAAAAACCTGGTATAGAAGTAATATACACTATGCACATTGGGGGTCATTTCAAAGCTTAGAAACTTTCATTTTTTTCTAACCTTTAGATGGATGCCTTTCCTTAGAGTGATCCATAGGTCAGTTAGCTGTGGCTAGTGAGCCATGGTCACGTGATGCAAAATGAGAGCAATTGTTCTTAGATGTCAACGTCTGCAACCACTTTCTTCCAAAGGAAATTAGTGCACAGCAGACACTTAAGAGCCTCTTCATCTTCTCACACTATACTAACAGCACTCACCTACACTTGTTTCCTTTCCATACTGATACTGTTTTTCATTTATTCATTAAAAATTGTTGATTGAACACTGTGTGAGTGCCAGCACTGAGCTAATTGTTAGGGATACAGTGCAAAGAATAATGACCCATTCTTTACCTTTATGAAGCTTACGTTTTAGTGGGAAGGACAGATCAATATATATCTAATAACACTGTTGATTATTTGCTTACATTTATGTTTACTAAAGAAGATATACAGAATGTTAGGGCAGGAATAGTAGGAAGAATCCAGGGAAAAGATTTTCTCAGGCAGAGGTTTTTAAGATAAGAGCTGAGGAGTGACTAGGAGTCAAGTAACTCAAGGGAAGTGATTCCGATTATCTGAAACTAACCATGATGATTCCATCTCCCTTCCCAAGGATTTGCTGAGGACTCCAGGCTTAACCCAGTCAACGCAAGACATTTTTCTGGAAATTGCTGTTGATTTGGGGTCGGCCTTGTTTTAAACTGAACCAAACCAACTGAAGGAAAGACCCATTTTTGATTGGAGGATAAGTTTTCATATCTGTTGGATGTGATCAAGGAATCATGTTGCCCTAGTTGTAACTACAAGCCATTTCTCTACCAGAAAGGAAGCCAGCCTGAGGTCCAACACACAGAGATGGGCATAACACAGAGAAACCCAGAGCAGTGAAGTCTGAATTCTGATCATACAAATGCCTAGAGACCACCATACCTTTGTTTTTATTTTTATTTTTTCAATAAGTTGCCTTACCTTTTTAAGACAGTTTGAGTTAGAGTTTTGATTAGTCATGTCTCAAAACACCCTAATCCATACACTAGCCAAGTCAAATCCCAGCACCTCTATCTTGGTAGTTCATTTGCTCCTGATGGTGTAGTGATAACTCCCCTCTCTCTCACTTTTGCTCTCTCAGAAATTGCATCTGTCTTTTGCTCTCCTGATAACCATCCCCTGGCCTCACCTCAAATTTGCTGCTGTCCATTCTCTTCCATTCTTCAGGCTCACTTTCCAAGTCTCTGGCTGACCTACTTATCTTTCGGTCTTTCTCTGCCTGCTGTTGACAGTTTACAACTGCTCTTTCTGGGAGCTAGCCCAGATAGGATCATTCCACTGAAGTTATTTATTTTCTATACACTGGCCACAAATCATATGTAATTTTAAAGGGCACAAATCCAGGTGAAGAATACCAGTGTGTTCTCATACTTTCTTTTCCTCTTCCAGGGTCAGATGCAACAATTAAACATGTCCTTTTTCAGAAAAATACCTTCATGTAATCCTTCCAGGAGTTTTAGAAAACACCAGTATTAAAGCTCCTTAGTTTAACCTCTATCCTATCTTTTCAGTCCACACTTACATTCACAACTCTGTGACATTTCTATTTGAGTTTTTTGTTCAATTCTGTACTGAATCACTCCATTTTAACTCTTTATAGACATTTCCCTTCTTTGTTCATGGAAAAAAACAGATATTTCTACAATTTGTATTCTCAGGATGAGAAATATGTATGAAAAAGATACCTTCTCCATTGTTTTTCTAATAACAGCTTTCAATATCTGTTATACTTATTTATTTCCTCACAATCATGTATAAAGGAGTAAGCAGACAAGGGTAAGCATCCTTTAACTTAAATATAAAACCACCCAGTGCCATCGAGTTGATTCCAACTCATAGCGACCTTATAGGACAGAGTAGAACCGCCCCATATACATCGTTCTATTTATCACTGGATAAATTGTTATGAGTCATTCACAATGACTGTCATGTTCACCCTCTGGCCTTACAAAAGAAGCTTTTCAAAACACAGTGCTTTTCAGTGTCCCCTAAATATATGAAAACATTTATGTAAGTCTATTTTCTTTGGTTCACATAACACACCTGAGAGATACAATGATAAATATAGAAACAAATCAGAGTTGTGTGTGTCAATCTCTCAGGCAAATTGGTCTCCCCCCCCAAAAAAAAACAATCTGTAAGGATGAAATATTTACATTCTCTTTGGGAATTCATGTTTAATCCCCAACTCATGCACCCTGTTACTAGTAACTGTAATTATAACAGTAACAAAAACCAAACTATGTTGTTCTAGCAGATATTCATGGTTATTAATAATATATCAATTTATTTAATT